>NC_088780.1:129756225-131006225 GCF_958450345.1 Calliphora vicina | reverse complement strand
AATCGAGTTTTGGTTCAGAAATATGAGTGATCACAGATCGAGCTCCTTTTCTTGATTAAACGCTTATTGGCCAATTATTAATGGTTTAAGATATTTTGAGTTTTTATATAAGTAATCGAATTTTGGTCTGAAATATGAGTGATCTCAGATCGATGTATTTTGCAAATGTATTTAATAAGTGGACGTATTAGTGGACGTAGACAATTTTTATTTCTGTAAAAACTTTATCAGACTATTGCGAACATTAAAAAAATTAGCCAAATCGGTCCAGGCGTCCTGCGATTTTGAATATATCGAAAAACAAGTAAGAAAGTATGGTCGGTCTAGCTACACTAAGTAAAAGAGAAAAACATTTTTGAGTGAATTTCGGAAGTGGGCCTTATATGGGGGCTATGACCAATTATGGACAGATCACCATGAAATTAGGTGACATCACTTCCGTGTACACTTATTTCGAATTGTGTATATATGTACATATATCAATTAAGCATTTATGACGGATAAGTCCAATTTTGGGAGGAAATTTGTATGGGGGCTAGGTGAAATAATGGACTGATTTCAGCCAGTTTCAATAGGCTTTGTCCACGGGCCGAAAAAATTGTATCGAAATATCTTCAATACTTTGTTAACAAGAATGCATTTTAACTATACAACATATATAGTGGTATAGTGTATAAACATGAGACTTGAGTCAGAAAAATTGATAAAGCTCAAAACGAGCAAAGAAAAGGAAAACGAAATGGATATGTAAATAAAGAAGAGAGTACGTACTTTAAAATGGTACTAGGTTTGTTAAGAAATATTAGGAATTGCCTAAGGTTCTATTCCATCAAACCTTAAATTTATGTAAAATATAACTCAATTTTAAAAATAATATGAAAGCAATTTCAAACATATCTACATTGGAATTAAATCTATGAAACCATTTCTTTCATAAAAATCCCTTTTGAAAACAAAAAGTTATAATCGATTGAATTTTAAAAATTTATTACAAAATCCTTCTTTTCAGTCAGATAATAAAAAGGTTATAGATAAACCCCCATATGCATAAACAGTTTATAAATTTATCAAAGGTTTATAAAACAAAATTTCCATACAAAATCTGTTTCATAAACCTTTGATAAATTTATAAACTGTTTATGCATATGGGGGAAATTGTTTACATAGAGACCTGAATTTTTGGCTTCCGATGTTCTTAGGCGTTCACTTTAATATGAGTATTTATGAGTAACTTTTGGCCTCTATTTCAAAATTAGCAACACTGTGCGGCGACCGCAATTATTGATTTAGCTATGGAAGTCTTAGCTATGGAAGTCTCTGTTTTATGCTGATAATCCACCAGCAATTGGACGTTCAGAATGCGCTTCAAGAACAGCCGCGGTGCCCATATGCCCGAACTAATTTTCAAATGTTAAAACCCTGTATTGAATTTTCGAATAAAACTAATTTTTTTATTCAAATTTACTTTTTCTTGTTTAATTTTTTACAAATTATAGTTCTATGGGCATTAAAAAGAAAACACTTTATTAATAAACCTTAATATCTTTTTACTAAATATATTAGAAGTATTGAGAGTTATTTATGATGTAGTTTATTTTATTTTTTTATGGGTCATAAATACATAAATGCATTTGAAAAAATTTGTGTAAATTCATAATTTCGATTAAACAGTGCACTGCATTGCTGGCTATTTCAAAAATTTTCTATCTCAGTAGAAAAGTTTTGGTTTGGATAATCCGAATCCCATAACGTTTAACTGAATACACTGAAATGTTGAACTTGTTTTCTTTAAAAAACTTTAATATATTTTTACCGCAACTTTACAACGTTTATTTACATTTTAATTAGTTTTGCAAGTATTTCTGCTATCAATAAATTCTATTCAATTTACAAAAACGAACATAAAAAATAAACAATTTGTGTTAATCCGTAATATGCTAAAAGCTAAAAGTTTTGTTGTAATAAAAAAAAGAAAAATATTAATAATTGTTTTTCTATGCAGGGACACATGCATTTATTTGTTCATATTTGAATATATTTTATGGTTTTATTTATGTATACATGCTCTCATATACATATGTATGTTTATATATACATATTTGTATGTTTATTGCTGTTGTCGTTGTATTTGTTTTTTTTTTTTTTTTGTAAAACTAAATGACAATTTAACAAATGTTTTACAATAGTTTATTTTATATTCACTGCATGTGTAACGACAACATGTTGTTGTCGAATATACAAGCATAGATGTATGGAAATTAGGGTGGCCATTATTTCGGATAACATTTACAGGTTGCACATTTTATTTCAAATTTCCAGCTTGAATCAAAGTAGGAATATTTTAAAATTAAGTAAATGTTGAAAAAGATCCAATTAAAAATCGTTTTTATATATACAGACCTACAAAAAGATGGGGGTATATTGATTTTGTTATTCCGTTTGTAGCTCATCAAAATATATTTGCCGCAGAGCCACATAAGTATTGTTACGTTTTAACCTTTTCAAAATGCTGGTTTATTTCCTTTAAATAAACCGGATACTTTTGATTGCAAATAAAAGCGGTTTAGTAGTTTAAAAATTGTAACAACTCTTTATTTATTTAAAATGTACAACAACAGAATTAAATAGTCGCTTAGTATTTTTTTATACGCGTTTATAAATTCGCAGAAATACAGACACTTTATAATATACAAGAATTCACTGGAAAATATAGCACACTTTAAGGTGATGTTTATTCGAATAGCGTCTCTGATAAACTGACTAACGACTGCAACCTCTGCCACTATTTATAACACTGCCATCTGCACTCTAGATGGTTCTTTAAATGTCAAAGCTCGTATATTCGAAGCCTAGAGCTTTCGAATACACACGCCATCTCTGGTGAACTTTCTACAATGTTCTTTAACTGTCAAAACTGAATATTCGAATTCGAAAATACGAGTCGCAGCAAACATTCAGCGTTGTCATACTTACGATCAATGATTCAATGTTAATAATGCCCACAGATATTTTACAGTTTGAGAGGCACTACTATTTGAAAGCATTTTGCAACTTTAAATCAGCCGTTAAAATCGTTATATTTGAATTCAATTTCGTAACCGTATATACAGTAGAAGACAAAACTGTTCTCGATTAGTTGACATTTTAGTTTACACATTATCTCTTGCACATAACAACTGGTTTGATAACATTTTCCTTTTGTTAATTGTTAAGCTCTCTATTTAGTATTATCTGGTAACTCACTCTGAAACTAACGGAACTTTATAGGTTTTTTGAATCACATCTGAACCAAGTTACATGTGGTCAGTATTGTCCGCCAATAGAATTTTTGAAAAATTAAATTAAATTCTGGTATTACGAGAAGAAAATTAAATAAATAATACTTTCAATTTCTTTATTTATTAAAAAAAACACAAAATAAAGCACTTCAATAAATCTTCAATTACTTTATAATAGATAAAGCTATAAATTCTGTTTTGAAGAAACACATCCAAGATATACAAAATTTCGTTTCTTACCTATTAATTGCTAAAAAAAAATACAAAGTTTCTGTCGGACTTTACAATAAAAAAAACAAAAATAAATTATTTATCTTCTGCTAATGCTCGAATTGTAAGCCGCTTAATCGTTTTAGGAGCCACAAATACTGCAGTTTCCACTGTTTAGATTAATTATGTGCTTAGAGAGGCCCATGGAGTCAACGTCAGTGACAAAACAATTCGAAGATGTCTTAAAAATACGGGACTTAAAGCAAGAGCGATTATAAAAAATACATCTTAAGTCAAAGCAACATAAGACTCGATTAAAGTTCGCAATATCGTACGGAAACTTGACAATTGATGATTGGAAACAAGTTACTTGATCTGATGAAACTAAAATTAATCGAGTGATGTCAGATGGACACAAATGGACATGGGTTGTTAATCGCGTTGAGGTATAAGATTGCAACATATATCAAACTATGAAATTTGGAGAGGGGTGGATCAATCATGGTTTGGGGATGTTTTCGTGGCAATGAGCTCTTTGTACTTCGACGTATCAATAGTATTATGAGTGCCACAGACTGTATTACTATATTGGAGGACTCTTATCTCCCGAGTCTGGATATATTCGGGTTTAAACGTAAAAATATTTATGTAGGACAATGATCCTAAGAACATCGCGAAAATAAAAAAAAAAAAAATGGTTTGTTGATAACGAACAGATTTAAACACTGTTGAGCACCTTTGGACAATTTTGAAATGAAAAATTTTTGCCAAAAAAGAATTTTGGGAGTGGGCCCTCCCGTCATGGCAAAATATAAGCCCATACATTTCTGAAAATCTTGTAAATAGTATGCCAAAAATTACATGGTGGCCATACAAAATATTAATTTTAACCTATATATGCCAATTGCTTGAGCTTGATCATTTTAAAAGTACTTTTATATTATTTTGGAAGCAAATGAGAAATTAAAAACAGTGCAAATATAGTTTTCTAAAAATGTATTGGGGTCAAAACATCAAAACTAAAACGCATATAACAATCAAGCTACTCTTCATAAATATAAATTCAAAAAAAATATAGTATTTATTCACTTGTAAATGTACAAAATTTTACTTTCCGTACAAACGACATATGTTCATAATGACTGAATATGGGCATTATGAAAATATCACAAATTAAAAATTCAATAACTCAAAAATAGTACCAAAAAATAATGCGATCACACAATCTCCCATGAAGTATTGGTGAGTACTAAGTATCTGAACAAAAAAAATGGTATTTTGATAAACGTGACATATCCTGTATGCAAGAACTACATGTACTACATGTAGTACAGTCGGCATATCTGGGTTAAAATTACTCTGTTTTTGAAACCAGGGAATAAACTGTTCACACCGAATTTTGTTTTAAAAGTAGTGTATTGTATTTAATCCAATTTTTAAATTTAGTTTTTGTGTATTGCTTAAGTTAGTAAATTGATAACCTTTTAAAATTAATTAAAATTTTTCATATACATAGTGAACGGCAACTTTTTTGTATGCACTAATTTGAGTGCAACTTCAAATTGTGCACTAAATTTTTAAGTTCAAAATGGTTTAAGTTTATTTCTGTACACTAATTTTTTAAGAAATAAGCCTTATCACCAGGGAAACCAAAATATGGAAATGCATGTTTTTTCTGGTGAGTCTAATGAGCACATGGATAAGATATTTACACGTTTCAGAACTATTTAAGAATTTTGGCATCGATTTTTTAGCATATTTTACCCTTAAATACATATTTTTGCATATATTTGTTTTAAGAGCATATTTATGTCATATTTTGCGTTTTTAGAGCATATTTTACTGTTTAATAGCATATTTTGAGTTTATCAAAAACAAATTTTGTCTTACTTATTTTTCGCTGCTGTGTTACAGGTTTTTACTTCCTTTGTTTAAAATTCAAAATTGAAAAATAGATGGCTTTTCACCAAAAAAAAAGAATTTTAAAAACAGAAATTTTTTTTCAAAATTTAAAATAACAATTCGAAAAATTTTTTTATCCAAAAAATGAAAAAACTGAAAAAAAATTTTTGTTCACCTAAAAATATTTAAATTTTTTATTTTGAAGTATAATTAGGTGAAGGGTATATAAGATTCGGCAAAGCCGAATATAGCTCTCTTACTTGTTTTAATATAAAATAAGCATTATTTTAATAATAGCTCCATCTAAATATCAAATTTTAGTTCTAATTCAAACTTAACCGTTCTAAGTGTTAAAGAAATATTGTCTTTTAAATTTGCTCCTGTAACATCAGTTGATGTCGAAAGAACATTTTCTATGTTTAAAAATGTTTTCAGATCCAATAGACAACGATTTTTATTTGAAAATTTAAGTAAATTTTTTTTTGGTTAAAAATTTTGTAAAAGTTTGTTTTTTTAAGAGCATATTTTTTAAATTTTAAGAGCATATTTTAAAGTTTTTACTGCATATTTAAAGCGCCTAAAACACTTATTTCCGGTTTCCCTGCTTATCACTAAAGCTGATAAAAAAATAGTGCAAACTAAATTTTTTGCATTTTTAGTGAGTGATAGTGCAATGCTGATTTCAATCAACATTTAGTGCACTACCTCTAACTGTGGTGAACTGTTTTGTCTTCTACTGTATATCCTCAGTCCTTATGATGATATACAGTAGCTCTGTCCGTACGTCTATAGATAAGGTTTGTTTAGTATGGAAAATGCGTAATATCGGTCCATGATTTCACATAGCCCATATACAAATGCAGCCCCCCAGAATACTGTAATCCTGATAAAATTTTGCACAAATATAACGAACATTCATATGTCTTATATTAATTAATAAGGTGATGAAATTGGACATAAACAAGTTTTACATCAACCTAGATCTTTCTACCAACTTTTTTTGAGGATCGGTCCATAATTTTTCTTCTCACATATTGATGCTGAGTATATAAGGTTCGGCACAGCCCAATATTACAGTCTTACTTTGGAGGTAATATAACCAAAATATTTCTAAGTTTTGGTTTAGAAACAAAAAATTTTTTGACAAAAAAAAATAATTTTTTAGCAAAATTTCGAAAGTTATAATAAGTAAACAAGTAAATAAAACAATTTTTTATATTTTATATATATTTGTTCCAAACATTATCTTATTTTTATTAAATTTTCAGCATGACATAGAATAATTTATTTATTGGCAGTATCGAAAATCGAAAATGTCCAATATAAAGGACACCCTAATAAATATAGATATGTTTAAATAAATATATATTGTAGTTTACTGGTTTATTTATGTATCTGTTGACTTACACATTTACGATATTGTTTCTTTAATAGAATTTATTAAAAAATATTTATTTATTAGGGTCGTTGCAATAGACGTTATGAATGTGTGGTAGCTAATAGTAATCTATATATCATCACCTAAAATGCAAAAGAGCCTATCATTACTTTTTAAAAATTTTACAGGAGAGACAAAAAAAAACTTAATAAAATTAAAAGTGTGTGGTTACAAATATGATTTTTTGCTTTAATAAAGTTGTTATTTTTAAAAGTAGAAAGCTAAAAATTTGTGAAGACGTCTGCGCTTTACCAGTATCCATTAAAAACTCAATTTTGAATATTTTGGTTGTTACAGTTTCAACTCAGACAAGTATATTTCTACTTTAGTAAAAACTGAGAGGTTAATAATGCAAATACGACGAAAGTTTTAAATATTTTTTTCTCTTAAATAATCATTACTAGTACCCGATTTGACATTTAGGAAGGTTTGTTTTCTGCAGATACAGATAAAACATTTCAAATTGCATGTGAATAGCCACCCGTGATTGCTGATTGGTAAAAAGCAGCTGAATTCTTCATGATATTTTGCTTACGAATTTCCCAGCTGATAGTTAAATTGATAGACGAACATAGCATAGAATTAGAATTGTATGATGGCTAGGGTTTGGGGTCCGGGAATTCCCGGCCGGGAATTCCAGGGAAATTAAAATTTTTTCCTCTGGAAAACGGGAAATTTAAAATTAATTAAAAATACTTTAATACATTTAAATATAACATCTCTGTTTGATGAATTGCTTGTTCCAAATATTAGTGTAGGATTTAAACCCCATTAAGGATACAGTAGAAGCATTGTGCTGACATTTTGCTATGATGAACACTCTTTATGAACAGCTGTTATCTAAAAATTCTAGGATTTCTCAAAAAATAGTTCTTGCAAGAAAATGTAAAGTTAATAAACAATATAACAACAACTTATGTAAATTCCCTAATAACTTCACAACATAATAAGCTAAATTATAATACAAAAAGACAATGTTCATACATACGCCTATTTTACCGCAATGTTCCCTCATCAAAGCGATGATGATGATGTTTCCGTAATACAAGTGGATCAACATTTTAAAAACGAATTAGATTATTCATCAATATTGAAAAAGAAAATCCTAGACAGTTAAAATCAAATGCTGAAACTCGTTTTAAGCGGGAATTAGCGTTATTTGAAGCAAGTATTAATCGGAGAAAAAAATTTAGATTGTCTTAATAATGCTTTATTAAGAATAAATCATCCACCTATTTAAAGCGAAAGAGTTTTCTCGTTGTCTGGAAACTTTGCCACTAAAATAAGTAATGACTTACTGAATGCATTTTGAAAACTAAATTTTTTTAAAAAAATAGTTCTATGACGAACTATATGATGTAATTTTTGTTTTGGAAATGAATTAAATTTTATTTTAAAATATATTTTATAAAAAAAATATAATAAAATATATGTATAACAGAAAAATTAAAAGAATGAAGCTAAAAACTGCATTAGAAATGCAATTAAAACATTGATCGACAGCGACAGGTACATTCACAATTTATAAAATTGTGTGACACTTAATTGCTCATTTACTCTATTACCAGGACAAGAGCTCTACATCAAGAATATTGCTAATATTTAATTTTATAGTAACAAATGATCTCCAAATATTTTATCCAACATTTTTTTGTTTTATGTTAGCAGAATTGAATTGTAATGTATTGTTTTTCATTTTCTTTTAATAAAAAGAAACAATTTTGTAAAATAATTTTCTTTTTTACTAATTGTTCTAGTTGAAAAATGATTCCCGGGAAATGAAATTTTTCATTCCCGTTTCCCGGGAAATTAAATTATCCGGGAAACCCCAAACCCTAATGATGGTCCAAGTTATATAAATTTTTGTTTCTACGACAATATTTCGATATGTTTTAAACGGAGTGATTTGTTTTGTTAAGTCATCATGGATGGATATTGCATTCATCAGTTTTTCATCAAAAATCTTCCTCAGCGGGTACGTACGTCAACAAACAAAATTGTCAAATTTGGGACAATACCAATCCTCATAAGATCCAGTAACATCCAATACATCCCAAAAATGTCACTGTTTGCCGTGGTTTTTAGGCTGGCGGCATTATCGGTCCATAATTCTTTGAGAACTACGTTGGCCAGGTCATTGCCGTTAACGGAGATCGCTATTGGTTGATGATTACCAATTTCTTTTGGCCCGATATGGATGACTAAGGCATTTTCTTGGTGGGTTTTATTAAATCGCAGGTCGATGCGGGGCTGTCAGTCGGTCAAATTCAGCCGGATTTATGCGGCAGCATAAGCTTTTCAAAGGTATAACAAATTTCGACAATTACTCACATACACTTTGTTTTGTTTAAATTTATAATTTCCAAAAATTATTTTTAATTCAATCAATCTCAAGCTATATGAAGAGACCATTTATTTATCAATTGCATTTACTTCTTATTTGTGTCTTCTTAACTTATGATCTTGTGAAAATTGTGAACTTTCAAATTCTTAAAATTTTGCACCAGTATAATGTTCTTATTTATTTGGTTCTTGGCGTACTTATTGAAATATGTTTTACAATCATCCAGAATGGGGTAAACAAAAATATTTATTTATAATAGAAATCTATAAATCCAAATGATTTAAAAATATTCATAACTTGTATGAGAGGTATACGTGATAAGTTGTTCATGTTAAATTATATGATGTTCATTAAACGCTCAACTTAACGACCTCCTTTAAATATTATCTTGCTCTCGTCTTATGGATATCATAATCTTAGAAAAACATATATAATATAATGATTCATCATAAAAATTGTTGTCACAAACATATACTTGTGTACTATAACCATATACATACATATATGGTTGATACAATCATATTAATCGTAAATTAACTATATTATGGTTACCAAAACTATTTAAACAGTTACTGTGACTATAATATTATTAATAAACTTGTAACAATGTTGAAATGGTTACAGTAAACATGCACAACTACATTTTTTCGCGGCGTGTATAAAGAAACATTTTGCTTTTTCTAGTTCACAATAAACTTTTTTTTGAAAACTTTTGATGAACATTTGTACTAACTCCATATTTTACGTCTCTTGTGAATAATTTATGTTCGTTAATCTGCAAAATTCATTAATGTCAATCATATTCTACATCATCAATGTCAGTGATATGTATCAATGTAAATCCATAAATTTTAAGTCTCTGACAAAATAAAATGTCCACTCCGTTTACTGAGGCAAGGAATTTTCGATAGCTGTATTTTAAAAAATACAATTTTATACACAGACACGCGTATCTCGCATCTAGTGCATGCCCATCTATGAAAATGTACATAAGTTCTATTATGCATATGAAATGTCGTGTTTGGAAAGTATCACCAACAAAATAGTTGGTACATAGTCATATCTAACAAATGTTTTCAATTTCATATATTATTTATTAACTGTTGCTGCTGTTGGCTTTGTTGGTGCTTTTGTTTTTGGCACACAATTTGTTTGCATTTGGTGCATAAAAATGATGAAAATATGCATACATACATATATTAGGTTAGTTTCATTTGAATGGCATTTGCAAAAGCTTTAGAAGTTCGTATTTAATATTATACGCGTTGCACAGTGGAAAATTTTGGTAATTTTCGGATCAAAAATCTGTAACTTTTGAATGGATGAAGATTTTTGAAAGATTTTTTTTGGTTGAATAGACGGGACTTTAGGCTTTAATATGTATTTTTAATCATAAAAATCGATTTATTAAAAAAAAAGTTACGAACGGTTAAAATACATTTTTGATTTTTTTTTTGAGATTTTATATAAAAGTAATAGTACTACAGTACCTCTAACTCACATATTTTTAGACCGATTTCAAAATTTTAAACAATTATGGATAGACATGGAATTAATCTTTTATAAATGTATGCATATTTCATGAAATTATGTAATTTTTTATAAAAAGTTTTGCATTTTTTTATTTTTTTCATAATTTTTCAAACTCAACAATAGTTATTTTAATTTTTTTAAAGACAATTTTATATAGACAAAGTTGAGATATAAATTGTTAAAATCGGTTTATATTTGTTAAAGTTATTAAACTTTTTCGAAAAAAGTTCGAAAAAAATTACCTTGTAAATTTAAAATTGTACAAAAAAAATATTTTTGTACTTAGTTTTGTGTTTCTTTTATTCATATGCGCTGAGGGAGAAAATACAATAAAAGGTGTTAATAAAGAGTTGAATAACTTAACAATTTTCATCCGGTTAAAATAATTAAAACACTGTTCTGTTAAGAACTAAATTTACTTTATATATAGTTATAAATTTGTATAAGCTTTAGTAGCAAAATAAGCTATGAAAAGCAACTAAAATCAAAATAGTTTATAATTTTTTTTCTTAAATTTCTGAGTTGCTCAACATGTTGCAATTCCCTGTTAAAACTATGACTACATTACAAACTCATAACAAAACAGAATATGGACAAGACACCTTTTTCCAACAGGGTATAGCAATCCCAAAACAAGTAATAAAGTATGGTCGGTCAAGCCCGACTATATAATACCCTACACTAAGTAAAAGAGCAAAAACATTTTTCTTTTAAAATTTCAATAATTTCTATTTTTGAGTGATTTTCGGAAGTTGGTCTTATATGGGAGCTATGACCAATTATGGACCGATAACCATGAAATTAGGTGTGATTTGTGTCTATAAGAAAGGTAACTATGTTGAATTTTGTGTGTATACCAACATTTTTAAGCGATTTACGCACGTTAAAGTGATTTTCGGAAGCAGGTCTCTATGGGAGATATGACTAATTATGGACCGATCGAAACAAAATTTGGTGACATTAATTTTGTATATATAAAACATATTTGGAGCGGAATTTGTGGAGATACATATATAAATTAAACATTTATGACCGATAAAGTCCAATTTCGGGAGGACATTTGTATGGGGGCTAGGTGAAATAGGCATGGTATTTGGGCCGAAAAAATTATATGTACCAATTATTATCGAAATATCTTCAAAATTGCGACCTGTATTCTGCGCACAGTTTTTACATGGACAGCCAGCCAACCAGCCAGCCAGATGGACGGACGGACATCGTTTAATCGACTCAGAAAGTGATTCTAAGTCGATCGGTATACGTTAAGATGGGTGTTAAACCAATATTTTTGGGCGTTGCAAACATCTGCACAAACGCATTATACCTTCCCCACTATGGTGGTGTAGGGTATAAAAAAGTAATTATAAATATTTAAAATACACCCTTGAATATGGTATAATTTTAACACCCCAAATTTTTAAAGTCGAAAGTATTGTGTTCTGTCGCCATTTTCGAAAACTTCTGTTGGCATTATAACTATAATTTCTGCAAATAATTATTGCTTGACATCTCAGCTTAACGATAGAACTTGTTTTATGGTTAATTTCAATAATTTGCAAAAATCAATTATGAACACTGTGCGTTGGCGTATTTATCGATTTTTATCCGCCACAACAGAAAATATCGTTCATTAAGACTGAATGATTCGATTAGCTACAAATTCGGTTATCACAACCAAAATAGTTGTCTCTGTGTAACGAATTTGAATATTATTTCCCACAAATTGTGTAAAAACTTTCAAATAAGTACAAAGCAAATTGAGCCATATAAAAAAAATTTCGGATAGTCGACTGTGTACAGTAACTTTTAGTCTTTGTTTGAAAGATCAAAAAAAGTTCGACATTTTTCATTTCGCAATAACGACCAGAGAATACTCTTTTTACTCGTTTGCATATTTCGGCTTTTTTTTTTTTGTAAAATGTTAACAAAACTCTTACATTTTATGATTATTTGAACAATATTTAAATTTGTTGGTATTTACTGCTAATGACGGCATTTACTGCACTGCATAGCGTATACTTTATTAAATATTAAGTATACGCATCGTTAACCCTTAGATATACACATAGGTCTGGCCAGATTTTTTTGGATTTTTCTTTGCATTTTCAACGACTTTGCGATATTGCTAGAGACTTGAGTTTTCAGGTACGCTCTTAAAATTTTCTTGGCTTTATAATAGTAAAAAAAACTGACCAAAAACGGTAACCACGAAAGGAGATACAAGGATTTTTTAACTTATATGTCACATTAGTAACACATGAGTCTGGCCAGACCCACGTATATTTTTAGTAAAAAATTTTATTTAATTCTAATTAGTTTTTTTTTTTGGAAAATGCGTAAAACAAAATTTTTTTGCCAATTAACAAAAAAGTTTTCAGTAACAAAATCAGCTTTTTATGGTAAAATAAATGCTAAGTTCTCAACACGTGTTTGTCGTTATATTTTTTTGTTGAAATAGTCTTTGTGTTTTCCTTTTTAGTTTGTAACAAACTTTAAAAAAGGTTTATGGGAGTTTTTTTATTAAAAAGTTGACAAATTAAATAAAGTTGTATATTTTAAAAATCAATATTTTTTAAGTAATTATACTGATATTATTATGGGGTCTGGCCAGACTTATGTGTTACTAATGTGACAAATAAAACATGTGTATCACGGATGGTTAAAACATTGTCGCTATATTTTGTTGCATACGTTACACTGTGCATGAAATTTACACATTTTTTGTCAAGCGGGTCACCCGGTGGATTAACTTAATTCGGATACGCTGAATCCAGTGGTGATAACCGTTTTTTAGTTTAGCTCTTGTTTTCGAGATATACCGTTATTTCGAAAATGGAGGAGCTTGCACAACATATCGTTCCCTCAATAAAGCAATAGTGTATAAGCATATACACCATTATTATACCCTACACCACCATAGTGGGGAGGGTATAATGCGTTTGTGCAGATGTTTGTAACGCTCAAAAATATTAGTCTAACAGCCACCTTAAAGTATACCGATAGACTTAGAATCACTTCTGAGTCGATTAAACGATGTCCGTCCGTCCGTCTGGTCGGCTGGCTGGCTGACTGTCCATGTAAACCTTGTGCGCAGATTAAAGGTCGCAATTTTGAAGATATTTCGATGAAATATAGTACATGTTATTTTTTCGGCTCAAGGACCAAGTCTATTGAAACTGGCTGAAATCGGTCCATTATTTCACCTAGCCCCCATACAAATGTCCTCCCGAAATTGGACTTTAACGGTCATAAATCTTTAACTTATATATGTATCTCCACAAAAGCCGCTCCAAATAAGTTTTATATAAACAAAATTTATGTCACCAAATTTTATTATGATCGGTCCATAATTAGTTATAGCTCCCATATAGATCCGCTTCCGAAAATCACTTTAACGTGCATAAATCGCTTAAAATTCAACATTGTTAACTTTAATATAGACATAAATCACACGACCTAATTTCATGGTGATCGGTCCATAATTGGCCATAGCACCCATATAAGGCCCACTTTCGAAAATCACTCAAAAATATAAATTATTGAAATTTTAAAAGAAAAATGTTTTTGCTCTTTTACTTAGTGTAGGGTATTATATGGTCAGGCTTGACCGATCATACTTTCTTACTTATTTTTTCATTGCATAATAAGAATCTACATAACTGATTGTATATGTGGTAAAAATTTGGTGAAATTGCACTTCCACAAATTGATATATTACTTTTGTTCTAGATGTCTACTAACACAAAAATTGTAAACTCAATTATAAACTCAATTATTAAGGCGACGATATATTCGCGTAACTTAAAAAACAGTTCTGTTTATTGAATAAGCTTAAAAAACCGAAATTCCGCAATGAAATTTCCATTCAGAAAGACAAAAACTATTTTTATGCGCAGTTGTTCTAGAAATTTATTTGCCAAAAAAAAATTTATAAAAATTTCAAAATTTTGGTTTTTTTCAAAATGCAGCTCCGCTATAGTAAACAAAGTTGCAAACAAAAACCAAAGAAAAATCAAATATCCCCAAATACCATTTTAAAATTTTTTCCCATATTTTTGCAAAAACTCTTTTCTAAATTTTTTAATTGTTATAAATTGTATATATTTTTGAAAAGAAGACAGAATTTACTACACGTTGATATATAATACGGATATCTTATATTTTCCACTAGTCAAATTTATGGATTCCAAATTAATAACAATCAGAAAACTTATAGAATCTTGCCGTTTTGTAATATATTTTTGTACACTGCATTGCCGACTATTGAGTACTAAACATAGGAATAAACTGCAAGATGTAGCAAATTACTGCATGTTATGTATTTCGTTAAAATATTTTTGTTTGTCAAATAAAATTTATATTTCTAAAGCGACCGATAAAAAAACGTTTAGGTTTTTTAAGCTTTTTAAAAATTCAGAATCATAATTTCGTTTAAAAAGTCGCGAGTAAATTGGCAGCCAATATTCAGGAAAAAAATATCCCATCATAATAGATTGTATTAAATTTAATAAGGTTACTCATTTAAACGTTTAAGTGTCTCATTTTCGCGACTTATTTCATGAACACAAACTTAAATTCAAGTTTGGGAGTTTAATGGTCGAGCAAAATTATCAGAGTTGTGCATACATTGCCACTTCATTTGCGAAAGTGTAAAAATACGCAAATTTCACAGTTAGCTAGGCATTTAAGCGTTTACAAAAGGACCTTTATTATGTTTAAATTTAACAAACATTAAATATAATAAGTAAAAATATTTTGTATAAATTTTGAATAAAAAGTGGAACCAAATATTAAATATTTTTAAAGAATATAAAAATTTAACGTGTAGTTTTAAAGTAATACTATTTTGCTGGTAGGTGTTATCGATTATAAGAAGAATCTGTTTTTGAAATTAGCATTTTTCATACATAATGTAAAAGTTATTGGTGTTACAAATAATTCTATATGTAGATAATATAGAGTTTGTATGCCTGACAAGTTTGTCCATTCGATTACCATTATATCGTCAAATATCTATATTTATTCAATTTCTAGAACTTTTATACAAAAATTAATTTTTCTTTCAATAAATAAATGCAGATAACTAACGACGTCCAGTAGCAAACGATCTCTGTTCTTCGTAATTGTACAAACTGCTATAAATGCAATTTTGCAACAATGAATATTAAGTGGGATTAGTAAACGTATTTTCGGCATACTTGCCATAAATTTTATGTAAAATTTGCGTTTTAAAAACGTGCGTAGGCTAGACGCTCTAATAAATATTTTACACTAACACTTGTTTCCTAATTCAAATTAGCATTTTATGGGGAAACATTAGCGATTAGCGAATGTAGAGTGGCGCTGCTGTAGAAAGTTGCTGCAATATTGTCACACAGTGTGATATTTTAACAATCTTTTGTTTAAACAAAAACTATTGGGTGTATGACTTAAAAATTTGGATTTTTTTTAAGTTTTTAGCTTCTGCATCGATCGAAGCAAATAGTAGTCATACGGGGCATAGTCTGCACTATAAAACGGGTGAGGCAAAACCTCCCAACTACTTCATTCTAAATACTAAAGATATTGCTACATGTGACCGAGCGTTGCACAGTGGATCTCATAATTGATTTTTGCAAATGATTGAAATTAACCTTAAAAAAACAAGATGTCAAGCAATTATTATTTGCAGAAATTATAGTTATAATGTCAACAGAAGTACTCGAAAATGGCGGCAAAATACACTACATTCGACTTTAAAGATTTGGGGAGTTAAAATTATACCATATTCAAGGGCGTGTTTTTAATATTTATAATTATTTTTTTCAGAATTCTTATAACAAAAGGAAAGGGTATCTTGTCCAGATTCTATATTTGTAAACAGTTTTGTATATATTGTTAGCAGATTTGAAATTTATTCATTTAAAATATATAATGTTTTTTGGCTTACCTAACAATGAGTGATTTTAGATTTTTCATATAAAAATCGATGTTTGGTGGGAAATATAAGTGATCACAGATTATTGTCCTTTTTCGTCTAGGACCTCTTATTAACGTTTTATGAGTGATTTTAGATTTTGCATATAACAATCGATATTTGGTGGGAAATATGAGTGATCACAGATTATTGTCCTTTTTCGTCTAGGACCTCTTATTAACGTTTTATGAGTGATTTTAGATTTTTCATATAAAAATCGATGTTTGGTAGGAAATATGAGTGATCACAGATTATTGTCCTTTTTCGTCTCGGACTTCTTATTAACGTTTTATGAGTGATTTTAGATTTTTCATATAACAATCGATATTTGGTGGGAAATATGAGTGATCACAGATTATTGTCCTTTTTCGTCTAGGACCTCTTATTAACGTTTTATGAGTGATTTTAGATTTTTCATATAAAAATCGATATTTGGTGGGAAATATGAGTGATCACAGATTATTGTCCTTTTCGTCTAGGACCTCTTATTAACGTTTTATGAGTGATTTTATATTTTTCACATAAAAATCGATGTTTGGTGGGAAATATGAGTGATCACAGATTATTGTCCTTTTTCGTCTCGGACTTCTTATTAACGTTTTATGAGTGATTTTAGATTTTTCATATAAAAATCGATATTTGGTGGGAAATATGAGTGATCACAGATTATTGTCCTTTTTCGTCTAGGACCTGATTTTAGATTTTTCATATAAAAATCGATATTTGGTGGGAAATATGAGTGATCACAGATTATTGTCCTTTTTCGTCTAGGACCTCTTATTAACGTTTTATGAGTGATTTTAGATTTTTCATATAAAAATCGATATTTAGTGGGAAATATGAGTGATCACAGATTATTGTCCTTTTTCGTCTAGGACCTCTTATTAACGTTTTATGAGTGATTTTATATTTTTCATATAAAAATCGATATTTGGTGGGAAATATGAGTGATCACAGATTATTGTCCTTTTTCGTCTAGGACCTGATTTTAGATTTTTCATATCAAAATCGATATTTGGTGGGAAATATGAGTGATCACAGATTATTGTCCTCTTTCGTCTAGGACCTCTTATTAACGTTTTATGAGTGATTTTAGATTTTTCATATAAAAATCGATATTTGGAAATATGAGTGATCACAGATTATTGTCCTTTTTCGTCTCGGACTTCTTATTAACGTTTTATGAGTGATTTTAGATTTTTCATATAAAAATCGATATTTGGTGGGAAATATGAGTGATCACAGTTTATTGTCCTTTTTCGTCTAGGACCTGATTTTAGATTTTTCATATAAAAATCGATATTTGGTGGGAAATATGAGTGATCACAGATTATTGTCCTTTTTCGTCTAGGACCTCTTATTAACGTTTTATGAGTGATTTTAGATTTTTCATATAAAAATCGATATTTGGTGGGAAATATGAGTGATCACAGATTATTGTCCTTTTTCGTCTCGGACTTCTTATTAACGTTTTATGAGTGATTTTAGATTTTTCATATAAAAATCGATATTTGGTGGGAAATATGAGTGATCACAGATTATTGTCCTTTTTCGTCTCGGACTTGTTATTAACGTTTTATGAGTGATTTTAGATTTTTCATATAAAAATCGATATTTGGTGGGAAAAATGAGTGATCACAGATTATTGTCCTTTTCGTCTAGGACCTCTTATTAACGTTTTATGAGTGATTTTAGATTTTTCATATAAAAATCGTTAAGTTATCTTGGGCATCTTTAAAAGTGATGAAATTTATTGATTCAAATAGAAAAAGTTGCAGTAAATTGAGATGTTGCTATTAGAAACGTACCTTTGGTTGAAAAAAAAACTAAAATTGATGATATTTTATTTTTGTTATCTTTTTTAAAAACAAATTTCACGTCTGCGTTTATACGAATCTTCCACTTAAAATAGCAGCAAGAATTTTTTTTACTTTTTATCTTAAAAAAGAGGATTTTAAAGATAAATTTGGAATAACAGACGATACTATTGCAATTGCTAAACACAATTTCCACTCCGATGGCGAATAAGTTCCATAGTATTTAATATTATATGATTTTGTTTGATATTCCTCCGGCAGTGAACTATATGAGGTTCACAAGTGAGTTTGATTGGCATTTTTGTCATTTACTTTTAACCTGCAACGCTATATAGTAATAAAATATGTAAACATTGTGGAAGAAGGTCCACACAATCTAATATACCCACTCCGGAATTATAACTGTGTGTTTCCACATAGAAATTCATTAAATTTTGTTAAAATTTAACAAAATGTCAATAAAAATAAATTATATAACAGTGATGTTTATTTTATCACAGAATATTCGTCATTCGTTTACTTTTAATAATAATTGAAATAAACTATATAAAAAGTTTGTACATTAATACATTTTAGCTTAATATAAATTTAATAGAATCAGATATACATTTTTTCTCTAAAAATTAGTTGTTATCTTCAAAAATTTATTATTACTAAAAACAATCAATGAAAAAAAGAAAATTAACGAATAATTTATCCTAATTGAAAGCAACACTAACAACGAAAAATCAGTACATTAGTTATTGTGCCTTTAACAAACGTTTTTGCATACAATACTTTTATAAATGGGTTTTAAAGCTAAAGTGTTCGTTACAAAATTGTGTTTTAAATCTACAATATGGTTTTTTTTTTGCATAAGACTGTAACTTATTATCTAAAAAATATATCGAAATTAGCTGACTTTTGGTGCCTATAAACAAATGGCATGCAAAAGCTCAGAAATTTAAGAAAAAAAATTATAAACTTTTTTTTGATTTTAGTTGCTTTTCATAGCTAATTTTGCTAAGATAGGTTAAACAAATTTATAACTCCGTATTAAGTAAATTTAGTTCCTTACAAAACATTGTTTTGTAACCGGATGAAAATTGTAAAAGTTATTGAAATTTTCATTAACACCTTTTATAGTATTTTCTACCGCAGCACATACAAAAAAAAAAAACAAAAACTTAGTATAAAAAATGTTTTTTTGTACAATTTTTAATTTACAAGGTAATTTTTTTCGAAAAAGTTTAATAACTTTTGCAAATATAAACCGAGTTCAACAAGTAACGCCTCATTTTTATCTATATAAAATTATTTTTAAAACACTGTAGAAAAAAATATAGGTTTTCATTTAAAAAAATTAAAATAACTATTGTTGAATTTGGAAAAGTACGAAAAAAATAAAAAAAAACTGCTAAACTTTTTATAAAAACTTACATAATTTAATGAAATATTCAGACATTTATAAAAGATTAATTCGATGCCTCTCCATAATTGTTAAAAAATTTTAAATCGGTCTAAAAATATGTGAGTTAGAGGTACTATAGTACTATTACTTTTATATAAAAACTAAAAAAAAATAAAAAATGTATTTTTAACCGTTCGTAACTTTTTTTGTTAATAATTCGATTTTTATGATTAAAAATACATATTAAAGCTTAAAGTCCCACCTATTCAGCAAAAAAAAATTACAAAAATCCTCATCCATTCAAATGTTACAGATTTCTGATCCGAAAATTACCATATTTTTTCACTATGCGTTGTCTGATGTAATATTACGGTTTCATGGCTGGCCGCATATTCTGGGCTTCTTTTAGGCATTGCTCGCTTGAAACGAATCATTTGCATTCGGTACAGGTTCTATGTGATGATCTGGTCAGAGTTCAGCAGCTCGTAATAGATAGGACCCTTTTGCTCCTACCAAAAATAGGGAATTGGCTTTGGTATCGATTCACAAAGTTGGACGGGCTTCACGTAATATCTCTTACGTTTAGTTTTCTTGTAATGGATCCATTTTCCATTGCAAGTAATGATTCATGGCAAGTAATGAATCCTGCTGCTCGCAAACGTTTTGAAATAGATCCCAATGACTTTGCAAGCTCTTATTGAGTTTTACAACAATCTTCATGTAATGTAATGCCTCCAATTCTTGGTCTTCAAATCACCACTTCTCAAAAAGCAAAAACCATCTATCGCACATTAAAACCGATGGAACACATTCGCCATAAACTGTAGTCTGCAATCGGTGTACTTCAGCGGTACGGTTTTCAAATTAAAGAAGTAAAGCAAAACTTCCTGCATTTGATGCTTTGATCATACAAGATTCGACATTTTCGAAGCAAAAATAAAAACATTGTTATTTACACCATAATATTCAATAACCAAATGAGAATAAATGACAGATTTTACTTTAAAATCTATTGTAAATTCCGCATGTTTAAGTCATACTCCCAATAGAAAAAGTGTAGAAAACATATAAAACTAAAAACACACACATACACTATTGTAGCAAATCATGTCAGTTTGTGGTAGAGGATTTTGTATGCAACAATCCAGCATATATGATGATCATCATCAGCGTTATAGTCAACCTCAATATGGGTTTGGTGGCACATTTGCATACATTGTAAATTTTTAACAGCAGCATCACGTACTTATCATTGGAGTGTATGTTGTTAGTATTTCAGTTGTAAACCCACCACCAAAAAGTTGCGAGTAATATTGATTATGTCATTCCGTTTGTAACATATCGAAATAATGGTCGTAGAACCAAAAATTATATTCTTGATCATTTTAAAATTCTAAGACTATCTAGCTGTGTCCCTTTGCTTGCTTGGCATTTTTTTGGATTTTTTCCTAATATTTTTTGTCAACCAGAAATATTTGGTATTAAAAATGGGAAAATGCGGTAAAATAAAAGAGTTATGGGCGAAATATGAGACTACCTCCAAAAAATATATTTTTAATATTTTTCAAAAAATATTTTGTTCTTCTTTAAACATATTGCAGATGACACCATGGAATTTTATACAAATTGTTCCTGTGATACATAAATCTATATGTATATTAAAATGTATATTTTCTATAAAATTAACTAAAAATTAGTAGTGTTTTTTATAAAAATTTTAAGACGCTGTGTATCACGTAAACACAAAATTCGCGATATTTAAAAAACTGAAAAATTTTCTATTGATGTAGTTAGATTCAAATGCGTATTAAGAAATATGGCCAATGATGCAATTCACTAACAAATAAATTTATAAAAAAATATATATTGTGCTAGTTGAAAAAACTGTCAAGCGGGGCACCCAGCGGGTTAACCTAATTCAGTTACGTTGAATCAAATGGTGCTAACCGTATTCCGTTATTTCGAAAATGGAGGATGCTGCACAACATATATTCGCGTAACTCAAAAACAGTTCAGTTTATTGAATTAGCTTAAAAAACGAAATTCCGCAATAAAATGACCTTTAACAAAGACTAAAACTTTTTTTAACTGCACAGTCGCTTTAGAAATATCAAGTTTTTTTGGACAAACTTTTTTTTGGCAAAATTTCGAAATATTTGTTTTTTAAAACGTCCGGAAAAATTGTAAAATGAAGCCATCCTGTTATTTTTTCTATATGTATAGAAAATAAAGTTCCAAACCAAACAAGCCCTATTTGATTAAAATCTGTCCACAACATTTGATCCCCTAATATTTTAATAAAATTCATAATTTTCAGTAATTTGCTACATCTTGCAGTGTTCTCCTATGTTTAGTACTGCAATAGTCGGCAATGCAGTGCACAAAAATATGTTACAAAAAGGCAAGATTCTATAAATTTTCAGTTTTTTGTTGATTTTGAATCCATAAATTTGACTGGTGAAATATATATAAGGTATACATATTATATATCAATGTGTAGGAAATTCTGTCTTCTTTTCAAAAATGTATACAATTTTTATGAATTAATGAATAGAATACTTTTTGCAAAAATATGAGAAAAAATGTTATAATGGTATTAGGGGGTATTTGTAGACGCATTTGAATCATTTGGGGCTTGTTTTGTTTGAAACTTTCTTTTTTATGCGTGTAGCAAAAATTAATAGCGTAGCTTCATTTTATCAATTTTTGATGCTGTTTAAAAAAACAAAAATTTCGAAATTTTGCTAAAAAATTATATGTTTTTTTGCCCAAAAAACTTATATTTCTAAAACGACTGCACAGATCAGTCTTACTTAAGGTAGGATCATACTATTGCCGCAATGCACCAATTTAATACAATTGTTATTGTGCTGAATTGGGACGCAATACAAAAATTGTCCCAATCAAATTCTCTGCAGTCACATGATTGCCTCATTTTATATAAATTTGATTGTCGTAAATTGGCGCAAAGCGATTTAGTTATTTGTTAACTAAAAAAAAAGAAAATTGCGTCGGCCTTAATTATCGTATAAAAAAATTAATAAAGAAATGTTAAAAGATGTATGTGGGTCAGGGAGTGGCTCACAAAAAGAATATTTCATTTACAAAAATAAATATTGGCGCTAATTGTATTCTTTGATTGCCGCACTAGAACACAATAAATATTGGTGTATTTTTAACTTTTTTATTGATGCATATTGCCTATCAAGGATTCACATGATGGCCGCATTAGGGTTGCATTTGATTGGGCCAAATAAGCACAATATTGTTGTGGTTTGACACATGAGCCAATAAGTTGTGAAATCACGATAGACGTATAAAATTGACCAAAATATAGTTCATTTCGGCAATCGTGTGATCCTACCTTTAAAGGCAATTTTCGTGTACAGTGTAATTAAAACAAAATTTTATTGAGGATAAAGCTAAAAGTGTCAAATGTCAATATTGTTGAAAGATCAGACAAATATTCCAAAATATCCAACAAAATGATTATACTCAAAAGAACCATATGTTTACGCAGACTAGTTTCATCCTGAAAAAAATTTCACATTTTAAGCTGCATTAACCAAAATTTAGAAGAAAAACACCCAAAAATTGGGTATATATTGCGAATGTTTTTGGGCTGATAAGCACGAATTTGAAGTCTATTTGCCAAAAAGAGAAAGACCATCTATAGACGGTGTCAGCGGTTAAACGAAACAAAAAGTTAAAAGAGTTGTTATATTTAATTTCAAAAATGATCAAATTATTGCTTAAAACAGGATAAAAAACTTAATTTTACTAACCTATTAAGCTTTGATATGGTATTCTTTAAAGCAATTTTTTGATTTTCAAAAACATAAGTGGATATTAGATTTAGTTCAAAACGTATGTGTATTAGATTTTTTACAATATTTACACGATTTTGTGGATGGTTCTTGCTTTGTGTTCATTTCGTTTAAAATGGAACTACTAGCTGCTGCTATAATTGCACTATATTCTGGCATAATTTCATCGCATTGATAATCTGGATCTTCAATATCGTCATTGAAATCTTCATCAGTATCTTTGAAATCAATATCATTTTTAATTGACTACATCAAATCTATTTCTTAATCTGCTAATTCTTAATGAAAGCTTAATTTTTAAGACAATATTTATAACTTATTAGTAAAGAAGACTAAATTTTAATTTTTTAAATTTTGTTCAACTAAATGACTAAGACCTACAGACGTTGTTTCCAAAAACCACAATTCGGTGACACATGTTCAGTCACAAATCAAATTAGTAAACAAATATGAAAGTTTACATTTCAAATACTTGCCAAAAAAAATTCCCGAGTCAATAGAGCAAATTGAAACTATATTTTTTTAAATTTGAATTTTCACAAAAATCACAAATATTTCTTTTGTCTTTTTTTCACTAAAATTCAAAAAAAATAAATTAATTGAGCCCGTTCAAACTGGTACCGATTGAGAGGTATTTTTTTACTGAATAAGAGGTCTTTAGTTGTTATCGTGTAAAAAAAAATCAGATTTTACAATAAATTGAATAGACGGTCTTAGGTGTTAAAGGGATAATATAGTAACGAGAGTTCATCAACACGTTCTAAACGTTGTTGAAATTTCGGGCACCAAAATGTCTGTTCCGCTGTGTAATACCTAACTTATGTATTCGAAAAAAGGCTTAACCGTTTGTTAAGCCTTTGGAGCAAATTACATGACGCTATAAGAATTTATAAAGGTTTAATTTAACACTGATATTTTCTTGTAAAATTAATATAAATCTAAACAAAAACGTTTTTATACAAAATGCTCAACAATCGGTACCCGTATTTTATGGGTGGTGGGTACTTAAGATTCGGCAGTGCCGAATATAACACTGTTACTTGTTTTTCACAAAAGTGATATAAATGTATTTGTTTTTCCATTGAGATTTATAGCATTTCATATTAGTTTTTTATTTCTTTTTGGTATTTTAGTCATACTGTGTAACTGTGTGCTGCATATTAGTTTAAGGTTTCATGAGCGACCTTTAAGTATGCAAAATAGGGGAAAAAAAGGAAAATGTAAGTCTTATCAATGTGAATATAGTATAGTAATACTCTAACATAGCAAATCATGTTTCATATTGCATGTTGATTGTATTTGTATGATATGAGCAATACATTATATGCTACTGATTTGCTTTATTTGATTTTTTTTTTCATTTTTGTTTTTTTTGCAACATCAACTGTGTGATTTAAAAAAAAATTAATGTTGAAATATCTTACGTGTTTTGATTTTATTAAGCATTTGGAAAATTTTGCATACGAATTTTAAACATGCTAAAAGTTGTAAATAAAACCAGATTTTTGCATTTGGAATGCTAAAATGATGGTTGTTCTAAGTAAATACAATTTCAGAATATGTATCTATGCCATATCAATCATCATCATCTAATTCCTATAAAAACAAAAAAAAAATATTTAAAACGTAAGTTAGGTATATACGTTGCATGATTGATTTGGAATGAGAAAAGTTATACTTATTTTGGCAAGAATTATCTCTAGGTATCTCCTAAATAATTACAGCGTCAACTATTACCGCAAAAGTTTTATAAATATGTAGTTATTAACATTAAATAAAAATAAGTTTTAGTACTTGTCTCTCATAATTTTATAACAAAGCCCTCTGGAAAACTAATTTTTAATTATATGGCCGAAATTCTTGCAAAGTCTTAAAAGATGCAACACATTCATATATAAATAATAAGTGGGAATATTTTAACTAGATTTGAAGCAAACATTCTTAGCTTAGTATTTGTTGCTTTAGGCTTCCATCATCTTCCTTGTATAAGTATGTAATTAGGGTGGCCCTGTTTGTGTGAAGGAAAATAAAAATTAAAGTTCAGTTGGGAAAATTTCTGTCCTGGCTTCAGTATTTAGTAGTGATCGTTTGATTAAAAGAATAATTTATTGTGAATAATTATTCGAACAATTTAAAATTTACCACTTTCGAATAACGAATAATTCGAAAAATTTTATGTAATCGAGTAAAACGAACAAATGTACATATCTATTTGAATTTATTAAATTGCTTAAAATTTTTCATAATACCAAATTTAAATAAGTAATAATGACATACACGAAATTGTATTGTTTCTGAAATTCGACAAATAACTAAAGATATAGGGAGTCTTTCGATGACTGAAGATGAGTGGTCCGATAGCTCCTTCTATAAATATTACTGCAAGAAGTTACAATTCTAAAAACAAGTCTTTCAAAATGTCTTGAACCAATGAAAATAAAATGTACGGAATAAAAAATTTGTTATTTATTAATAAAAAAAAAGCTGAATGATTTTAGAATTGATATCGAAACAGCAATTTTAACGTCTAAACATGCACATATGCTGGCAAAAATTAGCAGAATTGCAATTAATAATCAAAATATTAACATAGATTAAAGTTCAAAAAAGACAGAAAACTGCTATTTTCGGATTTGACATCTTCGATTTTAATGAAATTTACCACACATATTACGGTTCCAAAGTATTCCTCAAATCAGTGACTTTTTCAACGGAAACATTTTCATTTCATAAATATCGCGATTTGAAAATTGAAAAATTTGATAAAATTGTATAAAACAAGTAAGAAAGTATGGTCGGTCAAGCCCGACCATATAATACCCTACACTAAGTAAAAGAGCAAAAAAAATGTTTCTTTTAAAATTTAAATAATTTATATTTTTGAGTGATTTTCGGAAGTGGGCCTTATATGGGGGCTATGATCACCATGAAATTAGGTCGTGTGATTTATGTCTATATTAAAGTTAACTATGTTGAATTTTGTGTGTTTACCAACATTTTTAAGCGATTTATGCACGTTAAAGTGATTTTCGGAAGCGGGTCTATATGGGAGCTATGACTAATTATGGACCGATCATAACAAAATTTGGTGACATGAATTTTGTGTATATAAAACTTATTTGGAGCGGAATTTGTGGAGATATATATATATAAATTAAACATTTATGACCGATAAAGTCCAATTTCGGGAGGACATTTGTATGGGGGCTAGGTGAAATAATGGACCGATTTCAGCCAGTTTCAATAGGCTTGGTCCTTGAGCCGAAAAAATGATATATATCAAATTTCATCGAAATATCTTCAAAATTGCGACTTGTACTCTGCGCACAAGGTTTACATGGACAGCCAGCAAGCCAACCAGACGGACGGACGGACATCGCTTAATCGACTCAGAAAGTGATTCTAAGTCGATCGGTATACTAATATTTTTGGGCGTTACAAACATCTGCATAAACGCATAATACCCTCCCCACTATGGTGGTGTAGGGTATAATTATATACACATAATTGCCCATAACTTTGAAACTACTCAAAGACCGGCATAATTTTTGGCTCCATTTTAAAGCCAACGATATTTTCCTTAAAATGGTGTAAATAAAATTGTTTACTTCCAAAAGGTTAAAGGTCAATATTCGGAGTATATATTTCAATGTAATATCAAAGATCGCGGTGTTAAAAATTCATCGGAATGAGTTTCCATTGAAAAATTCATATCATTGAATTTTGGATATATTATGTGTGTGGTAAATTTCATTAAAATCGGAGATGGTAAATCCAACTGATGTCCGCTTTCATCTTCCCAGCACTTTAATCTAAGTTAATGATGTCGAATGTGATTTTGAAACGGTCGTCGAATGTGATATTAAGGATGACATTTATAATGATTACGTTGAAATAGCCGAAGGCCAAGATAATTAAAATACATATAAGTGATATTATTAATCGCGTATGTAAGTGTTGCAAAATTCTAATGATAATCACAAAATATTGCCAACTTACGTGTTGTTGCAAGAAAAACTTCGTCTTATACATGAAGTTTGTCTAACATGGTAATAAACTTTTTGCATAATTATAAATGCTTCAATCATGCAATTAGTCACGTTCACTGACAATGATGTCAAAGTTTGGACAGATTTATGTAATTCCCTAAGAACTAGAGCTTGAGGATATAATACAATTTGTTACGAATAATTTATAAAAAGTGAATAATTCATTTACTAAAGAATTAAATACAAATTTTAAAACCGGAATTAATGAACGACATAAAAAAGTTATTAATACGTTTATATTGTACTTCAATTCTAGATCATGTCCAACTATCTAAAATTTATAAAGCATAGCTCCAAAACGGAAACTAAAGAGTTAGCTAGTCAATTGTTTTGTAGATTGTCAGGGAGGGAATCTGATCAGAATATTGCTGATGAAAATTTAATGATGGTCTTTGTTTTCGAATGTTTTTTAACATTATCAATACTTGAACAAGTTAAAATTTTTTATTCGAATTATTCCTTTTATTCGAACAAGAGAGAAATCGAATAATTTGAATACCCTAGTATTTAGTGATCCAGATGAACATATCCCTCTTTAAAGTTTATATAATTATCTTGCAAATGCATCCTAGACCAATAAAATCCGACCGCATATTCATAAGATTCGAATAATTATAGTTACACAATAACGTATTTTAACGAATAATATCGAGTATTTTTGAAGAAGAAATAAAAGTAGAAATATCCAAATGACTCTAACAGCAGATCGGGTAGAAAATGATTTTCGAAAAATTATTTTTTTTTTTTGCAAGTTATTGCAAAATTTTTTTTCTCATATTCGAATAATACGAATGAGAGATTTTAACTTGTTCAAATAATTAATTTAATTAATTAATTTAAAATTAATCGAATTATTCGAATAATTTAAATTTTTTGTAAAAAAGTAAAGAATGAAGATTTTATGAAGGTTTTTTTAATATTTTATTGTTAAAGAAAAACGAAAAATAACGTTAAAGTTAAACTATGTTGAAAAACTTTCGAAAACAAAACCCGTCTTTAAATTTTCATCAGAAATATTCTGATCACATTCCCTCCCGGACAATTTACAAAACAATTGACTAGCAAACTCTTTAGTTTCCGTTTTGGTGCTTTGCTTTAAAAAATTTGAGCTAGTTGGTCATGATCCTGAATTCAAATACAATATAAACGTATTAAGAACATTTTTATGGCGTTCATTAATTCCGGTTTTAAAATCAGTAACTAATTCTTTAGTAAATTAAATATTCACTTTTTCTAAATTATTTATAAAAAATTGTATTATACCCTCAAGCTCTATCAACGTTGCCGAATCTTTGCTTAATCAAGCGGTCTTAGGGAATTACACAAATCTGTTCAAAGTTTGATAGCATTTTCAGTGAACGTGGCTAATTTGAAGTCAGACTGTGCATGATTAAGGCATTTATAAATACCCAAAAAGTTTATTACCATGTTAGGCAAAGATGTCTAACGATGTTTAACATCATGTATAAGCCGAACTCCATGTTTTTCTTGCAACAAAACGTAAGTTTGCAATATTTTGTGTTTATCATTAGATTTATTAAATAATTTGCAACACTTACGTACGCGGTTAATAACATCACTTATATATATTTTAAGATTATGACCTTCGTCTATTTCAACGTAATCATTATAAATGTCATATCACATTCGACGACCGTTTCAAAATCACATTTGGTATCATTAACTTATATTAAGGTGCGGTTGAACTATAATCTAAGTTAATAATTTGATTATTAATTGCGATTCTGCTAATATTGCGCCAGCATATGTCAATATCAAATATTTTATTCCGTACATTTTATTTTCATTGGTTCAAGTCCAAAATTAAAAATTTTGAAAGACTTGTTTTCAGAATTATTACTTATTGCAGTAATATTTATATATTTATAGAAGGAGCTCATCTAGAGTCCAACGAAATTTATTAGTCAAATTTCAGAAACAATACAATTTTTGTAAGTAATTATTACTTATTTAAATTTGGAATTATGAAAAATTTTAAGCAATTTAATAAGTTTAAATAGATATGTATATTTATTCGTTTTATTCGATTATTCTACATAAAATTGTTCGAATAATTATTCGTAATTAAATTCAAAAATTTAATTTAGTCAGTTCAAAATATGGTTTTTACCCTTAAAATGTTGTAATAAGCTCTAAATACCTTAACATTGTAACATTTTAGTGTTTTCTCCTATTAAAATCATATTGAAAAAAGTTTTAAGGCTTTTTATTTTTTCAGTCGTGGTTGTCATTCTCGTGGTATTGCCCGGTTTTTATCATTTTGTTTCTATTCCTTTTCGGGGAATAGAAACAAAATGATAAAAACCTTCACAAATGAAAATTCATTGATAAAGCTCAGCAATAACTAAAGTCAGAACAACAATTTTTAGAAACGATATCATAGAATAAATTAAACTTTAATTTTAATTAGGAACAATGACAACTATTGTTTTGGTGGTGCCCTATTGTATATATATGTTAGGCTGGGTCGATTTGTATGGAAGATCAAAAAGTAAAAAATCGTATAGCAGAAACGCAATCTACGGAAAATTATAAGAAAATTTCCTCAAGAAAACATAGGTCTAAAATCAAATCCTATCTTGCGCATTTCGTCTTTTATCCAATAAAAGAAACTATTAAACAAAATATATACAGAAATATCATTGGATAAAAGACGAAATGCGCAATATTGGATTTGATTTTAGAATGCGTTTCTACTATATGACGTTTCGTGAAAAAAATCGACCCACCCTAATAAACATACTCGTATATTATTTTTTTCGTTGCCAACAAGCAACAATAAAATCCAAGTTTCTTATTTTTCATCTCAAAAAGTTCATGTTAAAGTGTTGACAAGAATTATCTCTAGTTCATTCTACTGCTGCTCTTGCTGTAGTTGTAGCTGTTGCTGATGAGGTTGATGGTTGTTGCTGTAGCAGATGACATACCCAGTTTAATTGTCACTTGTCTCAACAGCAGTAACAAGCATATAATGCAAGTGTATGCAAGTAAATATTTAAATACGACTAGTGACTTGGTGTGGTACAAAGTACATATGTTGTCTAAAGATGTGCAATTTTTAAGTACTGCAAATACAAACAAATGAATGTTATTATTACCACATACACTAAGGCTTTACAAAGAAATACATACTTGCAAACATATTGAAATAATCAAGTAACACAAATGTGCACTCTCAGATGTACACTGTCACTCGTAAGTAAGAGAATATTCACATGAACAGTATGGTGGCGCCAAAAAAAAAAGTTGTACATGTTTCCAACTAAAATGAAAATTCATTCAAAGATTGCTTTTCTCGAAATTTTTAACCTAGTGTCAGAGTTGGATGAGGTGTATCTAATGCTAAATGGGTTCTTATTTAATGGGTTTTGTGATTTCTTCATATTTCTGAAAACAAATGATATGGTTGGCTACCGATTTGAAACGGTTAAAAAAGGTAACGCGCCGCTAATTTGGATTATTGCAATAGCGGTAACGGTAGTTCCAGTTATTTTGGCAACGGTATCTCAGCAGCAATCTAGATAAAAATAAATGTTTAGCCTTTGATATAACTCAGCAAATATTGACGCCAGGACAAACATTATGAGAAATTGTGTCCTTAAACAAACTATACTTACATTTTAGTTGGAAACATCGACACCTTATTTGTCCCCCCTACAAACGGAACCATCCTAATGTACTGTGATGTGCATTACAATACACTTGACTGCAAACAATATGTGTAAACATGAATCTTCCCTTTCCGTACGGGAAAATCTCTTATATACATATTTGTATCTGTGTACGTGCTATTCATTTGGTAAAATAGAAATTCTCAAAATGCAACAAATTAATATGATTTTATTTCTCAAGTTATTTTTGTTTTTTGTGGAAAGTGTGGGGTATTGAATTTTATATTTTTTATTCAAATCCTTGCTGAGTATTTGTCATTCTATAGTACTTTAACACTTACTTATTAGTGTGTTGCTGTTGTTGCTGACATTATGATTGTTATGATGTATGAAATATAAACATTTGTGTTTTTTTTATTTCAGTCACTTTTTCAAATACTCATGTGTCACACAAATTTGTTTGAAATTGTGTATATTTTGCTTTGTAATAATATTGTGATTGCAAGATGAAAGATTTGCAAACAAACAAATAATACAAAATGCTTGAAATAAAATCCAATATGGAAATTATTGTATCAGGGGCCTAATAATAAACCTTTTGGCAATTAGTTGAACATGAATGTATGTATATGTGAAAGCAAATTCAAAATTGACTTAATTATTTGCCAGTGCTAGGAACTAAATAAATATATGTGTGCATATGTATAAGTTATATCAAGATTACAATAATAAATAACTTTTAATTTCTTTTCTTTCAGGGAATCCTTGTTAATAAGGTAATAATTACTTTTAAATAATTTACATTAGGTTACAAATCCATATTTACTTAGTTTTTATTACTATTGATTTTACACTTTATTGTGTTTTTTTTATTATTAAATATGCTTCGGCGTATTTGTTTGCCATACGTTGGCTTTGTTTGTGTGAATAAACTGCAAAAAGTTTGATATGTGAAACAGAAACACTAAACCTACTTATAACACTGTGTAACATGAAATTGTATCTTGTATGAGAACAGCTATGGGAAATTAATAATTTTGGAGAATCGTTGAAACTGAATTGAAATGGCTTGTATTTCTTTTGGGTTTAGAACTTAAAAAATCAGCTTTACATATCAATAGATCATCGTAATATAACTGTAAATTTTCGTGACAGATAAAATTAATATTACGAAGTAGAAACCTTATTTTTATACCCACCATAAAAATTGTAAGACATCGAAATATTCATCGCAGACCCCCAAAAGTTCTTTATTAAATTTCCAAGATGATCTGCTACACAGAGAAAACAGATTCTTGATAGCAACCGAATTTGTTGCTAACCGAATGAATCTATCTTAGTGATTGAATTTTACAGCTGTGGCTACAATATTTAAGAATGGGTAACTACAGTTTAGTTGCCTCAACTGAAATTCTTCTTTATCAACTGACTTTCTGTTGTAAGAACTGAAAAATGCTATATGTGTAACCGAATCATTCGATTGACAACAAATTCGGTTGCTATCACGAATCTGTTTTCTCTGTGTATGTTCGTCTATTTTCATATATTGTTTTGTCCGTCTGTACATCTGTCTGTCTGTTGACATGTTTCAAACGAAAGGAGCTAGCTGGCTGAAATTTTCCATAAATAATCTCTATTGATAACCTTTCTTTGGTATCCTTGTTTTCAACAGACAGACGGACGTACATAGCTAGATCGTCATAGAATTCTATGAGCATCCAGAATATAGATATGGGGAATTTCATGACAAGTGAACCAACTTTTGAAATCGATGTCTTCTGATCGGGATGAAATTTGCACCAAGGTTACTTCTATTGGATAGTAATTCAAAAAATAATAAAAAAAAAATGTTTTTGATTTCGGAAAAAAATTGTTTTTTTTTTTTTTTTTTAAATATTTGTTTTCAAAAGATTGAAGAAAGAGCTATCTAAACTATTAGGCACACATTTTGCTAAGAACAATAGGTAATAAGTTACATGGATAAGAAAAAACATCTGCTTGGCCAAAATATCTAACTCAGAAAGTCCTTTACCGATCTGTTGGAAAATTGTATCTGATTTACTATGTAACAGAACTAACTTTGGTACAAATTTCATCCCGATCGAAAGACAAAATAGCTCCTTTTTTGTTAGTGGGTGTACAAAACATAAAAACAAAATCTGCTTTATTAAACATATTACGAAACAAAAAGTTTTTTTATCATAGTTATTTTTAATGCCAACCGGCACGGTGTTTAGTAAACTAACCACTTCACTCCACAAAAAACCTTGGAATGGGGTGGTTTTTTCATGTTTTGATTTATTTTTTCTAACTTTTTATAATAAACTAACTTTGATTACAGTAAAATTGCAATTGATTTTAAGCTTATACACAAAAAAGCGTGGCTGAAAGAGTTAAAGAAATTACTAACTCAAAATTAGTCAATTAGTTAAAGCGCATCTTTTATTTTTGGATTTTTTTTTTGCAAATTTTCATCAATAAAAATAAACATATCTGCAAAAATGCCTGTAGTTTTATAGTTAACCCTAATAATGTGCTGATTCTAACCAAATTCAATAGCCTTTGTCCTTGGGACAATATAAAGGTTTGTGCCAAATTTTGTCGAATTATCTTTAAACCTGCGACCTGTAGTTTGATTACAAGGTTTACATGAATGGACGGACAGACAGACGGACATCGCTTAGTCGACTCAGAAAATGATCCTAAGCAGATTGGTATACTTTAAGGTGGGTGTTGGGACAGTATTTTTGTATGTTACAAACAACAGCCCTAACAAATTATACCTCCCCCACTATGGTGGTGTAGTTTATAAACATGGACTTTTCTTAATAAAACTTTTTTGTATACTAATAAATTTTTTTTTTTATATTTTAATTTGACCTTTGTATACATAAAGGATGAAATTTTGACATTTAGTATAGAATATTTGAGTCTTTAACGCAATATGTTTTTAAAAGGAATTTATTGGCAATCTTAAACGATATTAAAGGATAAACATTTTAAAAGATATTCATCCGGTATGTCATCCGGTTCGTGTCTAACGATTTTGTTCTCTATTTGTCGGACGGTGTAATAGAACTTACCGTCACATAATAATAATTAAATTGCTTGTTTAGTATATTTAACACTTGTTAATGTTTATGTGAAAACATTTGAAATTTTAGGTGTAGAAGATTTCTAAAATACCATCTGAAAGTTTCAGATTTTGCATAATTTTTCTACATGACAGTAAGCTTTATAAAACAAATTAAGGTTTTAATAAGTTTTAGTTTTCTAATTTAAATGTTATTGGAAAATGCATTAATATTTATCATCGAGGGATATGCTAAGATATGCGCATTTCCCTGTTTGCTTAGGCCAGATCATTAGGAAAGTTTCTCCCAATGGCGTTAGGAGAGCTAAGGATATTATACAAATAAAAGGTTTATTTTAAGGGGGATAAAAAAATATTTTTTTCTCTTTTGAGACGCCCCAATATATATAAATACAGTACTTATTCTAGCTATGAACTCATAGTCTTAATGATATTGGCAATAACCCTTTTCTTAAAGCGGCAAAAATAATAAATGCTATTAACTTCTCACTTAATTTTAGACATTAGCCTTAGAAAACAAGATTTCAATCATAAATTCTTATTTAGTTAAAGTAATATGTATTATATGTATATTAACCTGCCCTTGTTTTAAAAGAATTTTCCAAAATCACATTTACTCGGTTAAAGCTAATTTTTTGATATGTTTGTTTTCAGTACATATTTATTTTTCATAGGACCAAATGGCCTTTTAAATGGACATTTTAAAAAAAATACATAAAATATTTGATCCCAGCATGGAAAATAGAAGCTAAGCTTAACTAAGTAGTATAGCAGTACAAAAAATAATGTATATATTTTCCCCCTGATTCAAAATTATGGACGAAATTATTTTTAAACATTTTTATGAAAACCAATTAGTTTTTATTTAATATTTTTTGAGTACAATATTAAATATTAATTTATTTTAAAATCATCCACAGATTGTTTTTATTTAAATATGATGGATTGTAAAGGCAAAAAATTATTTGGTTTAGTGTAAGAAATTAAAAGAAAATATAACGCCTATCACGATTCACAATTTTATCATATTTCTACATGTACTTCAAAATTACTTCCGTTTAATGTCACGTACGATATACCTTCATATCGCTCGATATTTAGGACAATAATATTTCGAAAGTACCTATAATATGTATACCCTCGGTATGGAATATAAATACCAAATTATTTTGCAAAATCTATTCCACTCTATAGGCGTACAAAAGTCATGTACGATGACATGGATTTCAATTTGTTATACATTTCTAAAACAATTTTATTTTAGGGGCTGGTCTAATGCATATCTGTGTTAGTTGATATTATATGGAGTTTAATAGCGTATGCGAATTTTCCAAATTTATATAGTTAAACCCTCATCTATCTTTTATGTGTGAGTATGTGTGTGCTTGTGTATGTGCGTTATAAAGTAGTATTAGTTGTAGTGAAAAAGGCTCATTTATGATTTTACCCACTTAACACATAAACTCCAAAAATACTGAGTAACAAAAAAAGCAAACATTTATTTTATTTAGCTGAAATTGAAATCAACACACAATCAAAAGCATAATAACACAGCACTCACAGCCATACACAAGCTCAGCTAAATCATATTATGCACAATAACACTTTTGCTCTATACAAATATAAGCATGTGAATGTTATAATTCATTACTTTTTGCTACATTGTACAGTGGTGTATTCTGAAAAAAGGTGAGTAAAACTGAAGAAATTTCAAGCTTACTTCATTTGTAAACATTAAGCAAGGAAGTGAAATTTTATAGGATATTTACAGCCTCTTCTGTTAGGTAAATTAATATTACCCAAAGTAATCATATGTTTATTAAAATTAATTTTTGGAAATACAAAATTTTATTTTAATAGTCTTTTCTCCCGCCATTTGTGAGTGTGATCTATGATATTTTTAAAGTAAATTTTGAGTGTCTGCAATTATCATTCCCTCTATAGTTTTATTTGTATATTGTCTTTCCTAGAACGAATAACAATCAATTTCAGTGAATTTATCAATTATATTTTAAATGGAAATTTAGTACCTTAAAACTAAAAACTATTAAAAAGAATCATATTTTGTTTGCATCTTAAACATATTATGACTACGCGTATAGAAATTTAACATTTAATGGTTGTATATAATTCGAAAAGTAATTATGATTTGGTGATCAATATTCATATTTATAAATGCGATGAAAATATATAGGTATACCAGCTGACCCTGACAGTTCAAGTTAAAAAAATGCTTGTGTACGATTTGTGAATTTGTGAGAAGAGGTTCGAAAAGTTTAAAAATAGTTAAAAAGAAAAAGAAAACGTATTATTGAATAACAAAGAACCTAAGTTTGTTGTCAAAAACCTGAGTCTTGCAACAACAGAATACATATAAATCAATGTACATATTTTGAGTTTTTATATAAAAGATCGAATTTTGGTCAGAAATATGGGTGATCACAGATCGAGCTCTTTTTCTTGATTAAACGCTTATTGGCCAAGTTATTAGCGAATTTAGATATTTTGAGTTTTTTATATAAAAAATCGATTTTTGTTAAGAAATATGAGTGATCACAGATCGAGATCCTTTTCTTGATTCCACGTTTATTGGTCAAGATATTAGCGAATTTAGGTATTTTGAGTTTTTATATAATAAATCGATTTTTCGCCAGAAATATGAGCAATCACAGATCGAGCTCCTTTTCTTGATTAATCGCTTATTGGCCAAGTTACTAGCGAATTTAGATATTTTGAGTTTTTATATAATAAATCGATTTTTGGTCAGAAATATGAGCAATCACAGATCGAGCTCCTTTTCTTGATTAATCACTTATTGGCCAAGTTATTAGCAAATTTAGATATTTTGAGTTTTTATATAAAAAATCGAATTTTGGTCTGAAATATGATTGATGACCGATAAATTTTGTAGATGTATTTAATAAGTGGTCGTATTAGTGGACGTGGACAATTTTTATTTATGTAAAAACTTAAATTGGATTACTATGATCATTTAAACAAAAAATTAGCCAAATCGATGTATCCGTTTTCCGATTTTAGATAAAAAGTGGGTGTAAAAGTGGGCGTGGTCAATTTTTCTTTCCGTAAATAACTAGGTTGGACTATGACCAACATTTTAAAAAAAAGTTAGTCTAAATCGGTCCGGCCGTTCTCTACTGATGCAATTACCATCGAACGACATTTGATTTTGATTTATATAGATTAAGTGAATTCGCTCATTTTCACAAAATTTTAGTTTGAGTAGTTAATGTACTTCTTTTGAATGATTGAATTTTGTACAAATTTTCACATTATATTGCGTTATATTGCCACGTAAAAAATAAGGCCATTTTTACATGTACCAAATTTGGCTGCGTGTAACTTTGTATAGGGACGACATGACTGTTAGTAAGTTGTTTTTATAGTATTCGAAATTTTATCGCAAATATAGGTGATATTTTAAAAAACAGTTTCCAACCACCGTAGGCCCGACATATCTAAAAAACTACAAAATTAAAAAAAAAATAAAAAATAAATAAATAAACCTAAATAATTATTGACCTAAAAGTGATAATTTACATATATATAGATAGATTTTATCTAGGACTATTTATATTTTAAATATCAGCTCATTCGGATCATAGATAGATTTTTTGCCACCCAAGGTGGCGCGTAATTTTGATAATTAAGCGTAAAGAGCTTTATTTACAACTTTGGTATCTTTGGTGATCCCCACTGAAATTTCCGTCAAAAATTTTTATAGAATATTTTAATCTTTAACTGTCCTTTTTAAAAGGACTTTTTTTGATTTCCCCTAAAGAGAGGAGCTAGAGGGTTAAGATCTTCCACAAAAATGATCCCCATAAAATTCCATAATATAACTCTGACCATAAGAATTCTCTCAGATATTATTTTCAGTTAGTATAATGCTCCCTTCGATCAAAAAAATAAAACTTTAACCCACTGTAAAAAAAATTCGGACTAGCTGGACTATAAGTTTATTCTACATAAATGATCTACTCAACATGCTCTTTCAGAATTATAGGGTCACTATTCTGGTCCAATCAAAAAGTTTCAATTTGTTGGACAGTGTAATTATACACAAAATCTAGATGAAAATTGTTTCTATTTGCATGCTTTTTTTTTTGTTTTGTTGGAAAACAATTGAAATTTTTTTTCAAAGAATATCATGTATATATCTATCTATCTAAAAAAATTACATTACTAAATTTTTAATTTCATAATTAATTATATATAATATTATAAATTGACTAAAGCATTTTCGAGATATCGCTGAATAAATATTGTATAAACCTCAAAGTTGAAATTAAGGTTATATTTACAAGGTTGCTCAAAGCATAGATATCTTAAATCTAAAACATATTTGGTCGATTGACAAGGTCTCCTATCATGTCATGATGTTGTAATATTTCGCAATGGTTTGAAAATGTTATTATTGCCTTTCAAGCAAAAAATTTCCTAAAATAATACTACATACTCTGTATGCTATGTTTATTATGTTATCGTTACCAACCAGCAGAGATTTGCTCCGAACGCCTGGCCGAGCCGCCGCACATATGGATGGCTTCAAACATTTTTTGGCAAAAATTTTAAGGAGTGGTCATAGAGTGCTGTAATTTGGCATAGAGAATTATATGGACCAAGCTATGAAAAAAATAAAATTTTATCAAAATCGACCACGCCAACGCCCACTGTCCATACAATCCAAATCGATTTTTTCTCATAAAATTTTTCCTATCCAAGTAAAAGTCTAGAAAGAAGACCGTACGCCGAGTTTCAATAAAATCGGCCATGCCGAAACCCATACATAGACAAGAATTTTTATGATATTTCGTTTATTATTCGACAAAAAATTTAAATTTTTATCCTGTTCCGAAAACTTCCGAAAACTAAATTTTTTTTAATCGAAACAAGACACTCCCAACTTTCATTTTATTATAAAAACAGCTTGGGGGAAAGTGGGGCTACATTTTCTTTTTCCCATGGAAAATCAAAAATAAAATAATTTTTAGAGGCTTATAGATTTGGGCATATATTGTGACAATATGACATGATAGGAGACCTTGTGAATCGACCAATTATATATTAAGTTTGCCAGTGTTGATTGAAAAATGTGTATTCATAGGCAGTCTTTAGAACATGTCCCTTCTTCTTAATCGAATGTGGACAATAGTATTTAAGTTATAACGGGCTTGGGGATTTAGAAGGGATCTATGTTTTTTTTCAAATATACTTCCACATGTTTTGTGATTTCAGTTTTAACTGCTTTCGTAACTAGAACTTTGTTTTGCCGTCTTGCAACTCATTAAACTCATTACCAAGTTTTTGCTGTATATGTTGAACATACTTTGAAATAATTTATTTATTAATTAACTTAAAAAATCCTGTATCAGCATACGTATATATATTAATACAATTTACGTACCACTGTGCATTAATGTCTTAGTATTCTACTTTATTTTCTTTTATAGTGTTAAATTATGTTTGAAAATAAAGTTATAACAACAACAAAAAACCTATGCAGTATCAGAAACATAAGCAAAAACAAAAATTACTCTTAATATCCCTTTCGGTTATGCTTCTTTTATTTCGCATTAACTTTTTTCTATTTAATAAATTTTTCTTGTTGTGTGTTTTTTTTCTCTGATGTGTGAGTGTGTGTATAAGTCTAAAAAGGTTATGATGGTGGCACAAAGAATGTATCCTTTTTTTGCTACCAGACTTTGTATAATTTCATATTTATATTTTCTTAGATGGTGTATGAGGATGTGGTGGAATTTTATTTCCGTGTATATGTATAAATATGAGTGTGTATGTGTGTGTGTGTGTATCAGATTATTTATGCATAATCATTAACAAATATAATATTTTTAGATTGTCTGATAAACATCTAAAGTGGTTGATATTGTTAGTTAGAGACATATATTATGTCTCAGCTCTTTTTGTATTGCATGAATAAGAGTTCTTTTTTTGCTTAGTATAGTTAATGAAACCATAAAGTTATTTATTTTCTCTTCCTTTTCCTTTTTTGATTTGTTAGTTAATTCTTTTTGCTTTCTTCATTTTTCTAAGGGTTTTTATATATACACTGACCCTTCAATGTTACATATTCTCATACAGTAACGGTCAAAAAATACTGGATAAAATTCGGTTTGTAACTTATTTTCCAAATCTTTCTGCCAGTTTACTCCTGTCAAATAAAATTGAAAACAAGTAAGAAAGTATGGTCGGTCAAGCCCGACCACAACATACCCTACACTAAGTAAATGAGCAAAATAATTTTTATTTTAAAATTTCAATAATTTATTTTTGTAAATGAATTTCGGAAGAGTGCTATGATGGGAGCTATGACTAATTATGGACTGATCGCCATGAAATTATATCATGTTACTTATGTCTATATGAAAGCTATTCATGTTTAATTTTATGTGTATATCAACATTTTTAAGAGATTTATGCTCGTTAAAGTGATCTTATATGGGAGCTATGACTAATTATGGACCGATCATAATAAAATTTGGTGACATGAATTTTGTATATATAAAACTTATTTGGAGCAAAATTTGTGTAGATACCTATATAAATTAAATATTTGTGACCGATCAAGGACATTTGTATGGGGGCTAGGTGAAATAATGGACCGATTTCTGCCAGTTTCAATAGGCTTCGTCCTTAGGACAAAACAATTATATGTACCAAATATCTTCAAAATTGCGACCTGTACTCTGCGCATAAGGTTTACATGGACAGCCAGCCGACCAGCCAGCCGACCAGCCAGCCGACCAGCCAGCCAGACGGATGGACGGACATCGTTTAATCGACTCGATCGGTATACTTTAAGGTGGGTGTTAGACTAATATTGACGAACGTTCTGGACGGCCACATGAGGTCTCTACATTCGAAAAAATTTAAAAAAATCACGAAGTGCGAGAGCTTGTGGAAGCCATAGGCATCTCACATGGATCATTGGTTTAAATTTGGAATGATCACTTGGGTATGAGAAAACTTTCTGAAGGATGGCTGCAGCGTTTGTGTGCAAAAGTGTACATACATGTGCAGTTTCCATGGCAAATACGAAAGGCTTCCTATTCCACCCTATTCTCCAGATTTAGCTCCGATCATCTACTTCTTCTTTCCAAACCAGAAGAAATGTCTCGGCGGAAAGGGATTTGACTGCAACGATGAAATCTTCTCAAAAAAAAAATCCTATTTTGATGAACTCGACTAATCTTATTTTTTGGAAGGTATAACAAACATGGACAAACAATGGACAAAGTTAATGCATAGCGCTTAAAGGTGACTACTTGTGTTGAAAAATAAAATAATTTTTTATCCATTCATTCAGACTTTTGGAACCATGATAAATTGTTGTCCATTGTGTTTTAGCCGGCACTGTACATATTATTCATAATATTTCCTAAGATTATTTGAAGTATGTATTTTCTTAGTTGTTTGTTTTGTGGTTTAGGATTTTATTAGAGTAATTTGAAATGGTAATATAGTTTATTATTATGTTGATTTTGTTAAAGTTTTATTTTATATACTAAAAGAGATTGCTATAGATAGCACTATATGAATATAGAATTTAAATTATAACTGATCTTAGCATTTATTCTGGTCTGCGATAAACAACAAAATATGGATAATAAAGATGTTTGTAATGCATAAAAGCATTGATTATGAATATTAATTACATATGGATATTAAATAATTTGTCAGGATAAATCTAATGAAAAATTTTTGAGCTGAAATTAGACTCCATCGAAAGCTAGCTATATTTGTAAGAGAATTTCAAGTAATTACAGTGTGCTAAACTAATTCGAGTACGCTGAATCCATTGCTGCTAACCATTTTGTTTTTAGGTTACCTCGTATTTACGAGATATTCCGTTATTTCGAAAATGGAGGAGGTTGAATAAACTTAAAAATCGGAAATTCCGCAATAAAATTAGCTTTAAGTAAGACTGAAACCTTTTCTAATCTGCGCAATCCTTTTTGAAATATATTTTTTTTTTGGCAAAAAAAAATATTTTTTTAGCAAAATTTCGAAATTTTTTGGTTTTTTAAACCGGCATCAAGAATTGGATTTCATTTTGGATTAATTTTTCATAAGCGCATAGAAAATCAAATTTCAAACAGCAAACAAGCCACAAATGATTAAAATCTGTTAACAACTTTTGATTTTAAACATAAAAGAAAAAACAAATATCCCCTAATACCATTTTAACATTTCTTCTCATATTTTTAAATTTCTTAATTCATAAAAATTTTATATATTTTTGAAAAATTATTTCCTACACGTTGATATATAATTGGGGTATTCACACGGTCTACTATTTAGTCATATTGTCATAATGTTCTAATATATTATGATAGTTTAAACAAATTTTTGTTGCGTTTCAAAGAAAAAAGTTCTAAACTAACAACACTATTTGAGCTATGTTTATTGTTTTGTCATAAAATAATACTTTTTTTGTTTAAAACACAACAAAAACAACACAACATTATGACAATATGACTAATAGCAGACCATGTGAATACCCCAAACATGTATATCTTATATTTTCCACTAGTCAAATTTATGGATTCAAAATCAAAAACAAACTGAAAATTTACAGTATCTTGCCGTTTTGTGCTCTGCATTGCCGACTATTGCAGTACTACTAAACATAGGAGAACACTGCAAGATGTATGTAATTACTAGGGCATTCATTCGAATAATGATCGTTCGATTAATCGAATAATTTCTTACGAATAATTATTCGAACAACTTAAAAAGTACCATTTTCGAATAACGAATAATTCGAACAATTTTATGTAGAATAATCGAATAAAACGAATAAATGTACATATCTATTTGAATTTATTAAATTGCTTAAAATTGTTCATAATTTCAAATTTAAACAAGTACATAATAATGACTTAGAAAAAATTGTATTGTTTTTGAAATTCGACAAATAACTAAAGATAAAGGGAGTCTTCGATCAGTGTAGATGAGTGTTCTATGTCTTTATATAAATATATAAATATTAGTGAAAGAATTTACAATTTTGAAAACAAGTCTTTCAAAATGTTTAATTTAGGAATTGAACCAATAAAATATTTGTTATTTATTAAAAACAAAAAGCTGAATGATTTTGGAATTGATTTAGAAACAGAAGCGTCTAAACATGAACATTTGCTGGCGCAATATTAGCAGAATCGCAATTAATAATCAAAATATTAACTTAGATTAAAGTGGTGTTGAAAGTGATAGCGAATATGATTTTGAAACGGTCGTCGAAAGTGATATTGAGGATGACATTTATAATGATTACGTTGAAATAGACGAATGCCATAATCTTCAAATGTAACGTTATTAACCGCGTACGTAAGGATTAGTAAATCTAATGATAAACACAAAATATTGCAAACTTACGTTTTGTTGCAAGAAAAACATGGAGTTCGTCTTATACATGATGTTAAACATCGTTGGACGGCTTTGTCTAACATGGTAATAAACTTTTTGCGTATTTATAAATGCATCAATCATGCACTGTGTGACTTCAAATTAGCTACGTTCACTGACATTGATTTCAAACTTTACACAGATTGGTGTAATTTCCTAAGACCACTTGATTAAGCAAAGATTCGGCTACATTGATAGAGCTTGAGGGAATAATACAATTTGTTTTAAATAATTTAGAAAAAGTGAATAATTCATTTACCAAAGAATTAACGATATAAAAAAGTTCGTAATACTTTTATACTTATTGTACTTGAATTCAGGAACATGACCAACTAGCTATAATTTGTTGAAGCATAGCTCCAAAACGGAAACTAAAGATTTAGCTAGTTAACTATTTTGTAGATTGTTCGGTAGGGAATCTGATCAGAATATTTCTGATGAAAATTAAATGATAGACTTTCTTTCCTAATGTTTTTTAACATAATCAATACTTGAAGTTGGCGAGATCGAGTTGGCGTAGGTGTCTATATTCGGGAACTCGATATTAGGTTATCTTTCAGACTTCCGAACGAATGTAGCATTATTCAGGCTGAATTATCGGCCATCAAAAGGACGGCTAACTTATAGGAGCTTAGTTATAACAAGATATCTGACAGGGATATTTGTATATATACTGACAGTCAGGCAGCTATAAAATCCCTGACAGGTGTATACACAACATCTAACTTAGTCCAGGAATGCCGGGCATCCTTAAACAGGATGGCGAGACATTCAACAGTCGTACTCAAGTGGGTACGGGGATATTACTATTATGGGCAACTGTGTTGCCGATGATCTGGCGAAAAAAGGCGCCATGTTACCTGACGGAGACATAGATTTCCTATGTGGGATTCCGTTATCCAAATGCAAGCTACAAATTAGTAACTTCTACTATGAGCTCGCTCAGGCAAGATGGGACTGTGAACCCACATGCACTATAACCAGGACGATATGGCCCCGACTAAATCGGGGACGGACAATTCATCTTCATGGCTTTACACGCTCACAATTGAGTGGTGTAGTGGCGGTCATAACTGGACACTGCACATTTGGTAACCACGCTAGGAGACTTGGTTTGCCGTACCACGACTTCTGCAGAAGTTTTCAAAACGAGGAGGAGGATGAAACTATTTTTCATCTTCTTTGTCATTGTCCGGCATTAGGAGATCTACGCCTAAGGTTTCTGCGGCATCGTTCCCTAGATAGTCTTTCTGAGCTCTCAAATATGAGGCTTGAGGGCATTAGTGCCTTTATAGGTAGGAGTAATTGGTTGAAAAGACCAGACACGGGGATCACTTTTAATAATCGCCGACTCATTGGCACGTAAATTCTTCAAGATCTCCTCCCTCTCTTTTTCTTCTTACATCTCCTTCTTAACTTCTTCAATCTTCTTCTTCTCCCTTTTTCACTTATATCTGTCCCTCTTTCTTCTTCTTTCTTTTACTTTCAGGTAACACAAAAGGACCATTGCTGGACCCATGTGAGCTGCTCTTTCTCTCTTCCTCATTTCGTGGCTGCCTGAAAAACCTTTAACGTTATTTTTTGTTTTTCTTTAACAATAAAATATTAAAAAATCTACATCAAAACATCATTCTTTACTCTTTTAAAAAAAATTTTAAATTATTCGAATTCCAACAAATGCGAATTACGTATTTTTTTTTAAATATTAGGGGATATTTGTTTAATCTTTTGTGAATAAAATAAAAGTTGTGAGCGGATTTTAATCATTTAAGGCTTGTTTTGTTTGGAACTTTATGTTCTCTACGAGTAGAAAAAACAAGTTAGAACGGTATATTCGGCTTTGCCGAATCTTAAATACTTTTTTAGGTTGATATATATGGGAGTTATAATCAATAATAGGCCGATCATCATAGAATTAGGTATAACGATTTTGGTATATATGGGGATTATTTATGATGCTTTTCAACTTTATAGCGATATTTATAAGATATTTATGCTAATTTAGGTGATTTTCGGAAGTGAACTTTATATGGGGGCTATGGTCAAATATGGGCCGATCCACAAAAAATTCAGTGTTGTGATTTCTTTTAGCACGAAACTTATTTTTGCTGAATTTTTTATAAAAATATGTTTATTAATATAATAGATAACAAAAAAAATCAATTTTAATAAAACCATTCATATTTATAATAAAAAGGACAAAAAAAATCAATTTTTATACTGTCAAATAAATGTTTGCACATTTCATAAAATATTAAGTTTGTGATACATTTTCAGGGCTTTAGCTGCTAATATATTGTGTGTCCAACTTGAGCATCAATTACGGCTGCCCATTGAGTTAATTAGCTTAGGGATATTATATTCCAAGGGTATTTTGTCCCACTCTTCTTTAATTTATTCGTTTTGATTCTTTGGCGATATTTTTCCCACTTTTTTCTTTAAATGTACCCACAAATTTTCGATATGGTTAATATCAGGACTTCGGGCAGGGGTATCAATAACTTTTGTACAGTATAGTAACCACGACCAAATAAATAAGAGTTATGTTTGGGATCATTGTCTAGTAATATTTGTATTAAAACTTGTTTGAATTTACCGGGTCAACAAAACCGAATTTCAGAATGATAGCGGTTAAATCGATTTTTAAAACATCAAGATAAACTTATTTCGTTAATATTTTATCCAAAATCCCGATTACCTCTACTCTCTTACTGGATATACAACCCCATACCATAACTCAAAGCTTTCCAAACTTAACTGTAGGAATTAAATTTTTGTTTTCTAGAGCTGTCAGAGGTTTTCGCCAAACTTATTGGATTCCATCATGACAGTACAACATTATTTTTGTCTCATCAGAAAAAATTTAGTCGTCCCAGCACTCTGGTGGGAGTGAAATGTGCTCTATAGAAAATCCTAATCGTTTTTCAATATTTTTGATTTAGAGCAGGGGTTTTTTCCTAGCCATTCCTGAAGAATATTTGTGTTTTAGTAGTACATTTCGGAGTGTTTCATGTGATACTCTTAGCCCATAATCATTTTGCACTTGCAGATTTTCCTTTATAATAATTAAAATACAAAAAGTATAATCTTTTTCGAAATGCGATTTCCTGCCATTATTTTTATTTAAATATAAAGTCACTTGTAGAACTTTTTTAACTAAACGCTATGCAACCTCTTTCAAATGCGATAACATTCATAAAAAGGCCTATTTGCACAAAATTCGAGTATATTTAACCAATTTTTTGTTTTCTTCACTCAGTATGCAAAGATTTTTTTGACACCATTCATATTGAAAAAACCTATATTTTTGTTGTTGGTGTTGTAACGCGTTTGTCAATTTTAAATATGTTGGTGGAGTCAGCTAGTCGTAAGAGGTCCAATAACGGAATGTGTGAAAAAAAAACAAAAATGTAATGAACTTATTCTTGGAATTCTTAAATGAAAATAAAATTTTAAAAATTTGTTTACTGTGCAAAGATATTTTTGACAAACTGTATACCCTCATTCACCACTTGTGGTGGTGGAAGGTATAAAAATAAAATGTCGACATTTTTATAAAAAATATATTTCAAAAACGATTGCTCAGATAGAAAACAGTTTCAGTTTTCGGTTTTTAAGCTCATTCAATAAACTGAACAGTTTTTGAGAAACGCGAATATACCTCCTCCATTTTCGAAATAACGGTATAACTCGAAAACACTGGATTCATCGTACCCGAATTAGGTTAACGCGCTGGTTGCCCCGCTTGACAGTTTTTTCAACTAGCATAGTGTTATTAATCACATTATTTTGTTGTATTTTGTCATTGGTTTATTTAAATTTGCACATACTTGGTTATTACTTTAAAGTTCTCTAAGATACCAAGTCTAAAAGAATATTCACAACTTTAACCTTTAACCATGTTTTATGATGAGTTCATTACAAAAAGAAAATTAAATCTAATAAAAACAATAAAATCATTTTCTTCCTAAAAAAAACTTTTACATACTTTATGCCGCCATTAAAATAAAAAAAAAACACAAAACCAAATTTCGTAATTTTAAAGAGCTCAATAAAAACACTGGGTGCTTAAAAATGCGAAACAAATAAATAGGAAGAAGCTACCATTTGAAGACATAAAAACAAAAAAAATATTAATAAATAAATAAAGAATGAATAAAGTAAAATATGTGGAAATAATAAATACTCAAAAAAGCATAATAAATAAAGTAATAATAATCATATTTTCGTTCATTGCAAAACAAAAAGCACAAACCAAACCGTATCAAAAAAGTGGAAATCATAATAATGATCATAATAAACCTATAGATTTTAAACCCTAAATTGTAGAGAGGGGATATTATGACAGTATTATGGGGGGTTGGTAGATTTAACTTTTTAATTTACAAAATTTATGACAAATTCATAAGTAAGGGATGATAATTATATGACTTTATAACAAGGATTTTTTAATGAACTTTTCATATAGATTTATTAGAAAGTTTTGTTGTAACCTTGTGCTTAAAAGGAGCTACAAAAGTAAAACACAATAATTTGGTATCATATTTTACGTTTACAAATATGAGGGTTAAATTATGATTTCACTAACAATGTTGTTATAGTTTATTATGGATGTTCATCATTTTGGTTTGAAATTTATTTCATATTGTTGCTTATTTTACCTACAAAGGCAATGACTGCATAAACACGTGCACTCACACATAGTTGGAGTCTGTTTATGGGTGTCCCTTGAAATTGAATAATGTCGGCTACAGTTTTTATTGTAGGAAGTTACTTTTTGCAGCTTTTAAATTGTAAATATATATTGGGTGTATGACTTTAAAATGCAGGATTTACAACAGATGGCGTACACCGATTGCTCATCAAAGTTTATGGTGAATGTGTTTCATCCGTTTCAATGCGCGGGGGATGTTTGTGCAGTTCAGAAGTTGTGTTTTTGACACGGAAGACAAGATCACCCAGGTCAGCCAAAAAGGTTTGAAGACCCAGAATTGGAAGCATTACACCATGAAGTTTGTTATAAAACTCAACAAGACCTTGCAAAGTCATTGGGAGCTACTCAAGCAGCAATTTCAAAGCGTTTTCTAGCAGCAGGATTCCATACAAATTGAACCCAAGAGACCTTGAAAGACGATTTTACATGTCCGAAATGATGCTTAAACGCAACAAATCATTTTTGCACCGAACCATTACTTGCGATGAAAAATGGATCCACTACAATAACCCGAAGCGTAAGAGATCGTATGTGAAGCCCGGCCAACCAGCCGAATCGATACCAAAGTCAAATATCCATGGCGCTAAGGTAATTCTCTGTATTAGACGGGAGCAAAAGGATGTTATATATTATGAGCTGCTGAAATCTGACCAGACCATCACATGAAACCTGAACCAAACGCAATTGATTCGTTTGAAGACAGCGTTTGCCGAAAATCGCCCAGATATGAAACCGTAATATTTAATTTATTTCATCACAACGATCGGTCACATGTTGCAAAATATGTTAAAATGTATTTAGGATGAAGTGGTTGAGAAGTTTTGCTTCAACCGCTTTATAGTTCAAACCATGTCTGTCTTTAGTTTCGATCGATGCAGAGTACTCTCTTTGTAACAGAGTATCCGATATTTTGTCCTTTTTGAATTTAAATAATTCCAAAAGGACACCCTAGACACAAGGTATACACCGTTATATATAAAAATAAGTAAGAAAGTATGGTCGGTCAAGCCCGACCATATAATACCCTACACTAAGTAAATGAGCAAAAACATTTTTCTTTTAAAATTTCAATAATTTATATTCCTGAGTGATTTTTGGAAGTAGGCCTTATATTGGAGCTATGACCAATTATGAACCGACATCTTAGCAGATTTATGCACCTTAAAGTGATTTTCGGAAATGGGTCTTATATGGGAGTTATGACTAAATATGGACCGATCATAATAAAAGTTGATGACATGAATTCTGTATATATAAAGCTTACTAAATTAAACATGTATGACAGATAAAGTTCAATTTCGGGAGGAGATTTGTATGGGCGCTATGTGAAATAATGAACCGATTTCAGTCAGTTTCAATAGGCTTGGTCCTTGGGCCAAAAATTAATTACAAGTTCCAACTTTTATCGAAATATCTCCAAAATTGCAACCTGTACTTTGCGCCAAGGTTTACATGGACAGCCAGCCAGACAGACGGACGTGCGTCGTTTAATCGACTCAGAAAGTGATTCTGAGACCTTAATATGGGTGCTAGAATAATATTTTTGAGCGTTACAAACATCTGCACAAATGATGGTATAAAGTATAAAAACTTAAGGCAACCAGCAGCATCATTATTATTGTTTGTGAAGCTATTTATGTGAGAGTCGTTTTTATACGTTGAACGTCATAAATGATTATATTGCTATTTTATTTTATTGTCTTCCACTCTCTATTGAACATCCAAAACTCATACATAAATACATTAAAATTAACGTAACCAAGCGTGATACACCTTTGGATGAGTAGAGAGGACATTCAGTAGGAGAGGTGGAAACGCGTGTGGAATGGTGTGGAGTGATAGTTAGATGAAATAAGTAAATGTTAGACTACATCTCAAGCATGGTTGGGTATAATTTTTCTTACAATTTATATACACTAAAGCAGAGTATTCGACTATATAATTTAAGTTGTTGCTGCCGCTGTTGTTGTTGTATTTTCGTGGTGGCGTAATGGTTGCTACATATTTTTATGGTTTTATTTTTTTTATTATTTCCGTTTCCGGTGAGTGGTTGTGTTCTTTTTTTTGTTTTTGCCGGTTGGCATATTTGGAGGTTTCTTTGGTAATTTCTGTTTTGTGTTTTTTTTTTGTTTCAAACATAAATTGTATAATATGGCATTTCATTACCAATTATTAGGTTTATAGCCATTTTTAATGAGGTAACAAAAATTACGCAAAAGAACCAAAGCGGAGAGCAAACATTTTAATGTCAACTTATTTGGAAAAAAAAAATACATACATACATACATACACTCAGGCATATTAGAGAATGTGGAAATATGTGATGTGAATTTTCATTTGATTGTGATTTACGTTCATTGGCTGTAAATACTTTTTGCAAAATAATATTCTTTACACACATATGAATTTCCTGTTGATTGTGATGTTTGTTGATATCAAAATTAAAATTTTGTTTTTAATCCTTATCATTCTACATTTGTCATTGTGACGTTTTGGTATTCTGGTTGGCTGGTTAGTTGGTGGACATTTACCACCATCACCTGTTAGATTTATAATGTTTTCATTCTGTGAAAATATTTTCTCTTTTTTTTAATGTATTTTCCTACGTATTTAAGGGAAAAATGCCACGCAAACACATTAATTATGTTAAATCTTAGTCAATGCTGACAATGCGTGAAAAAATGTTGACACACAAATACTAAAAGTTGAGAAATTTTAATTAATTGTGGTTTCAGAATATTAATTAGAATTTTAAGTTTTCTTTTAACCCCTAAAATAAAGTAGAATGGGTATAAATTGGGTGTTGGTTTATCATTAACTCTATGAAGTCTCTATACTTACAAGGGGTGTTATTTAGTACTGTTTTTATAAATGTTTGTTAAACAAAGTTGAACTGCTTTTTTATTAATAAATATTAAGATGATTAAATCTAATAAGTGACTATAGTATATAATACAAAACTTAGAAAAATCTCAAAAAGCATTATTGAAATTTGGAAGGAAACTATATTTTAATAACAGTATTATATTGTTTAGAATTATGGGTGGAATTTAAAGCTGATTACTAAGCCAAATATAAAATCAATCAGATTTATCTTAATAAGATTAATGAATTCAAATTTAAGTATTTTGTGTGAACCAAAGTATAAATAAATTATTTGAATAACCTATTTAACTTAAATAATTCTTAATGATTTCACACAGAGAAAACAAATTCGTGATAGCAACCGAATTTGTTGCCAATCGAATGATTCGGTTGCACACATAGAACTTTTCAGTTCTAACAACAGAAAGTCAGTTGATAAAAACAATTTCAGTTGAGGCAACCAAACTTTAGTTGCCCCTTCCAAAATATTGTAGTCACAACTGTAAAATTCGGTCACTAAGACAGAATCATTCGATTGGTAACAAATTCGGTTCCTATCACGAGTCTGTTTTCTCTGTGTATATTTTAAATTTATACTAGGATCGACCAGCGGCCGAAATTCGTCCACTCTTACCACTTTTATTGAATTATTTTTTTTATATTGTATATCTAGAGAAAAAACCCTTTTAAACCATATATGTTTCATCAATATTGATGGACAATAACATCCCTGTAGGAACTCAAACACATTTTTAAGTAACTTCAAACTGGTTTTTTAATAAGCACATCTAGTTGATAAAGTGCCTTTTTCCTTGTCGCCGACTCATTATTTTAACATAGGCATGTCATAGGCTGTAGTCAATTTAATTGGCCATCTCTGCATGACTTTTAAATTGACTACAAATTACTTTTTTTCAACCAATTTGTAGTTAATTAAAATATTGATTATTAATACAGTAGTTTCCGCTTAATTGTCCCCGCTTTATATATTTGCCCGCTTATTTGATCAAGAAAGAACGCTAACATTAAATTGCATACAAAATATTCAATAAACTTTTCGTTTTAAACGAACTCGTTTATTTGCGTTACCCTCTTAATTGACTTATGTATTAAGAATTTATTTTTGAAAACAATACAAAAAATCCGCATAATTATCAAACAAAAAAGTCGATTGAAAAACAGAAAAGTTGACTTGCAATCCAGTTATTGAGGTAAGGTGAAAATTGGTAAAAAATTTAAAAAAATGGTAATTTTTGCGATTTTTAAGGCACTGCATGCACTTTCTTCGGGTAGGAATGTTCCGCTTTTTATACCCTACACCACCATAGTGGGGAAGATATAATGCGTTTGTGCAGATGTTTGTAACGCCCAAAAATATTAGTCTAACACCCACCTTATAGTATACCGATCGACTTAGAACTACTTTCTGAGTCGATTAAACGATGTCCGTCCGTCCGTCTGGTCGGCTGGCTGGCTGTCTGTCCATGTAAACCTTGTGCGCAGAGTACAGGTCGCAATTTTGAAGATATTTCGATCAAATTTGGTACATATTATTTTTTCGGCACAAGGACCAAGCCTATTGAAACTGGCTGAAATCGGTTCACTATTTCATCTAGCCCCCATACAAATGTCCTCCCGAAATTGGACTTTATCGGTCATAAATGTTTAATTTATATATGTATCTCCACAAATTCCGCTCCAAATAAGTTTTATATACACAAAATTCATGTCACCAAATTTTGTTACGATCGGTTCATAATTAGTCATAGCTCCCATATAGACCCGCTTCCGAAAATCACTTTAACGTGCATAAATCGCTTAAAAATGTTGGTAAACACACAAAATTAAACATAGTTAACTTTAATATAGACATAAATCACACCTAATTCATGGTGATCGGTACATAATTGGTCATAGCTCCCATATAAGGCCCACTTCCGAAAATCACTCACGAATATAAATTATTGAAATTTTAAAAGAAACATTTTTTTGCTCTTTTACTTAGTGTAGGGTATTATATGGTCGGGCTTGACCGACCATACTTTCTTACTTGTTTATAAATGTATCTCCACAAATTGCTCTCCAAATAAGTTTTATATATAGAGTAACTTCGGGTATTGTGGACTATGCGTCTAATGTGGACCAGTGTCTTTTTTCAGAAACTATTGAAGGTATGATAAAACTGATTTGTCGTACATTTTACAATTTGTTTGTATTAATTAAAATATATTGAAATTAAATTTTTTAATCATTCATGATTAGCTGGTTCATGAATTTTATGTATTAAATACTAGTCCACATTACCCTCATATAGTGGTCCATATTACCCTCCAATTTTTTTAATGCTGATTTTTGGGTTCCTTACAATATTTTAACATAAATTTTTTATCCTTTAACGGAAAAAATTTTCAACTGTAAAAACCATTAGAGAATATATTAGCTAATTTATTGCTTCACAACTCTTTTAATATCCATATATATTGTGGCCAAAATTTAGAAAAAACAAAACGGTAGTCCACATTACCCGAAGATACTCTACAAAATTCATGTCACCAAATTTTGTTACGATCGGTCCATAATTAGTCATAGCTCCCATATAGACCCGCTTCCGAAAATCACTTTAACGTGCATAAATCTCTTAAAAATGTTGGTCTACTCACAAAATTCAACATAGTAAACTTTCATATAGACACAAATCACACGACCAAATTTCATGGTGATCGGTCCATAATTGGTCATAGCCCCCATATAAGGCCCACTTCCGAAAATCACTCAAAAATATAAATTTTGAAATTTTAATAGAAAAATGTTTTTGCTCTTTTACTTAGTGTAGGGTATTATATGGTCGGGCTCGACCGACCATACTTTCTTACTTGTTTTTCTCCTATTCAATATCTCCCACTTCGCTTCAGACACAAAAGAGATATTCCGTACGGTATACCGAGATATAACCGTGTTAAAATATAGAAAAAGTGATAAAAATCCACCTTGAGCTAAAAAAATTCGCATGGACATTATATTATTACGGCAGCCAATTTGACAGAACTAATGATGCAGAAGTTCTTATTTTTGGAGCTACGTTCACGTGAAATGGTCAGAATTGAGTCCCAAAGCAATGAACTGAAAAATGTTGTACTGTGTTATACATATAGATCTCATTTTTATGTGAAATTAATTTAATTTTTTCCTTTTACCTTTTATTTACTTTTTGTTACTGTTTATTTTAAGAAGTTATTGTTATAAACATTTGGGGTATTCACACGATCTACTATTTAGTCATATTGTCTTAATGTCCTAATATATTATGATAGTTTAAACAAATTTTTGTTGCGTTTCAAAGAAAAAAGTTCTAAACTAATAACACTATTTGAGCTATGTTTATTGTTTTGTCATAAAATAATACTTTTTTTGTTTAAAACACAACAACACTATTATAATATATTAGGACATTATAACAATATGACTAATAGCAGACCATGTGAATACCCCAATTGTTTATAATAAATTAATTAAAACAATAAAATTGGGGCAATGTAAAATAATGCATTTTATTTGTATATTAATATATGAACGTTTAATTGATTCATTGGATCAATTAAACGGGTGTCTTTTAATTTAGTTGCTGAATCAATTAACAGAATATCGGGTAAATGATTTTTCCGATAATTGCAGCAAAAACTGAAACATTTTTGAAAATCAATTAAGCGAAAACTACTGTAATCGGTTTATACTATTTTTTTTGCATTAAGAAATGCCTCTTACTGTATATTTTTATATGAACTATTTTATAATATAATAATAACACTTTTATTACAAACTTTTAATAGTTAATTGGTTTTTTCTCCGTTTTTTTAATATTTCAATTAAAATTTAGCACTTTTTACCTCAAAGACCTTGTTTGCTTTGATTGACTAGAGACATTTCACGTCATGACATGCTTCTTTTGTTTTCTTATTTTTTTACATTTTCCTATTTTGCTCTTATTTATTTCATAATATTTCGTGTGTGCTTTTTTTGATATTTTGAATTATGTTTGCTTGATATCTGCATGAGATTTAAACCAATTTGTAGTCATTTTCAAAATAGTTAACTTATAATTAGTGTTTTTTACCAACTGACTATTTTATTTACTACAGGGATACTTTAAAGTGTACCACAAAAAAACGTGTGGCCTATTTATATATAAGATTATATCGACCCCTTTGCGCGAAATTATCGTATGTCACAAATACAAAATTTTACAGGAGAGCTTTATTATTACATTTTTTTGCTTTGGCTGGTATCATTAATACCAAATTAAAAATGCTATACAAAAACCGATTTAGTAAATTAAATTTCACATACGTTAAAATTAACCTAAGTAGTAATATTTCCATAAATATAGCGAAAATAGGTATAATATTTTACTATGTAAAAATGTAACATACGATAATTTCGCGCAAAGGGGTCGATATGTAACTTTAAATTTTCAATGTTTAATTTATAATAAACAAGTAAAGGCCCAACTATAATATTCATAAGCTAGCTTAAGTTAATGTCAAAACTGAACGAAAAGACTGTCAAATGCTTAAGAAAATCCGAAGAAACTTTTAGGTGGCCATAATGTACTTATGTGCATTTAAAACAATTTAGTCCCATTTGCACATTAGCCCCATTTGCAACACGTAATTAAAAAAATTGTATTTCTTATTATTTTATGAAAATAAATTAATTTTCTTCATCCTTTTAATTTTTTCTTTATTTTCTTTGTATAAAATTATCAAACTTACGGAATGTGCGACCAGCTTCGCTCTTTGCTTAAGCAAATAAAATTTGACGAAACTTGACGAAACTCTCTTAAGTAGTTTGTCACATACGTTTTATATGTATTCGAACAGTTGCTTAAGCTGACTTAAACTAGTGTATGCATATTATAGTTGGGCCTTAAGAAAGTATAGTCAAGGCCGACCACATGATACCCTTCACCAACTTATAAAATTAGGTGGCATGACTTCATTAAAATGATTTTCGGAAGTGGGCCTTATATGGGAGCTATGACTAATTATGGACCGATCGTTATAAAATTTAGTGACATGACTTTTATATATAAATATAAAATATAAATTATTTTTTGTGTTATTATTTTATTGGAATACCAAAATTTTTAAGTTATTTATGCTAGTTAATATGATCTTCGGAAGTGGGCCTATATGGCAGCTATGACTAATTGTGGACCGCTCATATATGGTGAGGCGAGTTCGACTTATATAAAACTTATTTTTGCTGAATTTGGTTTGGATATCTATATAACTAAGATATTTATGAGAGCTTAACTCTTTTCAGATAGGACAATCGTATGGGGGCTAAGAGAAATAATGTACAGATTCTAACCAAATTCAATAGGCTTTGTCATTGGGGCAATGGAAAAGCTTGTACCAAATTTTGTCGAATTATCTTTCGACCTGTAGTTTGATTACAAGGTTTACTTGGACGGAAGGATGGACGGACGGACAGAAGGAAGGACGAACATCGCTTAATTGATTCAGAAAGTGATCCTGAGCAGATTCGTTTACTCATAGTTGGGGCAATATTTTGCACGTTACAAACATCAGCACTAAGCCAATATACCCTCCCCACTATGGTGGTGTATGGTTTAAAAAGTATGAATAAACTCATACATTTTAGGAAATTATTATTGAATTTAAATCATACTATTTATGTACAAAGTTGGTTCAAACATTTTGTAGAACTTGACTAAAAATGCCGAAAATGTTAGCGATAATATTTTTTTTCCTATTGAGCGCAAATATTATGTTAGTATAAATTTCACCCGTCACTAAGTCAAGTTGCTCGCATACTTTAAGATAAATATTACAAAAAAGTGAAAACAAAATTTGTTGAGGTCACAAATGTCAAATGCGGGTATTACAAAAGTGTATACAAATGATAGTTATTGAATCTATTAAATGTTTAATGAAGATTATGAATGCAAATTTTAACAATTGTACCTATTGTACTATAGGTTCAACTATCCTACCAAAGGGTAGTAAAACCCCTATACTTATTTTGGGCATTTTGGCGACCAAATTTTTTTTATAGGCCTCCAAAACTTCTGAAAATCTGTGGGACCTCAAAAGAAGGTGTCATCAGTTTTTGGTCAACAGATAGTTCATACTTGGTGATACCGCATAACTATATTCGGGAATAATATAGCTAAAAGTCTACCAAATAAATTAAGTTTCCAGCTTTACTTTACTCGGCTGAGGTGTTTTCAAGATGATTTGCAGTTACTCCGCTTCGTAGGCGTAATGGGTATCAGTGGGTGTCCCCTCATAAAGTGTCACAGTTAAAAAAAAATTATAAAAAATCCATTTATGATCCGAATTAACATAAAGAAATTCAAAGTATAGATAGTCCTTGAGAAGGTTAACAAAAAATAGGCTTTCATGTGTAGATGAAATGCCCGTAATTTCAACAAATAGATATCTACGGTGTCAAATACCCAAATCAATATCTACGGATAAAAATTACCAAATATTTTTACTCCGTAAGTAACTAAGCACTGATAGATATCTATTTGTTGAAATTACGGGCATTAATTCAGGAAATATTTAGGTTTATTTTTGGTTTTCAGTTTTGCTCGATATTTTTTTCGTTGTTTAGATATGTCTTCAAAGAGTCGAACAATTAGATTTTTAATTTATGTGTTAGTAATTTTACAGTTCTAAGTGTCATCTACTTTATGTTTTTAATTGTTTTTAATGTAATAAAAGGGAAATATAAAATATAAAATTACGAATGCGTAAATTAGCAACCCGAAGAAAATAAGCTGCGAAATGTATTTTTAAGAAATCATTTTAACAAATTTTTACCGAAATCGATATTCAAATCGGTTCCCTTGCAAAACCATACTATTTACATTTATCGAGAAAAATTTTGAAAATTTAAAATTTTGGTTTTGAAATATGCATGCATTTTTGTAATATTTTATCGATGTAAGTAAATTTCTATAATTCATATTTTAAAAATTTTATTGGATTTTTATGATGTTTAAAATTCAATTAAGATGTAAAACATCTATTCATAGAAGGAAAAATACATTAAATAGTTACTGAGAGGTAAAAAACCTAAGTCTTGCAACAACAAATTTCATATTATCACTGTATTTTGTTGATGTGCCAGCCATACAAATTGTGAGATAGTAAATATTTTTAATATATTTAACTCTCAGCTCTACCCTATGATTCTAACCATATAATAAAATAAGCATAATAGCGTTAGTGAGAGACAATTATGTTGTCAAGGTTTTACAACAACAAAATACATTGAGTATTCATTGTAATCATCGATAATATTTAAAATTTTGTTTAAATAATTCTCAAAACCATTCAATACATATTCCTGTCTCTGTGATATGCAGTTGATTTTGTTTCAATTATTTGCATTATTTACATTATATGGAAATGTTCAGCCCAACCAACATTCATCTCCACAGTTATCAATAATTCATGAGTTAATATATGAGGAGTTTTCATATCTAAAATTAACTTTTAAAGACCGTATCATTTTGCCATAAATAAATTATATAAAAATGTCAGTTGGCATTTATTTCATATCATAGAGTATGTGATCTGTTGCTACATGCAACATATCATTTCATAATATGTCAATATATGCATGTATAAATTCATTTACCATTTTCCAAGTGCAGCTGTGAAAAAAGAGTAAAAATAAATGTAATTGCTGCGTATTTAAAAAATGTTTTGGTTTGTGATTTTTTTTATATTAATCAAATATATTTACAACTACTGATTTAAGTATGTGTTCGTATCAGTTGATATTTTTATTTAGTTAGGAATATTCTACAACCTACACCATGTCATATGAGGAAATTAAAACTTGTTATTGACGTTAGTAAATATACTTTAATAAATGTTTAGATTGTATGTATTTAAATACATATGAGCAATTTCATTCCACAACTAAAGTGAAAAAAAGTAAAAACAAAATGAATTTTTATTTGGCGATAGGGTTAACTTATTGCAAAGCTCCAAAGCATTCACATGGTATAAATTTAAAAGTGGTTTTAGAGGCCAACAATTCATATGCCGATTTAAGCGAAACCTGAGGCAATATTTCAATGAGACTAATTTTAGAATGTTTAATTTTATACAGAAATAATTTTTTATACTTTTTGTATTGTATTTATTTTCACACAAGAACAACAAGCTACAAAAATTAGTTTACAGAAGTATTGTGTAGTAGAAAATATAATAAACAAAAATAAATTTAAATTAGAATACTTGTAGTATAAGGAATATCAAACACAGTTTTGTTTTTCCAGAATAGACAGTCCTAGCTGCTTTTACTTCTTGACCATCGCAACAACTGGGCTATACCTGGAATGCTTTTGACTTCTTTTCACTTCCGTCGTGTATAACAAATATACATATGTATATGGGGGATTTCACGTCAAGTGAACCAAATTTTGAAATCGATGTCTTCCGATCGGAATGAAATTTAATTTTTTTCATAAAGATTACAGAAATAGCTATCTAAACTATTTGGGATATATTTCCCTAAGAACAATAGGTAATAAGTTACATGGATTAGAAAAAACACATGCTCAGATAGTTCTCGAACGATCTTGTTGAAAAATTGTGTCTGAATTACTATCAAATAGAACTAACCTTTGCTTCAATTTGTTATTATAACTCCGAAACTACTGAGCCGATTGAAATATATAAACGGATTAAAGGTTATGTAAATCTTAACTTTTCTAAGTTTACTTTAATATAATCGGAAAATATACATATTATATTATTTTGGAGTTATGATTAATAATGTGGAGAAACTTCTAACAAAATTTATAATTTTATATAAAATTTTTTTTAAAAAAATCTATCCATAGAATTGAAAAATTTGACTTAGGTAGCCATGATGCATCAAATAAAGTCAAGCCTTTTTTTGCTGTTGACCTGTGTGATCTTTTTGCATGTACTTTCGGCGCACTGATAAAAAGTGTTGTTTTTTTAATGTCGCACGGAATATATGCGATAATGCAAAGCAAGAACTTACAGTTATTTGAAATCGGATTGTTTTTTTGCATTCTTGTATTAAATTCGACGAAAATCCTTTTCTTAGTTCTGCCAAAAGATGAAATAAAAAAACCAGTTCTCAGTAACTTTTTTTAGTATAGAGTGCCGGCCACATCACAGTCTGCCTAGATCAACTACTCCTTTTTATACCCTACACCACCATAGTGGGGAGGGTGTTATGCGTTTGTGCAGAACGCCCAAAAATATTAGTCTTACACCCACCTTAAAGTATACTGATCGACACAGAATCACTTTCTGAGGTCGCAATTTTGAAGATATTTCGATAAAATTTGGTATATATATTTTTTTCGGCCCAAGGACGGAGACTATTGAAACTGGCAGAAATCGGTCCATTATTTCGCCTAGCCCCCATACTAATGTACTCCCGAAATTGCACTTTATCAGTCATAAATGTTTAATTTATATAGGTATCATCACAAGTTTTGCTCCAAACAAGTTTCATATATACGAAATTCATGTCACCAAATTTTATTATGATCGGTACATAATTGGTCATAGCTCCCATATAAGGCTCACTTCCGAAAAAAACTTTAACGAGTATAAATCTCTTAAAAATGTTGGTATATACATCAAATTCAACACAAATAACTTTCATATAGACATAAATAACATGACCTAATTTTCTGATGATCGGTCCATAATTAGTCATAGCTCCTATATAATGCACTCTTCCGAAAATCATTCAAGAAAATAAATTATTTAAATTTTAAAAGAAAAATGATTTTGCTCATTTACTTAGTGTAGGGTATTATATGGTCGGGCTTGACCGACCATACTTTCTTACTTGTTTTACCTGTGTTGTATTATTTTTACTGTTAAATTAATTAAACAAAAATCGAGAGCAGAAAAAAATCTGAAATATTTGTGCAAATATATATATATAATATTATATATGTATGTATATAAATGAAATAAAATGCAATTATTGTTTTTCAGCTCTCAATTCTATTAAATATGTACTAACGGCCAATTCTAGGTAAACAGACGAGCTGAAAGTACATATTAGCGATAGTCGAATGATAATTGTTCAAACCACTTTTGAAGCGACAGCCATTTGAATAGCTGCTGGCCTACATATACTATATAATATGTGAACTTTCATATGTTGCTAACCAAAAGACACAAGAAATATATCAGTAGGAGTGTCGGGTAGTTGTGCAAATTTAAGAATAACAAAGAAAAAATATTAAAAAAGTATGTATTGCTAATAATACAAATTCTATAAATAAAGGAAACCAATAATAAAAAATATCCAACGATATGCTTGTATGACAAAAATACCTTATAAAATAGTTTTTATTTTTTGGCGAAATGATTAATTATTTGACAATTAAAGTACTAACATCAACATGTCTGTCAATTGTGTCAATTGAGAACTTTTAAGATTAAATTTAGTATATTTTTAGTTCACCTATAAATATTTTTTGTAGCAATGTAAAAATCCACCAGTTTATCAATATCTCCTAATTAGTTTCCAAATACTTTTTTTTGTTGTAGTTTGTTTATATGATGAAATAAAATTTTACCATAACATAGTTTGATTTGATTTTGAGAATGTTCAGAATTAGTTGAACATGGAAAAGTTAAACAAATTTTTGATTTAAAATTTTACCTTTTTGAAAAAGCCAAAATGCTTTAAAAGCTAAAATAAAAATGCAAACCCCCACCCTGTACCATCTTTAAACTTGGAACACCGAAAAACCACTGCAGCAGCAGAAACATCAACTCGCTTCACTGTCATTGTTGCTGTTGGTGACACAATAAACCAGGCTAAACTGTCACTGAGACTTATGTGCCAGTCACGTGATAAACTGTTATGCAATCACGTGTATCTTTTGAAGATTCAAACAGCAGTAACAACAACAACGAATATTCAGCATACATACTTTGCTGCTGCTGGTGTGTAGTCACAATAAGAATGCAAATATGTAAAAAACAGTACGAACGAAAAAACGAAATAAAATTGATTTTTATTTAACTTGTTTTCAAATTTAAGCACCACTACCTACAGATATTTATAAACACACAAACTCACATGTAAATGCACACTTATTCAAACGCCTGCGAACTCTCTTTCTCTCTTAAAGTTAATATTGCAGTTTCTGCTGCTGGTCGTTGGTCCTTTCAATGTTGTACTTACTCAATGTCACTTTCAATGCTTTACCAGAATCATATATTTAATTGTGAAAATGTCCTTTTAATTCCGTTTATATAAACTACATGTTTATCCTTATTTTGTCTGCCTCCTTTATTTGCTTGTATGACAGTTTATAAGGCAAGTGTCATCTGTTACCTTCATAAAAGTCTTTTTTATACAAAATACATAAATACAAATTTAACGAACTCTTAAAAATAATCCGTAGTATTAAAGAAATTTGTAAAAGTACAATTAAAACAAGTAAGAAAGTATAGCCGGTCAAGCCCGACTACATGATACCCTACACCAATCTATTTATGGACCAATCACCATAAAATTGTATTGAATTTTATTTGAATATCAACATCATAGACAACAACTAGATAGGTAACTGAGAGCCAAAAACCTAAGTCTGTTGTCAAAAACCTAATTCATGAGAATGTATTGCATGTATTTTGTTATTATATCACCCGTATGTGTGAAAAGAGAGTAATTTTTCCATATATATTACTCTGGCCTTCCGTTCTATGTATTTATTCTATGATCAACATTTTTAAGAAATCTATACTCATTAAAATGATTTTCGGAAGTGGGCATTATATGGGAGCTATGACTAATTAAAGACCGATCATTATGAAATTTAGTGACAAAACTTTTGTACATATAAATTACACTGTACAAAACAAAAAAAAAAATTACAAGGTCCGACCAATAAATTTAGATAGAGGAGACAAAAAATACCGCCACGGCGTTTTGAAAGTTCATCTGAATATCATTTGATGGGGGGTGTTAAAGTTTCCCAACTCTGGCACATTCTTATTGTTAATCGGCACATGAAACCATGTGATCCTTACATTTTTGGTATAAAATGTGTTCAGCAAATTTCTGTAAAATATTACGGAGAACATTTTTGTAGAATATGTTAACTCTCTAAATCCTCAACGCATGGGAATTTTTCTATTCTTCTTTTAAAAAAGAGAAAAAAGTACCATTAAAACAGGGATTTAAGGGGTTAAAATGTTCCACTAAAATATTATCCGTGAAATTATACTATAAGTCCCTGAATACACCAAAACGGAAAAACCAGAAAGTCAGAAATAAGACACAACAAAAGAGAGCTTAGGGTTAATTTCGCATTTATTAAGAATTTTATTTTTTATATATTTTATATATACAATAATTTGTATTTAAATAAATACAATAATTTGTATTTCCGAAGTGGGCCTTATGTGGGATCTATGATCAATTATGGACCAATCATCATGGAATTATGTCGTGTGATTTGTGTCAATGATAGATTTTGTATGTATGCCAATATTTTTAAGAGATTTATGCACGTTAAAGTGATTTTCGGAAGCGGGTCTATATGGGAGCTATGACTAATTATGGACCGATCGTCATAAAACATGGTGACATGAATTTTGTATATATCAACTTATTTGGAGCGAAATTTGTGTAGATGAATATATATAGATTAAACGTTTATGACAGCTAGCCAGCCAGAAAGTGATTCTAAGTCGATCGGTATACTTTAAGGTGGGTGTTAGACTAATATTTTTGAACATTCTGCACAAACGCATTATACCCTCCCCACTACGGTGGTGTAGGGTATAAATATACCTGCTCCATAATGGATGACGAAACGCATGTTCCGGAAATTTTTTCGCAGCTTTCGGTCTATATTTTTATGTTGCTGATGCTCAAGGGAATGTTGTAGAAAAGTAAAGGACCCAAAGGCAGCAAATTTTTTCAAAAATTCTTGGTATGGCAAACAATATGCAGTTGCGGCAAAAGAAGCCAAACATTTGTTACAAAGGTCTCTATAAATAACAATATTTTTAGAGGATACTTCCACTCATAATGTGTCCACTTATTTTTGGCCTAATTTGGCATCCTGTCTCTTTGGTAAGCAAGGTCTTGAGTGGTATAAAAATAATAATGTGGTATTTGCACCAAGAGAGGCAAATCCTCCAAACTGCCTGGAGCTAAGGCCAGTGGAGAGATATTGGGCTATTACTAAAAGAGAATTGAAGAGCAGAAAAAATGTTTCCAAAAGTATGGTAGATTTTAGAAGCAGATGTACCAGCTGTTCAAACAACATTGCAGAAAGCACTAAAAAAACCTTAATGAAGGGTTTCCGAAAAGGTTCATAAATTCATCGCTATTGATTAGAACTATAAAAATAATATTTTTTGTAAGTTGTAATAATTTCAATCAAGTAAAAAAAAAAGAAAATCAAAACTGTAGGTTTAGTGGTTTCCTTTTTGTTAACATTTATGCATGTTAAGATGTTTTCGTACTCACTTACAGTTAGTTTAATTATGTACATCTTTAAATAGAACCTTTAAAGACCCTTTATAATTATATTACCTACATAATTTGTTTGTAGAATAAAGAAATACAGATTAGTATTTTATTTACTTTTTCCAAAATTTATATTTAAAATATCATTTAGCGCAAGTCCAGCAAAATTCTGTTCATAATCCCAAGAAGCTCCATCATCCACTGCTTAATCCCATAAAAAACTACACTCAGGCGAACAATTTTATTTTAATATTGTACATCATACCTAATTTATATTCAAATTTCTTACATAAATTGGATTAAAATTTTCTACTTTACGAACTTTAATTATAATTTTGCAACAACTGCAAATGTTGTTGAATTAAATTAAATTTAAAGGACAACTAAAAATGTAAATCTAATTCTTAAACTTAAAAGCATAAAAACAAGATTTTCAACATTTACGTGTCATGCATACAATTGTTATGTTTTTATGTTTTTATTCGTATTCAGCGTTGCTAACACACATTCCTACATTCATACAGGCAGAGACCCTCACAGATGTGAAATAACAATTGTTGCTTATGTAGCCTAGCAATGTCTATTCAACAAACATACATTCATACGTATGTATTAGGGTGGTCCAAATATTGAACTTTTCGGTGTTCCAAAGGTTTGAAATTGTTCTCCGTCGTCTAAGCAAAATCGGATAAAATTTTTAAAAATGTAAAGCATTTACAAAGACTAAAAATTTAAATTTTAAATAGTGTACCTATTTCAGATTAGCGTGGACGTCAATTTGAAATGAACGGACTTCGAGGAAATATAGGCATTTCCAGCGAAAAGTCCACCATGACCGAAAAATTACAAGTTAATCAATTCAAATCAAATTTTGCTCCAAATAAGTTTTGTATATATACAGTATTGGGCATAACTAAAGCACCTACTCAATGAATTTTTTTCATATGGTATTTTTTTGTATAACATCAAAGTTTTAAATAACTAATGTATTATTTTCATTTCTTAATATGTTTAGTATTGATAAACAAATACTTTCAAAGTTAACCTTTCCATAAGAGGTAACTTAAAATCAAAAAATATTTTAAGGTAGAAATTTTATAGTATATCCCTTCAAGGATATACTATAAAAAAACATTTTAATTAATTTTTTGTTGCAAATCCTTTGTTTTGGATGGCACAAGAACATCTCTTGGCATAGAAGATATTATGTTTTTATGGCGTTTTTCGATATTCCTGCCCAGGCTTTTTTAGCGGCATGAAATAAATCGTGAAAATTTCCGATCCTTATTTCAGCAATTTTCACGATTTATTTTCATATTAACAATGTTCCACAAGTTCTCAATAGAATTGAGATCGGGAGATTGACCAGTCCAATCTGTAGCCAAGTCTTACAAAGTTTGGAGGGGAGCTTAGGATCGTTATCCTGTTGGAAGCTCCCTATAATTGGAATCTCTTTACTGGCATAAGGCAACATTACAGCTTTCAATACATCACGGTACATGAACCGATCCATAATCCCAAAAATTTTATGATTTGGCCCAATTCCTTGACCAGAAAAGCAACTCCAGACCATTACATTGCCACCTCTATGTTTAATTGTTCCTTTGCAATACTTAGGATTCAGTCTTTCTCCTTTTGGTCTGCGTATACGCTTTATTCCAGCGGAACTTTTTAAGTTGTATTTGGATTCGTCAGGGAACAGTACTGTCTTTAATTATTGGACACTCCAGTCGATGTGGGCTAGCTTTCTTGTTCTTAGCTGATAGAAATGTTTTTTTGCTGGTCGTCAGCTGAATAATCGGGCTTCTACTACTCTTCTACGGATAGTTCTTTCGCTAACGCATAATCTTATACTTGTTCGTACTTGAATAGCTGATGCTGTAATATCTTTTTGTATTGCTCTTTTGATCAAGGAAACATAATATCGTGCTTTTTTCGCGAACGACCTCCAGAATGCACCGGTGATATGCGACCAGTCTTAACAAATTTTGAAACGAGTCTGGAAATAACTGATCTGTTAATTGAATATTTGTTATTCAATTCATGTAGTGATAAGCCCGTCCGTCTTCCAGTATTCAATAACTTTAATTTTAAATTCACTGGAGTACTTGTTCCTTGTCATTGTTTTTTTTACAATATACTGTATAAAACTTAAATTTTGCACACTACGTCTTCCTTTAGTTTTATCTTTTGGAATTTTTAATTCCATTAATTGTGATTCCCGATAACTCACATTGCAAATATGCAGTACCGAGTCAAATTTTTAAACATCTTATAAGAGGGTGATTTTGTTTTGTCCGTTGTGTTTTGAGTTTTTATATGATTTATCATTTTAAATAAATTTTTAATAAAATTATCTTTTACTAAATGAATACTAAATGAACATTAACAGTATTAGTTAATAAAATATATACAAAATACATCCCAAAAAAGCCGTTTTTATCAAAAAAATTGTGATTTGAAAAAATCCATTGAGGGGGTGCTTTAGTTATGGCCAATACTGTATATGGTAATCATGGCACTTAATTTTATGATGATCGCTCCACAATTAGTCATAGCTCCCATATAAGGCCCGCTTCCGAAAATCTATTAAAAAATCACACGACCTAATTTCAAAGCTATCATATATAACAAAAATCCTTCACGAAAATAAATTAATTGAAATTTGGAAAAAATATTTTTTTATTTATTTACATCTTTATTTAAGTTATTATTTTTGAATTTTATCGTTATTAATTGCCCAATTGGTAGTTGTGGCAATTCCTTTTGCCTTCAGGTTATCATGGAATAATGAAGTTCAAGTAAAACATAAATAATTTTTTTTTAATTTTAAAGCTTTGTAGCAGCATATATCGAAGAAGCCAAATATAACGGCCGCCCTAATATGTATATGTTTGTATTGTATTTATGTGTCTCAACAATTGCTGAAATCTTAAAAGCTCTACTCCTTTCGTGATGCTGCTTTTGTAACTTTCTCTCTTCTTGATATTTCTGATTTTTGTTTATTTTCCTTTTTTGTGTAATTGTTTCATTTTCAAGATTTACATTTGTAAATATGCCTTTGTCATCAACATCCGGTTATAAGAAAACGCATATAAACTATACAAAACCAAACAACAGAAACAAGATCAACAGCAGTGAAATTCTCAATAGCAACAGAACAGTTATACTAACTTTATTGGTTAGGAAGGAATGTAATTTCTGGATATTCTACATATGTATGTATTAGGGTATTAAAATTATTCGATTTTCCTCATGTTCGAATAAAACGAATAAGAGATTTTAACTTGTTCGAAACACGTTTAAAATTTATCGAGTTATTTGAATAATTTAATTTTTTTTTTTAAAAGTAAACAATGAAGTTTTGATGTAAGTTTTTTAATATTTTATTGTTAATGAAAAACAAAAATAACCTTAAAGTTAACAACTCAAGTATTGATAATGTTAAGAAGCATTCGAAAACAAAGTCCATCATTACATTTTCATCAGAAATATTCTGATCTGATTCCCTCCCGAATAATTTACAAAATAATTGACTAGCAAAGTCTTTAGTTTCCGTTTTGGTGCTATGCTTTAAAATATTTGGGCTAGTTAGACATGATCCTGAATTCAAATACAATATAAACGTATTAACCTTTAACTTATGACGTGAAATTTATTAACGTATATGGAGATGTGGTGTAAATTATACACCAGACTTGTTTTACATTTAATTTTGAATGGGTGTGTATTACAATAATTTTATTTATTTTATTATTCAAATTTGATTGCTTCGAAAAGAATTATTAACAAAAACAAGGAAACAATTTCAAATTTATTAAAAAACAAGTAAAAAAGTATGGTCGGTCAAGCCCGACCATATAATACCCTACACCAAGTAAAGGAGTAAAGATATTTTTCATTTAAAATATCAATAATTTATATTCGTGAGTGATTTTCGGAAGTGGACGTTATATGGGAGCTATGACCAATTATGGACCGATCACCATAAAATTAGGTCGTGTGGTTTATGTCTATATGAAAGTTATTTATGTTGAATTTTGTGTATATACTACAGATTTACGCAAGTTAAAGTCATTTTCGGAAGCGGGTCTATATGGGAGCTATGACTAATTATGGACCGATCGTAACAAAATTTGGTGACATGAATTTTGTATATATAAGACTTATTTGGAGCGAATTTTGTGTAGATACATATATAAATTAAACATTTACGACCGATAAAGTCCAATTTCGAGAGAACATTTGTATGGGGGCTAGGTGAAATAATGGACCGATTTCAGCCAGTTTCAATAGGCTTCGTCCTTGGGCCGAAAAAATTATATGTACCAAATTTGACCGAAATATCTTTAAAATTGCGACCTGTACTCTGCGCACAAGGTTTACATGGACAGCCAGCCAGCCAGCCAACCAGACGGACGGACGGACATCGTTTAATCGACTCAGAAAGTGATTCTAAGTCGATCGGTATACTTTAAGGTGGGTGTTAGACCAATACTTTTGGGCGTTACACACATCTGCACAAACGCATCATACCCTCCCCACTTTATTTCACAAGCCTCATTTACTTGTTCATTAAGAAAATAAAGGTTAAACAAAAAAATTATATGGGATTTTTCAACAGCCTAATTTATATACTTATTAAAATAAAAACGAACATTTCAATATATTATATATATAAAAAAATAACAGTCAGTCTTTTGAGATAAAATTAACATTCGTGAAATTCAGTCTTAGTACAATTAATATATAGCCGATTGCTACAGCCCATACACATTGGTTTATTACACTCTTAGCATGTATGTTTAGTTTCAAAAAACTTAAAAACTTTTCTGAAACTCAAAAACAAAAAAAATACTTACGCTTACGGAGACGTGTAGTAATTTTTGTATATGGATTTCTAACGTTAGTTTAGACGTGTAGTAAAATATTTACTATAAGAAAATCACACAAACCACTACGTGGTAGTAAAATATTTTCTGTTAAAGACTTCCACATACGACGACGTGTAGTAAATTTAACACCTACACATACAAATCTCAGCGCTACTGTAAGATTCTATAAACAAAACGATTCTGTCAATAAAATCATGGTATAATATGAGGGTACTGGCAATATCAGCTTAAGAGAATGAAACAAAGAGAAGTTATTAGAAAAATTAAAAATAGAGTGTAAAATTTACTACCACATCATAAGCTAAAGGTTAACAACATTTTTATCATTGTCAGTGAACGTGGCTTTAACGCATTTATAAATACGCAAAAAGTTTATTACCATGTTAGACAAATATGTCCAAAACCACTTTAATCTAAGTTAATATTTGGATCATTAATTGCGATTCTGCTAATATTTCGCCAGCATATCTTCATACTTAGACGCTTAAATTTCTGTTTCGAAATCAATTCTAAAATCATTCAGCATTTTTTTTTTTACTAAATAACAAATATTTTATTCCGTATCTTTTACTGTCATTGTTTGTGGACCTTAATTAAACATTTTGAAAGACTAAATAGCAAATATTTTATTCCGTATATTTTACTTTCATTGCTTGTTTTTAGAATTGTAACTTCTTGCAGTAATATTTATATATTTATAGAGGGAGCTATCGGACCACTCATCTACATTGATCGAAAACCTCCATTATCTTTAGTTATTTGTCGAATTTCAGAAACAATACAATTCTTCTAAGTTATTATCACTTATTTAAATTTGGAATTATGAAAAATTTTAAGCAATTTAATAAATTTAAATATATATGTACATTTATTCATTTTATTCGATTATTCTACATAAAATGTTAATTTTTAAATTGTTCGAATAATTATTCGTATGAAATTATTCGATAAATCGAACGATCATTACTCGAATGAATACCCTAATATGTATATCATTCAATCCACAGTACACCACAAAGAAATTTACCTTGGGTCTTTGGTTTTCATCATATTCGGTAAACGCACACTCTTTAAACTCTTGATTTTAATTTTTGGAAAATTACAATACTTAGAAATTGTGTGTCTTTAACTATTCGAATCTTATGAAGCTGATGCTACATTTTTTTTTTGATATAAGATTGCAAGATAATTATGTCCTATTTAGACTACACTATTAAAAAACAATTATTAGGTTTCGTTGAAATTGGCGTTTGAATTGTTGGTCGCGAAAATTACTTCTGTATTTGTCCCGTGCGAATGCCTATTTTCATTATCAAAGAAAAAAGCGGGCAAAATTTCATGAAAATTATTTAAATGTTGCAGCCAATTATATGTGAGATTCAATAGTTGCTTAAAAAAAATATTGTAGAATATCGAATTTTAATAATTCAAGTAATACGCGAAAAAAATGTTTTTGGCTCTCCTGAAAAGTTGTGTTTTTTAAGATACAGGGTTTTGAATATAGGCCCTCGATATATATTATATTTACTTTTTGCTTTTACGACCAATATTTCGATATGTGACAAACGGTATGGCAAAATCGAGTATATTCGTCACAAAATCGAATATACTCTGTTGCCAACCCAATAGAAATCAACATCGCAACACAAGTTAAATGATGAAAATAATCATTGTTATTTGTCGCTGTTATTGTAGTCGTTATTGTTTTAGGTTGCCCGTGGTTACACAGATTCATTCACAGTTACATACAGACGTCTGTACATTAAAGAAATATATCGTTGTATGTATTTGAATTTCTGTCGGTGTACGTTTAAATTTCTTTATCTACTGTTCCAGTTTTTCATTAATATCAGTGCTGTTCTGATTCGTCTATGAATTTCATTCTGTGTAATTCCTTGGGTTAGTATTTAACAATGCGTGACACATTTTCTGTGTAACTTGGTATTAAAAGAAACAACAACAGCAGGAGCAGTAACACTAACAACATCTTATACTTATCTTAATATTATTTTCGTATAAGAAATATAAATTTCTTGTTGCTGTTTTCCAATTTTTAGTTTATTTTGCCTCTAAGATGACGATTATTGCGACTCAGACGTTAGAGAGCTGTTGCAGATGGCAACAAAAAAGTGTTGAATTGAAACAAAAATCTTATGAAAAAATGGATTTGCTAAAGATAATTCGTGTGTAAGACAGTGGCGTATTTCATAATTAGTTTTTTAAGTGAAACATACTGTGAGATTTATCTCCTGTTCTATGGAATATGGATATTACTGGTTATGACATCGCTTGGAATAGTCTGAAGTTAGTGTGAATCCTATGACGACAAGAGTAACATTACTCTTCATAAGGAGTTATATACTTTATATATCAGTTAAATGAGATTAGTATACAAATTTCAGATAATGTTAAATTATGATTTGTAAACTATCCTGAAATCTCAATATTTATAATATATCCAATCAATGTATTAGAGGCATAATTACAATAGGGGGAACATATATGGCGGTGGTATCTTTATTGAAACACTTTAGCTTTACGCTACCTGACATTTACATAGTTCTAAAAGAAAATATATGTGCTATTAAATATGCAGGTAATTGGTATTGAAGGATGCCTGTATGCTTACGGATCTGCCGAGAGGATAATAGGGGGTCTCTTTTCGACATTTACGATGGGCTAGCTAGATAATTCTGAAACTGTGTAACAGATGGATTTTTGAAATCGCTAATGATAATGAATATTTTGATTGAGTCTTTCCTTGACATTCTTCTTTCATATTGTCAGTTTAGAATGAATTGTATTGAATTCCTAAGTGGTGGTCTAATGACCCCACTGGTATATATTAGTTATTATTTTTTTATTTTAATAAAACACTAAAATATAATTGGAAACCGGTAACTTTATTATGACCCCAAAAGAACAATCTCTGACATTTATTTTTCAAATATAATTTCAAATATAAGCGAATTCCGCAATTACAAAACTTCGCAAGCCTTACTTTGAGACCACACAGTGACACTCTTTTGCTACGCCTTAGTGTGTTCGGATCAGCCACTTCGAAATGCCATAGTTATTTCCAAAATAATTTAATTCTTCCCTGTGTTCATTGTCGAAAAATATATAGATTGAAATTAATCATGGTATTCAGAGAAAATACGCAGGAAACGCTAAACAAGGTATCTCAATGCCTACTACACATGCAGGAATTCAATTGAGAAGAATTGGGGACTACGATCAGGCATGGCAAACTGGATTTATACATTGGATGTAAGACCTATTATTATTTATACGGTATGGTGGGAGGCAGTGAGACGATATACCCTTATTTCGCTCGATATTTTGGACAACAATGTTTCGAAAGAACTTTTTATTTCTCTAAAATATATAACCCTCTGAATGGAGCATAAAGACTAGGGTGTTCATTCGACTAATGATCGTTCGATTAATCGAATAATTTCTTACGAATAATTATTCGAACAATTTAAAAATGGCCATTTTCGAATAACGAATAATTCGAACAATTTTATGTAGAATAATCGAATAAAACGAATAAATGTTCATATATATTTAAATTTATTAAATTGCTTAAAATTTTCTCATACTTTCAAATTTAAATAAGTAATAATGACTCACATAAATTGTATTGTTTCTGAAATTCGACAAATAACTAAAGACAAATGGACTTTCGATCACTGCAGATGAGTGTTCCGATAGCTCCTTCTATAAATATATAAATATAACTGCAAGAAGTAACAATTCTAAAAACAAATCTTTCAACATTTTTAACTTAGGACTTGAACCAATGAAAATAAAAGGTACGGAATAAAATATTTATTATTTAGCTGGCGAAATATTAGAAGAATCGCAATTAATAATCAAAATATTAACTTAGATTAAAGTGGAGTTGAATGTGATGGAGAATGTGATTTTGAAACCGTCGTCGAAAGTGATATTGAGGATGACATTTATAATGATTACATTGAAATAGATGAAGGCCATGATCTTAAAATATATGTATATAAGTGATGTTATTAACCGCAAAATATTTAATAAATCGAATGATAAACACAATTATTGTAAACTAACGTTTTGTTGCAAGAAAAGCATGGAGTTCGTCTTATACATGATATTAAACATCGTTGGACATCTTTGTCTAACATGGTAATTAACTTTTTGCGTATTTGTAAATGCGTCAATCATGCACCGCCTGACTTCAAGTTAGCCACGTTCACTGACAATGATATCAAACTTTGGACAGATTCCCTTTATTGTGTAATTACCCAAGGCCACTTTATTAAGCAAAGATTCGGCAACATTGATAGAGCTTGATGAATAATACAATTTGTTATAAATAATTTAGAAATAGTAAATAATTAATTTTCTAAAGAATTAGTTACTCAATTTAAAACCCGAATTAATGAACGACATATAAAAGTTCTTAATACGTTTATATTGTATTTGAATTCAGGATCATGTCCAACTAGCTCAAATTTTTTAAAGCATAGCTCCAAAACGGAAACTAAAGGGTTTGCTAGTCAATTGTTTTGTAGATTCGAATGTTTTTTAACATTATCAATACTTCAATGGTTAACTTTAACGATATTTTTTGTTTTTCCTTAACAATAAAATATTAAAAAACCGAAATCAAAACTTCATTCTTTACTTTTTTAAAAAAATTTAAATTATTCGAATAATTCGATTAATTTTAAACGTGTGATCGAATTATTCGAACAAGTTAAAATCTCTTATTCGAATTATTCGTTTTATTCGAACAAGACAAAAATCGAATAATTCGAATACCCTAATAAAGACCAAATTATTTTTTAGAAACTCTTATTTTTGCAAAATCTTTTCCACTCTATATGCGTACAAATGTCACGTATTCCAACCATATATTTCATGCAATTGCCCATATATGGTTCGGATCTGAATCTTATTAGTAGATATGAGTAAAATTTCATATATATCGCAAATATAGGTAATAGATTCCGTGACTCTATAAACCAATCCTGGAACAATAGAATGGATTGCAGATTGTCCAAGGCTATTTGACCAAAGTTGAATGCAAAAGCAACCAAAATATTAATTGGTTTGGATAGAAGAAATCTTAAGTTGAATTGATAACAATTGGAGCCCTTACTAGTAAATGAGATAGTGGCACACAGGACTGGCCTATATTACAGGGTCTCAGTGAAAAATGGCTAGGGTATATAGCTGGGTATGATCTAGACAATAAAAAAGGTTTTGTTAGTTGAACAAACTGGCCATTTTAAGTCAAGGTCTTCAGAAAATACAGGTTTGTACCTGTTTTCTGTCCTTCAGACCGGTATTATATTTTATAGCACCTCAATTTTTTCTATTAGGGCCTGGCGCACTAAAGTTTTTTTTTATTTCATATTTTATTTATTGTATCTTCACAAAATAATGTGAACTATCAATAATTTGTTCAAATCTTAAATCTAAATATTATTTTTTATTTACGTCCCATCACAGTTGGACGATAAATTATGTTTAATTTATAGATCCTATCATCAGCGCAGGTCTGTTGGATACCTTCTTCTTAGTCGGATGTAGCCATTACTTCTCATTAATGTTCGTGCAAGTGGGTTTGGGTGAACTGCTAACTTTTTCAAATATGACTCCGCTTGTTTTTTTATTTCATTTTTCACCAGGGAGACACCTAGGTCCTTATGAATGTTAATATTTCTCACATACCAAGACGCTGCTGTTATCATTCGTAATATTTTATTTTGGAAACTTTGAATTTTTTTAAAAATAAAAACTGAGGCCGTGCCCCATAATTGAATTCCATAGCACCATATGGGTTTTATTATTGAGCTGTACAGCAAAAGTTTGCAATATAAACTCAATCTCGAGTTTTTACCAATTAGCCAGTAAATTTGTAATAATTTTAACTTCATTTGAGTCAATTTCGTATCTATATGCTTTTTCCAGGTAAGACGTCGGTCTAGATGCAGACCTAGATATTTAAATTCAGTTTGTTGAGGTATTATATGATTATTTATTAGGATTGGAGGGTACGATTCTCTACGCAATGTGAATGTAAGATGTATACATTTTTGCTCGTTTACTTTTATTCTCCATTGTTTTAACCACCTTTCTATGTCGAGTATATGGTCTTGTAACAGTACAGATGCTTCTTGGGGGTTTTCATGAATGGCTAGTATAGCTGTGTCATCAGCAAAAGTAGATATGTGGGTTCGACTGTTTGTAGGCATATCACAAGTATATAGCAAATATAGGAAGGGACCCAGTATACTTCCTTGGGGTACGCCTGCTTCAATAGGCTGTGGTGAACTTATGAAGTCTCCCTCTTTCAGAACGAACTTTCGATGACTTAAATAACTTTCTAGAAGCTTGTGTGTGTTCACTGGTAAATATTGTTTTATTTTTATCGATAATCCTTCATGCCATACTTTGTCGAAGGCTTGCGAAACGTCGATGAAGAGTGCAGAACAATATTTTTTTCTTCAAATGTCTTGGATATGATTTCTACCAACCTGTGAGTTTGTTCTATGGTGTTATGTTTTTCTCGAAATCCGAATTGATGAGTTGGAATACAATCAAAATGATTCACTATCGGCTTTAACTTGTGCATTAACAGTTTTTCGAATACCTTCGATATATTTGACAATAGGCTAATGGGTCTATATGATTCTAATTTACTGTGATCTTTTCCCGGCTTAGGTATCATTGTAACTAAAAAAACCTTCCATTCTGGTGGATAATATTCAAGGCGTAATATAGCATTAAAAATAAATAGGATTATTCTTAATGCAATTTGGGGTAGCTCGAGGAGCATCTTGTTACTGATTTTATCAATACCAGGTGCTTTTTTGGAGTTTAAATCAACAATAGCCTTGACAATCTCTGAAATCTCAAAACGAAGTGGTTCAGCTGCAGTAATATGTGGTAAAGTAGGTGGTAACTCTATTATGTCGTTTGACTCGTTTGGGGAAAATACATTCTTTAGATGACTAACAAACAGGTTTCCTTTTTCAGTATCGTTTCTCGCCCAACCTCCACTAGAATTACGTAGAGGAGGTCTGCTCATAACAGGTCTTTTTAATTCTTTTGTAGCTCGCCATAGAGACTAATTTGAGTACTGGGTGGCATCTAAGTTCTCCAGATATTTATTAATTGAGTCAGTTTTGCGTTTGTGAAGAAGCATACTGAGGCGTTTGCGACATTTTCTAAGCTCCGTTTTAAGTAGAGGGGATCTGTAGAGTTGCCACTCTCGGCGAACTCTTCTTTTTTCAGCTAATAACTGTTCAATGTCTGCAAAATAGAGTCTATTGTATCTTATTTGTTGGGTTATTTGAGTGGCGTGTTCAACAGCAAGTTTTAAGTTTTGTTCAAAATTTTTGAGTAAGATATCGATATCTTCTGGTGTTCTTAGCGATATATTTTCTGTACTGTGTGTGCTACTATATATTTTCTACATTTCAACCAATTTATTTTCGTGCTTGATATTGCAGAGTGACCAGTCCGGGATACTATTTCTAGGGGGTTCAATAGAGTAACGAAGGTGTAACTGCAAAATCAATGACATCGGGTATTTTGCTTAGGTCAGTAGGCCAGTATGTTGGTTCTCCGCTCGACAGCACATTCAAATTCAAACTAAAGTGAACGAAAATTTTCTTTCTTAATTGAAAAAAAAAAAATATAAAATAAGAAAGAAAATGTTTGCTCACATTTAGTAAGCCAGGCCCTTAATATCATTTGGATCCTATGCGTCTATGAGTATAAGTGCACAGCCCTTCTAATCCAATCTAATCTTATATACGAAAGTCTGACTCTACTAAGGAGTGAGATCGGAAAAACCTTAAAACACGCTTTTCCTTAAAACTTTTTTTCTTTAAAACTTTTAAAATAAAAATCAAAAAATACTTGGGGTATTTTTTGATTGATATGGACTATAAAAACCTTAATGGAAGGGTTTCCGGAAAAGGTTCATAAATTCATCGCTATTAATTTGAAAAATAAAAATAGTATTTTTTGTAAGTTGTAATAATAATTTCAATCAGATAAAAAAATCAAAACTGTAGGTTTAGTGGTTTCTTTTTTATTAACATTTATGTATCTTAACATTTTTCGATCTCACTCCTTATTGCACCTCTTTATTCAAGATCAAGACAATCTTGTATTATTTTTCCAATTGAGCCAAAACCTTGTGTAACAGTGGCTATTAATGGTTTACTATACTCAGCCCAAAAGCTCTACACTCCACTGTACTTACTAAGAACTTTTCGGTATCTATACGTGTCTTTTTAAACCTAGATACATACATAAGTACATATGTACATATATATTCTAATGATGATGACGAGAATGACTACCAGAACTCCTACACACTATACTGTTGCAACTTCCATTTCCAACTACTACAACTACTCTTTTTATTGTGTGTATGTATGTATGTATGTGCTGACTACATTGACTTTAATGGCTAGAGTAGATTTAACCTAATTAAGAATGTTCAGCACAACAAGTCTTGAATACAAATGTATATATTTTTAACTTTGGATTGAGTATTTTTTTTTTGTTGTTCATCTCGTTTTTGTTTTGAGAAACATTTGTAGAAAAAAATGTTTTTAGAAAACATACTGAGTAGATACGGACAAGATTGCAATACTTGGAAATGTTGGCAGTGGAGGGAAATAACTAAGTATTTTAAGGCAAAGGATTATGTTGGGATAAGGTGGTTAAAGCTGTATTCCAAGTATCTAGCAATGGTGCGGGCTGGCTGTAGTAGTGTTGGTGTTATTGACAGTGCCAGCAGTTGTAATATAGGTGTTAGTTATACTGTTGGCGTAGCTAAATTTTGTCAAACATACAAGTGTGCTTGCAGTCGTAAATTAGTCTCTTAAGAATTTTTATTAATTCTTTGAAAATAGAGAAAAAATATTAAATATATTGTGGATATTTTATTCGTCTAAATAGTTTAGGGGTGTATAAAGTTGGGTCAGTGAACCTATGTGTTGGTGAATAATGTATACAACAAGTTTTTTGTCTAATTTAATTTTCACACATTTATGTAAAGGAAATAACTTTATTTAGAATGAATCTAGTATTCAAGGAATATATACAGATTGCTTAGCAGCTTCTCTGCAGTAATTTGGTAGTAGGATAGAAGAGAATAACTTAATAACTTAAAATCCCAGTAGGGGGATCATACGCCACTTTTTTTTGATACGATCTCAAATTAAAACCACAAAACATATTAAAAAATGTTTTCTTGTTTCGGATACTTAGATATTTTGGCCTTAGTTTCATTCATTTCAGTCTTGCCTATCTCATCTTAATATATATATTTGTTTAACATTTCTAGACTGACCAAAAACGGAAATAATCGATTAAGGATAACATTACTTGATAATGTTATAATATCGATTACTCGGTTTTTAAGTTATTCGGTGTTGGCAGATGTGGAATTTTCTAAATTTCAATTTTATTTGGAATTTTCCCAATTTCATATTGAAATTCTCAACTTCATATGGAATTTTATCAATCTAAAATGGAAATTCTCGATTTCATTTAGAATTTTCTCAATCTAAAATGGATATTCTCAATTTCATTTCGAATTTGCGCAATATCATGTATGAAGTTCTAAATTTCAATTAAAAATGGTGTAGTTTATTAATACTTTGTTTTGTGCATTAAAGAATAAAACAGTAAAAGACGTTTATATTTTTAGATTTTTTTGTTTTATTTTATAAATGACAAATCTTCCCCATCCCTTTGGAATATTTGCCCAATGGGTGGGGTGGTTTCGCCGTAATTGGTTAGTCTAAAAATGTTAAACTAATATGTATATGAAGATGAGATTGAAATGAATAAAACCAAAGCCAACATATCTAAGTATCCGAAACAAGGAAAAATTTAAGAATATGTATTGCGATTTTAACTTGAGATCTTCTCAAAAAAGTAGCTTATGGTTCCCTTCTTCCCTACTTTTTTCATGTAAACATTTTACTGGACTTAAATATTTTAATATCAGATGCTATTGCTATTCCTTTAAATTATCAACATCTCTAGTCATGCAAACAACTGCTACCAATAAAGAATAATTTACTTTCTGTAACTTTAATTTCTTACTTTTATTTACTCAGAATTAGTGTGTGTGTATTTTCTAATGTTTTAACAGTAGTCGTGTATAGCAACATGAAGTAGCCAAACAACCCAACTACAAAACAAAAGCAAAACAGTCAAAGACACCATTAAAGACCTGTGGGATCACTAGATACATTCGGTCTTCAAATGCCCTCTTAATCAACGCCACCTTTTATATACACTATTGCCAGCATCATTCTTATCCTCATCTTCATCTTCATTATTATTTTATTTTGTTCTTAAATTATTTTGTTGTTTTTTTTTGGTTGTGTCTTTTAAGATATTTGTTTGTTGTTTTCTGGCACAGCAGCAGTTTGTCTTCATTATGTCATCGAAACGATTTATTTCTTATACTGTTGGAATTTAAAATATAACAGCTCTTAGGAGTAAAGAGAGATATAAGTCTGGATTAATTGATTTTAAATTATCGAATATGTTATAATCTTAGTATGGCTTTTATGGTGTTAAATTTAAAAAAATTTATAAAGTGGAAATAAATGTAACTTGAATTTTAAAATAAAGTTATTGGGTGTATGACTTATAAATGCGGTATTTTGTAAAATATTTAATCAATGTTGTTGTGTCAGCCATAAAGCTTGGGAGAGAGTAAATTACTCTCAGTTGCGCTTTTGGTTATACACTTTGTAATGTATTTTCTGTAGTATCAGAATAATTGCTGTAAAGAAGCCAATGAAAATGTTTGCTTATAGGGGGGTTCAGACGGCATGTATTGCTTGTGTATTGGGACATGTATTCGATACATATGGAATTCCATGTGTATGTCAACATACGATTCATAATTTCCACGTTCAAACGTACATATGAAATTGCATGTGACATAACCTCTATTAGTTTATATGTTTGTTGTTTTTAACAATATATTTATTTAAATCGTTTTTAAATCACAATACATATATTTAATGCAATGAAACTTATTTTGTTATGATTTTCCTTTACTCGTTTTTGTTTTGTTTTTTTTTATTTTGCACTCACAAAATACAACACTGTTATACACACGAAAATAGAACATGCTCTAATTGCCAAAAATGTCACGAGTAATACACATGTATTTTAAGGTAGGATCACACGATTGCCGCAATGCACCAATTATTGGTCTATTTTATACGTCAATCGTGTGATTTCACAACTTATTGGCTCATATGTCAAACCACAAAAATATTGTGCTTATTTGGCCCAATCAAATGCAACCCTGGTGCGGCAATCATGTGAATGCTTGATAGGCAACATGCACCAATAAAAATGTTAAAAATACACCAATATTTATTGTGTTCTAGTGCGGCAATCAAAGAAGACAATTAGCGCCAATATTAATTTTTGTAAATGAAATATTGTTTTTGTGAGCCACTCTCTGACCCACATACATCTTTTAACATTTCTTTATTAATTTTTTTATATGATAATTAAGGCCGACGCAATTTTCTTTTTTTATTTAACAAATAATTTTTTCAAAAATAGATTGTTTTTACATTTATGTAAACAAAACAAAATTTAAAATCTAGCACAACAGCTGTTTCTCTGAGTTGCCGTAAACTAGAACAATCGTGTGACTGAAATGCGACAATTATTGCCACTAAATCGCTTTGCGCCAATTTACGACAATCAAATTTATATAAAATGAAGCAATCATGTGACTGCAGAGAATTTGATTGGGACAATTTCTTTATTGGGCCCCAATTCAGCACAATAAAAATTGTATTAAATTGGTTCATTGCGGCAATCGTGTGATCCTACCTTTACATACACAAAGTTTCATATGGATCACACGGTATGTATATGTTTACATGTGGAAAAATGTCCCAATACATGGCAATCAATACATGCCGTCTGACCCCCCTTTTATTCGTACTTATTTCGGATACAATATTTCGGTTGAGTTCACTGAGTTTATTATACCCTACACCACTATAGTGGGGAGGGTATTATGCGTTTGTGCAGATGTTTGTAACGCCCAAAAATATTAGTCTAACCCATCTTAAAGTATACCGATCGACTTAGAATCACGTTCTGAGTCGATTAAACGATGTCCGTCCGTCCGTCTGGTCGGCTGGCTGTCCATGTAAACTTTGTGCGCAGAGTACAGGTCGCAATTTTGAAGATATTTCGATCAAATTTGGTACAAGGACCAAGCCTGTTGAAACTGGCTGAAATCGGTCCATTATTTCACCTAGCCCCCATACAAATGTCCTTCCGAAATTGGACTTTATCGGTCATAAATGTTTAATTTATAAATGTATCTCCACAAATTGCGCTCCAAATAAGATTTATATATACAAAATTCATGTCACCAAATTTTGTTACGATCGGTCCTTAATTAGTCATAGCTCCCATATAGACCCGCTTCCGAAAATCACTTTAACGTGCATAAATCGCTTAAAAATTTTGGTATACTCACAAAATTCAACACAGTAAACTTTCATATAGATACAAATCACCTAATTTCATGTTGATCGGTCCATAATTGGTCATAGCCCCAATATAAGGTCCACTTCCGAAAATCACTCAAAAATATAAATTATTGAAATTTTAAAAGAAAAATGTTTTTGCTCTTTTACTTAGGGCTTGACCGACCATACTTTCTTACTTGTTTTTTTCTTCGATTAGTATCATTAATATTTAGAATTTATTAATTAAGTTTTTTAACAATATTATGGTTAATTATGTATATGATTGCGGTACTCATAATATGTTTAAGTTACCATTCATATAATTGTAGCAAGTATATATATGATTGTATTAAATAAATATATGTTTTTGGCAATCATGTTTATGATAAATCTTTATATGCCGTTCCCTCAATAAAACAATAGTGTATAAGCATATACACCCTTATTTTTTTATTGCATTATAAGAATCTACATAACTGATTTTATACGTGGTAAAAATGGGTCAAAATATCAATTGAAATATTACTTTTGTTCTAGATGTCTACTAACACAAAAATTTTAAACTCAATTATTTCGAAATGCCAAAAAAGTTATACACTATTGTTTTTTAAGAGGACGATGTTGTACTCAGAGTATGATAACCATAATCCGAGAATAACACAATATCATTAAAATGGTTGCCAGAAACATATACTTAATTAATACAATCATATATATAGATTGCTACAATTATATGAATGGTAACTTAAACATATTGTGATTAACGCATATACATAATTACAGTAACCATAATATTGTTAAAAAACTTGTAAAAATTATAAAATGGTTATGGTAAACATGTACAACTATATTTTTTCTCTGAGTGTAGTATTAGATGATTTTAATTGAATTTTTAAGATAACTAAAGAAAAAAATGATGAAAAACAGATTTTTCAGGGTCCCACTCAATGAAAACCAAAAATACCAGTTTTCTTTATTGCTTAACAACTTTACTGAACATAACTTTGTGATATTCGGACATTTAGATGGTCAAAATACATGAAAAAGACCAAAAAATTAAAATTTTTCCTATACGATACTTATTAAGTAATTCCTGACCCGATTCCTAGACCAGACCCAGCGTAATGCCGGGACACGTGTAACTTTTTTTTTACAGATCTAATATTTCTCGGTGGGCAGAACCATCGCCGATCACTGACATTTACATTTGTCGCATAGTGTTATTAAATAAACTTGTTGGAATATATTGAACATAAAGTGCACACTTTTTTATAAAATATTTTTTCTAGGGCCAACTACGAACAAGCCAGTGCAAATATATGATTCGATATGCATAGTTTCGGTTTACTTTGCATTTCTATACCCAGCAGTTAAGCAAGTAGTCAATGTATCCCTTATAGATCGTAATACATCCGAGGTAATCTAGCGTCAAGTCAATTGTCACTTATGTGTCTCTAAGTAATCTAGAGTGTAATAACTTTAAACGTTTTGTGAGAATTTCGTATAAACTGGTTTTATACAAATTTTGTTGATATAATTCTCATACAGTTTATTTTATTGTATATTATTTTGTAATGCACTTTAGAACCACCAGAATAAATCTACTGGAGAGTTGTTAGAGAAATGTTTGTTTACAGGCAATCGTTTAATGGACTGTCTATGAGATGTCTTTTTAATCGAATAACTAATCAAGTAACCAATCCAAAAGGTTAATTTTTGCAGTTTTGTTTCAATATTTACATTTTCTCTCAAGACATCAATTAGGTTATCATTTGAAAGTCCTTTTGAAGTCACATTCAACGATAACAACGTATTGTCAAACTTGGATCTTAATATTGAGATTTTCCACAATTTGTATGATTTTTCAACGATTCGCGTTAATAGTTTTTAATCAACACAAGGAGCAAAAGAGTAAAAAAGAAAAGAAAAAACTAAAACGGTTGACTACAACAGCAAACAGACTATAACAAATTCGTAATAATAATAAGAATACTTCTAACTTACAAATAAAATATTAATAGAAATACGTATAAATTTGGCTTCCCATGTTCTATTTCCTAATAATGGTATAAATGTCAATAAATATTGTTGATGACGCATTCCAATTTGCCACTTGTCTAAAATTACTTTCCAATTGTATTCTTTGAATTATTCTATTACAGAGTAATTATAATAAAAAGAACATGAGGCAAATTAAAAATTTACTTTCAAATTCTTCGAAATATTAGGATGTGTTTAATAAATTATTATTATCTCGAGATCTTCCTATAGTCCCACTCGTAATTCCTTAATAATTGAGGAATATCTTTAGAAAATTAAGGATAGCTTTTCTGAGATTTCCTTTGTGCAAAGACAATTTTTTGGTTCAACATTCTATGTTGAATATTCCACCAATATTGTAGAAATTGGATAATCGGTTAAAGAGTCGTATACCATTGGAACTGCACAATGGAACACTATTCTTATATAATATTTGAACTTTGAACATCGATAGAATCCAAAACACTCCAAACATATGTTAGGGAACAACAAATATCGTATTACCACACAGAAACCATGTTCCTAATTTAAATAAATTTTAAATTGTTAAGATAAGATACCTTTTGTTTCCTCTCATAAAACAAAATTTCCATACAAAATTTGTTTTATAAAGCTTTAATAAATTTAAAAACGGTTTATGAATATGGTGGTAAATATTTGTACTTAATACTTAAATACTTAAATAATTTGTCACAAACCTTTCGACAACTATATTATCAGAACAACAAAAACTCACCATTTTTATGTACAAATCATACATTTTATTATAAATAATATTTGGAAGGACCACACCAAAACATTAAGTAACATGTTGCTCATTTTTTATAAACTCACTCAGTGAAAAAAATCATTTCATAAATATCATAATACTAGCACTTAAAACAAAAAAGCTGGTTACAAAAAAGTTAATATTTTTCAATATACATACAATAAATATGCATACAAACCTTGAAAAAATATTGTAACCATTTACAAGCCCGAAAATAAGTAGGAGTATTAAATATGTTTTAACATTTAATCGCCAATATTCTTTGAAAAAAGTAAAACCATTGGCAGTAAAAGCATGCAAAATAACTTGATTCAACCATTTGGTTTTTGCAATAAAGAAGTGGCCATTCGGTACGGATTAAAGCATAACTTTTGAATAAAACAACGTATGTTAACATTTTATACATGAAATTAAAGGTAAATTGTTAGGCTTTAAAAAAAATAAATGGTCTTTATTGCGAATAAATTTTCTGGTTTTTCTTTTTATGCCTCCCATTAATAGCTGCACAACTTTTCTTCCCAAGTAATATGTTTTGACCCCAAGTACTATTAAGGGTTAATTTCCATTTTTGTACTGTTATTGTAAATACTAGGCCTCATGTTATATTTTTCTTAAGGTTCATCAAAATCGGCCCAAAAATATTTAATATTTCGCTATCTTTCCATTAGAAATTCCAAATATTGAAAAATTTTACATTTGACCCTCAAGATTTAAGGCATAGCATTTTCCGATTTTAGTAAAACATTTAGACTATATTTAAACTGACCTGGAATATAATTTTCTGAATTGGTTTTACTTAAAAATCATAACACTAAGCAAATTCGGTTCATTCGCCAAAATTTGGCCAAAAAAATAGTTTTTCTCGAAAATCGCAAAATTTAAGTCGCAGGTACGGAAAAACTATACGAGGTATTGACATAATTTTTTCACATTTTTATTCCCTGTTATGTTGTAAATAAATCCCCAAGTGATGATCAAAAAATTTTGAAATTTGTTTAACAAAATTTTGGAAAATTTTAAATTGGAGTTTTGAAACTTCCGTTAAAAAAATAAATTTTTTTGTTTTTTTTTGCGAATAGGTTAACTGTATCCTAGGAAGATAAAAACTCATATACAAGTAAATATGGATACATTTTAAGTAAGAATGAACTTTTGTTTCAGTATTTCTCAAAATATGTTGATTTTGTTCCTACATTCCTTATTCTAGTGGCCTGAGACACGTTAATGATCTTGCGATTTTTTTTAATAACTTTAACATTTTTTAACCAATTTTTATCTTTTATATCGCATTAGAACGACAATTACGTACACATTTGGATTCTTTTAAATTAAATTTCAAAATTAATTACATAATAGCAAAATTTAAAAAAAAAACTGAAAAAATGCATTTTTTCCCCTTGTAAATGCACCTCAAAACTAAATCGTAAGTCGGCACGGGTTGCCCTTTGGTGGTAATTTAAGTCACGCGGTTTGCGTGTCAGCATTTCAAAAAATTTAATTCTAAGGGACACTCTAATGTACAACTATATATCGAATCAATATGTAATATTTTTCTGATAAAGGGATCAATTTCAGCCCGATCCTCACAAGAATTGGTAGAGAGGTTTAGGTTAACATAAATTATGAATGTTCAAATAATTTTTTGAGAGGGCGTTGTATGGGGACTAGTGCCAAATGTTGCCTGATTTTCACCATACTTTACAGTACAATTGAACAAATTATGTAAAATTCTATCAGATCTGCCACATAATCAACATATTTGTGACTGTTCAAATAGTATTCCGGTATTTCTCATATTCAATACCAATCAAACCTTATCAACAGAGAGTATTGCATCTTTCGTTTGAGGCCTATCGTATTTTCAACAAACTGACAGACGTACGTACATAGGTAGATCGTCTTAGAATTTCACAAGGACCCTAAATATATATCGTCACCTAAAATGCAAAATAACGTAACATCAGTTTTCATAAGTTTATAGGAGATGCAAAAACGATATAAAATGAAAACTACTTGAGATATTGAAACAAAATTTTCAAATCTGAATCACAATGACTCTAGAAATATATTTTATAAAAAAAACTGTAAGGGTCCTCATGTAAACGCTTAAAAGCCTCGCAAACTGTGCAATCTGTGCATTTTTACACTCTCGCAAATGAAATGTCAAAAAATGTATGGAAATTCGTTTGCACAACTCCGATAAGTTTGCGCGACAATTTAAACTCGCAAACTTGAATTTATTGTGCATTTGATGAATCAGCTGCTTTTGTTTACTTTTATTTATAAGAAATAAAAATCAAATAAAATATAAATATTTTGTGCATGTGAAAATTGTGTAACTTTGGAACAGAATGATTGTATTAAATGACATTGTGTATGAAAACATTAACCAACAGCTAGAACATAAACAAAGTCCTCCAAACTATGTATACCACCGTTTGTTCCAAAGATTTAACTTTCATTCAACATTTCAAAATTAAAATTTATACAATTTGAAAAAAAATTATTAAAGCTTTTGTTGAATTTATGTATTTTTATTTGACAAATATAAATTTTCTGTATAAACTTGCACAAAATTGAAAAGGTGGGTTCATGAAACATGTCGCGCAAATTTGCCCATTTGCACAAATGGGAAACTTAAGCGTTTAAATGAGTACCCTTTATTTTTTTCAAAGCACACTTTAAGATATGTGGCTTACGTTTTTTTGAATTGTTATTTTCTGAAACAAAAAAACTTATCATCAATATAAATTTTTATGAAAAAATAAAAACTTAATTAAAAATATTTTTTTTATTCTAAATAAAAGTTTTTTTTATTTTAATTACTAACAACTACTTTTTTAAACTAAAAAAGGTTCTTCATTAAATTTTCATTCAGACTGCAAAAAAAATTCAATTGCAACAAATTTATTAAAAAAAAATTAGTATAAGGAGTGAGATCGAAAAATTCTTAACACACGTTTTTCATTACATTTTTTAACCCAAGTATTATTTGAATTTTTTTTGATCAAGTTACCTTTGAAAAACATGTCAGTTATTATGTGTAATGTCAATTATATTAATTTTTTTGTTAATCTGATTAAAATGAGTGACCAGAAAAAAGTGCGTACTGAAATTATTAAATATTTTCAACAAAACCCAACTTGGTCTTACAAAAAGTTGGCCAAGCATACAAAGGTCTGCCGTCAAACTGTTTCCAATGTTATTAAACAGTACCGGGAGAACTTGTCAGTTGATAGAAAACCTGGTTCAGGTAGAAGGAATGGTCCACATGATGTTTCTAAAGCCAAAAAAATAGAACGCATTTTCAAAAGAGCTCCCAACACATCCGGTAGGAAAGCAGCCCGGTTAGCTCAGTGCTCGGACTATTTGGTACGAAAAGTTAAAGCTAATGCAGGTTTAAAAACATACAAGGCTCAAAAAGTTCCTGACAGGAACGCTACTAAAAATTTAGAGGCCAAAAACAGAGCACGGAAATTGAAGTCAAGTTTTATAAAAAAATATTCTTGCTGCATAATGGATGACGAAACGTATGTTCTGGCAGATTTTTCGCAACTTCCAGGTCAAAAATTTTATGTTGCTGATGCTCGAGGGAATGTTGAAGAAAAGTTTAGGACCCAAAAGCAGACAAAATTTCCCAGAAAGTTCTTGGTATGGCAAGCAATATGCAGTTGCGGCAAAAGAAGCCACTCATTTGTTACAACGGGCTCTATAAATACCGAAATTTACATCAAGGAATGTTTACAAAAAAGGCTGCTTCCATTCATAAGACTTCATAATGTGTCCACTTATTTTTGGCCTGACTTGGCATCCTGTCACTATGGCAAACAAGCCCTTGAGTGGTACAAGAACAATAATGTGGTATTTGTACCAAGAGAGGCAAATCCTCCAAACTGCCCGGAGCTAAGGCCAGTGGAGAGATATTGGGCTCTTGTTAAAAGAGAATTGAAGAGTACAAAAAAGGTGTCCAAAAGTGTGGTAGATTTTAAACGGAGATGGACTACATGTTCGAGCAAAGTGACAGAAAGCACTATAAAAACGTTAATGGAAGGGTTTCCGAAAAAGGTTCAAAATTTCATCACTAGTGATTAAAACTATAAAAATAATTTTTTTTGTAAATTGTAATAATAATTTCAATCAAATAAAAAAAAAATTAAAGCTGTAAGTTTAGTGGTTTCTTTTTTATAAACATATATGTATGTTAAGAATTTTTCGATCTCACTCCTTACTACCTAAAATCAGTGTTTAAAAAACTAGACTACAAGTAGCAGTAGCAACGAAAAAACACAAGTAGTCTAGTTAAAAAATTAATAAAAACTCGGAGTCAATAATTACTACTACTACTGCTACCTTCACATTTTGGTAGCAGTAGTTGTAGTAGTACTAATAAAAGAAAAATTTAAAAGTAGCAGAGTAATTTATTTTCTATTGCTACCTTAAACAAGAAAAAGTTTTGATGTAGCAGTCATTAGTTTTTTATTAATTCTGCTACTTTTAAAATTCTGTAGTAATATAAGTAGCAGTTTAGGTAGTAGAAGAAGTAGCAGTTAAGTAGCAGCTAAGTAGCAGTTGAAGTAGCAATAAAATAAGTCAAAAATAAAAATCATCAGCCAAAAAAGTATATTATGTGTTGTAAACAAAAGTTCGGCTTTTTTGTTATACACACAGAAAACACGATCTTTCTGTTAGCAACACCAACATCTGAGACGAGTAAAATCGAATAATTCTTTCAAACTCTCTCAAAACAAAAACAACACACAGTGTTTAATACTGTCAATTTTGGTGTTATGACTGAAGATTTTCTTTTTTGACTACTTTTATTGCTACCTTAATGCTGCATCAACTGCTACTTTACAGCTACCTTAAAAATTAAAACTCGATATAGAGCAGTAGCAATGATTTGTATTTTTATGCTACTACTCCATTTACAATTCATGTTTTATTACTACTGCTCTGTTAAGAGTTTTATATTTTGAAAAAAGACAAATGCTACTGCTACCGCTACATACACTTTTTTGAAGCAGTAGTTGTAGCAACAGTTAAAAATTTGTTAGTTATCGTAGCTTTTTAAACACTGCCTAAAATAAGGTAAAAACGATTTATTAATTAATTACTCAAAGCGTATACGTTATTTTGTTTAAGAAAATCATATACTTGATGATACTTTAGTTTCAAATTTGGTTATAACTACACATAGTTTAAAGTTTTGTACACATATGTAATATGATGTAGTGAATCGTAATCAATAATAAAATCAATTTCGAATTTTTTGATGATACGTTGTTTTGCATTTTAGGTGACGATATATTGTTGTCTGAATACTTGGATGCACGGCATAACAATACACCCAAATATGGTGGTTATAAATATTTTAATTTGTCTACTTTACTATGCTCCAACCATAGACAACTAGCTTATTCGGGCACCAATATCCACAGTGTGGGCGATTGGAAAAAAGTGGTAATACATTTTTAGCTTCTAAACAACTGGTCCGATCTACAGACAAACGAATCGTACATAGGAGCACATAAGCTTTTAGAAAAAATAAATTCAAAACTTATTTTATCTCTGTTAGAATACAAAGTGAGATACAGGATGTCAAAGTTGACCAGCTCGTAACATATACAAATACGGACATATATTAGATGAATATTCATTATAAATCAAATAGGATAATTAAACAATCCTGTTTATTTTACTTCAGTTATCTGTTATACTTTAAAAGACATTCAATTTAAAAATTTTCGATTTTTATCTTTCCTTTATTTGGTTTTTCTTAAATATCTTTCGTAACTTACTTGTAAAAAAATGTTTGTAAAAACAGAATATCTTATATCTTATAGACTCCAAACTAAGACCTAAGCATTTTTTTTACCAAAATCTCAATTCTCAATGAGTTAAATTAAAAAACTACTTTTTTACTTCGTTACAATTTTGCTTTTTAAACTATTTGAACTTGACATTTCATGACATTTTGTTTTGAAAATAAATTCAATATTATTTTTAAATAAATTTTATAAAAATAAAAATACAGTGACCGACAAAAGTCTACATACGACCATTATTTTCGTAACTCGCGGACTTCTAAACCATAACACGTAAAAGTAATGATGCAGTTTTATTTCAAATTCATTTTTAGTAATATAACAAAAAAAAATATCGCTAAATTTATAGTTAATTTAAACTATTATTCACAAAAAATTAAAAAAATATATTGACAAAAGTCTATATACGATCTGTACACTAAATAAACGTTTTTCAGCGAATACAAATTTTCATTAAATTCAATATTTCGTTGGGCCACCACGGGCATCTACAAGCGTCTGGACATCGAAGCAAATAAATTTTCCAGTTCTGCGGACGTTATATTTTGCCATTCTTCTGGAAGGTTCTCCTTTAACATTGGTGCACAAGTAATAAGATGTTTTCGGATCTTCCGTTATAGAATTTCCCACACACGTGCTCAATAACATTTAAATCCGGTCTTTGAGGTGGTGTGTACAATTGTCATGGGGCATGGTAGAGTAGCCAATCTTTGACAATTTGAGACCAATGTTTCGGATCGTTATCTTGCTGAAAAATCCAACTTTAACCAAGAGTTAAAATATCAATGGATGCTCTCAAATTTTGTTCCAAAATGGATTTGTACTGATTACGATCCATATTATCCTCAATAAACACTAATTTTGTTTTTAATTGTGGTCGTACGTAGACTTTTGCATTACAAATGTAATTTATGGTCAGAGGATAACTTTATCGACCGCAAATTTTAGAGGTACATACATACGTTCACAATGTGTAAAATTTTGTGCTAAGTACATAATGAATACCGCTAATATTTTTTTACCTTTTGCGAATAATAAAAAGTTAAAATTTTTTAATCCGCATACCAAGAAGTACAAAGAAATTAGTTTGAAATGTTTATAAATATTTGTTACTGTTAATATGTCAAATCCGGACATTTAGCAGTAAAAAAATCTGGAAAAAAAGATTTATATGCTCAATAATAAGTAGGAGTATTAATATTTTTTACATTGTATCGCCAATATTCCATAAGAAAAATTAAAATCAGTTGCAGTGAAGACATACACAATTATTTCATTCACATTTTTTGTCCAATATTGTGGGAAAAGGTATTGAAAAAAGCGGCTTATTTTATAAAAATGGTACAAACAAATTAGTTTGAAATATTGTTCAATGTTAATACGTCAAATGCTGACATTTAATAGTAAAAACTTTGGAAATAAAAGTATTTGTAAGCCCAAGAATAAGTAGGAATATTAAATATGTTTTAACATTTTATGGTCAATATTTCTCGAAAAAAATAAAGTCAGTTGACGTAAAGGCATGATTTCGATTTTTTTTTGTCATAACACCGGATAAAATCAATGCGTCTATCAAAGCCACTGTGTGACTTTCAAGGACCACACGGTTGGCAACTTCTTGTACTGCACAGATCAATGATCAAACTACTTGCTTGAGAGCTCGGGCTATCTTATCCCTTCCATCCGTAACTAGCTAGTCAATTAGCAAGCCCAGAAGAATGTTTTTAATAGTTTCTCTTGTTTTATATCGAGCTTTCTCAGAGATCGCAATATAAGAGTTGTTGTAGATGAAATCTCATCTCCTACTCTATTTCTTACCTTTCTTAATGACCCTATCTTTTCTTTAGCAGATGATAGCAAAATTTACTATTCAATTATAGACCAAGTCTGTCGGAGATTGGGGCAACATGAATGTTACGCTTAACCAAGATCTTGTGACAATCTCTGAATGGGATTGTGCGAATAGAGTCGATTTTGAGGCACAATGTTGTAACCAACAACCAACAAACGCACGACAGATCATGCTACTTCATCTGGTTTAATCAGTAGCTCTTGGTATTCTAGGCATGAGTATTCAGTGCGATGTCAGCTGGACAATACACATTTTTCAATTGTCGAAGGATGCATTCAAGTGCCTCAGTTTCCTAAAACGGTGTAGGAAATAATTCATTCCCTCTGATCACCCTACTGTTTACACCACTTTCATCTGAACCAAAATAGAATACAACTATCATGTATGGGCTGGTTCCCCGAAAAACTACATTCAGTGAACTGCAGCTTTAGTATTTTGCTCTTACATTTTATTTGCAATATTTTCCAATGAATTCAGATGATTGTGCCAAAGGTAAATGGAAACGATATTTTGATGAACTGTAAAGTAGAAAGATTTTAAATATTAATACTACTATGTAGTAAAATATGAAAATCCAAAGAGAGCTTGCACTGATAACTGTGACCTTCAATTATACTGTGCAAAGATATTAAAATATAAATTTACATGGAGAATTATAAAAAAAATTGTGCTGTTATTAAAGTATATACAAGGTATAAAATATTTATACCCTACACCACCATAGTGGAGAGGGTATTATGCGTTTGTGCAGATGTTTGTAACGCCAAAAAATATTAGTCTAACACCACCACAAAGTTTACTGATCGACTCAGAATATCTTTCTGAGTCGATTAAATGATGTCCGTCCATCCGTCCGTCTGGCTAGTCGGCTGGCTGCAGTGTTGCCAATTCTTGGTGAACAAAAGGGGCTAAATACTTAGAAGAAAAAGGCTAAAAAAGGGCTGACATTTTTAATTTAAAAAACACATACATTTTACACAAAAACAACTTAGAATGTTACATTTGGCTATGCCAGATAGACAAACCAAAATTTATGAATATATTTATTCCTGTATGTTGATCCTTATCTTCAAAATAACGTAATATGTGGTCACACGTATATCATATGCTGATGTTTTTAAAACCTCGTATTTATCACCCGGCCTGCAAAATGGTCCTAAGATTTTTTTTATATAAAAGCCAAATTTTAAAGTAATCCTTTGTGATAACTGCGAAATTGATGGAGAATATGTTGCTAAGTGAATATATGGTAAACATAGATATCACTCTGCTACAAAATAACACTTTTTGTCAGAACTTGAAAAGCGACCTAATGGAGGTTGTAGGCCTAGTTTAGGACATACTAAAACCGTTTTTAAAGATTCTGAAACACCCTCAAAAAAACTGTTTTAGGGTAGGTCGTAGTATTTTAGTACCTCTAACTCACACTAACAATTATAGATAGGTAAAGAATTAAGATTTTATAAAATATATGCAGAAAATCTATATTTCAAGAAACTGTGTAAGTTTTTATAAATAGTTTCGCTTTATTTTTTATTTTTGTCGTAATTTTTCAAAATCAACAATAGTTATTTTAATTTTTTTCTATGAAATCCTATTTTTTTGCACAGTAGTTTAAAGACAATTTTATGTAGACAAAAACGATATATTAGTTGTTAAAATCGGTTTCTACTTGCAAAAGTTATTAACCTTTTTCGGAAAAAGTTCAACAAAATATTCCTTGTAAATTAAGAATTGTACAAATACTTTTTTTTGTATACACAGAAAAAATTACATTTCAATTCAAAAATTTATCCCATATTGAACTGGTTTCAATTATGAAACCAATTATGAATAAAAATTTAATAGATAATTTTCGTAATTATCTATTCAATAATTTTTGTATTTGAAATTCAACCAATACGAAAATTGTATATTCAATTGTCAAAATAATCAAATTCAAAACTCAAAATTCAATAGAAAATATCAAGAAATTTTGTTTTTGATCAAATGAATACTTGATTTAATTATTAAATAATTGAAACGAGTTCAATATGTGACAAATATTTGAATTGAAACGGTTTAAGAAATAGTTTTTTCTGTGTAATTTCTTGTTTTTATTTTCATAATTTTACAAATATTTTTTTTCTACAGTTTTTTGTTTTTTTTTTTATTCATATGGGCTGGGGGTGAAAATACTAAAAAAGGTGTTAATGAAAAGTTGAATAACTTTTACAATTTTCATCCGATTTGAATAATTAAAAACATGTTTTGGTAAGAACTAAATTTCCTTTATATATTGGTATACATTTTTATAAGCTTCCATATCAAAATAAACAATGAAAAGCGACTACATTCAAAAAAGATGATAAATGTAGTTTTACTTTCAGATATTCTTAACAAAAACAATACTAATGACTTACAAATGTATCAAAAAATGCACGTCATTTTAAAGCGTAATCAGTTTTATTTCCAAGCCTGTTAAACAATTTAAAGTCGGGCAAAAACTGACCGATTTACAGATCGATAAGCTGACGAACATCACCGAAAACTATTTTTTTAGAATAACTTCTGAATTTGAGGGTGTTTCTGACATAATTTGTAATGTAGTCATCAAGCCCTATAACCCATGCTACGTAGTTTTCCAAGTTTTTTTTCCATCGTAGCACAGTGTATTTAATTTAATTTTAGAAAAAACTTAATTTTTTTAGATTTGATCACATATAAATGATCATAGCTAAACTATTATCGATAATGGACTGACATTTTTTTCTAGATTGGATGGATTGAAGTCTTTAAAAACGGTATACATGGTCTATGTAAGGTGTTATAAAATATTTTTTAAAGTACTGCATTTACGTTAAATTTTAATTTTAGAGGAACGTAACTTTTAAGGATACAAAAATACATCGCCCAGATAAAGTTGAAAGTATTCTATTTAACGCCATATATAATTTTATAAACTTTCGGACTCGCTCATAGAACATTTTTTAATATTAAACGTTTTTATTCAAATAACGCTAGTTTTCTCTATATTATTTATGGCATTTTTATTTAAATCTTTGCAGTCGTTTTCATTTTACATGCTTATATTTATGAGTCTAATATACGCGAAGCCTTATATGATTTTATGACCATTTAACTATGGGATTTCAAGAAGTTATCTGTACATTAAAAAAAATACTAAAATATCGCAATCGTTTCAAAAGTTACAGAGTTTTGGCCGATGAAAAACCATTCTGAGCATCTGTGCGTCCCAGGCAAGAATACAACATGTATTTTGAATGCGTCCTTAATGCAAATAATAAAATACCCGAGAAAAAATTTAAATGCATATTTTGATGTAGCATAGTTACAAGTATATTACATTTTTTAGAAAAAGTTAATTTGAAAATAATTTATTGTATATGTCACTCACAAAGTATGCTATAGATTTTATATTTACATTTTATTTTGCATTTAAATTTTTAGCGTATACGTAATATATAATGAACATAAATTACGCATACATGCAGTGTCACCAATTCTTCATGACAAGAAGGGCAAAATTCTTACAAAAAATTTACTAAAAAAATTAAATAAAAACAAGTAAGAAAGTATAGTCGGTCAAGCCCGAACATATGATACCCTACACTAATCTAATTATGTACCAATCCCCATAAAATTACGTGGCATGACTTCTATATATATATAAATTATTTGTATTGAGTTTTATTGTAATACCTACATTTGTAAGAGATTTATGCTAGCTAAATTGATTTTCGGAAGTTGGTCTATATGGCAGCTATGACTAATTGTGGACCGATCATCACAAGATTTGGTGAGGCGAGTTCGGCTAATATAAAACTTATTCTTGCCGTATTTGAGAAATTTATAATTTTTCATGTAAATGTATATACAGTGGTTGCCACAAATTTAAGACAAATACATGAATTTTTTTCATCAACTGAATTTTAAGTGCCATAGAGCCAAAATAAAAGGACCTCTAAGGGTATGAAATTTATTATTAATGTTTCTAGTTTCTGAAAAATGTTTTGAAAAATCGGTAAAACATATATGGACAAAGATATTTGGAAATACGTTGACCCACCTCAGCGAACAACCGCTGTTAATAACCATGATATGACCGAAACTAATGGAACTAAAAATACGAAATTTGGTCCGAATATTTTATAATAATAAAAAGATAATGATATAAATGTGAGAAAATATGTTTATTTAAAAAAAAATTTTTTTGGTCAAGTTGTAGAAAAATTTTATGTGTTCGTGGTGAATATGTATGAATTGACACAGTCGAATAAAACACACTTGTGTGTTAAAACAGTCCTCATGCATACATATTTGTGGAAATATTTGAAAAAATAATTGAAAATCACGTGGAATTTAGCAAACAATTTTTGTCTTAAATTCCTGGCCACCACTGTACATTAGAGTGTCCCTTAGAATTAAATTTTTCTGAAAACTTTCGTAATGACCTAAAAAACCACCAAAAAAAATTTAGCTTGTTCTAGGGCAACCCGTGCCGACTTTCGATTTAGTTTTGAGGTGCATTTACAAGGCGAAAAAATGCATTTTTTCAGTTTTTTTTTTTTAAATTTTGCTATTAATTACTTTTGCAATTTATTAAAAAAAAAACGAAATGTGTACGCAATTGTCGTTCTAATGAGATATAAATGACAAAAATTGGTTAAAAAATGTTAAAGGTATTAAAAAATCGCCAGGCCATTAACGTGTCTCAGGCCACTAAAACAAGAAATGTGGGAACAAAATTAACACATTTTGAGAAATATTAAAACAAAAGTTTATTCTTACTTAAAAAATATCCATATTTACTTGTATATGAGTTCTTATCTTCATAGGATTAGGTTAACTGTATCGCAGGTATAACCAAAAAAATATTTTTTTTTTAACAGCAGTTTCATAATTTCAATTTCAAATTTTTAAAAATTTTGTCAAACAAATTTCAGAATTTTTTGATCATCACATGGGGATTTATTTACAACATAATAGGAAATAAAAATGTGAAAAAATATGTCAATACCTCCTATAGTTTTTCCGTGCCTGCGATATAAATTTTGTGATTTTCGAGAAAAACTAATTTTTTGGCTATATTTTGGCGAGTAATCCCAGTTTCCTTACTGTTATTAATTTTAAGTAAAATCTATTCAGAATATTATAGTCCAGGTCAATTTAAATATAGTCTGAATGTTTTACTAAAGTCGGAAAACGCTAAGCCTTAAATCTTGATGGTCAAAAGTTAAATTTTTCAATATTTGGAATTTCTAATGGAAAGATAGCGAAATATTAAATATTTTTGGGCCGATTTTGATGAAACTTAAGAAAAATATAAAATGAAGTCTAGTATTTACAATAACAGCACAAAAATGGAAATTAACAATTAAGAGCACTTGACCCCAAGTTGACTGTGTTTTTCATGATTTTAAATTTCAGGGTCATTTGGATCCTAAGTGCTCTTAAGGGTTAATTTCCATTTTTGTTCTTTTAAATTAAATTGCAAAATCAATTAATTAATACCAAAATTTAAAAAAAAAACTGAAAAATTTGAATTGAATTTTTTCCCCTTGAAAATGCACATCAAAACTAAATCGAAAGTCGGCACGGGTTGCCCTTCTTAGAACAAGCTAAAAAATTTGTTGGTGGTATTTTAGGTCATTACGAAAGTTTTCAGGGGGTACCGTTTCAACATTTCCAAAAATTTAATTCTAAGGGACACTCTAATATACATGTCTATAATAAAATAAAATACAATTTAGGGTTTCAAACGATCTGCTATAAGGTCATAATGTCCTAATATATTATGATAGTTTAAACAAGTTTTTGTTGTGTTTCAAATAAAAATGTTCTAAACTAATAACACTTTTTAAACAATGTTTATTGTTTTATCATAAAATAACACTTTCATTGTTTGAAGCACAACAACAATTTGTTCAGACTATACCGTTTGCATTCCCCAAATATTCTACAATATTTATACCCTACACCACCATAGTGGGGGCGTTACAAACATCTGCGCAAACGCAAAAATATTTGTCTAGCACCGACCTCTTAATGTATACCGATCGACTCAGAATCACTTTCTGAGTCGATTAAACGATGTCCGTCTGGCTGGCTGGCTGTCCATGTAAACCTTTTGGTACATAAAATCTTTTCCGCCCAAGGTCGGAGCCTATTGAAAATGTCAGAAATCAGGACATTATTTCACCTAGCCCCCATACGAATGTCCTCCCGAAATTGGACTTTATCGGTCATAAATGTTTAATTTATATAGGTATCCCCACAAATTTGTCTCCAAATAAATTTTATATATACGGAATTCATGTCACCCAATTTTATTGTGATCGGTCCATAATTAGTTAGAGCTCCCATAAAAGGCCCGCTTACGAAAACTTGCTTACACTTGCTTTCAACTTAAATTCCAGCAAAAACGCTTATTGGGAAAATTTTATAAACACACTCGAATTCTACTTACCTATACGCTTTAATTTATTTAGCAAATAGAAAAAATACTTCGTTTTGTTCACCAAATATTTAACCAATAAATTCAATAAAAGTCTGTATTTAAATTTCTATTAAATTTGTGTACCACAAAACTAATTTATTATAGCCAGTTCCCACAATAACAATTAAATCCATATTTATGTTTCACATTCAAATAGCTAAACACAAATTCAAAAACGAAATTTATTTTTGGTTCCCATAATTTGTTAAAATGTCAGGATTTTTAAATTTGTTTTTAAGACCATGTCTTGTTTTAGCTTTCCGCTATTTCGTAATATTTTTTTTCGGTTATTTTCTCTATAATTTTAATCCACTGCAGTATTTTTTCAATTGTTCCCCATTGTCTGATAAATATTTGTCGCTATTTTGTGCCATTTTTGTGTTTTGTCGTTCTGCTGCTTTTACTCCAAAGTACTTTTATCCGTTTTATATATATTTTTTTTTTTTGGTTCGCTTTTCTTACTTCCTATAATTTGTTTGGTTTTTTGTTTGTTTCTATTTCGTATAGCAAAACCAAAAATACAAAAGGACTAAAAAAAACGAGATCTAGTAAATCGTTCCCAAATGTATTGCATTGCAATTTTCATACGCCAAGACTATGAGCACCACCAACTCTATAAATTTTTAAAAAAATACTCGAAAATTTTAGGTTTTTATGCTGAAACACATTTAAGCATTTTTTTTTTATTTCATGCGTTAATGTTGATGGAGGGTTGTGGACGAGCCAGTGATTGTATGGAGCATTCGCTGCGGTGACTGTTACTTAACAATTAAGTTTTCATTTTAACGTTTATAGAAGTTAAATGTGTGTAATTACACTATACAACTAAATCAAATTTTTTCCAAAATTACAAGATCCGACCAATAAATTGGCGTTTTGAAAGTTTACATCTGAATTTTATTTGGGAAGGGGTTAAAGTTTCCCAACTCTGGCACATTCTTATTGTTAATCGGCATAAGAAATCATATGATCCTTACGTTTTAGATATAAAATGTGTTCAGCTCTAGACAATTCCACTTCATTTCCATACAATGACCAGCATATTTCAGCGATTTTACATGAATTTGGTGAACACATTTTATACCTCAAATGTAAGGATCACATGGTTTCTTATGCCGATTAACAATAAGAATGTGCCAGGGTTGGGAAACTTTAACCCCCCCTCAAATGAAATTCAGATGTAAACTCTCAAAACGCTGTGTTTATAAAAAACCGACTTTTTAAAAAACCGGTTTGTCGGTTAACCGAAAATTGGCCTTTTTTAAAAAAACGGTTTTTCGGTTAACCGACATCGAAAAAAACGGTTAAACCGGTTAACCGTCATATATGTGTAGAAAACATAAAATGCCCAATAAAGTATATATAGCTTTAAATTTTGTAATTTTTAGTAGTCAGGAATGGTTAATATCAAATAACTGTAAATATACAAAAGAGCTAAGTCCAATTATTTTGTAAAAATTTCAAAATTATTATCTCACTAAAATGGAATTGAGTATAAATATGTTACTAAATATATAATATTTGTTTTAATTATTGGTTTATTCATTAAATTTCAACCAAAAAATGTAAATCACTTGTTTAATTCAATATTTGATAATTTGAAATTTATTATCAACTCTACTTTTGATATGAAACAGAAATTGTTACAAGTCCCAAAAAAGGCCCTATAAGATGTAATCCCACTTCCTCTTAGCTGTGATTATTTTTCGTTATAAAAATAACTCCATTATCAGATTTGAAAAATATTTCAAATAATGGATTTTAGAACGTTTTTTGTCTCTCCTGTAATATTTCTGAAAAGCTAACGAAATGATTAATAAATTAAAATTTTAGGAACAAAACACACTAATGAAGTCAAATTTATTGAAGAAAGGTATGCACATCGAATTCAATTGAACGTTTGGTAAGATCATCACTATGTTTTTAATGAATCATTAGTAAGGTTTAGCCTAAACTTATAGAATTATGAGGAATTTAATTTTTTTTAATAGTTTTATTATGTTAATTTATTCTGAAAAAGTTTTTAAGTAAACTCATCGTACTCTACTATTCAGAATCATTGTAATTCTTAAAAATATTAATCTAAAGAAGTTTGTATTGTAGATCAGCAGTTTAGGTTTCAAATCAGACCAATAATGTGTATACAATGAATACAGTAGTTTTTACTTACTTGCCTTTCATTCAAGAGAATTTTGCATATATGTGCACAAAACTTGTGTTTTGTATATTTATTTACCAAACTCCATATAAATTAGTTAATTTAAGTGCATTGTTCAAACCTGCACATTTAAGATAAGTGCATAATACTTTTGGAATCTATACACGCAGAGAAAAAATATAATTGGGCATGGTTACTGTAACCATTTAAATAGTGTTACAAGATTTCTAACAATATTATAGTCACAGTAACTATTTACATGATTGTGGTAACCATAATATGGTTAATTTATGATTAACATGATTGTATCAACCATATATATGGTTACAGTAAACAAATATATGTTTGTGGCAACCATACTTATGATGAATAATCTTATCATAATATGTTGTTCTCAGATTATGATAAGCTTTAAGCCGAGAGCAACATAATATGATAAGTCTTCCATCATATGAATGGTTTTCACAAACATATACTTGTTTACTGTAACCATATATATGGTTGATACAATCATGTGAATCGTAAATTAACAATATTATGGTTACCACAATCATGTAAATGGTTACTGTGACTATAATATAGTTAAAAAACTTGTAACAATATTGAAATGGTTACAGTAACCATGCCCAACTATAATTTTTCTCTGCGTGTAGCTGGTTTTCATAAAAAAAATTTCATTTAGCGGCCTAAGACAAAATTAAATCAAAACAAAATAAGAAAAATAGGATTTTGAATAAAAAGATATGTTGTAAACTTCTTAATAATTTTAAAAGTAGCTATAATAGCAATTTGACGTTATTTTTAGACGGAAAAATCACAAAGCTTCACATAAATTATTTGTCGTTAGCTACTTTTTTGGGCAGTAAAGTGTAAATGCACTTACCAGTATCAATGAGCAGGTAAGTGCATTAAGGTTAACTGCATTTTTAACTTACCTGTACAAAATATCGTGCAAAGTTGGTTGTGCAGGTAAGTCAAAATTACTGTATTAGAAATGCACAAAAACGTGAGATTTATCAATTTTAGTCCCAAATTTTAAAAACCGGTTAACCGAGTGATAAAAACTGGATAAACCGGTTAACCGAAAATCAACATTTTAAATCAACCGGTTCGCAAAAAACCGAGATTTCGAAGAAAAACCGGGGTTTCGGTTAACCGGTTTATAAACACTTGTCTCCTCTATCAAAATTTATTGGTCGGACCTTGTAATTTTTTTTTGGTGTTGTACAGTGTTATTATTATTATAATTGTTAGTTTAATTAGTTAAATCGCTTGTTTAGAGAAAAGAGAATTAGGAAATTTCATGGATCAGTATTGCTTTACATTTAAGGTGTCTTTTTAAGATTTGATACTTAAAGAAATGTTACTTGTGGGGTAGAGCTCTTATTTATAAAGAAGGTCTATATTATAAAGAAGTGGCAATTTATGCTGCTGCTATCGTAGGACCAGAGTCAAACCTCAATAATAAATAAGGAACCATCGATAGTGTTAGGTTGATGTAAATATTCGTTACCAGTTTTACCTATAAAGTAAAAACTTATACCAAAATTCCTCAAACATATCAAATTATCGTAAGCGACAAAACACAAATTTTTCAGGAGAAGGTTTTTTTTGATTATTTTGAAATTTATACATAGAATTAAAAATGTTATGATGCGATATAATATAATTTCGTTCAAGTTATTTGTATATTTTTCAAAAATATTTTTCAAAAATATTTTTCAAAAATATTTTATCGGATACGCGATTTGAGAAGTTTTGCCCTAAAGTTTTATTTTACATAAAAAATAGGTGTTTTTTGAAAGGACCTGGTCCCCTCGGTAACAACAAGTTTGAAATTGGTTTTCCTTTAAAATATTTTATGAAGACTAAACTTTCAGAAAGTAGAAATTCCTTATACATCCTTTTAGAAACTTTTTGCGATAACTTAAAAAGAAAAAAGTTATTTTTTCCCAAAAAAATAGCGAAAAATCCCTTTTTAAAAATTTTTTAAATTCAAATGCAAATAACATTGGATTTTGTCATTATTTTTAATCAGTTCTTTTTCCATTTGACACATACATATGTTGTTAGTCCAATAAAGGAAAACTGGAGAAAATCGGGAAATATTTGGATACGCTGTTATCAGAAAACTGGAGTAGGGTGTGTAAAAATGTTGAAAATTTAATTTTCAAATGCGAATATCTCCTAAGCTATAATAGATAATTGATAGCTGCGATGAGGTTTTTTGTAGTGCTTGATGAAAAGATTCTACATGTATAATGTTTTTGAAATCAGAACTCAAACCAAGAAATAATATCGTTTTAAAAATGTAACATACCCGAGGTGTCCTACTTTGAGGGCCCTTGCTCGCGCCCCTGGTGGGCCCATGAGGTCCCATGAGGTTGATGTTATTAAAAATTTTGATATTCTTAGGACGCTAAAACATCAGTCGGTCCATAAAATTTTAATTTCTGCAATAAAACAAAAATTTTCAAAATTTCGCTTACGATAATTTGGCGCAAGGGCTCGATATACAAGACTAATTAAACAATTATCGTAAGTACATCTCAAACAATTCATTCCAAATGAAATTATACTTCTTTCAAAAACATAATAAAGCACTATTAACTGATACATGTACGCTTAATAAGCGAAATTTAAGACTATCTTTAACCAACTTTCACATGTTCATGAAATTTTAGAATTTATTTCCTAAAATCATAAATAACAATATGAATGTCTGCATGTGTCAACAGAAGTAACAGCTATAAGGGCGAAAAAAAGAGGAAAATAAATGTTAGACTGGGTGCACATGAACAATGATGACACAGATGATTGTAATGGTAAAACAGAATGAATATAATGGTGGCGCCATTTGCTGCCAACAACCACAAACGATGACACATTAAGTGTTAAATATTGGAACAAAAGCACATTAAAAATTATTGCAACCATTGTGTGTTTTTTTTTTTTTGTTTGTTTTGTTTCGGTTGTACTACAACATGATTTGTTATTGTACTTAGTACAAATTTGAAGAATATCTTAAGAGTATAAGCTAAATAAATACTTTTTAAGTCAAACAGGGATGCTAGCTCAATACAGTAAAAATAGGTTCCCAATATATTGTTCATAATTATTGGATGTTTGCCATATTTATGTACAGAATATTATGATCTAAAAATGTTCAGTCTTCATAATCTGCTACAAATCGACCACTTAGATTTATTGTGAATCTTTAGATTATTAGTAGCATTTGTCAGAAATGAAGTATACCCACGTATTTATCTGTATTATAATTGTTGTTGTTACTTACACAGCCTTAAGAACTGTCGTATGCTGCTTAAAAATAACATCCGATGTTGAGACAATAATTTCTGCTGGTATATCATCGGATGCACTACCAAAAGGATCTATCTAATAAAAACACTAATGGCTTCTGGTATGTTATCGGTAGCATCATCCAAACTTCGACATTACACGCTGTTATTTGACCTTTGGATCAAAATAATGAACATTCGAATTCATTTTAGAGTTAGGGTTCCTTGGTCAAAGTTTTTTATTTTAATCCCTAGAATAAGATTTTCCTTGTCGCTTGGGCGATTTTTTTGCATCCCTACAAATCGACCCGCCCTAATGGGTATCCTTACGGATTTGGTGTCACGTGAACCAACTTTTGAAATCGATGTCTTTCGATCGCGATTAAATGCACCAAGGTTGGTTCTATTGAATGCTAATTCAGATACAATTTGTAGAGCAGATATGTTGTTTATAATGTTATTTCACGAAAGGAAAAAGTATGTATTATCAGTGTTTAAAAAACTAGACTACAAGTAGCAGTAGCAACGAAAAAATACAAGTAGTCTAGTTAAAAAATTAATAAAAACTCGGAGTCAATAATTACTACTACTACTGCTATCTTCACATTTTGGTTGCAGTAGTTGTAGTAGTACTAATAAAAGAAAAATTTAAAAGTAGCAGAGTAATTTATTTTCTATTGCTACCTTAAAAAAGAAAAAGTTTTGATGTAGCAGTCATTAGTTTTTTATTAATTCTGCTATTTTTAAAATTTAGTAGTAATAGAAGTAGCAGTTGAGGTAGTAGAATAAGTAGCAATTAAGTAGCAGTTGAAGAAGCAGCAAAGTAGCAGTTGAGGTAGCAATAAAATAAGTCAAAAATAAAAATCTTCAGCCAAAAAAGTATATTATGTTGTTGTTGTGAATTTATATTTGTGTAAGTTGGTCGTGTTGTAAACAAAAGTTCGGCTTTTTTGTTATACTCACAGAAAACACGATCTTTCTGTTAGCAACACGAACATCTGAGACGAATAAAAACGAATAATTCTTTCAAACTCTCTCAAAACAAAAACAACACACAGTGTTTGACAGAATTAAACACTGTGTGTTGTTTGGTGTTATGACTGAAGATTTTCTTTTTTGACTACTTTTATTGCTACCTTAACTGCTGCATCAACTGCTACTTTACTGCTACCTTAAAAATTAAAACTCGATATAGAGCAGTAGCTTGATTTTTATTTTTATGCACTACTCCATTTACAATTCATGTTTTATTACTACTGCTCTGTTAAGAGTTTTATATTTTGAAGGTAGCAGTAGTTTTAAAAAAACAAGAAAACGAAAAAAGACAAATGCTACTGTTACCGCTACATACACTTTTTTGAAGTAGTAGTTGTAGCAACAGTTAAAAATTTGTTAGTTATCGTAGCTTTTTAAACACTTTGTATTATCATTAAGATATATTTTGTAAAGTATGACTTCCTGGCTAATAGTAATTATAAGTTAAAAACCAAATAAATAATGTTATTACAAATGATAATAACAGCAAACCTTGAGCAATATCGATACTCAACTGTTATTAATATATCCGGAAAATATTTCCCGGTAACGTTAAATGAAAACGTGTTGCAATACCGTTAAATAAATTTTCACAAACTTTTTTCGACTTCGAGATCGAATCTACACGATATATTTCACATTATCTGATCTCCTTAAAAATTTATTTTTAGTCTTCTAGACCTTGTAAAGCATGCTTTTCCCGTTCTATAGGTACTCAAATGAAGAAATTAAGCAAATTTGTACATGATACATATACCTCATACAGAGCTTGTTTAGTGCCTATTCCACATCATATTGCTGGGAAAATTTTATTCTTTTCTGTAATGTGAAGGATTAAAAAGTTGTTATTTTGGAAATATTTCGCTAGCTCATGAACGATTGGAGATAACTGTATGAAACAGAGTATGAAAAACAACAAATCAAATTAAAATTTTTAAATTGTATTGTACACTAGCTGACCCGGTGCGCTTCGCCACCCCAATTAGAAGAAAGAAATAGTACTATCAAGTCCCACTTTGTGAATCTAATTGTAAATGTCTAATTTCATATTTCTGGGTCCATTATTATAGAAAATGCAAAATGTGTTCCTAATTTTAAATTTTTAGGTTTATTATTATAAAATATTCAAAAAGTACCATTGCAATAAGGAAATAGTACCATTGATAATCACTTTTAAATTCGCATTCACTAAACCATAACCCGTCAAGTTTGAAATTTAGATTTGTATATCATTTCATATACATATTATCAACTAATTTTGTTTCTATAATACTTAAGATTTAATAAATTATCACAAAACCGAAACCGATCGGGTTTTAATTTTTTAAAACCGAAACCGCGGTTTTGAAATTCTTCGATTTTTTGGAAACTCTAGGTCCATTATTATAGGAAATTCAAAAAAGTACCATTAGAATATATAAAAAGTACCAAAAATCCCCCACTTGTGGTTTCCTACTCACTCGGGTCCATATAAGCTTAATTTCATGGCTTTAGGTTCATTGGTGAAGAAATTACAAAAAGTACCATTCGAATAAAGAAAAAGTACCAAAAAGTCTCCCCTAGAATTCTAACTCACTTAGGACCATGTATGCTTAATTTCATGTTTTTAAGTCCATTGCTATAGAAAATTAAAAAATGTACCATTAGAATAAACAAAAGGTACCATGAGGTATCCGCTTGAATTTTCAATCACTTAGGACCATATACGCTTAATTTCATATTTCTAGGTCCATTATATTACAGAAAATTCAAAAAGTACCATTAGAATATAGAAGAAGTACCAAAAAGCACCCACTTGTAGTTGACCACCCACTCGGGTCCGTATAACCTTTATTTAATGTTTATAGGTTCATTGGTGAAGAAATTACAAAAAGTACCATTTGAATAAAGAAAAAGTACCAAAAAGTCTCCCCCTAGACTTCTCACTCACTTAGGACCATATATGTTTAATTTCGTGTTTCTAAGTCCATTGTTATAGAAAATTCAAAAAAGTACCATTATAATATAGAAAAAGTACTAAAAAGTATACACTTGTGGTTTTCCAGTCACTCGGGTTCATATAAGCTTTATTTCATGATTCTACGTTCATTGGTGAAGAAATTAAAAAAGTACCATTCGAATAAAGAAAAAGTACCAAAAAGTCACCCCTTAGAATTCTCACTCACTTAGGACCATATATGCTTAATTTCATGTTTTTAAGTCCATTGCTATAGAAAATTAAAAAAAGTATCATTAGAATAAACAAAAAGTACCATGAAGTATCCGCTTGAATTTTCAATCACTTAGGACCATATACGCTTTATTTCATATTTCTAGGTCCATTATATTATAGAAAATTCAAAAAGTACCATTAGAATATAGAAAAAGTACCAAAAAGCACCCACTTGTAGTTTCCCACTCACTCGGTTCCATATAAGCTTTATTTCATGTTTCTAGGTTCATTGGTGAAGAAATTACAAAAAGTACCAATCGAATAAAGAAAAAGTACCACAAAGTCTCCCCATAGAATTCTCACTTACTTAGGACCATATATGCTTAATTTCTTGTTTCTAAGTTCATTGTTATAGAAAATTCAAAAAAGTACTATTAGAATAAACAAAAAGTACAAAAAAGTCTCCCCCTAGAATTCTCACTCACTTAGGACCATATATGCTTAACTTCATATTTCTATGTCCATTATTAGAAAATTCAAAAAGTACCATTAGAATATAGAAAAAGTACCAAAAAGCAGTCACTTGTAGATTCCCACTCACTCCGGTCTTAATTTCATGTTTTTAGGTTCATTGGTGAAGAAATTACAAAAAGTACCATTCGAATAAAGAAAAAGTACCAAAAAGTCTCCCCCTAGAATTCTCACTCACTTAGGACCATATATGCTTAATTTCATGTCTCTAAGTCCATTGTTTAAGAAAATTCAAAAAAGTACCATTAGAATATAGAAAAAGTACCAAAAAACCCACACTTGTGGTTTCCCACTCACTCGGTTCCATATAAGCTTTATTTCATGTTTCTAGGTTCATTGGTGAAGAAATTACAAAAAGTACCAATCGAATAAAGAAAAAGTACCAAAAAGTCTCCCCCTAGAATTATCACTTACTTAGGACCATATATGCTTAATTTCATGTTTCTAAGTCCATAGTTATAGAAATTTCAAAAAAGTACCATTAGAAGAACAAAAAAGTACCTATAGTACAGTTCACACATTTTGGTACCTAAATATTATCAGCTAACTTTAATCTCGATAACTGAAATAATTTAAAATGTTAAAAAAGTACCATTAGGAGAAAAGTACCAATTTCCCTTTTCTTACTTGAACACCCCTCAAGTTTGAAATTTAAAAATATTCCATTTTGCCAAAATTGTTTATGCTATAGGCATGTATCAAAATATTAAAATCTGTGTTAATGTGCCCAAGAATAAATATGTTTTAAAAAAAGTACCAAACTGTTTACCCGGATTTGGCCCAATGTACACCTTGGTACTCGAGTTCCAAATAACACCCTGTTAGTTAATTTTTGTATGAATCCAGGAACCAACGTTAAAAAATTATCAAAATTGGCTTAATTTCAAATATAATGTATTTTCCCGATTTTATCCCCTTTTTGGTACCTTTTTTATCCCCATTGAGGTGGTACAATTTCATTCAAATAAATTTATGTAATAAAATAAATTTCATAATAAAATATTCGTATGTCTATGTCAAATTATAGAAAAACATATTTTATGAAAAAGTACCAAAAATTAACACAATTTTTATCCCTTAAAGGTTCGAATTTCCAAAAAGTACCAAACTTATATTTTTTATTTTTTGTTAGTTAAAGAATACGATTTAAAATTTGTTTCTATGTTTATTAGTTTAAAAGATACATAGGGTGCAAAAAAAGTACCAAAATACAGTTTTTACCCGTTTTCTCCCCTAAAAGTTTCGAATTTCCAAAAAGTACGAAACACCTGTCAGCTTATTTTTGAAATGGAGTAACATGCTATTTTAAGTTTTTTTGTATCTTTATTAGTTTTGAAGATATAAGGTTACCGAATTTACCCGTTTTTACCCTTTTTTACCCCCTAAACGTTCGAATTTCCAAAAATCCCTTCTTATCGGATCGTTTTGGGGAGGGAGGAACCCACAGTTAAAATTTCGTGATTCTAGCTTCAGCCGTTTGGGCTGTGCGATGATGAATCAGTCAGTCAGTCAGTAACGTTACTCTTTTATATATGGGGCATTTCATGTCAAGTGAACCAACTTTTGAAATCGATGTCTTCCGATCGGGATGAAATTTGCACCAAGGTTAGCTCTATTGGATAGTAACTCAGACACAATTTTTCAACAACATCGGTCGAGAACTCTCTGAGTTATAGGGGGTAAAATTTTGACAATTTGGTCAAACAGGGGTTTTTTCTTATCCATGTAACTTATTACCTATTGTTCTTAGCAAAATGTGTCCCAAATAGTATAGATAGCTATTTCTTCGATCTTTCGAAAAAAAATATTTAAAAAAAAAAATAAAAAATTTTTAATATTTTTTTTCCGAAATCAAAAACTTTTTTGACTTTTTTTTAAAACACGTCCTTTTTTTTTTTTTTTTTTTTTTTCTTAAAATAAAGTTTAGATATTTTCCTTGAACAGCTACTTGGTCGCTTAGTGGGATGCGAGTGGGATATCTATCAAAATAAATATTTTGTAACTCAAAACATAAAATTTTTGACTTTTTTTGCAAAATCAAAAACTTTGTTGACTTTTTTTTTCAAAATGGACCCTTTTTTAATTTTTTTTTTAGGTCAAACAAAAGCTTAGATATTATCCTTGAAGACCCTTTTGGTCGCTTAGTGGGATGCGAGTGGGATATCTATCAAAATAAATATTTTTTAACTCAAGACTTACAATTTTTGACTTTTTTTTTTTGCAAATACGATTTTTTTTCCAAATGGGCCCATTTTTAAAAATTTTTTTTGTAGTCAAAAGAAAGCTTAGGTCCATTCCTTTAAGATATTTTTAGTCCCTTAGTGGGATGCGAGTGGGATATCTATCAAAATAAATATTTTGTAACGCAAGACATACAATTTTTTAATTTTTTTTTGCAAAATCAAAATTTTTTTCCAATATGGGCCCTTTTTTAATTTTTTTTTTTGCTCAAAAGAAAGCCTAGGTCCATTCCTTTAAGATATTTTTAGTCCCTTAGTGGGATGCGAGTGGATATCTATCAAAATAAATGTTTTAACACAAAAATTGTATGTCTTGAGTTACAAAACATTTATTTTGATATATATCCCACTCGCATCCCACTAAGCGATCAAAACCATCTTAAAGGAATAGGCCTAAGCTTTCTTTATAGCAAAAAAAAAAATTACAAAAAGGGCCCATTTTAAAAAAAAGTCAAAAAAGTTTTTGATTTTGCCAAAAAATCAAAAATTGTATATCTTGAGTTACAAAATATTTATTTTGATAGATATCCCACTCGTATCCCACTAAGGGACCTAAAATATCTTAAAGGAATGGACCTAAGCTTTCTTTTGACTAAAAAAAAATTTTTAAAAAAGGGCCCATTTTGAAAAAAAATTCGAATTTGCAAAAAAAAAGTCAATAATTGAATGTCTTGAGTTACAACATTTTTATTTTAATAGATATCCTACTCACATCTTCCTAAGTGACAAAATAGGTCTTAAAGGAAAAGACCTAAGCTTTCTTTTGAGCAAAAAAAAATTTTTAAAAAAAAGTCCCATATTGGAAAAAAATTTCGATTTTGCAAAAAAAAATTAAAAAATTGTTACAAAATATTTATTTTGATAGATATCCCACTCGCATCCCACTAAGGGACTAAAAATATCTTAAAGGAATGGACCTAGGCTTTCTTTTGAGCAAAAAAAAAAATTAAAAAAGGGCCCATATTGGAAAAAAATTTTGATTTTGCAAAAAAAAATTAAAAAATTGTATGTCTTGCGTTACAAAATATTTATTTTGATAGATATCCCACTCGCATCCAACTAAGGGACTAAAAATATCTTAAAGGAATGGACCTAAGCTTTCTTTTGACTACAAAAAAATTTTTTAAAAATGGGCCTATTTGGAAAAAAAATCGTATTTGCAAAAAAAAAAAGTCAAAAATTGTAAGTCTTGAGTTAAAAAATATTTATTTTGATAGATATCCCACTCGCATCCCACTAAGCGACCAAAAGGGTCTTCAAGGATAATATCTAAGCAATTGTCGTTCTAATAAGATATAAAACACAAAAATTGGTTAAAAAATGTTAAAGTTATTGAAAAATCGCCAGGCCATTTACGTGTCTCAGGCCACTAGAACACGAAACGTAGGAACAAAATTAACATATTTTGAGAAATATTAAAATAAGAGCTTATTTTTACTTAAAATATATACATATTTACTTGTATATGAGTTTTTCTTTTCGTAGGATACCGTTAACATATTCGCAGGTATGACCAAAAAAAAATATTTTTTTTAACGGCAGTTTCAAAACTCCAATTTAAAATTTTTAAAAATTTTGTTAAACAAATTACAGAATTTTTTGATCATCACTTGGGGATTTATTGTCAACATAATAGGGAATAAAAATGTGAAAAACTTATGGCAATCCCTTCTATAGTTTTTCCGTACCTTCGATTTAAATTTTGCGATTTTCGAGAAAAACTAATTTTTTGGCCATATTTTGGCGAATGAGCCGAATTTCCTTACTGTTATGATTTTTAAGTAAAAGCTACCCAGAATATTATAGTCCATGTAATTCTAAATATAGTCTGAAAGTTTTACTAAAAGCGGAAAACGTCAACCCTTAAATCGAGAAGGTCAAAAGTCAAATTTTTCAATATTTTGAATTTCTCATGGTGCGATTTTGATGAAACTCAAGAAAAGTATAACATGATGTCTAGTATTTATAATAGCAGCACAAACATTAAAATTAACCCTTAATAGCACGTTAATGGTCTGGCGATTTTTGAATAACTTTAACATTTTTTAACCAATTTTTGTGTTTTATGTCTTATTAAAACGACAATTACGTACACATATCGATTCTTTTAAATTAAATTGCAAAAGTAATTATTTAATGGCAAAATTTTTGCAAAAACTGAAAAAATTGCATTTTTTTCCCTTGTAAATGCACCACAAAACTAAATCATAAGTCGGCACGGGTTACAATCATGATAGAAAGACAAAATTTCATATTTATCTATAGTTTTATATATATAAAAAAATAGAGGGTATGCGTTCCGAAATTGCAAAAAAATATTTTTTTGGGACACTCTATTGTACATGAGAAAAAACAAAACAAAAACCTTTCAAGTGACAAAGACAGAAAACGAAACAATTAGCTTTTCGCTCATCTGCATTATTTAGTTTACCGTTACAATCGTACATTTGAGTACAAAACAGATAAAGAAACGAATTTTTTGTTCGTTTTGTTTTTTTTGTACTCTTTTCTCTATTATGAGTAAATTAATTACCACTCAGAGAAAAAACATGGTTACGACAACTATACTATGTTCTTTGTAACAATATATTGTTGTCGTAAACATATAATTGTTGTTTTAATTTAATTTCAACCATATTTTAGTTACTGTAAACATTTATATATTCATCGCAATTATAAATATGAATATGGTTTTCAGACAACTAAATAATGATAAATAGGTAGACATATTATTATTATGTACAACCATTAAATGTTAGGTTTCTATATGCGTAATCATAATATGTTTAAGATGTTGTGAGTTTTGTATTTCAAAAAATAAATTTTAATAATAATATGATTACTTTGGATCATAATATGATTTCATTGGATCATAATATGATTAATTTGTGTCATATTATGATTAATTTATATCATAATATGATTATTTCAGAACATGTTATGATTGATTTGTATCATAATTTGATTATTTCAGAATATATTATGATATTTAATTATACTAATAATGATCATAATATGTTTTGGACAACAAGCATAAATCTGATCATAATAAGTTGCTCTTAGTTTATGGTTACCACAACCATTTTTTTCTCTGCGTACAACTATGAGCTCATGCTAATTAACTCGAAAACAACTCAGCACAGACTGTGGGATATTTCATTGGATACTAATCGCTTAAAAGCTACTGAATTATTTCCACAATGAAATGTTTCTAAATCACTGTGTGTTGGTATGTGGAATAAGAAAACTGTAAATATTACTCCGTCTATTTCCCTAATATAACAATACTTTATTGCATGAGTATAGAGAATTTTTAGAAAAATTCTAGAAAATTCAAGGAGAGCGATATCTACAATCCTTTTTCTGGAATAGATAGAGCAAGAATCGAACTACTTAAAATAATTTTTCGGTAATATTAGGACATTCCTTGGTGGGGAACTCGTGGATCCCTAAGTTGAGCAATTTACAAAATCACAAAATTCGAAAATAAACGGCTCTAGAAGTCCTCTATCAGTAAACAAAATAATCAAGTGATTAGACCGACTTTAATAAGCTACAAGTACGATTTTGTTGATTGGGTATAAAAATACCCACTGCGGCATATGGGCAATTCCATATCATCGTACGTGACATTTGTACGCCTATAAGTGGAAGAGATTTTGCAAAAATAAGAGTATCTGAAAAATAATTTGGTCTTTATGTTCCACTTAGAGGGTAATATATTTTAAAATAATAAAAACTTCTTTCGAAATATTGTGGTCCAAAATATTTAGCGAAATAATGGTATATCGTACGTGACATAAAACGGAACTCATTTTGAGGTACATGTAGGAATATGCGAAAATATTCGATTTTTTTTTGTTAAAAAGTAGGTAAACTGTCAAAGTTGCCTGTTGTTGTTTTTGCTTTTGGGTTTGTTGTATTTTTCGCCACAACTACCACAAGTGAATTGACAATTCAAATTGAATAAAAAAAATAATCAGCTGTTTCATCGCAGTCACCTTTCTAAGTGTGCCCTGCTACAAGCTAATTGGGAGCCTAGTAATTTTTACCTAAAGCATACCTAAAACATTAAAAAAGTTTCAAGGGTTTTTGTGTTTTCAGTCGTGGTAGCGATTCACGTGGAATTGCCCATATGTGGGTTCTAAAACATGAAATATGAATTTAATTTTTCAAGTAAAAATTTAGTTTTTTTTTTAGAAAATTATAATAAAAACATTTAGAGCTAGTTTCTGGGATAAAGATAATCTACATTCATCGCTTAAACCTAGATTAAACTAAAAATTGTGTTTCTCACTTATTGTTTTGTTATTATATAATCTAGGTTTAACTGAGCATCATTGATGAGTTAAACATAAGTATAAAATGCTAAAGCACAAACAGATAAAAAATAAAATAAACAATTCAGCACAGCAGCTCTTTGTTTTGATTTGCTTTATTAACATAAATATAATTTTTAATATACATTTTATATACTTTAATGTTACTTTTTCTTTTACAAAGTAAAAATTTACAAAAAAAAATTATGTACGCGGTTGCTTTTTCTTATAAAATTTAAAGTGTTGCCATATTTATATAAACAAATTTGAGGAATAAACATGTGATTTGACTCAAAAGTATGGCAATGCTAACAAAATTAATGTATTAGTGAGAAACACAATCATTGGTTAAATCCCGGCAAAATATGCTTCAGGTTTAATATAACAGCGTGTTAAGCTGAGTTTAACTGACAAGTAAGAAACTAGCTCTTAAAGGTATGATAATGCATGACTATATAAAATATTTAGATGGTGAAAGGTTGACACAACCTAACTAAAATTTATTCGACCATGAAATAATGATGCCATACCTTTTCTTTTGTACTGATGGTGATTACCACAATTATCTTATGTTGGAAAAAATTACGCTATTACCCCCTCAGGTATTGATAATCATAAAAACATCGAAAAAAAATGGGTTAAGGGCTTCCTTTTTCTAAGTAGCTAATTAAAAAAAAACATTCATTTTAGAACCCATATATGCCGAAGTGGGTAGAAAAATACCCATACCCTGCAGGCTCAGGTATGGCATATAAAAAAAATTAAAAATATCCATGGCAATATAAATGCCTTATGTACTGTCTGTATAAAATTTCATCAAAATTGGACAACGGGGGTCAGGCATTAATGGGTTAAGAAAAAAAATAAGAAAATCTAGAAAATAAATTAATAAATTTATTTAAAGAAAATCTCATTATTAAACTTCATTGCAACTCCTTATTACATAGCTTCATTTGCTTTGAAAAATGTTTGAATTCAAATCCACACCCAACATACCTCATCAATCATAAAGTCGAATTTGATCGATTTAAGTGTCCATACTTTGTTACCGAAACCTATGTTTCAACTATTTTTATTCACACAATTCCATCCTCTTAAAGCCCATTTAATATTTAAGCCCCAGCCGCATACACATATCCAAACACAAGAAATCAATCAAAATTGTACATTTGCTTGAAATTTTATTTCGCCAAATTACAAGCAACTCAAAGAAATGTAAAACATTTTTATATTGATTACATTGTAAATCAATGTTTACAGAAAACCCTTTCATTAAGTATAGAAGAAAAAAACTTGTTCGAAAGAAAAAATCACAAAATAAATATAAAAAAGGAGTAGACTGTTCACACATCGCCAAACACAAAAAATCTGATTTAAATCAAAGCAATTTTAACAAGTCGCAAAAAAATGGGAATAAAATGTGAAAAACTGTAAAAGTCTTTTGAAAAAAAAACATGTGCAGCATTTACCCACATACTCGAACGTAAGAGAGCAAAAAGGTATTTGATTTATTAAAAAAGGAGTAGAGTAGACTAAGAAGAAAAAAGTATATAAATCGGAAAAAAATCGTTAAAACATTCTTTGTTTGAGGACAAAATAAACTGACTGAAGAGGATAATCATTTACCCTTTTTTTTTTGCTGTTTGCTGACACACTGTTGATGTTGTGTGTGTTTTCTTTTAGCAGCTAGTTTTTAAATACACAGGTGGGTGCTGCAATTTTATGACTTGTAACGGAAAAATATGCTTTTTCTTCAGACAGGTTTTATTGTTTATTTACCAGAAACTATATTTTGTTAGTTTTTGAATAACAGGCGTATAGCAACAACGTAATCTACGAAAAATTCTAAGAAAATTTCACATAGAAACTGAGACACTTCAAAATACACTGTAACGGAATTTTTAAAAACAAATCTTAAATCTTTATGTCTCTCGGCGGGAGCTAGGTTTTAATTTTAGACCCATACTTTCTTTAGGTAATTTTTTTTTACAATTTTGTGTAGATTTCCATTTTTTTTCACCCAAAAAAATTGACCCACCCTAATGTTTATCCTTTAAGAATAAATTTTACAAGTAATAAATGTGTCCCTTGTATACGGTAATAGTCAGCAATGTAATTGATACTGCAATAGAATAGCAGGATCAATACAAAATTCAGCAGCAATGAGCTCCATGTAAAACCAAATAAAACAATACGATAAATCCATCTATTTGTATGAAGATCGGCCCATAATTGCTAATAGCTCCCATATAAGGACGACTTTCGAAAGACACATTAACCAACATAATTGTCTTAAAAATTTCGATATCGAACTAAAACTATATGTAGATCAGTTATATGCATTCAAAAATCATACTACCGGATTTTGTGACGATCAATTCCAAGAATAACTCGTTCGAAATTTCAAAATAACTTTGGAAGCTTTCGAAATTCTTTAAGGACAGTTTTTACGCGCTCCTAAAAAATTTTAAAATTCCACTTAAGTTGTTTTGTCAAAAGTCCACAGAAATATACATTCGAATATTCACCCATTTACTCATTCATACAACTCTTTTGTAATCACTTACAATACATGTGAATTTAAACGTATCCTTGACAAGGACACGTGTTAAAGAAACTGTAGCTGTGTTAACGAACAATAACAAGTACATGATATTTCTTTTATTTACTTTTTTTTCATCGAAATGTGTAATTTATTTTATTGCTTTTTGTGCTCGACAAACGTGAATTATTTCATTTTTATTTAATCAAATAGAAGTCAAGGTAATAGTTAGTCGCAAGCATACAAAAAGAATGATGTATTTCAATTCTGTGTCTCTTTTTGAAATTGACATTTAGTGCAATGTAATTGATCAGTTTTTATAACATGTATGTATTTGATTCTGGATTTGATTTAATTTAATGTTATTTTTTCGTGATTTATTGTTTTTTGAGATTTTTCTCGTCTCATTGGAAAAAAAAGAAATATGGAAATAAGTTAAGGTTAAATAAATATAGATTTTAGAAATGAATTTGTAATAATCAGCATTTTTTTATAAATAACATATTCTGAGAATTAAATCCAGTACACTTATAAAATGCACTCAAATAATAACATAGGGAATATAACTTCGTGCAAATGACCACCGCGGCTTTACTTTAATCTGGCTCAATCAGACTGAATTTTACCGATGCCATGGGTTATATTGGCTTTGAGAGACGCTGTGTTTTGTTGTTTATTCGCTTTTAATTGTCATTAGGTGTGTTGCTAAACGTTATATATAATGCCAAAAGAAATTGATAATCATCGACATATTGGGAATTAACGTCGATCTTAGGAAAATGTGAACTTTTTCGGAAAGCATTGGATGCTCTTGTATTCCATGAGGATTGGTATCGTTGGCCTCATCGTAAAATGGGCGAAGCGCGCAAAAGTTTCCCGAAGAGACCACTCATTTTGGTAAAACAATTTCATCATTTGCTACTGCTGTTGAACGCTATATCCGTCCACGTTGATTTGGCAAAATTTTTCCCCCAAAACCAATTTTTTTTTAAATAAACAATAAGTAGAACAGAGAAAAGAAAGGATGAAAAATAAATTGTAACTAAACAAAGCACTCTAAATTCTCTTTTACTTTTTATGACAGTGCAATCAGCTTTGAATAGTCATATTTTTATTGTGACATTTTAAAGCTTTAGCTTTTTCTAAAAATATATACTATTTGATTACATTTGTGTTCATAATTTAACTTGGGAAGGTGCATTCATTTATATGTAAAGTTAGGTAATTTAAGAAATTTGTATACAACGACTTGTAAAAACAGTTCACTATTTAATCAAAAAGGAAAATAAGTATATGCTTGTGACAACCATATTTATGGATATTATAATCTGATAACAACACATTATGATATAATGATTCATCATAAATATAGTTGTCACATATAGTTGTCACATATACTTGATTTATTTAACATTTATGACCGACGTTTTATATATACGGAAGTTAAGTAACGTAATTTTTTTATTCGAATTTAAAATTTGGAACATATTTGCACTAATGAACCACAAAACATAAAAATTGTGTAGTTGTTTAAAAAGCCTCGATTTTGTTGCCCTGTGTTATTTATAAAAAAGTATACAAATATGTAAATGGTTTTGTATATTTAATATTCAAAATTTCCATTAAATATAATTTATCTCGAGAATGCTTAATGGTCCTTCCCTGATTTTTGTATATGAAGCAAATTTTTAAGTTCTGTAGGCGGTACACAAAGTAAAATTCCGCACATACACTTTTTATAAAATTTGTTCTTATCTTATTTAAAAACTCTTTACATTCATTTCACATTAACCGATATATATATATATATTATAAACTGTTTCTTATATTTTATTCTTAACTGAGTGACTGACTGACATGCAGTCAGAATATAAAAAATCATATCAATCTTTAAGTGTGTAGATGAATAGAATGGAAGAACAGCTACAACTAACTTTATTAAACCTCATCAAATACCTAACAGCATCGATATAAACAACATTACCAACACCAGCATAACCCAGCGGGAAAAAATGATAGGACTTCAGTTTGCAGGCCTTCTAAAAGGCATACTTACACATTCTAAAATATCCTATGCTCATTCCGCTCTTCCTGTTCTTAGAAGGTGTTCAAGAAGCCCAATGAATCCCCTTCTAACAACAAGTCAGTAAATGAAAATGTCTACATCAAAAAATAAAATACTCTGCATCTCTTTGATTAACTCTCTTAGCAATTTTTCAACAATAAATTGCTTGCTGCCCATCATAAGTAGACCTTCCCATAGCCCTCTAATAGCAGCGAGTATGCAAGGCCTTGGCTCGCAATGACACGCCGTGTAAAATTGAGATGATTCTGCAAAATGAGGCATTTAGGAAGGCCTCTTAACTGCATATTTTTACCGCTGGGAAACGCCAACACGAACATACTTGAATACCTACACACAGTTACAATACATATAAATACCAGCTTAGGCAAACAAGAACAGCATGTAGTGAAAATAACTTGAAATAAACATCAGCTGCACAACAAACACTTAAAGTTACTATAAAATAATGTGAGTTTTTCTAATACACTAATGTTGTTTCATTTTTTACCCTCGTGTTTTCACTTCCTTTTCCCGTTTTGCCCCTAAAGCTCTATCAAACTCTTTACACTTTCCCTGTAGAACAATATTCTGTTGCGCGTTGTTGTAAATAAATCGCAACAGCCGTCATTTGCTTCAAAAACAAAAACATAAACACCGCTCACTGACTGCTTGCCTGTTAGGGTATTCAATTAATCGGGTTTAAGGTTTAATCGAGCAAATAACACAGATCAATAACAAAAAAGGCTTGACTAACCATCATATAGATTGGATGCATCATGACTACCTATGTACAAAAATGGTCAAATTTTTAAATTTTATGAATAGATTTTTTTTTTAAAAGTGTTCGCCAAATGTGTTCGCCAAATGTTATTAAAATAAACTTAGTAAAGTTGGGATTTACATAACCTTTAATCGGTTTATATATAATGCGTTTCAATCGGCTCAGTAGTTTCGGAGTTATAATAACAAATTGAAGCAATAAATAAATTTTACGTGAAAATAGCAAATTTTTTTTTGTTTTAAAAAACTCACGAAAAACCGAAAACGGCAGAAATTGTTCAGGTTTATTACTTTGTAGCAAAAATCACAAAAATCGATGGATTCATTTCCAATTTATTTACAATTAAGTGAATTCGCTCATTTTCACAAAATTGTATTTGCTTACAAGCGTGTACTTTGAGTGTAAATTTTACATTGTAACAAAAACAAAACACATATAAAATTTCCTGAACAAAACTAAACACAAAAATTTGCTGTTTTCACGTAAAAACAAGTAAGAAAGTATGGTCGGTCAAGCCCGACCATTTAATACCCTACACTTAGTAAAAGAGTAAAAAAAAATTTCAATAATTTATATTTTTGAGTGATTTTCGGAAGAGGGCTTTATGTGGGAGCTATGACCAATTATGGACCGATAACCATGAAATTAGATCGTGTGATTTATTTCTATATTAAAGTTAACTATGTTGAATTTTGTGAGTATACCAACATTTTTAAGCGAGTTATGCATGTTAAAGTGATTTTCGGAAACGGGTCTATATGGGAGCTATGACTAATTATGGACTGATCTTAACAAAATTTGGTGACATGAATTTTGTATATATAAAACTTACTTGTAGCGGAATTTGTGGAGATACATATATAAATTAAAAATCTATGACCGATAAAATCCAATTTCGGAAGGACATTTGTATGGGGGCTATGTGAAATAATGGACGGATTTCAGCCACTTTCAATAAGCGTAGTCCTTGGGCCGAAAAAATAATATGTACCAAATTTGATCGAAATATCTTTAAAATTGCGACCTGTACTCTGCGCACACGGTTTACATGGACAGCCAGCCAGACGGACGGACATCCTTTAATCGACTCAGAAAGTGATTCTAAGTCAATCGGTATTCTTTAAGGTGGGTGTTGGACTAATATTTTTGGGCGTTACAAACCTCTGCACAAACGCACTATGGTGGTGTATGGTATAAATATAGCCAGCCAGACGGACGGACGGACATCCTTTAATCGACTCAGAAAGTGATTCTAAGTCAATCGGTATTCTTTAAGGTGGGTGTAAGACTAATATTTTTGGGCGCTACAAACATCTGCACAAACGCACTATGGTGGTGTAGGATATAAATATATTTTTTGCTTAAATTTTTTATTATAACTCCGAAACTACTGAAATATTTGGTATTTAATAGAGTTTTGTGTTTCGTTTCAACAAAATAAATTGATAATTATCCCAAAATCAAATCTAAGTATTATCAAAAATGCGCAAGGTATATTTATATATTATCAACTGATTTTGTTTCTATAATATCTCAATATTAAGTAAATCAGCCAAAACAAAAATAGAACCTAAATCGAACGATTTCGTATTTATTTCGGTTTTGATGTTATAGAAACAAATTAAGACACTATTGAAAGAAAAGTAGTTGATAATATATAAATATACCTTGCATATTTTTGATAATGCTTAGATTTGATTTTTAATTTCAAAAACTATTTTTTTTGTTAAAACCGAACACGAAACACTGGTATTTGAGATCCTTTTAATATTATATAGGATTTTTTTTAGATCTTCTGTAATAATCTTATAAAAAAAGAATATAACTTAAAAGTTTTCCTATTTTATTCTTTAGTTTTAAAAAAATATGACTTGAAAAAAACTCTCACGATGATTGTAGATGTTGGAGAAATCGAAAATAAGTCATGATAAATAATAACAAATTTCTCTGTTCCCTTTTTAGTATTTTCTTAGCATATAAAATCCTTCTTCATATCATATTAGTCCTTTTTGGATTTTTTCAGTAATGTCTTTAAGTTCTTCTATTATTATGTCGTCATCCGACTTATTAGCAACAGAATTGTTGGCCTCCATAAATTTATTAATTAAAAATTTTATTTTTCCCTCAAATTCAATTAAAGTAGCAGCATCCTTACTAACATCTTTTAGAGCCACGTCCAAAGGCCTTAATGTTAGTCGGAATTCTATTTTAAGTTCATACTCAGAAATTTCGGTTAATCGGTTAATCGACACAAATTAATTGGTTTATTTGTTATTTGAAAATCGGCAATTTTAAATTATTCCAACAGTTAACAAAATTCGAAAGTATACCAAAATTAATCGGTTTAGCGAATAACGGTTATTCAATTGAATACCCTTGCTTGGCTTACTGTGCATGGATATTTGTTTTAAATGTATGTGTAGGTTTGGGAGAATGTGTGTACGTGTGGTATACAGACATTCAATCAATTTAACGCATAATTCCTGATGGATTTAACGGTAATTGATGATTGATTACTGTACACATAGAAAATGGCATTAAAAGCGAAAAATGCCTATAAGAGTAGCAAGAGCAACACAATACTTACACACAAACACACACGGCAAAAACCCCCTTAAGAGAGAATTCTTAAAAATCTATAATAAAAAAAAATATATATGCATTAGGGTTACCCCAACGTTGCGACTGTAATCAACGAAAATAAAAGTTTAATTCATTGTAAGATACCGTTTCTTAAAATTTGTATACTGGCGTTAATATTCGGTGATCTGGATCATAGTATAAAAGAGTCCTTTAAGAATGTTTTCATATTTCTCGCAAAGAAAACATAAAGCATGTAAAAGGTCATTGGCAGGCACTTTTAACGCTGTACCGGACATTTTCGTGTTAATTCAAAACTTTTCCAACTTTTGTAATTTTTGACGAAAATCTAAAGTTTTTTTTTAATTTAGATGTAGAATTATTTAAGATAAATAACAAATGGGCAATTCCATGTTCTCGTACGTGACATTAAGCCTATTGAGAGGAATAGATTTTGCAAAAATAAAAGTATCTGAAAAATAAATTAGTCTTTATGTTCCATTCAGAGGGTTGTTTTTATATTTAAAACAAGTAGTAAGTTCTTTCGAAACATTGTTTTCTAAAATATCGAGCGAAATAAGGGTATATCGTACGTGACATAAAACGAAAGTAATTTTGAGGTACATGTAAAAATATGCAAAAATTTGCTAATCGTGAAAGGCATTATGTTTTCTTTTAATTTATTACACTAAACCAAATATTTTTCGTTTACAATCCGTCATATTTAAATAAAAACAATCGTTGGATGATTTTAAAATAAATAAAATTTGATATCGTACATGACAGATTTTTCTCTTATAGTTAAACAATATTTATTTTGTAAATATACGTATACAAAAACTAAAAAAATAAATAGAAAATTTATAGATTCTTGGTAATTATTCGAACTTTTTATATATAATTTGAAAGTAAATTTTTAATTAGTCTTAAGTTCATTTTTGTTATAATTTATTTGTAATAATTCAAGGAATATCACACATATAATAAAAATATTTGAAATTTCGTCTAATTTACAAATAATATAAATATGAATTAGGCTTCCCATATTCTAATTCCTAATAATAGTAAGTTAAATAGATGATATTTACAAATAGACCTTGACAATGAAGATTGTTGATGACGCCCTTGGCAGGGTAGAAAATGCATTCAAATTTGCCAATTGTCTAAAATTTTAGTATTCAGTGATATTCCTTGAATTATTACAAATAAATTATAAAAATTTACTTTCAAATTAAATAGAAAATTTATATTCGGTTCCAATAAACAAGTTGATAATAGCAAAAAAACAATCACAGTCAGATTCTTTTCATACTACATGCTAATTGGGAGCTTAGTTTTGGCCGCCATTTTAGCCTAAAACATACGAATCAAATTAAATATGGACAGTTTAAACTGTTTTTTTTTGTCCTTAAAATGTTGTAATAAGCAAATACTTTCACATAGTCGGGGTTGTCATAGAGTTCAGCCATTTCGGAATCGGTTTTGAAAAAGACAAAAAAGGTACATTTGACTTATGAATTCCAATTTCACGAGACCAATGTACTTTTTCTGTCGTTTACAAAACCGATTCCGGCAAAGATTGAATTCTATGACAACCCCGAGTAACATTTTAGTGCTTTCTCCTATTCATATCATTTTGAAAAAACGTTTCAAGGATTTTTGTTTTTTCAGTCGCGGTTATCATTCTCGTGGAATCTAGTTTGAATTGTATTTGAATATTTTTTTTAAAAAAAAACTTGAATTTACACGAAACTGTCCGATGCAGCGTTTTCCTCCATATAAATAGGACCACCCTAATAAACATACATAATAATAATAAGAAAACAATGCAATATTGTAAAGTAGAAGATATAAACTCAACGATTTACTAGAAAACAGCTAAGATTTATTGTATGGGATAAATACGAATTTTGTATGCACTAATTGTCGCTAAAAGGAATACAAGTGGTCATTCTCATGAGAATATGCTAATGATTCATGTAAAATCGCTTAACAAAATTATTGTATAGATGAATAAATAAAGAAGTTAGCATTAGCCAAAGGATAGCAGTTTAACATATTTGGCATTGTTATTAGATAGTTATACAGAGGACAAGTTTAAATATGCATAAACAAATTTAAAATAAGCAAGTAAAAACAAAAATATGCAGAATGCATATTGATAGGAAAAATAAAAAATAAAATTTTAAAAGTAAATTTTTAATTTGGCACAAGTTCAGTTATTATAACAACTCTAAAATAATTTAAATTATACAAAATAAAAAAGTTCAAATAAAAGGTTCAAAAAATAAATAACAATAACAGATTTGCTATTTTTAAAAATAAAGCTTGAGTGTCTGTAAATCTTATTCACTCTATAGATTTATTTGTATAATATCTTTAGCTTTTCTAAAGTCTTTTGGGAAAAAGGGTTTCCTGATGATCTGGCCTAAGTAACCAGTGAAATGCAACAATAAAAACTAAATCTTACTAAACAGTACAATACAAAATGATTCCCAAAAATAACTGTTCATAAATTTTCTTTATTTTTTACAAAAAAGTAAATTATGTAAAAAAACTATATAAAAAAAGTTGATGAAAACAATTTATTTTAATGTCAAGACAGACAAACCGGTAGACATAGCTAGATTGTCTTTAAGTTTTATGAGGACCCAAAATATATATGTTTGTGTATGATGTGGGATCTACAACTCATACGATGTCCGTCCGTCTGGCTGTCCATGTAATCCTTGTACGCAAAGCACATGTCGCAATTTTTAATATATTCTGATACTTTATCGGTCATAAATGTTTAATTTATATAGGTATCTAAACAAATTTCGCTCCAAATACGTTTTATATATAAACTAGCTGAAACCGCTTCGCGTTGCTTGACCTTAGAAAAAAATTTAAAAAATTTGAAGGAACTTCGCATCATCATTGGAAAATGGGAGCAATGATCCAATGCTGTGGTACATTTGGCCTTGAACTTTAAAGGTGGGTATGTAGCCGACGTTGTTGAACGACATTTGAGAGCATGAGTTGTATTTTCGGATATTTTGAAGGAAGTGCTTGGAAAACGTAATGGCGCCGAAAATGTAACATAGAAGCGGCTCAGGCGGCTCAATAATTGGTGCCAGAACAACTTTACTGTTCGAACAGCACATTCCCGGTGGTTCCTTAGGGATCTTCAAAACGCTGCAATGTAAGCAAAGTTTGTTCATTGCGCAAATCAGTACGTCCATGTGTTTCCTGTACTCATCATTATTATTGCAATGAAAGGCCGCCAACTTTTAAACGATTCTCTTCTGCTCTTCATTCCTCTTCTTTTTAAATAGATTTCACATGGAAATTTCTTATTCATGCCCCTAATATGCAAGAGCAAACAAAATGGTTTATCATCGATTGATAATATAAAAGAACTCCTTTCTTCGCTTACACCAAATCATTGGCGCTACGAACAAAGTCCCCAATGAGCGAAGTCCCCAATCCGAAAATGAATTAAAACCCCAAAATTGAGGGCTTAATTCATTATGAATTAAACCCCTAAAGTTTTAAATGAAATAACTCCCCAACAAAAGGAACTAAACCCGCAAACCAACATGATTTAATTGCCCAATTGTTTTTAGTAACAAAAAAAAACAAAACATGGAATGAAATAAATCCCCATTTTTCTCATTGACAGCTTTTAGATTGTAGTGTTTGAACATTTTTTTCTCTGTGTAAATTGATTGAAAATAAAAAATCGTGCGTATTTTATTTATTTAAAATTGAAGAAAGTGAACCAACAAAATTTGGGGATTTATTTCATTTTCAATAATTTACTTTCATTATGAATTAAGTCCCCAATTTTAAAAATTAAATAAATCCCAAAAAAATAAACTATGTCCCTAAATGTCGTAGTTAGTGTTTTTATATAAAATTTTAGTGCTTTAATTAATTTTCGGTTTGGGGATTTTTTTCATTGGGGACTTTGTTTGTAGCTCCTTCAGAGTACACGACTGTGTATTAAAATGAATGATGTTTAGCAACGAAACGAAAATTGTAATTGTTTGAACGTTGGGAATGAAAAAAGCGTTTATTTCTCGAATTGAAAAAACTAATTTTTTTAGTCGACAAATTTTGTTTTGTTCAGAAAATTTTTTTTTTTGTAAATTTTTTTTTTTGCAAATTTTTATTTTTTCTCAAAATTGAAGAAATGATCGATCAGCAATTTTATACATATAATCTTTTTGACAAAATACATTTTTTTGATGTCATTAGCGGTATAGTGTAAAAATTGATTTTGCCTCGTCCTTCCGCCCACAGACAGAAAATAAAAAATCTGACTTAACAGTGTTAGCCGCTAAGCTATTCTGAAGATTCTCTGAAAATTTCATCAAAATCGGTTCAGCCATTTTTGAGTCCAAACGGAATATACATACACACATTAACTTGCTTCAAAACACTCATGGCATTTATAACCTTGGAGGTTATTTTATGCCACCTATTAAAGCTAAAACCTATAAAACATTTATATGACTGTACGGTGCACAATTCACTAAAGTACTTTACCAAGATTGTTGTTTATTACAACAAAAAAATACAATTACAGCTTTCAGAAAAAGCAACAACAATATTCTTAAACTGTAAGATGATGGCATGTGATTTTATTTATTTACGTCTTATTTTTCACTCTCTTTTCTCCCTTCTCTATGTCTAACTCTTTGCAACAAGCTTTCTATTCTCGTCATATTCATCCTGTTGATTGTATGTTCGCTATAAATTCCCCAATGTCAACTTAAATAATGAAATGCTAAAGAAGCTGAAGTGTGCACCGTTTGGAAATAGGTTGTCCTATTGAAGTGTTTGCTTGATATTTGTGATTTTTTTTGCTGTTGTTGTTCAACGTTCAATAAAAAGGCTTTCTCGTCAGTTGCTGTTTGATTTTTGTGTTCGTCCTTTTTTTTTAGTAATTTAACTTAATGCCCTGTAATTTATTATTGTGAACTTGGTCTGTGTGTGTATATGGATTTGTTGAAATATGTGTAGGTATGTGATGTTTTAACTTATATCAATTTTGGTATTCCTAGTGGAACTAATTTGTATTTTGCCTTAAAATTTGTTTTTTTTTGTTTGTTTTTTTATTTCTTTGAGTCTGTTAAAGGTTTATTAACACAAATCATCACTTCATTAAAATTTTGTTTATTTCCTGGGCTATTTAAAGAGACCGAAATGTGTGAAGGTATGCATAATTAATTTGTATCAAGGTTTCTTTTATGTGTGGTGAAATATTGAGAAACATTATGCTCTTAATATTATGTTATTTGAATTCAGGGTAATATGGTTGAGCACTTATTATACCCTTCAGCTTCGTGAGAAGGGTATATATAAGTTTGTCATTCCGTTTGTAATTTCTACATTTTTCATTTCCGACCCTATAAAGTATATATATTCTGGATCCTTATAGATAGCGGAGTCGATTAAGCCATGTCCGTCTGTCTGTCTGTCTGTCTGTCTGTCTGTCTGTCTGTCTGTCCGTCTGTCTGTCTGTCTGTCTGTCTGTTGAAATCAGTTTTCTGAAGACCCCAGATATCTTCGGGATCCAAATCTTCAATAATTCGGTCAGGCATGCTTTCGAGAATTTTGCTATTTAAAATCAGCAAAATCGGTCCACAAATGGCTGAGATATGAGGAAAAAACCAAGACAACCTCTATTTTTGACCTATTTTTTACCTATATCTGAATTACTAAGACATTAATATAGACAATATGGATATCTAATGATAGATATTTCAAAGACATTTGCAACGACGTATATAAGACCATAGTAAGTTGGACCTACAATGGGTCAAAATCGGGGAAAAAATTTTGAACCCGAATTTTTTTTTTTTTTAAAAAAAAATTGAAAAAACAAAAAAAAAATTTTTAAAATTTAAAAAAAAAAATTTTAAATTTAAAAAAAAAAATTTTTTAAAATTTAAAAAAAAAAAATTTAAATTTAAAAAAAAAATAATTAAATTTAAAATAACAATCGAAAAATTTTTTTTTTTCAAAAAATTCAAAAAACAACTGGAAATTTTGAAGTATAATTTGGTGAAGGGTATATAAGATTCGGCACAGCCGAATATAGCACTCTTACTTGTTTTTTTTTAAAATGTCTATAGCTGACAAATATTCTTAGAATTTATATTACCATTATGAACTATAAGCTGCACCAAGGCCCATTTCACAATCACAAGGTTAAATATTTTAATTTTTTATAGCATTGGAGTTTATCTGTTTATGTACTATTATTCATTTAATAAATTAAATTTTATTTTTAAGCTACCTCTTCAAACTACATATTAATAATAATTTGGTTTACAAATAACATTATAAACTAATTATGCACACATTTGCACATTTCAAAGACTAATGAAATGAAAAAATTTCTTTCTAACACACAGGAAATTGAAAAACTAACTACGACCTTTATGCTATTGACTGTTGAGTTCACCTATACAGATTAGGTTGGCTCTTATTTTGGACTTTTGCGATTTTCGATGCTGCCAAGATTTAAAATCCAAAAAACTGAATATAAGAGCCACCGCAATGCACATACACGCAGAGAAAAAACATGGTTGTGGTAAACATAATCTAAAAGCAACTTTTTATGATCATTATTAGTATCATAGACTATTAAAATATGTTCTGAAAAAGTCATATTATCATACAAATCAATCATCATATGTACCAAAGTAATTATATTTATGACCCAATTAAATCATATTATGAGCCAATGAAATCATATTATTATTAAAATAAATTTTTGGAAATACAAAATCTTATTGTTATTCGCTCTAGGAAAATTAAAGATATTATCTATCTTCTTCTATATAAATAAAACTCAAATTCGTTCGTTGGTAATTGCAGATATCTTCGGGATACAAATCTTCAAAAATTCTGTCAGACATGCTTTCGAGAAGTTTGCTATTTAAAATCAGCAAAATCCGTCCATAAATAACGGAGATATGAGCAAAAAACCGGGACAACCTCGATTTTTGACCTATTTTTGATCTATATATGGATTACTAAGTCATTAATATAGACAATATGGATATCTAATTATAGATATTTCAAAGTCCATTGCAACGATGTAGATAAGGCTATAGTAAGTTGGACCTACAATGGGTCAAAATCGGGAAAAATATTTTTTGACCCGAATTTTTTTATCATCACAAAATTTTTTTTCCCAAAAAAAAAATTTTTAACAAATTTTTTAAAAAAATTAAAAAACAATTTCGAAAAAAAAAATTTTGAAAAACAATTAAAAAATAAAATTAAATTTTGTTTACCTAAAAATATTTAAAAAAATTTATTTTAAAGTATAATTTGGTGAAGGATATATAAGATTCGGCACAACCGAATATAGCTCTCTTACTTGTTTTTTTTTTAAATGTTCGTCATAGTCCAAATTAGGTTTTTACGGAATGAAAAATTAACCACGCCCACTTTTACGCCGACTTTTTTTGATTTATCTAAAATCGGAAAACGGCTACACCGATTTGGTTAATTTTTTGTTAAATGTTCGTTGTTTTACAGAAGGATAAATTGACCACGTCCACTTTTTTCGATTTATCCTAAATCGGAAAACGGCTGCACCGATTTGACTAATTTTTTGGTAAAATGTTTATAGGAATCCAATTTAAGTTTTTTTTTTAAGACCACGCCAATATTTTTTCGATATATCTAAAATCGCAGGACACCTGGACTGATTTGGCTAATTTTTTTTAATGTTCGCAATAATCCGCAAAAATTTTTACAGAAATAAAAATTGTCTACGTCCACTAATACGCCCACTTATTAAATGCATCTGCAAATATGTGACCAAAGACAGTGAGTGACATGGCTGTGATTGGAGTTAGTGTGGAAAATTCTAACGATGAAGTCATTCAATTTCAAATTGAGGACGAATTGAATTGAAAATGAAAATGAAATTGATGACGTACAAATCGGTGGATGATGTCGTCAACAAGATGATGTCGTCAACTATCCAATCGAGTTCTTAAACTCGCTGGAATTATCCGGATTACCGCCTCACAATCTCCAACTGAAAGATTCATCGGAAACCATAATGTTAACCAACCACGTCTTTGTAATGCCACCCGACTTGCGGTAAAAAACCTGATGAATAAACTAATCAAAGCAAGAATACTTAATGGAAAGTACAATGGAGAAGCCGTTTTGATACCAAGGATCCCAATGGGTCCGACCGACATGCCATTCGGCTTCTTTACGGATTGCATTCGCAATGATAACTAACAAATCTCAAAGGCATTCATTGCATGTTTGCGGCATTAAACTTGAAAATCCATGTTTCTCATGGTCAATTGTATGTCCCCTGTTCCCGTGTCGGAACACCACCAGCATTATTTATTTACGCGTCAGACCATTGCAATAAACGAATTATGTGATCATTCATATTTCTAGCCAAAAATCGATTTTTTTATATGAAAACTCACAATATCTGAATTCGCTAATAACTTGGCCAATAAGCGTTTAATCAATAAAACGAGCTCGATCTGCGATCACTCATATTTCTGAACAAAAATTGATTTTTTCTATAAAAACTCAAAATATCTAAATTCCCTAATAACTTGGCCAGTAAGCGTTTAATCAAGAAAAATAGTTCGATCTGTGATCAGTCATATTTCTGGCCAAAAATCGATTTTTTATATAAAAACTCGCAATAAATAAATTCCCTAATAACTTATATTTCTGACCAAAAATCGATTTTTTTATATAAAAACTCACAATATCTAAATTCTCTAATAACTTGGCCAATAAGCGTCAAGAAAAAGAGCTCGATTTGCGATCACTCATATTTCTGCCCAAAAATCGATTTTTTATATAAAAACTGAAAATATCTAAATTCGCTAATAACTTGGCCAATAAGGTTTTAATCAAGAAAAGGAGCTCGATCTGTGATCACTCATACTTCTGGCCAAAATTTGATTACTTATATAAAAACTCACAATAGAACATAATATAGTTGTCGTAACCATGACTAACCATGTTTTTTCTCTGCGTGTAGAAGTCTATTTTGTCAACGAATACAAAAAAACCAAACAAATACATATCAAAGACTTTAACAATTTTATTCCAACTTTTGCAGTCAGCTTGCAAGCTACTACTACTCATGCCATTATTTATTTGAATACATTTTTAATTTATTTGATGAGTTCCTTTACTTATTCAACAGTTTTATTTGCAATTTATACACCAGTTTTTGCTGTTTGTTTCTGTTAAAAAGTATTAAAAAAATTAAAAATTGAAAGGAAAAAGTAGCAAAAGAAAGTAAAGCTTTGGCTTTGACAAATACTGAATGAGAAAATCGTGTATTAAAATCTAAATACTAAATATGTTCATCAGAAATATTAAATGACTTTTAGACATAACGACAAAAGACAGACGGATTTGCAGACATTCCACAAAACGCAAATAATCATATAAATAAATATAAAATTTAATGGGTTCATAGACAGTAAAGTAAGTAAAAACAAGTAAGAAAGTATGGTCGGTCAAGCCCGACCATATAATACCCTACACTAAGAAAAAGAGCAAAAACATTTTTCTTTTAAAATTTCAATAATTTATATTTTTGAGTGATTTTCGGAAGTGGGCCTTATATGGGGGCTATGACCAATTATCGACCGATCACCATGAAATTAGGTCGTGTGATTTATGTCTCTATGAAAGTTTACTATGTTGAATTTTGTGAGTATACCAACATTTTTAAGAGATTTATGCATGTTAAAGTGATTTTCGGAAGCGGGTCTATATGGGAGCTATGACTAATTATGGACCGATCGTAAAAAAATTTGGTGACATGAATTTTGTATATAGAAAACTTATTTGGAGCGCAATTTGTGGAGGTACATTTATAAATTAAACATTTATGACCGATAAAGTCCAATTTCGGAAGGACATTTGTATGGGGGCTAGGTGAAATAATGGACCGATTTCAGCCATTTTCAACAGGCTTGGTCCCTGGGCCGAAAAAATAATATTTATTAAATTTGACCGAAATATCTTCAAAATTGCGACCTGTACTCTGCTCACAAGGTTTACATGGACAGCCAGCCAGCCAGCCAGCCAGCCAGCCAGCCAGCCAGCCAGCCAGCCAGCCAGCCAGCCAGCCAGCCAGCCAGCCAACCAGACGGACGGACATCCTTTAATCGAGAAAGTGATTCTAAGATCACCATGAAATTAGGTCGTGTGATTTATGTCTCTATGAAAGTTTACTATGTTGAATTTTGTGAGTATACCAACATTTTTAAGAGATTTATGCATGTTAAAGTGATTTTCGGAAGCGGGTCTATATGGGAGCTATGACTAATTATGGACCGATCGTAAAAAAATTTGGTGACATGAATTTTGTATATAGAAAACTTATTTGGAGCGCAATTTGTGGAGGTACATTTATAAATTAAACATTTATGACCGATAAAGTCCAATTTCGGAAGGACATTTGTATGGGGGCTAGGTGAAATAATGGACCGATTTCAGCCATTTTCAACAGGCTTGGTCCCTGGGCCGAAAAAATAATATTTATTAAATTTGACCGAAATATCTTCAAAATTGCGACCTGTACTCTGCTCACAAGGTTTACATGGACAGCCAGCCAGCCAGCCAGCCAGCCAGCCAGCCAGCCAGCCAGCCAGCCAACCAGACGGACGGACATCCTTTAATCGAGAAAGTGATTCTAAGTCGATCGGTATACTTTAAGGTGGGTGTTAGACTAATATTTTTGGGCGTTACAAACATCTGCACAAACGCATAATACCCTCCCCACTATGGTGGTGTAGGGTATAAAAAATGAGAAAAACATACTGTCATAGAAACATGTGGACTGACAACTAATTTAGCAAAACTCTTAGAATTTTGAGTAGTGTTTATAAACCGATTAACTGGTTAACCGAAAAACCGGTTTTCTTCAAAATCTCGGTTTGTTGCGAACCGGTTAATTCAAAATGTTGATTTTCGGCTTATTCGGCATATATCACTCGGTTATCAAGTTTTTAAAATTTGATAACCGATCAGAGATTTGTGACAATTACTGTCTATAACATAATTGCTGGGATTTTAAAAATTTATTTCACCAATTAATGATTGCGAAATTTTGAAATTAGTGACTTTAAAAAGTATGTACACCCAGATAATTGTTAAGTCATACACATTATTTGTTGCAAATAAACAATTAAGATTCTCTGAGTATTTATTCAAGTTTAAATATTAAACATAATTTGTTGGAATATTTTTGTGTAATTTTGACAAAAAGAAAATTGTAATGTATTACTTATTACTGGGAAATTTTTGACTAATATTAGAAGTTTTCATTTAGTAACACATATTTCAGATAAAAAAATATTTCAATTTCTGAACCACAAATAAGCATTATCATATTTTTTGCTCTGCATCTTATACAAATATGAATTAGTTATTTCTTAGTTTCAGATAATTTTAGTGCATCAATTGTTAATGCATATTCAGCATATTTTTGCATATTTTGCTTTTTATAGCATATTTCTTCATATTTATGTAGCTTATAGGGTACCCACTTTATATAAATGATACCTCGGCTGATGTAGAAAGTGTAGTGCCAATCGAAATCGAAACCCAATCGTCTTCGAACTTTATACGAACAAATTTCTTATTAGTGTATGAAGTGTAACCAAAAATGGGACATATCGGATGAGGGGGTGTGTCACCTCCCATACAAAGTAAATAGTTATTTTCGAATATCTGGAGTACTAAACTATGAAATTCTTTAAATTTCATCCTTGTTATTCTACATAGTTTGATTGAAAATGGGCGGTATTGTGTTTGTGGGCGTAGCATCTCCCATTGTTGTGCCAATGTAAATTGTTAATTTCGAGTATCTAAAAATTGTTTAAAATTTGTATAAATCAATTTCTTATCACTATACGGTTTTTGGCTGAAAGTGGGCGGTTTTGGTTTTGTGGGCGTACTAGAATTTTTAATTTCTTCAAACTTTATATGAATCAATTTTATTAAGTTTAACCAAAAATTAGAAGAATCGGAACAGGGGTAAGTTACCAACCATACAAAGTAAATAGTTAATTATAAATATCTCTAGAACTATAATTGTGATATTCTTCAAACTATGTCTGAATAGCTCCCTTATCTTTTTCCATAGTTTGGCTGAAAATTGTCGGAATTGGATTAGTGGGCGTTGCACCTACACAGAGAAAGCAGATTCGTACTAGCAACCGAATTTGTTGCCAATCTAATGTTTCTACCCCTGTGACCGAATTTTACAGTTGTGGCTACAAAATTATAGAAGAGGTAACAAAATTTTGGTTTCTTAAACCAAAAATCTTCTTTATCAACCGACTTTCTGTTAATAGAGCCGAAAAATTCTATGTGTGCAACCGAATCATTCGATTGGCAACAAATTCGGTTGCTACTACGAATCTGTATTCTCTGTGTATAATTCTCTTATATAATATCGAATACCGAACTTTGTATGAATCAATTTCTTATCACTGCATGGAGTTTTGCCAAAAACATATTAAATTTTGAATATCTGGATAACTAAAATTGCGATATTCTTCAAACTTTGTCTGAAAATTTTGTTTTTTATAATTTTACGTAATTTATTTGAAAATGGGCGGGCTATTATTAGTGGGAAAAAATAAATAAATATTATCAAATATATTTAAGTTTTGCATGAATCACTTATTTCGTATAATTTTACGATGTTTGGTTGAAATTGGGAGGGATCGGCTTAGTGGGAATGAACCCTCTCTCTTACAAAAGGAAATAGTTTTAATTGAATATCTGGAGAACTATAATAGTAACATACTCTTGCTATATTATAGCAAATGTTGATAAATACTATTTTTGTTCTTGCCAACAAACTTGTTTAAAAATTTAAATATTCGCTTAAAAAATACCGTTGAATATTTTAGCACAACAGTTTTCTATAAATTCAAAGTAGAAAAATGAATGCTTCGACACACGCACACACACAGTTATTGTGGCACATTGAGGGTAGACACAGATCATATGGGAATTGTTGCAATTATGTTAAAAGCTATGTTTTAAAGAATATAAAATGCCAACAACGAAAGAACCGCTAAAATGCAAAAGAAGAATGAAAACCCAAGGAGAGCAAATAATTTTCACCTGAAATTTATAAGCAAATTTTTGCGTTTAAGTTAATATTGACTTAAACAGAAATGGTGATTATTTAAAGGATGTGTATGAAGTAGAAAAATTATTCTAGGTAGGAAATAAAGTACAGTTCTTGCTAAGAAATAAATATATTTAAGCTTCTTTACATTTCGGATTAACTGCAGTAGTTTTATTGTCAGTTTCTTTTAAAATTGATTTTAAATCCCTTTCACGATTACACACATCTAGTTGTGAATTGCAACTTTTCGTAATAATTTGTGCCACTTCCCAACAAACAAAAAAGTAGCTGCAATTAGAAAGTATTACAATGATATTTACGATTACACTTAATTACAAATACTAACTAATTTGCTTGAAATCATATTATACTTATAGTTTTAAATTCATGACCATTTTCTTTATTTAATGAACGTGTAAACATAACTCTAACAAAATAATTACAAATTCTAATGAAAACGATTGCAATAATGTACGAAACATCTGTTTTTTATTTAATAAAGTTTTGTGAGGTTTATTTTTACTTTCATTTTATGTGACATGGCAAAATTTCCATAAAAGAAAACAAATTTTTATAAAATATATACATCATCATCATTGTAATACATCTGTGTATGATGTTGAAATGTGTTTACAAAATCGTGTACACGTACGATGGAAATGAAATCCGGAACTAAATGTATGAAATCATTTTAATATGCTTGTTGTTATGTACATATAAAACTAAGAAAGGGAAAGGGATTAGTGTTGTAAAATGTCGGTACTTTTGACTACTCAATACATTTTTATGGGTACTCGATACTACTCAATACTTTTTCAATCTGAATTTAAGCAAATCATTATTCTATTAGAATTTCAATAATTTTGTTTTCGTGAGTGAGTGATTTTCGCAAGTGTGAATTATTGACCTGAAATTAAGTCGAGTGATTTATGTCATATGAAACTTTTTTCTGTTGAATTTTATGTTACCAACATTTTAAAGAGATTTATGCTCGTTAAAGTGATTTTCAGAAGTGGTCCTTATATAATTTCAAATGCGATTTCCTTTTATATACAACTAATTTTTGGAGGAATTTGTATGAACTTCTATATATATAAGAAATTTTTAACAACAAAGTCCTATTTCGGGAGGACATTCGTATGGGGGCTAGGTGAAATAATGAACCGATTTCAACCATTTTTAATTGGCTTCGCACTTGGGTAAATATGTATATGCCAAATTTGATTGAAATATCTTAAACATTTTACTTTGCGCATAACTTTTGTATGGACTGCCAAACGGAAGGACGGATATCATTTAGTCGACTCAGAAAGTGATTCTGTCGATCGGTATACCTTAAGATGGGTGATGGACTCCCTATTATGGCGGAGCAGGGTATAAGAATTCTTACTTCAAAACCAGCGTTGCATTATTTCACGGACAAATATTGAATTTTTTTCCTTATTGAAAAAATACAACTCTGAAAGTATCGAGAAAATAGACAGTATTGAGTACTGAGTATCCAAATACTCAATACTTTTACACCACTAAAGGGGATACGCACATTCATACATACAAATCTAGAAAATATATCTTTGATAGAGATACTTAATTTTTAATATAAGCCCGCATACACATTCCAGCAAACAAATTTATTAATTTGAAAGAGGAACTGTAAGACTGTAACAATATTTAGCATAAAAAAAACTCAGTAGTTAATAACTACAACTAACGCAGAGTTTCTAGACTAGAAAACTACAAGAATTATGTTTTTATATTTATTAATTTAAGAAAAATATGTGATCTCTATTTTTGTTATGATGCTGTACACAACATTTCGTTTTACTTTATGGCTTTTTACTTTGCTTCTGCAAGAGTAATATACTTAAAAAATGCATAGCCGCAGAACAAAAGGTACTATTTTGAAAATTTAAAATTTTTGGAAAATTGATTTTTTCTAAAAGATTTCAACCCAAATATTATAAAAATACCAAAAAATTAATTTTTAAAAAATTTCGAAAAAGTAGCTTTTGTTCTGCGGCTCCTCAAATGCTTGTAGTCCCATAATATTTCTTACTGGGATGTATGACATAGTTTGCTTTATTTGAAAAGTATGAGAGTGTAAATAAGATTTGTGTTAAAATGTAAATTCATTTTCTTTTGAATTGGATTTCTTAGCTTTAAGTTTTCCTACATAATTGTGTATTTGTTTTTTTCATTCTACGAGGGCATTTAGATAAGTGTGAGATAGCTTTTGCACTTTTTGAAGTGCTTATGGTCGTAATTTGTACAATTACCCATAAAAAACCTACTATGAATTGAAATTACTCAATAACTTACTTTTCAATGACTACTATATACCGTCTCCATTACTTAGAAGTAGTCGTATAATGACTTATTAATAATATGTTATATAACAGCTTACTTTGCATGAGCGCATTAGTTTTTACAAATATCGGCTTCTGTGGGAACTAACTATCAATGTGTTGTTGTAACTAGTTTAACATATTTTTTTTTAAACAAACACAAACGCGAAGCGTTTTGCTTGTCTGCAGATACACCCAGAGCCTCTGGCGGGAATCGAACCCGCAATCCTCACAGTAATAGTTCAGCATACTATCGACTAGCCTATCGGGGCACCCAGCAGCTGTGCTAAGTAATTGCCACTAATGACATCTTCGTCTTAAAATAATTAATTAAAATGCTATTGTGTAAGTATTGAAGTGTTTGTTAAGAAAACTATTTCATTGGATCAACTGAATAGATGCAAACTACTCAGCAAAAGCTTCATCACTACACTTATTTTACTACTTCCTGAATGCATTCTTTTGTAGCCAAGTCAAATATAAAGCTAACCATGAGTTCTAACCCCAATCGCTGCCAAATTTATTATACCCTTCACCATCAGTGGCAAGAGTATAAACAAGTTTGTAATTTCTAAACTTTTCATTTGCGACCCCACGAAGTATATATATTCTGGATCGTTATAGATATACTAGGAGTGAAAGTATTTAGAGCTTATTACAATTTAATTGTTTAATAGTTTAAACTGGCTATATTAAATTTTTTAATTTCATTGGTAAGTTCCCAATTAGCATGTAGTATGAAATTAATTTGACTCTGATTGCTTTTCTGCTATTACCAACCTGTTTATCAAAACCGAATATATATTTTCTATTAATTTGTTATACCCTACACCACCCTAGTGGAGAGGGTATAATGCGTTTGCGCAGATGTTTGTAACGCCCAAAAATATTGGTCTAACACCCACCTTAAAATACACCCACCTTAGAATCGTTTTCTGAGTCGATTAAACGATGTCCGTCCGTCCGTCTGGCTGGTTGGCTGGATGTCCATGTAAACCTTGTGCACAGAGTACAGGTCGCAATTTTGAAGATATTTCGATCAAATTTGGTACATAAAATTATTTCGGCCCAAAAACCCAGCCTATTGAAATCGGTCCATTATTTCACCTAGCCCCCATACAAATGTCCTCTCGAAATTGGACTTTATCGGCCATAAATGTTTAATTTATATATGTATCTACACAACTTTCGCTGCAAATAAGTTTCATGTATACAAAATTCATGTGACCAAATTTTGTTACGATCGGTCCATAATTAGTCATAGCTCCCATATAGACCCGCTTCCGAAAATCACTTTAACGTGCATAAATCTCTTAAAAATGTTGGTATATACACAAAATTCAATATAAATAACTTTCATATAGACATAAATCGCACGACAAAATTTCAAGGTGATCGGTCCATGATTGGTCATAGCTCCCATATAAGGCACACTTCCGAAAATCACTCAAAAATATAAATTATTAAAATTTAAAAGAAAAATGTTTCTGCTCATTTACTTGGTTTAGGGTATTATACTTTCTTACTTGTTTAGTTTGCGTATACATATATTTACAGAATATACATTGTTTTACTATAAGAGAAACATCTGACACGTACGATATTAAATTTTATTTATTATAAAATCATCCAATCATAGTTTTTATTTAAATATGGCGGATTGTAAAGGAAAATTTAAAAGAAAACATAACTCCTCTCACGATGCACAAATTTCCGCATATTTCTACGTGTACCTCATAATTACTTCCGTTTTATGTCACGTACGATATACCCATATATCGCGCTCGATATTTGTGACAACAATGTTTCGAAATAACCTTTTATTTCTTAAAAATATAGTACCCTCTGAAGGGAACATAAAGAATAAATTATTTTTCAAATACTCTTATTTTTGCAAAATCTATTCCACTCTATAGGCGTACGAATGTCACGTACGATGATATGGAATTACCCATATACAAATGAAATTGAGCAATTTTTCACAAATCTTATATTAAATTGGAATTTTGAACCTCGATAAAAGACAAACCATAGCAAAGTAAATAAATTTGAAATATACTTTGCTTTGTCCACAAAGAATGTGTGTACCAAGTTTTAATAAATTTCCTCCCTATACACAAAATTAAAAATATTCACTTAATATTATATGATTGGCTATAACAGTTTTTGTTAAATAAAAATTCTGCTTATTCTAAAATATCGGAATCTCAACAAATACTAATTATCTTTTAAGTAAAAATGTTCCCATCATTATTAACCCTTTGACGACGAATGAGACACATATGTCCCATTTGCTTTTTTCGTCATTACAGCCACAATTTTCATTGGATTTTGATCTAAGCGGTGTTGTTCGATAAAAATCAAATGTGTTATTTAGTGTTAATGTTAATACTAAGGTTATGTTGTTTAAGTTTGGCTTAAGGGATGCTCAAATTCAGAAATTCGTATATTTTTTTTTGACAATATTATTTTTCTTATATCTCGAGTACTAATTGATACTGTTGGATAAACTTTTAGTATTAGATGTATCGATGCCTTACGTAAATTTATTGACCAACGCATTTTGAATCGGATCTATACTTTTCCCGGAGGGACTGAAAATATGATGGGACATATGTGTCCCATTCGTCGTCAAAGGTAAAAATAAAGGGGCTTTTTCTTTAACATTTTTTTATATTTTATAATTGATAAACAATGAAATAACAAACAATTCAGTAAAAAACATTAAAAAAACACAAAATATTAATTTAAAATTATGAGATCCTGTATATGGTTCATAAAATCTAAATCAAAATCGAACTTATATGTGATAAAATTCAAAACAATTTCTGTTCCGGTAAAGCACTTTTGTTTTTTACATGCGAAACAAATTGTGTTTGTTCGACTATCAATTCAGTTTTTTGTCCTGACTCCTCCATTCTATCTTGTTTGATAATGTCCAGCTACAGCCATCAAAAAACAGACGATCATAAAATCTGATCTTCGATTGATCATAAGTTTACATAATAATATTGGATTATTGGAAATGTTATCGAAATATAACATTTTCCAGGTCTTCTGTCATATCTTGAACCACGGATTCGCCAATGTCAACCTCTCTCTGCGTTTTTGCCTGTGTATATATATATCAGTTTTATATAAATAACCAATTTAAACTCGTAACTACACCCAAGCTTATGGGATTGTCTTTCATAAATACTGATAAGTATTTGCCTTGGGCCAAAGTTTTTCCAAATGCTAAGTTGAAATGATTTATTACTGGTCGTATTTTTAAGGCTCAATGGTATAACTGGTCGACGGCTTAGCTGTTCAGCATTGATAGCAAAATGTAAGCTTGAAAGAATACTTTCAAAACTACCTCGAATCATAATCTGGGACATAAACGGTACTGAATATATTCCATCGTAGACGAGTACAATCTTATTTCTGCCAGTTTTTATGGATACTCATTGCTTTCAATCTGCTTCACTCATGGAAAATATTATACCTTTCTGCTGGGTATAAAACCTGCCCGTATATGCAGGTATATGCAAGCTTTCGAAACGTAATTTTGATTGTCGTTTTTCCCCTGGAGTTTAATTAAAAATTCTTTGGCCGCTTTAGGTTTTGCAATGTAAATAAAGCAATACTATACTTTTTGAAACTAAATAAAGCTTTTAATTGTTCAATGCATTTGTTCCCAAATTTTTACCTTTGACGATGAATGGGACACATATGTCCCATGATTTTTCTCGTAGAAGGAGTAATATTTTTAAAATTTTGACAACACTTTAGTCTCGTAATGTCGCCTTTCCGAGTAAGAATCCGCAAAAAAATTAAAAGTTTCCGGAAAATTCTTCGTCGTCAAATGGTTAAACACAAAAAAGTAGAATTATTCAAGCGCACACATGCTGTATGTAGCATTACTAAATAGCACAACATTGAAACTTGCTAAATAAACACATGATTTTGATGAGTCTAATATCAAATACTTTAAAACTCTTGTACCCAGCTAAAATTTACTTCAGTGAAAATGTTGTATCTATTAATAGATCTTACTGACATTTGTTATTTCCTAGCTAATTGAGATTGATGATTCTCATATTCATACTGTTGATGCACTTCCATGCTCTAAATTAAATTCAGTTTTTATTTAATCGTACTATAGTCAGGTCTTAAATAGAATTCATTTAATGGAACATCAAAAAGAATTTCCATATTGTGCCTTTGGCCAAATGTTTTGTGTAGAACGAATATCTAGAAACGAAAATTGAACAAAAATATATGTATTCTGTAAACGAATGAGAGAAAGTAAACTACATTTTCTTTGAAAATCGAAAAAAAGAAAAAATAGGCTTTGAATGTAATATATGACTATTAATATTGACAACAGTTTATTAACTTTTCAACTAAATATAAAGGTATGAAACGCTATGCTATGTGATCTTCAACCCTTCTGATATGGTTTATGATATCAGATTCACTATTCCTGCTATTTTGTTTATTCGCTGTGGTCACAGTCAATTTATATAAGTCATTTTGTACGATATTTTTGTACATAACAGCATTTTTGGAACAGAATAACTACCCTATAACTATGAAAGGACATATTGAGTAGATCAATTTTGTAGAATAAACTTAAACTTTTTTTTACAGTGGGTCAAAGTTTTAATTTTTTGATCGAATGTATGTTAATGTTTGAGATACTTCTTACCTTCAGAGTTATATTATGGTCTTCTCAAACTAAACTTTTATTTTATTTTTGCAACATCTTATTTTTCATCAATACAAACAGATCACCCTAATATATATACAATTGGACACATATAGTAATTGCAACATATCTATGTATTTATGTTCTTACTCATATACATACATAATAAGTACTTCTTTATTTGTATATTAATATTTTTGTTGAATAGTTCTGGAACAAAAGGAAAAAAAAACATTTTATTATAAAAATCCGGATTTAGAAAATAAATAAATACATACATACATTGAATTGTTTGTTATTCAAACTCAGGGTTGCCAAAATATTTGCATCTAGCTAGAATATAATCATGTGCTGTTAAAATATTAATGAAAATAAGGAGATATTATAAAACAAAGTTGAGCAGTAAGAAAATAATTTTTTGTCACATTAAAATTGTGCCAAGCTTAATGTTTAGCAGAGTTCTTGGCGGACCTCTGAAATTCTTACACGAACCCATAGCTGAACTCGGGCACCCATTTGACAACTTTTGATATAACACATATTAATTCTTCAAAACTGCTGCACATCTCTTAGAGCCAGTTTTTGACTTCGAATTTAAATATGAATTATATTTAAGTTCTATTTAAATGCGAAAATGAGTTTCTCAGTGCTTTTTTAAATGATACTTAAATGGCCGACGTTGGTCATTTAAATTCTATTTAAGTTTCATAAACTACCATATGTTTTTGACAGCTGACTTTTGTTGTTTGGTTTTTTTTCACTCTATTGTAGTAAAAAAAAAACAAACAACAGCGTCTTGCTAAAAAAAGGGTCTTGCAAAAACTACAATTCCGATGCGGGGCAATTGGAGCTTCTTTTGTGCATTTTCCTACCAATAATTTTATTGTTTAATAAACTTTTATTTCTTATTGGGCAAAATGTATCAATTTTTGTTTTGGTTGAACAGCTGTTTTAAGCAAAACTATCGATAAATTTTTGATATTTAGTAGTGCTACCATACTTTTATCTTATTTAAATAAGACAAATTATGTAGCACTGAAAAACTCAAACTGTATTTAAATACAACTTAATTTTAAGTTAAAATTAACTAAATACGTATTTAAATAACAAGTCAAAAACTGGGCATTAGACATATTACTACTTAATAAAATTCTCTATTGTTGTCATTAGAATAGATAGACATAACTTACGGCCATTCTCACAATGTACGATTAAAAGTTAACGTGAACTTTAACCGCAAGTTAGGCTAACTTGAATTTCACAATGTACGATTAATTCTTAATTGACACTATTTAACAACAAAGTTGCTGTTAAATATAACCGAACAAATTTCGCCGGTTAGCATCTTAATTGTAAGAAATATAATAAAAGAACATGGAAAAACATTTATATTTTTGTAATATTTATAATTTTTAAAAGTGTAAAGCGAAGAAAAGTAAATTTTGCACGGGGTGATCCATATACCACCCGGATATTGCACTTACAAACCACTTTTGCACTTTTGCTTGTTGGTTTTCAGTAATTGTTGTTCAGTTTGTTCTGTAAATTTTACAGTTAGGTACCTTAATATTTTTGAGTTTTATACGTTTTTTTTTATTATACCACTAAGAAAACACAAACTATTATTTTTTATGCCGTCTTTTAGACAATTTTTTATATTTCAATCTTTCATTACACTATTTTTCGTAAACAAATGTATGCATTATTGCCATACTTTCTACTGAATGCTTTGGTTAAGTAATCAAATGATGGTGAAACGTAAATCTGTAACCGTTGGTTAAATGGTCCCCGTTAAACAAACCGACAGTTAGTTAATTTTCCGGTTAAAATGAAATAATCGTACATTGTGAAAATGGACGTTAATACAATTTGTTTGGATCGCGCCTTTCCATTTACCTTTCTATTGACTATTTTAAATAAGTCTTCTATAGGGTTAAGGTCGAATAAGGTACAAATCAATCATAATATGACCCAAAGTAATCATATTTATGACCCAATTAAATCATATTATGATCCAAAGTAATCATATTATTATTAAAATTTATTTTTAGAAATACAAAATTTTATTTTAATAGGTTTTAGTTTTAAGGTACTAAATTTCCAATTAAAATATTATTGATAAATTCACTGAAATTTATTGTTATTCGCTCTAGGAAAGTTAAAGATAATATACAAATAAAACTATAGAGCGAATGGGAATTACAGACACTCAAAATTTACTTGTAAAAATAACACAGCTTAGACAAACACCAGCACTCACAAATGGTGGGGAAAAAGACTATTAAAAGTAAACATATTTTGTTTGCATCTTAAGCATATTATGACTACATAATATAATTGGGGTATTCACATGGTCTGCTATTAGTCATATTGTCAAAATGCCGTAATATATTATAATATTTGTTGTTATGTTTTAAACAAAAAAAGTATTAGTTTATGACAACACAATAAACATAGTTCAAATAATCATAATATATTAGGACATTATGACAATATGAACAAATAGTAGACCGTGTGAATACCCCAAATATGTTTACCTATGTTTACGAGATGGACATTATTTTCGCATCAGTCATTCAAAGTCTCCTACGAAGCGAATAATGTATTGAGGAGCTTCTGGTAAGCTTAGTCAGCCGTCAACTTTAACCGCATCCATTGAAGATGATTTAAATAAAACGCAACTCATTTACAAATTAAAATAGAATGCATCGGTTTTGTGGTTTAGTATACAATATTAACAGAACATGGTATACCAACATATCCTCCAATTTTTTCAATAGCTTGTTTATGGGTTTTTTCTCTTTTTCCCAAATTTATCTGAAACTTGAACTTAAAAAAAGTTTTTACTTTAATGCATGTAAACCTAACGCTTGTAGTAGAACACCAGCTGAGAACTGTTCCAATCGAATTAAGATTCTAAAAATTATAGTCAAATAAATAGGTATACCACATTACCAAATAGGTATACCACATTACCCGAATTTACTCTACGTATTAAATAAAACTGCAGTAGTTTTTAAAGTTACGCAACAAAAACATTACTTACAAAATAAGCTGTAAAAGTATGGTAACTTGATGAAAATACTTCTTATTGTTCTACTAAAAATCATGTTCAATTTGTATTGAAAAATTGTGACAGTCATTTTTTTATTTTATTTTTCATACATAAACAGTGCACTATAGGTCAAATGACCACTTTTTCTGTGCAAAATTAATAACGAATACAAAATCATGGTATTCAAACCAAATACTGAACGAATTTCATAAGATTGGATTTTAACCAACTAAAGAACTAAAACATGAATCCTTTTGCAATCATTAATGCAAACATAATACATTGTGTTCATTTATTCATTTTAATAATACCAAAACATTTAGTAATTGCTTAAATCTAATTAATTTTGTAAATTTATATCAAAAAGGTCCTCTTCACTTTCAATAACACGGTGCTACGATGGAAAAAAACATGGAAAACGACCTAGCGTGGGTTATAGAGCTTCCTGAGTACATTAAAAATGGGTAAACAAATTTCAGAAATTATTCTGAAAAAAAGTTTTCAGTGATGTTTGTCAACTTATCGATCTGTAACTCAGTCTCTTTTTGTCCGACTTTAAATTTTTTAACGGTTTTGGAAAGAATAGTGATTACGCTTTGAAATGTAATTTCGGGCACCTTAATCAGCCAATTCATTGCACAAAAATAAAGCTTGGACATTTTTCTTTTAAAATTTTTCCTCAAAAGTTAAGAAAATCGTGGGTTTTGACAATGAAAACTAAAAAACGCCGACAAACCCGATTTTTGGCAAAAACTCGACTTGAGGGACCTCTAAACCTCCTTCGAAAAATCTTAAAAGTATATTACCCTATAAGCTTTCAAAATATGCTTGAGTCCCAACAACATATTTTTGGGACACACTAGTGCTCACCTAGGCCTACAACTTCCATTAGGTCGCTTTTCAAGTTCTGACAAAAAGTGTTATTTTTTAGCAGAGTGTAATTTATTAATTCGGAGCTTAAAAAATTCGTCTTCTCCGCTACGATTAAAGCTAGGTACTCTGTTCAAAATTTCGTGCGAAATGCTGTCAAACTACATATAAAATATTTGGAATGAAATATATGCGAAATAATTTCGCAAAAGCAGTACTCTGTTTTTATTGTGGAAAACATGTGAAATAAATCTGGCAAGCTTATTTTTCCACACGAAATAACATACGCAGCACTTCTTTCGCACGAAATTAAAACCAACAGCTAAATTGTAAATTGTAAAATTGTTCGCATGAAAAAACCATAATTTTTCGCAAATATGAACAGAGTACTAGGCTTAAAGCTAGAAAAACGTCTCTTTGCATCTCACCAATTCTTTTAGCAATATGCAGTAAAATATATTGCAGCGAAACTTTGGCATGGATCTCATTTACTTTTATCATTATTCCTTTAAAATTTCAATAATTTATATTCGTGAGTGATTTGCGGAAGTGATTATGAAACGATCGCTATGAAATTAGGTAGTGTGATTAATTGATATATGAAAATTATTTCTGTTAAATTTTATGCGTATACTAAAGGGCTGCACAAGCTTATTCATATGTTACCAGCACAATAGTTACTTCAGATCGTTGGTTATTTACAAAACGAATGAGTGTGAATGAGGAACAATAACAACCAACGCACAGTGGGTTAAATGGTACTCAAAGTGGCGATTAATTCATAGAAGTCATAGTTTTAAAATATTATATTTTTATTATAAAAACATAGTATTTTAGAAAAAAATTTAAAAAAAATTTATTTTAACCTGTTAAGCGCATTATTATTTTATGGGAAAAAGAGCTTAGTTCACAATTTATGCTGTAACTTTGGAATGGAAAGCGATAAATTATGAATAATGAAAAATTGGAAATCAAAACATACTTAATGTGCTATTAAAAACTTTAAATAATAAATTTATTATATGTATTTTTATTAGTATACATTTAATTTAAAATTCAATTTTTTTGTATACAAAATTTTATAAATGTAGAAATTTGTTCAAAAAAGTCACAAAAGAAAATATTTTAATTTTTTTAATAATAAGTAATCACAAATACATAAAAATCATTTAAGAAAAAACAAAAAAAAACTTTTGTTAACAATTTATGCTTTAATTTGTAATGAAAAGCGATAAATTAATGAATAATGAAATGGAAATTAAAAGTATACTTAATGCGCTATTCAAAAATTCAAATAATTAATTTATTACATGTATTTTTATTATTATAATTTTAATTTAAAATAATATTTTTACATGTCTTCAACATCATTATTAAGATTTTCATCATAATCATATTCGCTATTATTGTTATAATCATCACTTTTTTTAAGTATTTTAACAATTACAACCAAAAAAAAAAAAGATTTACAATAACAAAAAAACTGATTTACAACAATTGCTTTAATACCGAAGAAATTGAGAAAAGAGATGTAAAAAAAACATATTGATTTTTTTTCTGTTTTTGTTTCAGCATATGTTTTTTAGCAACAGCACTTATTTCACTATATCTTAAATAAGTAAAAAACCACAATAAATCCGCACAATTTATCTTATTTTAAGAACATTTGATGAAATTTACCCGATATTGCCCTGAACTTTTTTAAACTCAATCTATATATCGAAAAAACCCCAATAATGGAGCAGTTTAAAAAAAAACATAAAAAATATTTGCAAAACATTTATCTAAGGAAAAAATATTTATTTATATACTCAAATACCTGAATTTTAACCACAAAAAATTATTTGACTTTGACCGCCCACTGCCAAACATGACTGTGACAGATAAAGTTCAGCTTTTGAATTAATCGCCACTTTTAGTACATTTCAACCAGCGTTGCAGCTTTGGTCCAATTGGACCAAAATTTGTAGTTTTAACCTTCGCTTTATCAATACCCACCCGGGTAACCACATCGATTTTATTGATTTAATATTTTTTTTAATTTTGTTTAGATTTAAATGAAATGTACTCACTGAACAAATTCTAGAGTTCTATAGAATTTAATAGAACCATTTTAAACTTTTTATAAGGTTTTTTAAATTTTTTAAAATTTCGTTCATCGCATATATTTATAGAAGTGTAGTGTCACCCGGGTGGGTATTGGTAAACCATGTACATAAAAAACCTTTGGTAAAGCGAAGGTTAAGTTAACAAATTGACTTTTTGGTAGTTTGGTTGGTTTGTTCCGATTTTTGTCGCATTTTGGTAGGTTTTTTCAATAAGTACTTTTAACAAAATAATAAAAATCATAACGAAAACACTATGTTAATCCAAAGTTATAAAATTGTTTATAACATATCAAGACAGAATTATCTTAAATTTTTAGTTCAGTCAGGTAAATTTGTACGCATTTAGTGGAGTTCAGTTCAAATACTTTTAATACTCGCAATACTTTTATTTTCTAATAATATTTTGTTCTGCTGTTTCAAAATTTCAGTTTCATCTGAAACTTTTAACGTTATACATTTAATTTGTATATTCTAAATCTTTCAAAATTATAACACATATTATTTAAGTTGTGTGTAGTCATGTTAAAAGAAGTAATAAGTAATAGCCAGCGCTGAACAAAGTGGGCCTTATATGGCAGCTGTGAAAATTTATTTCTATATGAAACGTATTTGTGTTGAATTTTTTCTGTATACCAACGCTTTTAGAAGTTTTACGCTCTTTAAAGTTATTGTAGTAGTGGGCCCTATATGGGAGCTATGGTCAATTATGAAACGATCCACACACAATTTTTAGGTGTGACATATTTATGATTGTAGTGTTATTAAATTATATTCTTCCTCTGGGTAATGTTATTGCAGCAAAAATATAATTTTAATTTAACTATTAATTTTGAAACGAATCCAAACAGCATTTCTCAAATATTTAAAATTTTGTAGGTTTTGGTAGTTTTTAATCAGAAAATTTCATGCCCACTCCAATAATTTTAAAAACTTAAAACCATAGAGAATTATACATAGAGACGAGACAATCCGATTTGTCAAACAAAAATACAACAAATCATATGTTTGATACAACAACCAAATATATTGACTAGCATGTATTTTGTTGTTGCAAGAGATAGGTTTTTGACAACAGACTTAGGTTTTTGACAATTACGCCTCGTCTCTATGTTACCCTATGCTTAAAATTATGTATAAAATTCAAAAAAAAAATAAAATGTGTGAATGTAGTTCAATTGAAAAACGATTCAACTATCAACAACAGCAAAAATATGTTTGTTTTTCACTGGTATTTTTGTAATTTGACTTCAAAATGGAGTGTTCGATTTGTCGAACACTGGGCACTATATAGCACTTTTGTTTTTGTTCAGAAGATGATGCGTACTGCCATATTGTAACTAATTTACTAGTTTGAATTAACAGAAATAATGTTATTATGTTATTATTTGGTCTATTTTTTGATTATAAGGATTTAGATATGATAATCGAGGAAACAAATCGCTACGCTCAGCAGCCGAATTCTAATTTTGTTTTAGACAAAACTATGTTAAAACGATTCCTAGGCATTTGGTATTGTCTGCATATCACACTGTGCTTGCTGCTCCCGATTATTGGTCAAATCATCCTGCATTAAGCGTTGCTGCTGTGAAGTTATGTATGCCAAGAAATAACTTCTTGGACATTAAAAAATTTATTCACTTCAGCAACAACTTCAATTAAGACAAGAACGACAAAATGGCAAAGATATTGTTCAATTCTCTCGAAATTATTTTTTTTTATATTTAATTCATGTACGAGATAATCAACAAAAAGTTTATGCAATTCGGAATTTGGGAGGATGAATTGTTTGTTGATGAGCAAATGGTACCATATTTTGGGCGACATTATTGCAAAATGTTTTTACGTGGTAAACCAATTCACTTCATCTATACACACTGCATACCCTATGCTGGATCGGCAGACAGCTACATCAAAGCAGTTGGCTTAGGAGCCAATATAGTTCTGCGCTTGTTAGATAATATAGAATTTGCAGACAGGCATACCGTATATTTTGACAACTTTTTTACTTCCTACTACCTCATGTGCCTACTGACTGAGAGATAATCTGGGGAGCTGTGCTTAAAACCGTAAAAAGTTTGGAAAGAGTTTGAATAATGATTTCCAGTTTGACAGCAACAATAAAATTTAAATTTGCCGCTGGCAGGACAATAAAGATGTTACAGTGGCCACTAATTTTAATCTGCTCTATCCCACTGTAAAGAAATAGAAAAAAGGAAAAAAAATAGTGATGGTATAATAGAACACTTTCGCTTTATATAAAACCCCTACTATTGAAAAACTAAAACAAAGGAATTGAAAGAGTGGATTTGCATGACAATGCTGTACAAAATTATTGGCCTTTATTTATCTCTACTCTAAAATCTTCGTTGGTAAAAGCTTGAAAACTGGACTGTTTCCGTCGTCGTTACGAAAACAAAAGTATTAAATCTCAAAAAGAATTTCGAGTAGAACTTGCGGATTCTTTATAGATGAAACAGCAATATATTGATTCAACAGAGCCAGAGAGACTTACAAATATAGTCTTCCTATAACAAAAAGAAAGCATCTTATAGTTTAAATAGAGCAAAATAAGAAATGAAGATGTCATAAACTAAGCACTTTGTAATATTGCGCTTCATAAACATTGTTTTGAAGCATTTCATAAATGTCTTGTTCTATTTTTCTTTTAATAAATAATATGAATTGATTTGAGTTTATAAAAAACGTGGTTTTTCCTTATTTACATTATATGGGAACTATATAACAAAAATGCTAAATAGTGCCCAATTTTCGATTAATCGAACACCATTTTTCTCAAAAACAAAAAATCTGAAAAAAAATTGGACTTCGTATTCGTGTTTTCTAATCCCAAATTATCAAAAAACTACCAAGTTTTATAAAGTTAATCGACAAAAAAAAATCCTTGGGACGATATGGGTTAAAAAGAAAAACAATATATTAAAATTCAATTGTACCCATATAAACCAAAAAAAAGTTTGTTAAAATATTTGGAGATCACTTGTTACTATAAAATTAAACATTAGCGGTATTCATGATATAGTAGAGTACAAGAGAAATTAAGTGTAACAAAATTTTATAATTCGATGTCGATTAATATGTTAATGGGATTTTTAATGCACTTTTTAGATTCTTTCTTTTGATTTTTCTATTATATATTTTTTTATATAAAATATAGATATTTTAAAATAGCATTAAATTCATTTTAAAACAAAAATATGAAATTCTAAATTGCCTCATATAGTTTAAAAAAAGTAAAGCAGTAAAAAGGTAGTTCTAATGTATTTTGTTTTCTGCTAAACTGCTCTTTTGCTACTTTGCTATAGAAAGTACTCTACATTGTGAATACCGCTATTATATTATAAAAATAATGTTATATATCCGTCATTTGACGAGAAAACTCTTTCGGTTTAAACATGTGTTGGCTTTATTGTTATTAAAGCATTATAAAGACAATCAAAATGTATTCTCCGATTGCTAAATAAAATAAATCTAATTCCCGCTTAAAACTTCCAGCATTTGATTTTAAATGTTAAGGGCTTTCCTTTTTAATATTGATTGAAAATTCTAATTGGTTTTTAAAATTTTGCTCCATTTGTATTTCGGAAACCTCATCATCAACGCTTTGAACAGATGAGGGAACATTGTGGTCAAATAGACGTTCATACATTTGCTGTCCATAAATTTTTAACATTGTGTTTTTATATTATAATTTATCTTATAATGTTGAAGTTTTTATGTTTAATTTAATTGAATGAACCGTTTTTTGAGAAATCGCAAAATTTTTAGATAACTGCTGTTCATAAAGAGTGTTCATTATAGCATCACCTATCAGAAAAATGGTTTAATTTTGGCTTAATGCTTCTACTGTATCCTTAATGGTGTTTGAAACCTCCACTAATATTTGGAACAAGCCATTCATCAAGCAGAGATGTCATATTTAAATATATTAAAGTATTTTTAATTAATTTAAAATTTCCCGTTTTTCACGGGAAAAAAATTTAGATTTCCCGGGAATTCCCGACAATAATTTTATGTGATTTCAGATCACAATGAAGCAGTGCACACCGAGTTTTTTTTATTATTCAATATTCATGGGGATAGGAATTTCTAAATTCTAGGATTAAGATATTATTGCCGCACACATTGAAATGCATATATAGAAAAATTCATCCACGAAAACAAAAATAATTCGAGATTACTTAAAAAACTCCTAAAACGCAAAAATTACGAACAAAGAAACTCGGACCTAAAATTAGCCAAGCACATTTGAAAAAAAAAAATTCATCGATTAATCGATTCGATTATTTAATAAGTATGTTAGTAGTTTCATTTTCATAATTTGAGTAACCCGTAAAATAATTTAATATCGAATGAATTTTAGTTGATTCCGTATTTTCGTAAGTTATGGCAACACTAGCTATAATTCATCCTAACACAACTCTACTGCCACTCACAACTCCTTTGTAACATTTTGTCTGCATTTTTTTTGTTACTGCTACTATTGCTTTTGCTTTTTTGTGCTTCTGCCACAACACTGTAGATTAGGGTGGAACAATTGTGTTTTCTTCGCAATCGCTTTGGAATACCTATTTAAAGCAGTGTTTAAAAAACTAGACTACTAGTAGCAGTAGCAACGAAAAAACACGAGTAGTGTAGTTAAAAAATTAATAAAAACTCGGAGTCAATCATTTACTACTACTGCTACCTTCACATTTTGGTAACAGTAGTTGTAGTAGTACTAATAAAAGAAAAATTTAAAAGTAGCAGAGTAATTTATTTTCTATTGCTACCTTAAAAAAGAAAAAGTTTTGATGTAGCAGTCATTAGTTTTTTATTAATTCTGCTACTTTTAAAATTTAGTAGTAATAGAAGTAGCAGTTGAGGTAGTAGAAGAAGCAGCAGTTAAGTAGCAGTTGAAGTAGCAACTAAGTAGCAGTTGAGGTAGCAATAAAATAAGTCAAAAATAAAAATCTTGAGCCAAAAAAGTATATTATGTGTTGTTGTTGTGAATGTATATTTGTAAAAGTTCGGCTTTTTTGTTATACACACAGAAAACACGATCTTTCTGTTAGCAACACGAACATCTGAGACGAATAAAAACGAATAATTCTTTCAAACTCTCTCAAAACAAAAACAACACACAGTGTTTAATTCTGTCAATTTTGGTGTTATGACTGAAGATTTTCTTTTTTGACTACTTTTATTGCTAAAACTCGATATAGAGCAGTAGCAATGATTTGTATTTTTATGCTACTACTCCATTTACAATCCATGTTTTATTACTACTGCTCTGTTAAGAGTTTTATATTTTGAAGGTAGCAGTAGTTTTAAAAAAACAAGAAAACGAAAAAAGACAAATGCTACTGCTACCGATACATACACTTTTTTGAAGCAGTAGTTGTAGCAACAGTTAAAAATTTGTTAGTTATCGTAGCTTTCTAAACACTGGTTTAAAGTTGCTCTTTTAACTTCCAAATATCACAAAAAATTTCATTTGGTGGATGGTATATATAGAGGTGCCCTAACATCATTATAATAATTAACAAGTAAGAGTACTATAAATCTATAGTACTATAATCTTAAATACCCTCCACCTAAATATGATGGTATAACAACTGAAAAAATATAACAATTGTTAGAAAGACTAGTTTACGAAGAACATATTTTATTTCAAATATACAAAAAATTTTATCTAATTCTGAAATTTATAATTGAAATTCCTATTAGAACAATTTATATACTTAATAATTAGTTATTACGTTTGGATCAACATTTTTCCTTTTTAACCTCAAGTGAAGAAACAGAGTATAAAAAAGGGTATACAAATATATTTAGACAAATTTCAAAATATTTGGTTGTGGGACTTATGTGGGAGCTATGACCTATTATGATTCGATTGTCATAAAATATTTTTACGTGACTTTTATGTATGTATATGAGAGCTGTGGCCAATTATGGACCAATATTCACAAAATTCAGTATTATGATTTTTGAATACAAATTACTGATCTGTGTACTATTTTGGTTTAATATATTAATGCTATGACCTATTATGGTCCTAAGTATTTAAGGGCTATTTTTTGTAGAATTTCAAGAGTGGACCTTATATGGGAGCTATGCCGAATTATGGACCACTTTTTAAAAAATCTTTTAGTACGATTCTTGGATACAAATTACTGATCGGTGTAAAATTTTGGTTCAGTATAGATTTTTTTTGGATATTTGTGCATGTTAATGTGTTTTCCTGAAGTGATTCTTATATGGAGGTTATGACCAATTATGGGCCTATCATCATAAAATTTGGAACATCGATTTTTGTATATATTGAATAAATTTGTTTCGAATTTCGACCTGATAACTATATTTGTAAGAAATTTATGAGGATTTTAGTGATTTTCGGGAGTGGACCTTATATAGGAGCTATGGTTAAATATGGACCGATATTCACAAAATCCAGAATTATGATTACTGGATACAAATTATTGATATGTGCGTTATTTCATTTTGATATCGATATGTTTTTAATATTTTTAAGGTTAATATCTTTTTTCGGAAATGGGTCTTATAGGGAAGCTGTGACCAATTATCGGCCAATCTGCATAAAATTTGGTACAGTGATATCTATATATATGAGTATAATTTTTGTCGAATTTTAGCATGATAAATGTATTTATAAGAGATTTATGAGTAGTTAACTGATTTTTGGAAGTGGACCTTATATGGGAGCTATGGTCAAATATGGACCGATATTCACAAAATCCAGTAGTATGATTTCTAAATATAAACTATGGATGTGTGTGAAATTTTGTTTTGATATTGATATTTTTGGATACTTATGTAGGTTATTGTGTTTTTCGGAAGTGGTCCTTATATGGGAGCTATAACCAATTATCGGCCGATCTTCATAGAATTAGGTACAGCGATTTTGGTATATATGGGGATTATTCATGTCGAATTTCAACTTGATAGCGATATTTATAAGACATTTATGCTTATTTAAGAGATTTTCGGAAGTGTACTTTATATGGGGGCTATGGTCAAATATGGGCCGATCCACGAAAAATTTTGTAATATAATTTCTTTTACCACGAAACTTATTTTTGCTGAATTTCATGTGGATATTCCTATTTTGTAGGCATTTATACACCATAGAACCATATTTCGGGAAGAAATTTGTATGGGGGCTAGGAGAAATCATGGACCGATTCTTATAATTTTCACCAGAGTTACTCCTTTTATCATAAAAGTAACGAGTGCAAAATTTTATGATATTAGCTGCAATATATTTACAAAAAATGTCCAAAAATATGTGAAAATTATCAATTTTTTTTTGAGGTTGTCCCACATTTTCATTCATAACTTTGGTTCCACTGTACCGATTTCGCTGATTTTCAATACCAAACTGCTTAGGACAATAATAAACACTTTTCTTGCAACTCTACTAAGTTTGTTTGCGTATTTTAGACGTGAGCGTGTTTTACACAGACGGACAGACGGACAGACAGACGGACATGGCTCAATCGACTTAGAATTTCATAAGGATCAATAATATATATACTTTGTTGGGTCTCAGATGAATATTTCTCAATGTTACACACGGAATGACAAACTTATATATACCCTCATTCACCACTTATGGTGGTGGAGGGTATAAAAATAAATGGCTCTAGAAAACGGGGGGAGTGGATGTCCCCAATGCCCTTCTTGTGTCTAGTAGTCTTAGGTATCCACTATCAGCAAAAAAAAATAACCAAGTGATTAGGCCCACTTTCCTAAGCAACAAGTACGATTTTGTGACTTGGGTATAAAAATACCCACTTCGGCATATGTGGGTTGCAAAATAAACGAAATATGAATTTAATTTTTCCCAAAAAAATTTAATTGTTTTCTTTAAATTATTAGATATAATTATATTGATATAACAATACAGAAACATATTTATATTCAACATAAAATAAAGTTTATAAAGTATAAAGTTTATAATGATAATATGAAAAATAGGTACTTTTTCTGATTTTCAATTGTGTTGGGGCACCTTAAAACATCAAAACATATAAGTAATCTTTCGTACTTTTAACTTGCTCATTAAAAGACAACTTTATATCGCTATGCCGTTTAAAACAAAATAAAAATGTCATACATTATCGCTCCACCCTACTGTAGATGTCTGCTTGAATAGACATGTGTCAAAATCAGTTAAGTTTTGTAAATACATACGAATACAAGTACATTTTTTATTTAAGTAAGTATTTTGGTAAATATTTTGTATTTATTTATTTTTTATGAAGAGTTAGTACAGTATTAGGACATACTAAGAAATGTAATGCAATTTGCATAAGCTGTATTTTATTCTTAGAAGAATTAATGAACACGCTTAATGAATACACTTTCCAAAATTTACATATGTAAATAATTCTATTCGAATTTTTAAATCGATTATAAGATTTAAAAATTTCTAGAAAATACTTTATCATTTTCAGAACATTACACGAATTTTTCCGTTTTCCAGTTAGTATAACTAACTGAAACAAATTTTGTAAGTTAACATCTGAGAGAATTCTTATTGTCAGAGTTATATTGTAGAATGAGGTTCATTTTTATGGAAGATCTTAACCCTCTATCTCTTCTCTTTAGGTGTCAATTTTACCCTTTTTTCGGCCGTGATATTGAGGATGACATTTATAATGATTACGCTGAAATAGACGAAGGCCATGTTCATAAAATATATATATAAGTGATGTTATTATCCGAGTACGTAAGTGTTGCAAAACAGTTAATAAATCTAATGATAAACACAAAATATAGCAAACTTACGTTTTGTTGCAAGAAAAACTTATACATGATCTTAAACATCGTTTGAAATCTTTGTCTAACATGGTAATAAACTTTTTGCGTATTTATACATGCGTCAACCATGCACTGTCTGACTTTAAATTAGCCATGTTCACTGACAATGATATCAAACTTTTGACAGATTTGTGTAATTCCCTAAGATCACTTGATTAAGCAAAGATTCTGCAGCGTTGATAGAGCTTGAGGGTATAATAGATACAATTTGTTATAAATAATTTAGAAAAAGTGAATAATTCATTTACTAAAAAAAAGTAACAGTAAAGACATAAAAAAGTTCTTAATACGTGTACATTGTTCTTGAATTCAGGATCATGATCAACTAGCTCAAATTCTTTAAAGCACAGCTCAAAAACTGAAACTATAGTGTTTGCTAGTCAATTGTTCGGAAGAGAATCTGATTAGAATATCTCTGATGAAAATTTAATGATGGATTATTTTTTTCTTTAACAATAAATAAAAACTTCATTCTTTACTTTTTTAAAAAAATTTAAATTATGCGAATAATTCGTATGATCGAATTATTTCTACAAGTTAAAATCTCTTATTCGAATTATGCGTTCTATTCGAACAAGAGAAAAATCTAATAATTTTAATAGTCTAATAGATAGGTATGCATTGTCAGAAATACGTTTTGAATTGGATTTAATATGTGACATCGGTCAATTTAAGCATGCTTTAGTCATATTATTTATAAGTTCAACAAATTAAAAGGCAAATATGAAAACAATTTATATTAAAAATACTCATAGTTAACAAAGAAAAATAACGGAGGTTAAACGCTTCCAAATCTTGTAAATTATTTCATTTATTTAGAGGTATTGAAAGTGGATCCGATTATTAAGGTTTCAGTTCAATTTTATATAATTAAATTTTGAACATGAAAGTTAATGTAATCTTTCAAATTAGTTTACCCTTTACGCAAGCACTTGGAGGATGTAAATGTGACCTTAATTTCAAGTTGGAGGCTTATACAATATTTATTCCGAATCAAATATACATAAGCCTTATGTTATTATTTTAAGAAAAAAGGGCCCATTTAAAAAAAGTCAAAAAAGTTTTTGATTTCGGGAGAAAAATATTAAAATTTTTTTATTTTTTTAAAATTTTTTTTTTTCGAAAGATTGAAGAAAGAGCTATCTGAACTACTTGGGACATATTTTGCTAAGAACAATAGGTAATAAGTGACATGGATAAGAAAAAACACCTGCTTGGCCAAAATGATAAATTTTTACCTCCTCTAACTCAGAGAGTTCTCGACCGATCTTGTTGAAAAATTATGTTTGAATTACTAAACTAACCTTGCACACTGTTTTTTTTACTTTTTTTTTTGCATAAACTCTAATTTAAAAGTAATTGAATTGAAATTTGGTGTGTATACATTTTTTATACTCCCAAGATGACCTGCCAAGTTTCATATGATTTGGGGCATTATTTCATATAGCTGCTATATAGCCGATCTGGCCGATTTGCCCCAACTTTTTTGTTTATAAAGCTATTGAAGTGAAATTTGACTTGTATTAATTTTTTATGTTCCTAAGATGACCTACGAAGTTTCATATGATTTGCGGCACTATTTCATATAGCCGATCTGGCCGTTCCGACCGATTTGCCCCAAATTTGTTTATAAAGCTATTGAAGTGAAATTTGTTTTGTATACATTTTTAATGTTCCTAAGATGACCTACAAAGTTTCATATGATTTGGAGCACTATTTCATATAGCTACCATATAACCGATCTGGCCGACATTTTGACGTTTCCACTAAAAACATAATTTTTAAATTTTGATTTTTTCGAAAAGTGTGGATTCGGACAAAAAGGATTAGTTTCTTATTAATCTGCACACTTTGGTTAATAACTCCTCACTTACAACTTTTTGCAATGCTTTGCCATGCAAAAGTACTGATCCACGAAACACAACTACACTTGTTAAGCTCATTCTAAAAATACATAACACATAACAACGTCACAAACATTGGTAAACTATAGTTTTACATACCAGAACAAACGTTTTCCATATTAATTTTTTTCACTTTTGTGTAAACTTTAGCCAGAACAAACAATCAAAGTTGCAAAATTTTCCCCGCCAATTTCACATAAAACATGTGGTACATAATAAGCTTTCTTTAACAGCGCGCAAAAAGAACAGAATTGGTCCACATATTAAAGTTAATTTTTTTTTTCCAACTAGGGTGTTTAAAAATTTAAAATCAACAAAATTTTAAAATACTTAAAGAAAAAAGTTTACTATATGCCAAAAAAACGGAAAAAAACAAGTGTGCCTTGGTGCAAATTTCATCTCGATCGGAAGACATCGATTTCAGAAGTTGGTGCACTTGACATGAAATGTCCCATAAACATAAAATGGGCGATATATCGAAAATATTTTAGTCAATTGTCCAAATTAGTAAGAATGTATATTTCTTTAGTAAAAATTATACCACATAATGGAATTGAGAAGTAATTATACAAAAAGATAGAGGTTTTTTCATTCACCCTTATCGTGGTTGGCCTAAACGTCATACGCCTACGACTGTTTCGTACTAGATGAAAGAATAAATGCAAACTGTTTCTTTAATCTAGTACGAAACTGTCGTAGGCATATGACGTTTACGCCAACAACGATAAGGGTAATTATGAAATATAATAAATATAAATTACAAACATTTTAATAGAACTGCAAAAACTATTTTTTCCTTTGCAATGTGGGCTAGTTTTCTATGTATTATTTTTCATCAAAAAGTCATGAATACATTGTTAATATTTTCTGTAATTTTTATTTATAGAAAATTATTATGAAATCAGAATATAAATAAAAAAACGTAGGTTTCCAGTGGAAGTTTTTATTTATAAATCCAAAAACTACAATTTGTAAAGTTTTAATGGTCGAAATAAAGAGAAAACATATTTCATATCAAATAAATTTTTCTGCAAAAAATTGATTAAAATATCAAGGGTTGATATTCAAATAGTGCTAACGACATTTTCTCGAAAATGAGTTTTTTATAGCAACGTATTCCCTGACTAATTTGTAACCTGTCATTTGATTATGCATATGAAATATTCGTATATGAATAAAATATTAAATGTGTTTTTTATAAAATACAATATATAGTATATATGCGTTATAATTTTTGAAGATCGTCCTCTTAAAGAAGAAGAGGACGATCATATAACAGGATTGTTGTTCAAAATTCGTCACAGTTATAATTTTAACTAAAAATGTATTATAGTTTCCGAGAATGGACATATAAACGAGTCCGTTTTTCTGCTTCAAGAAAAACCGTGTGAAAAGGGCTGCAGTATTTAGGATGTTCGACAACCGATAAAGTTGTAAAACAAACTGTAACAAGAAAACAAAAAAATTGGACCCTCGTGTTTATCAAAAACTTGCATAAAAATTAGAGTAAAACACTGCCAAAAATTAGATGATGACACTAGAAAATCTATATTTAAAACATTTTGGAGCATGTCTTGCTTCCTACAAAAAGAAATTTAGTGAAAAATTCTAGAAAACACATTAGCTTTATGTATAAACTTCATTATAACCACGAATTGCTTCAAGTATGTAGAACTATGTTCCCTTCCACTCTTGCTATAAATAGAAGAATGTTAAGATATTGGTTGGTCCATAAACCGCCAGCTTCATCGTCTCACTACAAAAACAAGCGGCCTAAACTAAATTTTATCGTTATACATTACAACCTTTTCCACACAATTTTTGGTAAAAAATTAATTTTGTACCAGCATGCTAATGTAGTGTGTGTGTCCAGCTTAATTGCACAATCATTTGATGGCACATTCTGAAAATCTGTAAATGACAATCATTCTTTTACCAATTGACCTGTCTACGCTATGATATCTACATTGTCGCTGTATTCCTTAATTTTTAGCATAACAGGATACTACCATCAACCTAATTTACCCAACTACATTCAATTGATATTCGAAAATAACTATATAGTTGGTATGGAAGACACCAGCCCACTGTTCTGATCTAATCACTTTTTATTTCTTTTATATTACTTTAACTATTTTAGTTATCCAGATATTCAATTATAAGTATTTTCGTTATATGAAAAGGGTCACACCTATTATGCCGATATTCCTATCCCGCTCAATTCCAGACAATCTTCCTAAAAATATAAGTGATTCAGACAGAAGATTCAGCTACACAGACGTCCTACACCCACTGTTCCGATCTTGTCCATTTTTAGCTAAACTTCGAGCAGTGCTAAGTAATTAATTCATACAAAGTTAAAATAGTTTTATTGTTACAGTTTTCCAGATATTCGAAATTACTATTTGCTTTCTTAAATTCCGACTGTTTGAAGAATCTTGCAATTATAGTTCTAAAGATATTTCGAAATAACTATTTACTATGTTTTGTAGGTGAGTCATCACCTGTTCCGATCTCTCCCATGATCAGTAACCCATTCGGACAAAGTTTGAAGACTTCCATAATAATAGTTATCCAGATATTTGAAAATAACTATTTAGTTTGCATGGGAGGTGTCACACACCCTGTACCGTTCCGTCCCATTTTCGGTTAAACTTCATGCAGTGATAAGAAATTGATTCGTTTAAAGTTTAAAGTATGTCACAATTATAGTTCTGCAGATACTCGAAAATAAAAACTTTATTTGTATGGGTGGTGCCACGCCCATGTATCCAATTTGCCTATTTTCAAGGAAGAAGCGAACAATGGTACCGAAGTAAATTGCGAGAAGTATTGCTGCTTTTACAATGATAGTTCACTAGATAATCTATAATAACTATTTATTTGTATGGGTGTTGCCACGCCCACTTGACATTTCAATAATGAAGCAGCTTATTGTTCCTCCCAAATATATGGGAATACACACTACAAATTTCAAGAGGATCAAGGCTACTGAAACTGGCTGAAATCAGTCCATTATTTCACCTAGCCCTCATACAAGTGACCTCCCGAAATTGGACTTTATCGCTTATAAATGTTTAATTTATATAGGTAGCTACACAAATTTTTCTCCAAATAAGTTTTATACATATATACTGAAATCATTTCACCAAATTTTATTACGATCGGTCCATAATTAGCCATAGCTCCCATATAATGGCTGCTTCCGATAATCACTTTAACGTGCATAAATAACATTCATATAGACATAAATCACACGATCCAATTTCATGGTGATCGGTAAATAATTAAGATAAAGGCCAACTTCAGAAAATTATTCACAAAAATAAATTACTGAAATTTAAAAAGAAAACTATTTTTGCTTATTTACTTAATGTAGGGTATTACATGGTCGGGCTTGACCGAACTAAAAGTAATTAAATGAGATCAAAGGATTCCTATACGCATGATGATTGCTCAATATTAATAAATTAATATAACTCATACGCTCCATATACATCATTAGTCGATTTATTATTTAATTTGATGATTTTGATTAAATTGAAATATGAGAACTTGATAGGAACACAAATACAGTGATCCAAGAATTGGTTAAACCAAATACTAAATTAACTTATTAAAACAATGTGTTAAGTCTGATTTTCAAGCATATAGAAATATTGTAACCATAGGCATATTCTTGAGTTTTTTCTCTAGAATTATAAATTTTGTATGGAGTTTTTATATATATTCTTGTCGTAAGAAGGACTGTTTATATTAATCAAATTTTTGGATTAGAATTATATACTGAGCACAGATTGCGTGCGATTCAAAAAGTGCCAAATCTCTATAAATCGTATCATCTCATAATTGATACTAAGAAGGACTGTTGGCCAACCAGGGACATTATTACAATAGCACCGATTTCGGCAGAGGTACAACTTCAATATCTACTTAATCACACAATTCAACGCTTGTACTATCATTTAAAAGAAATGATTTGAAGAAATTTGGAAATAGCAAGTTAACACTCTTTTGCAAATGGAGATGTGATGGTTTTCTGGACAACAACAATACAAGCAATGCGTATGTGAAAATACTTCTGACATATTGTCCTATTTATACCCTACACCACCAAAAAGGGGAGGGTAATTTTATATTGTCCCGAGGACTGAGCCTATTGAATTTGGTCAGAATCGGTCCATTATTTCTCCTAGATCCCATACAAATGCCCTATATAAAAATAGTTAAGCTCTCATAAATATCTTAATTATAAAACCATCCAAACCAAATTCAGCACAAATTTAATATCGAGCGGTTGACAATTTTCCATTGCTCCCATATAAGCAGCATTCTCGAAAATTTCTTAAATGCCTATAATTCTTTGAAATATGTTAGTAACCAAATAAAATTCAGAACAGTTATATTTCATATATACGCAAATCATCTCACCAAATTTTGTGATGATCGGTCCATAATAAGTCATCGAGCATAAATATCTTAAAAATGTTGGAATTCAAATAAAATTCAATACAAATAAGTTTCATATGAATCTTTAGAATCATAATCTCGGTGTAGGGTATCATATGGTCGGGCTTTCCCATCTATACTTTCTTACTTACTACACGGATGCAGTAGAATGCAATCAAAGGTTACTTGGAAAAATCAAAAAGCATGTTCTACAAAATACTGTAGACCAATTAAATTTTAATTTAAAAATGAAACTCATGATGTCGTTAAAAACAAGTAAGAAAGTATGGTCGGTCAAGCCCGACCATATAATACTATACACTAAGTAAAAGAGCAAACACATTTTTCTTTAAAAATTTCAATATTTTATATTCATGGGTGTTTTTCGGAAGAGGGCCTTATATGGGAGCTATGACCAATTATGTACCGATCGCCATGAATTTAGGTCATGTGATTTATGTCTATATGAAAGTTATTTATGTTGAATTTAATGTGTATACCCACATTTTTAGGAGATTTATACGCGTTAAAGTGATTTTCGGAAGCGTGTTTATATGGGAGCTATGACTTATTATGGACCGATCATCATAATATTTGGTGACATGAATTCCGTATATACTTATTAGGAGCAAAACTTGTGTAGATACCTATATAAATTATACATTTTTGACCGATAAAGTCTATGGGGGCTAGGTAAAATAATGGACCGATTTCAGCCAGTTTCAATAGGCTTGCTCCTAGGGCCGAAAAAATATATGTAGCGAAATATCGGACGGACGGACATTGTTTACTCGACTCAGAAAGTGATTCTAAGTCGATCGGTATACTTTAAGTTGGGTGTTAGACTAATATTTTGGACATTACAAACATCTGTACAAAATGCATTATAGCCTTCCCACTATGGTGGTGTAGGTTATAAATAAATTGGATTCCACAAAAAATCCACATTTTCATACTTTAGCTCTAAATTTCTCAATAACTGCTGAATCGATTATAATAGAGTTAAAACTGCAAGAATCTCTCCATCAAAAGTAACACAGTTTTATAACAGAAATCGCCGCGATATAACATCGAAATTCAACAAATTAAGCAAAATTCATATATGAAAATTTAGTAAACACATTTTATTAAATTTAAAAAATATTAGGAACTTATTTAATTTTGGTGGTTATATTTCTTTTCTTTTGCGAGTTATTTAATTTTTTGGGAGTTTTAATATATTTCGTTATTATTCACATAATTGGGCAATATTTCATGAAGCCAAACCAGTTAGCATACTTGAGGAATATATGCAAGTTATTTAATATTTGTAAGTAAGATAGGGCTTTCAGATTATCAAATAAAAAATTAAAATAAACACAGTATATAAGACACTTGGATGACACAACGAAATTCTAATTTAAATATTTAATTTAGAAAAAATAACTTATATTTTAATAGATATTGAACACATTCTATGTATTAAAATTACACACTCTAAAACTTAAAACAAAAATATAATTAAATTTTCTTTTACTTTCAGGTATGTTGATATCAACGTTTTTTTTTAATCAGGTATTCCTTCATTTACATTACTTTATATATAACTATAAAATGAAAAGTATGAAATAAAAGACATTCTTATACATTTCAGTTTTCTTTATAATTAATCTACTCTCTGTATCGGATAGATTTTCATCTCAAGTTCTCTTACTGAAATGACCTTCGTTTCCTGTAAAGTTTTTTTAGTTTACTTTTATTTATCTTAAAAATATAATAAAGATATTGAAATTCATTGAGGAAATTTACTTATATTAATAACACTGTCCAACAAATTAAGACTTTTTGATTGGAACAGAATAGCAACCCTATAATTCTGAAAGGTCATGTTGAGTAGATCATTTTTGTAGAATAAACTTATAGTCCACCTGGTCTGAATTTTTTGCAGGAAAATTTCAGTGGTGGTCACTAAAGATACCAAATTTATATATAAAGCTCCTTATGCTTAATTAGCAAAATTACACGCCACCTTGGGTCTCACATTTTCTTAATAAATCGCCAAAAATCTATTTATAATCCAAATGAGCTTATATTTAAAATGTAAATAGTCCTAGGCTAGATAAGATCTACAAAAAACGGTCATATACGTGTAGGTTATCACTTTTAGTTCAAGAGTTACTTAGGTTTACTTATTTATTTTTTTTAAATTTTTTTTATATTTGCGATAAAATTTCGAATACTACAAAAACAGCTTTCTAACAGATTACACAGGTCAACAGCAAAAAAAGGTAAAATTTTTGAATTCTTTGAATAGGATTTTTTTAAATATTTTTTTCTAAAATTGTGAATTTTTTAAATGTTTCTCCACTTAATTTATGATAACTCAGAAAGGGTTAGTCCGATACTCAGAAAAGTTAAAATTTACATAACTTTTTATCTGTTTATATATTGCGTATTAATCGGCTCAGTAGTTGAAGTAAAAAATAATTTTTTTACGTGAATATAGCTTTAAAAAACTCAAAATAGTTTTAAAAAACTCATGAAAGATCGAAAACGGCAGAAATTGTTCAGGTTTATTACCTTGTCGCAAAGCTGCATTTAACAGCAATGAAATGATATATCGAAAATAAAAATCGATTGATTCTTTTCTCATATATATTTACAATTAAGTGAATTCGCTCATTTTCACAAAAAAATTTAACTTTTTGTTTGATATACATAAAATTGAGTATTTAATGATCTTCTTTTGATTGATTTAATCGATTGATTGGCTGAAATTGATCCGTCATTTCACTTGGCCCCCATACAAATGTCCTCCTGAAATTGGTCTTTATCGATCATAAATGTTTTATTTACATAAGTTTTATATATACGGATTTCATGTCACCAAATTTTATTACGAAAGGTCCATAATTAGTCATAGCTCCCATATAAGTAATTCCATGTCATTGTACGTGACATTTGTACACCTATATAATGGAATAGATTTTGAAAAAATATGAGTATCTGCAAAATAATTTGGTCTTTATGTTCCATTCAGAGGGTACTATATTTCAAGAAAATAATAAATTCTTTCGAAACATTTTTGTCCAAAATATCGAGCGATGTATGGGTATATCGTACGTGACATAATACGGAAGAAATTTGGTGTACATGTAGAAATTTGCGAAAATTTGTGAATCGTGAGAGGCGTTATGTTTTCTTTTAATTTCTTACACTAAACCAAATATTTTTCTTTTACAATTTAATTAAAAACAATCTTTGGATGATTTTTCAATAAATAATATTTAATATTGTACGTGACATACAGTACGTGATAGATTTTTCTCTTATAGTAAAACATTATATATATTCTGCAATTATATATTCGGTTTGATAATAACAAAATAACAATCAGTCAACTTCGTTTCATACTAGATGCTAATTGGGATCTTAGTTTTCTCCTATACAAATCATCTTGATTTTTTTATTTTTCGATAGTGGTTGTCATTCTCGGGGAATTTCCGCTTCCGAAAGTCACTTTAAAAATATTGGTATACACATAAAAATACGCTTGCAAGACAACTTGTGCAGACCCAAACCCGATCCAGGCTCCGTAGAGCAGATCTACCACCCCGCTAAGATGAGTGACAGTTTATCATTAAGGCTCTCTTGTTGAAGAGCAAATAATTTTAATTTTAGTTATAAGATTTAAATACTTATTGTAAGATCGATAACAGACAGATTCAATAAATCGATAAAGCGTTAAAAAAAAACATAAAATTAAACATAAATAATTCTATATAGATATAAATCACACGACCTATTTTATGGTGATCGGTCTGTAATTTGTCATAGCTTCCATATGAGGAGCCGCAGAACAAAAGGTTTTCGAATTTTTTTACAAATTAATTTTTTGGTATTTTAAAAATATTTGGGTTTAAATCTTCTAGAAAAAATCAATTTCCCAAAAATTTTAAATTATCAAAAAAGGACCAATAAGGACCATTTCCGAAAATCACTCACTAATATGAATTATTGAAATTTTAAATGAGAAATTTTTACTTAGTGTAGGGTATTATATGGTGATACTTGACCGACCATACTTTCTTATTTCTTTGAATTAAATTTGTATTATTTTTCAATACTATAAACAAGCAGACAACCACATAAGCTATAAACTAAATAACCACATAACCCTATAACCAAGCAACCGTGAACAACCTTATTGTATGTATTTCCTTCTTCAAATTGTGAAAAATCGTGTAAATCGAAATTTCACGTGTTGCAACGGGATTTTATTTTGAGAAATTAATAATTTAACGAAATTAAAGTAAGATGAACTTAAATTGTAAAATAAATGATATACAGTGCACTCGCGATAATATGAACACCCCAAAATATAAACACTTTTTACTTCCATAGGGTACACTAAAATATGAACTTAGTGAACTAAGCTGTTCATATTTTAAAGCTCTTTACAATATGAACAGCATATTTTTGTTTTGTAATTTATCTATCTATACAGAGTTGAAATCTAAATCTAAAAGCTAAAGTTACTTAATTCTAATTCAACTGATTAATAAAATCGTACGTTCGTGACCCGTACGTTCGCGACCGGTACTTAAGCCAGTTAAACAATATCCAATAGATATATTTTATTGTGTAAATACCGGATAGAGCCCTATATTAATACACTTTTAAAATAAATTAATGGCTTTTAAATATTTCGTACCATTTCGCAGATTTTTACATTTCACTACTGTCAGCCAAAGTTGACTTCTATTTTGCGTACGTTCGTTTTTACATGTTTATAACTGTCATTATGAAAACTTAAAGTCGATGAAATCCATCTTTTCCACTAAACAAAGAGCTACCAAAATGCTATCGAAACGCAAAAAAATGTTAGGAAAAGTTTTGTTTTCTATATTCTTTGGACATCAAAAGCGCACGAACTTAAGTTCGTGACCCCAGGAAATGCCCATACACTGGTGCATATTCCTATAAACGCACTTAATTTGTTTCAGTATTTTTGTTATATCTTTGTTGTTCTCATCCAAAAGCAAAATTTAACTTTTTTAATGAGAGACAACTTAACGGTACTTTTTGAAAGTCAACAAGTTTTTTTTCTTATTCTTGTTGTTTGCCCTAATTATGCGATCAAATGTTCTTGGTGCTATTTTAAGTGGAAGATTCGTATAAACGCAGACGTGAAAAAAGCGCACGAACTTAAGTTCGTGACCCCAGGAAATGCCCATACACTGGTGCATATTCCTATAAACGCACTTAATTTGTTTCAGTATTTTTGTTATATCTTTGTTGTTCTCATCCAAAAGCAAAATTTAACTTTTTTAATGAGAGACAACTTAACGGTACTTTTTGAAAGTCAACAAGTTTTTTTTCTTATTCTTGTTGTTTGCCCTAATTATGCGATCAAATGTTCTTGGTGCTATTTTAAGTGGAAGATTCGTATAAACGCAGACGTGAAATTTGTTTTTAAAAAAGTTAACAAAAATAAAATATTATCAATTAAATTTTTTTTTTTCAACCAAAGGTACGTTTCTAATAGTAACATTTCAATTTACTGCAACTTTTTCTATTTGAATCAATAAATTTCATCACTTTTAAAGATGCCCAAGGGAACTTTTTTGTTCGATTAAGAAAAGATTCGAATTAAATTGTTTCACGACCAAGGATGTTCCAATAGAGAAATTGGACGTAAAATCGATCGTTCGAAAGTGTGGTGCGAAATTTCTTGAAGAAAGGTTAAAATTTTGGAGTTCGCAAACCTACAAAGGGAAATACAACTTAATCTAATAAAACAAGAAGCAACCCGCAACAAATTGAATTCCACACAAATAAAGAATAAATTGAATCTTCCAGTGACTTCCAACCACGTTGCACACATTTTACGAAACGATGAAAACATAAAATGGAAAAGCCGAAATGTAAACCAATGCTAAAAAAGCACCATAAAGAAAATCGTCTAAAATTCGCAAGAAAATATATGAAATGGACAGATGAGTGGAAAAAAGTAATTTTCTCTGACGAAAAAAAAATTAATTTAGACGGTCCTGACTCATACTCATGCTATTGGCACGATTTGAGATCAAACGATGTTCGGATGTCAAAACGTAATTTCGGTAGTGGCAATGTTATGGTTTGGGCAGCGTTTTCTGCAGTTGGCAAGTCGAAAATATGTTTTGTTCCGACAAAAATTAATAGTGCGATTTATAACGAACTGTTGGAAGATGCTATTCTCTCATTAAGGGGTGAAAAAATGGATGAAGATTGCATATTCCAAGGAGATAATGCTGCAATCCATGTTTCTAAGCAATCGAAATCTTGGTTTAATGAACATAGCATTCCTCTGTTGGACTGGCCGGCTTGTAGTCCAGACTTAAACCATACGGAGAACTTGTGGGGATACATTGCCCGTAAAGTTTATGCAAATAATGCCCAGAATGAAAGCATAATGACTGTGACAGAGCTGAAACTAAGAATTAAACAAGTCTGGGAGGAAATTGATTCCAATCTGCTTAAAAAATTAGTGGAATCAATGCCAGACCGTATTTTTGAAACAATCCATAACAAAGGATCATCCACACATTATTAATAATGCTACAGGGGCCCATAAATTAAAGAGCGTTTATAGGCAAATACCCTTAATAATGGCTGTTAATCTCGAAAATTAAGTAAAAAAAATAAATAAATAAAGTACAAATGAATTTTTTTTGTAAACAATATTTTAAGTGAAGTCATAACTAATTTAATAAACAAGTTTGTAGCCCCCTAAATATATTCATGTTTAATTTTTGCAATCTTTTTGAAAAAAAGTATTGTGTGTTTATAGGAATATGCATCAATGTATTCATTGTTATTAGTTGTCGAAGAGAGTTCAGTTTTCTGTGTATAACACCGTTTACCAAAAACCGTTTACCGAAGGAAAAATGATAATATAATAATGTCAAAATGTTCTAAACAGTATGACGATGAACCTTCATGTCTTTTGCTATTTTTTTGAAAGTCCATATTTGGATTTTGGATTTTTTTGAAAAGTTTTAAATATTATCTGACATATTTTTAAAAGATAACGGGATTAAAAAAAAATATAATTTGGGATAAGTTGGTTATGGGATCAAGGATAAGTTTTGGCTGGAATCGTGTGTATAAATCTGTCAATTTCAAGTTATTGCTACTTTGAGCCCAAACTCAAAACTTCAAATTAAATGTGCAGGCTTGGTACATACCCAACAATGTGGAACAATATTGAAATCATTGCTGCCATTTTGAATACAAAAATTTTCTTGTTATTATAAAAAATATCATCTAGAATTATTTCTTAACTTCCCTAAAGTAAGAAAGTTATTTTTGAAATATACCTCCACAAGATAATTAAAAGCATAATTGACTATCTACCAAAAGTCTATAGAGTCTGTTATTTTGTTAATTTATTCTACTCAAAAACATTTCATCCTTATACTCTATCATTCTCTAATAAATGCAAAAATAGAACAAAAGATCGCTGATTTACACAAGGGATGGCAAATGAAATTTAAAAATTGTACCAACTGCAATTAGAAATTTTACTTTTTCAGATCTGCTTCTACTTTTTCTTTAAATTATCATGCATAAATATTTATATGAATATAGACAAATTGTGAAAAGCATGCAAAATTAATTTGTACTTCAAACATGATTAATATTTAAATCAGCTTGATTTGTACCAAAAAAAAAAAATACAATTGTACCAACTTGTGAATATGCAGCAGGAACTTCCTACCAATTAATTTTAGTCAGAAACATAGAAATGCTTAGATGATGCATACAGTAAATGATGATGTCAGCGAATGCTTTCAGTTAAAGTTAATGGCACAAAAAAAACGACCTTAAAATTTGCTGTTGTTTTTGTGCCTTTCAGAGAAAATATTTCAAATTAGTAACACTTTTCTCGTGAATACATGCACCAAAAAAATTGACTTTAGCACAACAAACTTGTTTAACACAGATTTAAGTGTTTTTCTTCACTTGCATTCACCCACACTCAGTTTCTGTTGTTGTGTTTTTTTCTGCCAGCTTTTCTTTGCAAATTTAACTTAATAAAAACATTAAGTGGGTTGAAAATTTTTGTTTATGGAACCACACTAACTAAAGGTGCATAAATGTGTTTTTTTTGGTAAAATGGCTGCCTTCCTTTTCACAGCTCTTCATACAAGAAATATGTTAAATTTTATATTTTTTCCATTATATTTCGTACACAAAAATAAACATATACAATTTATACACTTTTTCGCTGGGAATATAAAGAATAAGAAAAAAATAAAAGTATAATACGTTTAATGCTTCCATAGCGTAAAAAAAAGAACATACAATTTAAGTTCAAGTCAGTGACATGATGCTGTATATCGCAGTCGCAGGGAATGGAAAAAGAACTTAACTAAGGGAAAGAAGTGCAATATTGTAGTTGAGTGAATGGCGGATTGTTCTTAATATTGTTGTGTGTATTGTGCTTAAAGCTGAAAGTGTTGAAACAGTATGTGCAACTACCTGCACGTTAACAATTTTCCACTAACACACCTTGACTTTTATTTTCATTCTGTCTCAGAAAACTGTTGTTTTTCACAATAGTTTGCAATCCCTACAAAAGCTTAAATGTATAAGATGACTAACAAATTATGTTTGAAATGGGGAGAACAGCATTTCGTTTTTATAATTAAGTATTTTCTTAAATTGTGAAGGCGTTATTCATGCATTGATCAAAGTTTTAAAAACAAGTTTTTAAAGCAAATCTTAAATTATAGATTAAAGAATTATTTGGAGCAGGAGATTTTAGTCAAGCTCTTAGGCAGTAGGGGTAAGAGCCATATCAATCCATCTCGCGCCATCATGATTGCTAATCAATTCGGGGAAAATGAAAAAGGAAATGAGTAGGAAATTTTGAAGACGAAATAAATAATTTGGAAAAAAATCAGAAGAATATGATGTCAAAATTAAACCAAGCTCATAAAAAGTTAGGCGATTGGCCGGTATGGTACTAAACGAACTATAGAATACTCCACTTTACAATTCGCTCTTTCTAAGAAATGGTCAATCCACCTAGTAGTGAATGGTTAACGGATTCAATCCCTTTATTGGCATTGACTTAGGACTAGCCTTCCTAATTTCCCGGGAGGAAATTAAAAAATTCATTCCCGGGAATTTTTTAACACTAAATTAAACCAAAAACCAGAACATTTTTTTCGAATAAATTGACTTATAATTCTACCAGGGTTTTAAAAGAAGTATAAAATAACTATATTGGTCCAGCCTTTATAAGGGTTTCTAATTTAATAGTCGCATTTTATCGGTATTGCCACAATCGTCAGTATAAAATCAATAAATTCTTTGTTTAATTAAAAAACTTAAGAATTTCGACCATGTTAAATCTATAAAACATGCTTAGTCAGAGACATTTTTCATATCTGATTGTAGATAAACAAATTTGAACCACTATTATTTTTATTAGTTTCTCTAAACACAGAAAAAATTATATTTCAATTCAAACATTTATCCCATATTGAACTGGTTTCGTTCCCGAAAATCCCGGGGTTTTCGGGATTTTCTAAATCCCGAAGCCCGGTATTTTTTAATTTTAAATCCCGGGGTTTTCGGGATTTTCCAAATCCCGTTTTTCATAAATAAATAGGAGAAATTGTCATTTTTGTGTGACTTTTTCATTCATTTTGACATTCTACATGCCCGAGTATCGCAAGGTGATGTTCAGCAAAGTTGTTAAGCTCAACTCCTGCTACAATATAGTTAATAAATGAAAACGGTATTTTTGGTTTTCCTTGAGTGGGGCTCTAGAAAATCAATTCTTCAACTTTTTTTGTATGTTATGTAACAAAACTCAATGTAAATCCTTTTCATATGAAATTGATTTTATCTCAGATGAGGAGCTCGCACAAAATGAAAATATTTCGATTGCTAAAAGGCTAAAAGATATTATTAATAAATGTAAAAACCCCAAATAACAATAACGAAACCAAATTATAATGTAGATTTTCAACTTGCAAAAGAAATACATCATTTTATTTCTGAAGGAACAAGAGGAAAATAGTTGCAGATTTGTTATAAGTATTTGCAAACGGGTTTGCCAATGTGAAAGATGTTTTTCGGCAGCAGCATATGTCGAAAACAAAATTCGTTCCAGAATGGCAAATGAAACCATAGATGCAATAGTATTCTTAAGAAGCTATTTAAAATACACACTTTTTATACTAAACTACGGTTTTTCACCAGTATGTCGATTTTTTCACGAAAAATCGTATAGCAGAGACGCATTCTACGGAAAATTTTAAGAAGAAATTTTCGTCTTTTATCCAATGATATTTCAGTATATATATTTTGTTTAATAGTATTTTTATTGGATAAAAGACGAAATGCGCAAGATGGGATTTGATTTTAGACCTATGGTTTTTTGGGGATAATTTCATAGAATTTTGCGTAGATTGCATTTCTGCTATATGATTTTTTACCTTTTGATCGTCCATGCAAATCGACCCGACCTAATGTACATACTTTACTGTTATTTCTTCTTATATAATGACTCATGCAAGTATTTTATGCTTTTTAGTGTCTAATAATAATGAATTGCTAAATTGCTAATAATGAATACTAAATAATTTTCGGGATTTTAGATTTCCCGAAAATACCAAAACCCCGGTTCGGGATTTTGGGATTCTTTACCAAATCCAGAACCCCGGGATTTTTAAAAATCAGTCCCGATTATCATCTCTAATTGTGACATTTAAAACAGTAAGAAAAAGCCGTACATAATATGTAAATGTCTCCACTAAATACGTAAAATTTATCTACACATTTGTGTAGGCGGGGACGGAAAGGGGTATATGGATATCCCTATTCGATATTCCTGTTTTTCTGCAGTAGAGATTTGTAAATCGATTACGATTGTGGTGGAAAAATCGATTATCAGGAACTAAAAATTGTGATAGTGATCAATTATACACTCAGCTGTAATCGATTTTTGACAAAGTTTAATCGAAATCTATATACAAAGATAAAAGTGTGGTAAATTCTTTATATAATTCTTCAAATGACAACTCACAGTTGGGTCAATAGGAAAAAAGAGGTAATAAATGTTAATCTTCTAAACAACTGACCTGATTGCAAAATGTTGTCGGAAGGAAACATAGAGGAGGCAATAAGATTTAAGCAAATGAGAATTTGTGACAATCGTGTTAGGAGAGATACAGGGAGTCAAATTCGACCACTTCTAGTTAGAAAAACTATGTACTTTTTATAAAGCAAGTGCGAAAGTTTTATTTCACAAAGTTATCGTTTATAGTTTAAATTTTAAAATTTTTTCTTTTTACCTTGATTTTATTTTGGTTTTTTTTAAATATCTTCATTAATGGATTTCCAAATATTTTTATAAAAATATCCTCTTATTTATAAAGAATTCTAAAATAACTTTTAAAAATATCTTAAGCTCTTATCCGCCTTGTTGCCACAAATAATCAAAGTCAAAATATTGCTAAATTTTAAAAAAATGTTTATAATATTTCTCAAAAATGTTTTTTAAAATCTTGATAAGAAATATTTTTAAAAATTACTAATTAATTTGCTGATATCGTCTTTTATGCTACAGTTGGTTGGTAGCCAGAGGTACAGTCTTAGAAAAGATTTCACATTCAACTTTTTCGTTTTATCATGATTCAACGCAGAATTTTAATTATCAGATCTATGCGGATCGATATATTGATACCTTGGTGGCAAGTTGCCTCATTTTGGTGAACAAACTTCAAAAAATTGTATAAATGAAACACCTCGCGCAAATTTGCTCATTTGCAGATATAAGTTTTTGTAACCTCCGTTACCACTTGTGGTGAATGAGGACATATAAAGGTATGTGAAAAATATCTGTTTCGAAATATGTAATGCGAAATAACTTTCTGTGAAAATTAATACATATTTAATTAATTTTTATCAAACTTCCATCTCGTTCAGTACTATGGTGTATTATTAATGGCAGATCCATATATAATTTAAGGAATATTATACACTTTTAAAAAATGCATTTTGACATTTCATACATGATACACAATATTCGACTTATTTTTCTCGCTTTCTTTTGACACCCTCCAATTACAAAAAATCAAGTGTTTTACCAATATATTTTTTTTTAATTTATTATTGATATTAAAAATAACACCGCATGTTCTGGGATTGACGCTTCAAAATGCAAAATATTAGAGACCTTAAGAGGGATGGATGATGCGGCTGCAACATCAACGATATATATATGGATATTGTGCATGCTATAACAAACACTTTGATATTTTTTTTCTACTTGCACAATTGGTGCGAGTTTCTTTCTTGGATCGCATAACGGCATGGAGGAACTCCTGCTAAAGTTACAAACGATTTTTTGTAGTTGTTTTTTGTGTTTATTTTAATATTATTGCTGTCGATGGCGGAAAAACAAAACAGAGTAGGCATTAGAATACTAAAAAAACACACGCCGAGAAGCCGCCCATGCACTTTGGTATGTAGTGTGAAGTCAACAAAGTGTAAAGTGAATGAGAAAAAAAATTGTTTTGAAACATCTTAATAAAAAAACAAAACAGAGTAGGCATTAGAATACTAAAAAAACACACGCCGAGAAGCCGCCCATGCACTTTGGTATGTAGTGTGAAGTCAACAAAGTGTAAAGTGAATGAGAAAAAAAATTGTTTTGAAACATCTTAATAAATTGCTATGGGACTCTGGGCACAACAAGTGAACACCACTTCGTTGGTGGTGTGCTTTTTTTTAGATTTTACATACGTGTGAATTTTTTAAAGGCTTTTGTTTAAAGAAATCTAAGAAATAACATTGTGTGAGTTACGAGTATATAAAATTTACATAAATTCTGAGATTTGCAACATATCCACACAAAGTAAAAGGTTTTTTGATATTTTTAAGAAAAGCCTTGACTAAAATGAGGTCAATGAACACTAGGTATATTCACTTGTAAAGAAACTAAATTAAGTTACTGCAAACTTAAATTTAAAAATAGCAGTAACTACACAGAAAAAACTATTTCTTAAACCGTTTCAATTCAAATATTTGTCACATATTGAACTGGTTTCAATTATTCCATAATTAAATCAAGTATTCATTTGCTCAAAAACAAAATTTCTTGATATTTTCTATTGAATTTGATTATTTTGACAATTGAATATACAATTTTCGTTATTGGTTGAATTTCAATTACAAAAATTATTGAATAGATAATTTTCGTAATTGAAAACAAATTTTCAATTACGAAAATTATCTATTCAATAATTTTTGTATTTGAAATTCAACCAAATGTTTGAATTGAAATATAATTTTTTCTGTGTATAGATCGTTATTTAAAAAATTATGAATTTAAAAGTTAAACCAAATAAATTTTGTGGTTTATTAAGTCAAAATTTTCAATATTAAGACCCACTGTTACTGCTATGGGTCTATGACAAGAAAATTGGAACAATGCACGGTGGTCAATTCCGACCAAAAATCCATAACTTCTTTATTTCTTCATAAAAATGTTTGAAATTTGGTATTTGTATTAAGAATAACATAACCGATCGATCGATAAATATTTCGATGTTGAAATACAGGGTTGGGCCAAAAGAGCATGGACGTTCTAAAAGTATCAAAAAAATTGCATGTAAGTGGCTGAAATTTAGTCCAAAAGTAAAGAATAAAATATGTGATCGAAAAAAAGAAATTGGTCATTCCAATTACATATACAGGGTTTGGCCAAATAATCATGACGTTTTAAAAGTATCGAAAAATTAGGTTATTCATGTAAATGCCTGAAATTTAGTCCGAAAATGAAGAATAGCATAAGTGATTAAAAAAATGGTCGTACAAATTTCGGAATACATATACAGGGTTTGGCCAAACAATCATGGATGTTTTGAAATTATCGAAAAAATAAGGTTATTCATGTAAATGTCTGAAATTTGGTGTACATTTAAGAACAACACAATTGATCCATCGCAAATATATTAGAAATTGCATACAGGAGTTGGCCAAATGAACATTGATGTTATAAAAGTATCGAAAAAATTATGTAATTTTTGTAAATGGCTTCAATTAGGTTTGTAATTAAAAATAACATAAATGATTCATTGAAAAAATTTCCACATACAAATACTTGGTTTGGCCAAATCAGCATAGACGTAAATAACTCTCAAACTTACATAATTTTTGAAATTGACCAAAAAAATACAAAAAAAAATGTGTAAAATATGAAGGAACTGAAATCGATCTGGTTATTCGAATGGCAGATAATTGCAGCTGAAATTTGTAGTACTTACTCTTGATACCTTATAGTATTAGATGTAATTTACACTTAACCTCTAATATCCCCTTTTAATTTGTTCTGGCCTTTCAAACTTTTTTTTAATTCAGTTTCTATAAAAACCTTTGACTTTACAGCACTATAAATAACTACATATATAGTTACTTTATAGCCAAAATAATAATGATACTGTATATTCTGAAGTGTTAAGAAAAATGTACCATCAACATTTTATAAAAATTTAAAAAACAAAAAAAAAAACATTTTGGGCCGGAATTTACCACCGTGCAATGTAGCAGTTTAAAAATTTTTAAGTTTTATTTTTTATAAATTTGTCATAAAATACAATTTTAATTTATTTTGAAAACATATATGATATATCGAAAAAATTTGTTTAGTTTTTCCTTAACTCATAGATATTTTAATATAAACAAGTAGGAGATTATGGTCGGTCAAGCCCCAACATATAATACCCTACACTAAGTAAATGAGCAAAATTATTTTTTCTTTTAAAATTTCAATAATTTATTATTTGCAACACAAGAAGAATTTGTTTAAACTAAAAAAATATTTTACGACATTATGACAATACGACCTATGAATCCCCCAAATGTTTTTTACAAAAAAATTTTTGTTTGTTATATTATATTCATTTGAAAAAACTACTTTAATATTTTTTGTTTGTACGTTTAAAATTTTTATACACTTTTTCATATGACAAATTTTTTCCTGAAGAAGCTACACATTGATGTAGCGAAATATTGAAATAAAAATTAAAAGATTTTTATAAAAAAGACTTTAAGCTTAACTAATTATTACATTAATATAATTATCTATAATTATAGACCAACATTTGTATACCAACATTTTAAAGAGATTTATGCTTTTTAAAGTGATTTTCGGAAGTGGGACTTATATGGGAGCTATGACTAATAATGGACCGATCATCTTAAAATTAGGTGACATGTATTCGATAATATAAAATTTATTTGGTTGGAAATTGGTGTAGATACCAATAAAAAGTAAACATTTATGACTGATAAGGTCCAATTTCGGGAGGAAATTTGTATGGGGCTATTTCACCCAGTTTCAATGGGCTCCGTCCTTTGGCCAAATAAATAATATCTACCAAATTTTATCAAAATATCTACAAAATTGGGACCTGTACTTTTCGCACAAGCTTTACGTGGACAACCAGCTAATCAGACGGACGGACGAACATCGTTTTATCGACACACAAATTGATTCTGAGTCGATCGGTACACTATAAGGTGGCTGTTAGTTTAATATTTTTGGGCATTACAAACATCTGCACAAACGCGTAATACCCTACCCATTATGGTGATGTAGGGTATAATTATTGAGCTAAATGGGTTTATTTTATGTTGCCATGGACAATAAGTATTGTTTTCAAAAAACAAATTTAATTCATTTTATATTTTCAATTTGCGGTATTGGACAATTTTGAACCTAGAAATAAAAGGGTAAATAAGCAAACCTAAGAACTAATCTGAAATAAAATATTTGAAAATAGGCTACGAAAAGCTTGACCAGAAACAAGCCAAAAAAAAAATGTGCTCAATCAGCCAAATTCATATCGGTCACAACGCTTAACCTTAACAGTTACAACTGTCAAGATTCGCTGTTTTAATCCACATTTAATATTTATTAAATCTAAGAAAAACAAGTAAGAAAGTATGGTCGGTCAAGCCCGACCATATAATACCCTACACTAAGTAAAAGAGCAAAAACATTTTTCTTGTAAAATTTCAATAATTTATATTTTTGAGTGATTTTCGGAAGTGGGCCTAATATGGGAGCTATGACTAATTATGAACCGATCACCATGAAATTAGGTCGTGTGATTTATATCTATATTAAAGGTAACTATGTGGAATTTTGTGTGTATACCAACATTTTTAAGCGTTTTATGCACGTTAAAGTGATTTTCGGAAGCGGGTCTATATGGGAGCTATGACTAATTATGGACCGATCGAACTTGGTCCTTGGTCCGATTGAACTTGGTCCTTGAGCCGAAAAAATAATATGCACCAAATTGCATAATACCATCCCCACTATGGTGGTGTAGGGTATAAAAATGTCAACGTTTTTAAATTTCGTTTAAAAAGAGTTCTTAAAATTAAAAATTTCATAAATTTGGTAATGCATGCAAGTTGATGTGCTGACATCATTAACATATATGTTGTATATTTTATATTCAAACATCTGTGGTTAAACGAAATAGAAAAAATGCCAAAAAAACTAAGATAAATTGTGCAACCTTTTAACGTTATCCGATTGAACTTAAATTTTCATAATTAGATTTTTTGTTGATGGAGACTTTGAAAATATCGAAAAACTAAAAAGCGCAAAATAAGAGCCAGTCTTTGAACATTCATGTTTGGGATAATTTTTCATTTCTGAATTCCTCACATAATACAAATCCTTAGTTTCTTTCCGCTTTACTCTTTTTTTGCTGTTAATTTTTTAACATTTTCACAGAGAAACTTAAACACGCATTTTAATAATATTTTGTAGAAATTAATTCTATTTCATTTCCGTTTCAGTAATCAATAAACGAATATTTTATTGCAAAAATACTACAACATGTAGCATGTTCCACAAAAAAAAAAAAAAAAACGGACAGAGACTGATGTATGAATATATGTATATATCTTCACCTAAAATGCAAAAGGTCCTATCAACACTTTTTTCAATTTTACAGGAGAGACAAAAACATAATAAAATATAAAGTCTTGTTGTTACAAATATGATTTTCTTTCTTCAAAAAAATTTTTAATTTTTTGATTGTTACGCCCATTGGCATTTCAGGTAACGATATGTATGTAAGTGTGAATGTTGATATGAATGTATATGTTAACAGCCTTGTTGTAAACATAGTTTTGCATAATATTACAATTCCAAACCAATAAACTTTCAACACTCTCGCATACATACTTCTATAAATAAATGTAGCAGCAACAAATCTAAAAAAAAAAAATAGGAATTGTGTATATCAGTGAAATATTTATGGGGCTCTAACATGCAGCAAAAATATAAAAATCTACACCCAGCAAATAAACGCATAAATTTTACATGTTCTACAGAGTTTTACTTAGTACATTTTATGTCAGTTAAGGCAACAAACCAAAAAAAAAAAACAGAAAAAAATGAAATGGCTAAAAATAAATTTAAAAGTATTTCGGCATTAGTTTGCAGGGCATTAATGTTGCAACAGACATGTAAACGAATAGCAGCGAAAAAAACATTAAAATGATACCAAAAGGGTCCTTGAAATTTAAGCAAAGTTTATTTTGTTACAAAAATAACAACTGTAATGTTTGTAAATACATTTTGTTTAGGAACTAAGTATGTAAATGTGTAAACAATCATGTGGCTGATAATAAACCGCGATAGGCAATGCACAATTTGACTTTGAAAATGTATAGAGCATAACTAACATACATAACTTCTATATACAACTACGATTTTCATTTCGCCAATGAAAAATTGTTGCACAACTCATACAATTTCTCACTTGAAAATTTACTGGTTTTAAGGCTGTATTGTTGTTTATCAAAATGATTGGTTGAATGGATGTTGGCTTGCCATGAATGAATATTTTAACTGGAAAATTAACAAAGAAAAGCCAATGCAAACAAAACCAACAATAACGCACACTCACCAACACTCACATCAGTTGTGGGAATCGAATGTTTATATTTTTGTTTAATTTTTAGCATCATAAAATGTTTATCATCATAAATTTTAGCATTTATTTATTTATTATTTTGCGTCACGTCAATGATAATTAAAAATAAATCAATTTTCAAAAAAAAAATAAATTTGCCAACAACAAAAAGCTAAATACTTATCAAAACACTAACATTTTCACGCAAAACAACACACGAACATGAATTCATATATATGTATGTACGTCAATAATTCATATATTACGACAACAAACTACACCACATACTAATGCATATATATTAGGGTAGAGCTTATTTTTCGATTTTCGTTATATACACAGAGAAAACAGATTCGTGATAGCAACCGAATTTGTTGCCAATCGAATGATTCTACCTTTGTGACCGAATTTTACAGTTGCGGCTATAGAATTTTAAAGGGGGTAACAAAAGTTTGGTTGCTTTAATCGAAATACTTCTTTGTCAACTGTCTTTCTGTTGATTGAACCGAAAAATTCTATGTGTACAACCGAATCATTCGATTGGCAACAAATTCGGTTGCTATCACGAATCTCTATTCTCTGTGTACATAATAACAAATCGTTGCTGCGCATTCAAAACCACCAACATATGGGCAATTCCATATCATCGTACGCGACATTTATACGCTTATAGAGTAGAATAGATTTAGCTAAAATAAGAGTATCTGAAAAATAATTTGGTCTTTATGTTCCATTAAGAGGAACAAAATATAGTAAATTTTAAAATAATAAAAAGTTATATCGAAACATTGTTGTATAAAAAATCGACCAAAATAAGGGTATATCGTACGTGACATAAAACGGAAGTCATTCTGATGCACATGTAGAAATATGCGAAAATTTTCTAATTGTTGTTTTCTTTTAATTTCTTACACTAAACTAAATTTTTTTTCTTTACAATCCGTCATATTTAATTAAAAACAATCTTTGGATGATTTTTTAATAAATAATATTTAATATCGTACGTGACATACCGTATGTGACAGATTTTTTTCTTATAGTAAAACAGTATATAATTCTGTAAATATTTGTATACAAAAACTAAAAAAATTAATGGAAAATATACATTCGGTTTTCAATAAACAATTTTATTACAGCAAATAAACAATCAGAATCAAATTTATTTCAAATTATATGCTAATTCGGAACTTAGTTTTAAACGCAATATTAGCCTAAAATATATCAATTAAATTAAAGAAATTAAATTAAATATAGTCAGTTTAGGCTATTATAAAATGTTGTAATAAGCTCTAAATACTTAATAATAATATTTTAGTGTTGTCTCCTATTCAAATCATTTTGAAAAAAGTTTCAATAAGTTTCATTCTCGTGGAATTGCCCATATGTGTTGTTTAAGAACTTTTCAGAGGAGTAAAAATAGTGTTGATTTTCTTAAATTTTTGAGTTATAGTTTTTCTGAAACTTCTCGATATTTTTATCAACAAAACAGTAACAAATTTAAATAAAACAATTTGATTATTTGGAACTTTAATAAAGGCTTATATGCAAGCGAGTACTTTTGTAACAATAACAAAACACATGTAAAATTTTCACTCAAAGTAATCGCTTGTATTATAAAACAAGTATGAAATTATGGTCGGTCAAGCACGGCCATATAATACCCTACAATAAGTAAAAGAGCAAAAAATTTTTCTTTTAAAATTTCATTAATTTATATTTTTGAGTGATTTTCGGAAGTGGGTTATATGGGAGCTATGACGAATTATGGACCGATCACCATGAAATTAGGTCGGGTAATTTATGTCCATACGAAAGTTAACTATGTTGAATTTTGTGTGTATACCAGCATTTTTAAGCGATTTATGCACGTTAAGTGGAAGCGGGTCTATATGGAAGCTATGAATAATTATGGAGCGATCGTAACAAAATTTAGTGACATGAATTTTGTAAATATAAAACTTTTTTGGAGCGGAATTTGTGGAGATACATATATAAATTAAACATTTATGACCGATGAAGTCCAATTTCGGAAGGACATTTGTATGGGGGCTAGGTGAAATAATGAACCGATATGAGCCAGTTTCAATAGACTTGGTCCTTGGACCGAAAAAATTATATGTACCAAATTTTATCGAAATATCTTCAAAATTGCGACCTGTAGCCGACCAGCCAACCAGATGGACGGACGGACATCGTTTAATCGACTCAGAAAGTGATTCTAAATCGATCGGTATACTTTAAGGTGTGTGTTAGACCAATATTTTTGGGCGTTACAAACTTTTGCACAAACGCATTATACCCTCCCCACTATGGCGGTGTAGGGTATAAATAGCATATTAAATCAAAATAATATCACGAAAATGGTCTCAAATGTGGTTTTCGAGATGAAAGTGTAATCGGAATACGTTCAAATTTTTACAGTAGTTAGTTAATTTCTTGCAAAAATTTTGACTTAATACTCTGATATTCAATCGATTAACCGTTAACGTTTTTTTTGCAAAATATAACTTTTTTTCAAAAGGGATTTCTTTTTAGAATTTTTTAGCTATAAAGAAAGCTTAGGTCAATTCCTTTAAGATGTTTTTGATGGCATAGTGGGATGCAATCGAAATAAATGTTTTGAAACTCAAGACGTACAATTTATTAGGATAGATATCCCACTCGCATCCCACTAAGCGAGCAAATAGGTCCTAAAGGTAAAGTCCTTAGCTTTCTTTTTGGAAAAAAGTACGATTTTGCCAAAAAAAAAATCAAAAATTTATTTTGATAGATATCCCACTAGAGTATCCAAAACCGAATCCGGTCAACCGGTTTTTTCATCTTTGTAAACTCCACCGATTTCGGTTTTTTTTAACTTTTCGGTTTTTTGACAAACCGGTTTTTGTAAGACGGTTAACCGGTTTTAATGAAATATATTTTCTAAAACTTATTCAAACATATTTATGAAAAACTTTGATACAATTTTTAAAAATATTGATTTATTTTATAGAAAATTGTAGCATTTGACAACATTTAGTAAAATATATAAAATAATTGCATAAAGAATTCAAAAATGCTAAATTTACATTAAATAAAAATTTAATATAAACCGGTTAACCGGTTTTTTTGAAGACAAAAACCGAAACTGTTTAACCGGTTTTTTTAAAAGACAATAATCGAAACCGGTTTTTTCAAAAACAGACTTTTTCGGTTAAACCGGAAACCGGTTTTTTAAATTTGCCGGTTTTTTGGACATTCTATATCCCACTCGCATCCCACTAAGCAACCAAATAGGTCTTCAAGGAAAATATCTCTGCTTTCTTTTGAGAAAAAAGGGATCATTTTGAAAAAAAAGTGAAACATTTCTTTGATTTCGAAAAAAAAAATTTTACATTTTTTTATTTTTTTTTAAAAAAAAATTTGTTCGAAAGATTTTATTGTTTAATTGTTATGTTTGTTTTTAAGTACAAAAAATTCCTGGTTTTATTTTCAATTCAAAATTAAAATAGAAATTATCAAATAATTTAAAATTAACCGATTATTAACCGATTAAATCTAAACCCCGATTAATTATTTGCTCGATTAACCGATTAAACCAGAAACCCGATTTACTGAATACACTAGTTTATACCCTCTTGTTTATCAAGTGCGAAGTCTGCTTTTGAGTATTTTACCATCAACCATTTATCGAATTTATAGTAGATCCCAAAACATATATATATTTTGGGCCTTACGAAACTTGAAGCCGGTACAGCCAAGCCTGCCAATATTGGGGATTTGTCCCCAAAGATGGGAATTTTGTAAATAAATTTTTTATACATTAATTTTATTTACAAAATTTTTTTTTTTGGCGTTTCATAATTTTTGGTAAATGAAACAACCTTTGTAAAAAAATGTTTATTAGAATACAATTAATTTAAAGTCTTATTGCATATCCATGTTTTGTCTGCATATTTTTCCATTTATTTTCTGCTTATATTAATCCTGCTTTTAAGTTGAGCCAATTTTTGTACGGTGATATATAATGACTTAAATGTTTAGCTCAAGTGGTCTTTTTATACACCAACGATATACATATATAAAAATACAAGGTTCTGGCTTAAAACAGGACTGAGAAAAATAAAAAAACTGCGTTTCTTAGGTTAAGGGACCATTTGGTCCGTAGTAGTTTACTTTGGTTGCCTTTGATTTGTTTACATTTATTTAAAATAAGTATTTATTAGTTTGTTTCCTGAAACATAATCAACTTCCAAATCTGAAATATCGAAGTCACTTTCTGCATTGAGCAATTCTCGTATTTCATCTATTAAAAACTGCATACAAAGTGAAACAAGCATTTTCAAATATTTGTGCTACTTTACAACAAAATTCCCATAATTATGTTTTACATATTGATTAAAAAACAAAAAAGGAAGCCCACATTTGTATTTATAGCTCTTTTTATAGGGACCAAATGGTTCAGGGTTAATTTATTTATTACATAAGTATTTAAACTTTCCTTTGTCATAAGGGTATCATAGGCATATTATTTACCATTTACAAAAGATTTGACAGTACCATTCTTCTGCAGACCAATTAGCTTACTACCTGGTTTGTAACACTGCACCTCGTAACACATCATTTAAAGTTGCATGTTAATTTAGTATTTGTTCTTACTCGGTTGCTATTTAAATTCGGTATAATCAGCCCTCAAATGGATAAGATTTAAGCAAAAATCATGATTATATCTATACGATTTAACACAGTCGAATATAGCTCTCTCATTTGTTATAAAAGTTTTGGTCAAATAAATTACAGAAATAATTTTTAACAAACAAATTTCATGTATATATTTTATATTTGATCCAGATATAAAGTGGTTAATAATGCCATAAAAATTACAAATTTGTAAATAATCAAAAATACTATGTGAAATTAATTTTTTACCCTCAGATTAATAGTCCAGCATACTATTGACGGGGCACTCAAGTGTTAAAAAGTTGGATAGAAAATGTTTGTTTTAAGAAATTATTTTAAAAATTTGTGACCAAAAAAAAATTTTATTTGTTTTCCAACAAAAAAAAATTTAAAATGTTTGATTGTTTTTTACAATTATTTGGAAAACACATTTTTTTGTTAAACATATATTTTATGTATGAAAAGAAAAAACCAGAGACCAAAAATAACTGTTATTCAATTTTTTGAGACTGAAAAAGTTAGGCATAAATCAATGAATAATTTTTACGTTTTCAAATAAGTGTTATTCAAAATATTTACTTTTTTTCGTTGCTCATAACTTTTATTTTCAATTTATATTTTTTTACGTTGCCTAATAAGAGTTATTCATAATATATATTTTTTTTCGTTGCTCATAACTTTTATTTTCGATTTATATGTTATTAAGTTGACTAATAAGAGTAATTCTCCACAATATGTGTTTATTCGTTGCTCATAACTGAAAAGAAGTTTTTTTTGGTCGCCTCGCTAGCATTTTATTAGTACAAACATTGTATTTCACCTTTAAAGTCACAAAAAAGACGCTTAGTTGCACCTTTTATCAGTCAAAAAAAGACGCAGAACAGAAAATGCTCTTTCCACAGAATCCTGTGTAGCCAGTACTGCATGGACATTATGAACCAATTTACGTAAAAATGGAAAAGTATACTTTTTCTCTTCCCAATAATGTAACAAATCGGCTTCTACGTCCAGTCTCACAGGCTTAAAGTTGTCTATTTCAGCTATATCTGCTAATAACTCTCGAGATGTATTGTCTTCGTCATCTCCTGAAGATAAATCCACTTCAAGTTCTCTAATTGATGTTCTGAGCAACGATGACGTATTTAAATTCGCCAGCCAGAAAATCGGATATTGGTTGAAGGGGAGATACTTCAGGAGATGTTACCGAAATATTTTTCAACTGAAAAAGAAATTTGAAAGTAAACAAAGTTTGTTTACTTCGCACTTTGTTGCTTTGGTCCTTTGAAAAACATATAAATCGAAAATAAATGCTAGGAGTAACGAAAAAAAATATTCTTTAGAATAACTCATATTAAGCAACGTAAAAATATATAAATCGAAAATAAAATTATGAGCAACGAAAAAAAATATATTTTATGAATAACTCTTATTAGGCAACGTAAAAGATTATAAATTGAAAATAAAAGTTATGAGCAACGAAAAAAAATAAATATTTTGAATAACTCTTATAGGAAATCAAAATTTATTTGATTGAAAATAACTATTAGTTAAAGAAACAAAATTTTATTTCTACAATATAACAATTATGGATCAATTTTTTTAAATATTTCTTATAACATTTATGTCTCTGGAAAAAACACATTCTCAAAAAAATGTTTTTTCTTTGAAAATTTAAAATTCAATGAAAAATGTATTGAAACGAAATAAAATTCTCATCGTTTGATTTTGATGTTTCAAGCGCTTGGGAACGTTTTGTTCTGTTTTATAAAATTCAAGTTTATATAAAGGAACGAAAAATACGTTTTGAAAAATATGAGAATTCAAAAATTAAATTTTTTTTTTTTAAAAAACGTTTCGTTACGTTTTTCAAAATTAGTTCATAAATGTAAAATTTTTAATTTGTGGCTTATGCATGAAATTCAATTTTATTTTGTTTTAAAAATTTATAAAAGATATCGATGTCAAAATAATTTTAAATTTTATATTTAAAGATTTTAGAGCGAATGAAATATAAAAACTAAAATTTTTTTTAAGTTTTATATAAATATTGCTACACAGAGACAACAGATTCGTAGATACAACCGAATTTGTTTGCCAATCGAATGATTCTGCCTTAGTGAACGAATTTTACAGTTTTGGTTAAGAAGGGGTAACAAAATTGTTGGTTTCTTCAATCGAAAATATTTTTTATCAACTGACTTTATGTTGATAGAACCCACAAATTCTATGTGTGCAGGAGAATCATTCGATAGACAACAAATTCGAATCAGTTTTCTCTGTGTACATTGACACAAAATTGTGATTTTTAAATAAATTGTACAACTTTTAAACATTGTGTGGTGTTACTAAAATATTCACCCTTTGGTTTTTATATGACGGAGAACAATTTAAGAGTATCGAAACTTAAAAAAAGTGCAAAATAAGGTTAACCCTAATACACATAACTACATGCAATGTTCTTAAGCGTGATGTTGAATGGGCTAAAACATTTTTGTTTGTTCATTAGAAATGTATTAGACATGCCTACATAGATACATCCCAGCAGTTCTAGGAGACTGACCCGAACTAGTGATTTTAACTATCATTTAAGGTGATAACATGTTACATAACTAGCTGTACGACTAGTTGTTTTAACACGAGCATGTCCCAAACATTTTTTTATTACAATGAGACTGTTTGATAGCTGGTCCAAAGTAGTCAACGCATTTGATTCACATACTGCTTAAGTAGAGTCCAATAACCGATTGCATGTAGATAAACCTTCCTCCGACTACTCTCGAATAGATTACTTACTTGCATCTAATTAAATGTATATACATATGATTTTAAACACAGATTATTTTACATGCTACAGATTATTTTACGACTAGGATATGTATATGTTAAAAGAACTACTTACTTCGCTTGCCAATTAACCAGCTAAGTAGCTAGTAAAGTAACTATTGTTATGTAACCGGTATATGAATTCCATAAGTTGACTACTTTGGACCAGCTAAAGGGACTGTCTGCCCTTTGTAATCTATGTAGGGTCAATTTATCCGCTGCTTAGAACACTCAAATGTTAAAATAACTAGTCACGTAGATAATCATGTAACCAGTGATGACTCCAAATGATATGTAAAATCACTTGTTCGAGGCAGTCACCCAGAACTGATGGATTTTAAAATTACTATTGTGTGTGTTTTAGGATGTTGCAAATTTCTATAACTTTTAAGTATGTGTAAACACAATATTTCACACACAAGATTTTAATCCTTGATTAGATATTTAAAATCCATTTTGCGAATAATGATAAATGACCAGTAGTCTTGGGAACCACAAAATTGTATTAGTGGCCTTCTTCCAAGCAAAAATGAAAAATATGCTGAATTGTTTTATACAACTAATTTATAGCATTTAAATTTGTTTTTTTTTATTATTTGGAATTAATTATCAAACTAATAAGATTTTGTGAAACATGAATAATAATTATGAAATCTTTTGTCTCAATACAAAAGCCTTAAATATGTACAGTAAATGGCCTATTATTAACCGAAAAACCTTATTAAAATATATGATTAATTGTTTTGCCGTAAACAGCACCATTATTTAATATACAGTATAAATTCTCTAAAATATATAAGCTGCTAATTGTAATTAATTGCGTCATAATCAATAAGTTGAAATTAGGTAAAAATTGTAATAAAACAAGTAAAAAATGATGGTCTGTCAAGACCAACGATATAATACCTTACACTAAGTATCACATATTGAACTGGTCTCAATTATTTTATAATTGAATCAAGTATTCATGTGCTCAAAAACTAAATTTTCTGTTATTTTCTACTGAATTTTGAGTTTTGAATTTGATAATTTTGACAATTGAATACATAATTTTCGTTATAGGTTGAATTTTAAATACAAAAATTATTGAATAGATAATTTTCGTAATTGAAAACACATTTTTGTTATTTTTTGTGTTTTCAATTACGAAACTGATCAATCTTCGACAATTATGAAGGTCTCTATTTACAGCTATAACAAGTCGGAGCCTTTTTGAATGAAAATCAATTTTTTTTTCCTTCCAAAAAATAAAATTTGTCGAGGTCTTCAAAATTAGATGCAAGTTGAAGTCGAATCTCGTTGGAAACAAGAAATAGTCACTCTGAAGCATTTCGTAGCCTAATTCATTGATTTTTGGCATGGAAACTACACATGTGCGGCAGTCTTCTTGCGGAAAGCTTTTATACTCAAGAGATCATTCAAAATTCAAACCACTGAGCCATGTGAGATGCCTACGGCGTTCACAATCTCTCAGACTTTTTATCTTCGATCAGCCAACACCGTATGTTGAATTTTTTCAATAGTTTCGGGTGTAGAGCACTCATCGGGGACACAACGAAATTCAGTAAACCACTTCTTCACAATTAAAATAAAAGTGAAGATGTTGAGTGGTGGTGTTTTTCTGCTTATTGAACAGACGAAATTCACCTTTTTCCATTTGCTCCTCAAGTCACGAGTTGGTCTGCTATCAATGGTTGTCAAACATAAAATAAATGACGCCGATTGTTCAAATTTTAATGACAGATGCCGGTTGACAGATGTAGTGTTCCCATTCAGTTAAGAAATTAAAAAATTCTCGGAAACACGCTTGTAAAATGTATGAATGTTTGGAATGGATAAAGTAGGTGTTCGTATCACTGGACAATTCTCAGTACTTTTTTTGGCCCACTCTGTTCAAATCTTCAAAATGTCCTTTTTCGCTTGACAACTTACAATGTTCTCGTGGCAAAATTAATGAAATTTTATCAAAGTTCTCATAAAATTTATTCCAAATTTCTCAAAACTAAATTTTTTAAAATTTCATTACAAAAAAAAAAAAAAAAAATCTGTGTTAGCAATTTGGCTAAAATGGTATTAGATGATACTACATCCAAATAATTATTTCAGGGAATTCAAATGTTAATTTAGGCGATTTCAAATAAAACAAGTAAGAAAGTATGGTCGGTCAATCCCGACCATATAATACCCTACACTAAGTAAAAGAGCAAAAACATTTGTCTTTTAAAATTTCAATAATTTATATTTTTGAGTGATTGTCGGAAGTGGGCCTTATATGGGGGCTATGACCAATTATGGACCGATAACCATGAAATTAGGTCGTGTGATTTATGTCTATATAAAAGTTTACTATGTTGAATTTCGTGAGTATACCAACATTTTTAAGCGATTTATGCACGTTAAAGTGATTTTCGGAAGCGGGTCTATATGGGAGCTATGACTAATTATGGACCGATCGTAACAAAATTTGGTGACATGAATTTCGTATATATAAAACATATTTGGGGCGCAATTTTTGGAGATACATTTATAAATTAAACATTTATGACCGATTTCGGAAGGACATTTGTATGAGGGCTAGATGAAATAATGGACCGCTTTAAGCCAGTTTCAACAGGCTTGGTCCTTAGGCCGAAAAAATAATATGTACCAAATTTGATCGAAATATCTTCAAAATTGCGACCTGTACTCTGCGTTTACATGGACAGCCAGCCAACCAGATGGACGGACGGACATCGTTTAATCGACTCAGAATTCTAAGTCGATCGGTATACTTTAAGGTGGGTGTTAGACTAATATTTTTGGGCGTTACAAACATCTGCACAAACGCATAATACCCCTCCCAACTGTGGTGGTGTAGGGTACAAAAATGTCAGCTTCAGTAAACTACAAACTTAAAGCAATGTTAGCCAATCCTTTCCAAAATCAAAAACAATGCAACAAAATTAAACGAATACGAATCAAGTTAAACAAACATTATAAAAAATATGACACTCGTATGTTAATTCAAATCAATTTGAATTATGGATTTAAAAAAGATGGAAATATTAAACTGTCCTTAATTAAAGGTCACCATCAAATATAAAGATTAAAAATAAATGAAAGAAATGTAAATAATTGAAATAACTAATGTCCACATAATCAGGTAAAATATATTTAATATATATTACAGATATATCCGCATCTGTGAGTATCAAACCACATTTGATTATTATATTATACAAAATTATTATAATAGACACATCGGTAAATACCGGAAGAAATTACAATTTAATCTCAAAGATATTTCCGCCAATTTGAATTGTATTCGTGTAGATGTTATACAACCATTTTCCTTTTTTTATTTAATACTACATTTTCATTATTTTTGCCTTATTATTATAAATAAAACGAGTATACATTTAATTAAAAAAAAACAACCTTGAATAATCGTATCCCATTACATTTTATCCAATGCTTTAAGCCTACAATTTCTTTTTATTAAATGCTCCCGATTTTTTTTTTAAACCAAGATGAGCACAATAAAATTTAAAAAAAGGATACCAGCAACAAAGAATTGAAAGAGAATGTTGGAGGAAAAAAACATTTTAATTACTTTAAGTGATTACGTTCGTTAATTACAAAAAATTGCGGTCATTGAAGCGAAAAATCTTTTCTACAATCGAGTTCCATTTGTTTTCCCATGTTTTTGCCATGTCAGAAACAAAAAAAAATATAAGAATTAAAATAAAACACACAAATGTAGAAAGGCTCATGTACTACACCAGCGCAGATCCTCAAAGATATTTGTATGTATGGTTTTACACCCTTCACCACCGTAGTGGGGATGGTATATTGGGTTAGTGTTGATGTTTGTAACGTGTAAAAATATTGTACTAACACCCACTATAAAGTATACCAATCGGCTCCGGATAATTTCTGGGTCCTTCCGACCGTCCATGAAAACCTTGTAATCAGAGTAAAAAGTTTGGTACAAGCCTATTAAATTTGGTTATAATTGGTTCAATATTTTTTCTCCTAGCCCCCAATACAATTTCCCTTTCGGAAAGTAGTTAATCTCTCACAAATATCTTAGTTAAATGCAGCACAAATTAATTTTATATAAGCCAAACTCTCAATTTGTGACGATCGGCCATAATTAGTCATAGTTTCCATGTAAGTTCCACTTTCGAAAATCATTTGAACGAGTATCGATTTCTTAAAAATATTGGTATTCAAATAAAATTCAACAGAAATAAATTGTATATACACAAAAGTCATGTCACCAAATTTTATAACAATCGTTCCATAATCAGTCACTGTTCCCATATAAGACCCACTTCCGAAAATCATTTTAACTAGTATAAATTTCCAAAAAAAATATGGTATTCAAATAAAATTCAACACGAATAAGTTTCATATATTCAGAAGAAATGCCACCTAATTTTATGGCGATTGGTCCATAATTAGTCATAGCTCCCATATAAATTTTAAAAGAAAACTATTTATAATCATCTTATCGGTATAGGGTATCATATGGTCGGGCTTGACCAACTATACTTTCTTACTTGTTTTATACTCCACTTGCCGCACTTAATACAGATACAAAACGCAAAGACACAAATATTTAAATACTATATGAATTTCAAATCTCCCACGGGCACTCAATGAAAACGGTAAAGGAAAATGTCAAATTGTTTATAAATATCAAAGAAAACGATAACTGAGGGGCAGTGGTAGAAATAGAAAAATAAAATATTTAAATATAAAATGCAAACTATTTAGGTTAGACAAATTTTTAATTTTTGTTATGAAAATTTACTGGATTTTCATTAAGAAAACATTTTTTTATTAATTACTTTAAATACTCGATCACATACATATATTAATCCACTTATTCATAATAAATTTTTATTCTTATAAAAGGTTTATAAAACAAAATATAATAAATTTAAAAATTTCTTATGAATAAAGCCTTTATTTTGTTTAGATTTATTTTTCTCCTATTTATTCCAACAGAACTAATAATTTTTATATCATGATCCTAATGATCCATATTTCGAGAAACGAGTCATTAGTTTATGAGATGTAAAAAGTTGTCAGACCCAAGAGTGTGTTTTCTCTCTGACCTCGAGCTAGTAGAAGCACTCCTCTCTAAATACTAAAAGTTATACACGAAAATTATTTTACAGGAATGGCGACTAGAAACAATCAATACAGAATACTCGAAATTGCAAAAAAAAATGTATATTAGTTACATAATAAAGATTGAAAATATCGATATCAATATAATTTGTTCCAAGACTTTTTTCCAACTGAGTCTTAAAAATGTCTTTGTATATATAAAATCTGTTAGTCTCAGTAATTTCAGTCTATACAGCATTTTTTTTTTATTTTTTCTCCAACATAATGAACTGCAAAATTTTTGAAAAAATCATTTTCAATATTCAATATTCAGGTATTCCTATATTAACAAATTCCTATAATATTTTACTAAATAAAATGTAAAATAAACAGCGGTCCTTAATAACATATAATGAAAATCGGTGCAATGCCGCACAGTGGTATAGCAAAATAAAAAAAAGGGAAATAAATCTTTAACTTCTAAATGGTTAGTTCGGTTTGAATGAAATTTTACATGCGCAAATAGGTCATGTCGAGTTTAAGTTTTGAATTTGGACGTCATCACATTTGGACCATATCACCAGATGTGGGGTCCCCAAAGTAGGACACCTCGGGTATGTTAAATATTTAAAACAATACATTTTCTTTGTCTGTGTTCCGATTTCAAAAAAATTGCATGTACCAAGCACTACAAAAAACCTTGTAGTAACTAACAATTATCTCTTACTAGCTGACCCGACAGATGTTGTCCTGTCCAAGTTAACAAAATGCTTATGCTCGATTTGTGAATTTGTGAGAAGCGGTCTGAAAAGGGTAAAAATAATTAAAAGAAAAAAAAACGTATTATTGAATGATAATTTTTATTTATATAGGACATAGAATAAAATATACATAGAAGCGCTTCTGAGAGACAAAGAACTTAAGTTTGTTGTCAAAAACCTAAGTCTTGCAACAACATAATACATGTAAATTAATGTACATTGTACATATTATGAGTTTTTATATAAGTAATCGAATTTTGGTCTGCAAAATGATTGATCACAGATCGAGCTCCTTTTCTTGATTAAACGCTTATTGGAAAAGTTATTAGCGATTTTAGATATTGTGAGTTTTTATATAAAAAATCGATTTTTGGTCAGAAATATGAGTGATCACAGATCGAGCTCCTTTTCTTGATTAAACGCTTATTTTAAAAGTTATTAGCGATTTTAGATATTGTGAGTTTTTATATAAAAAATCGATTTTTGGTCAGAAATATTAGTGATCACAGATCGATATCCTTTTCGTGATTAAACGCTTATTGGCCAAGTTATTAGCGAATTTAGATATTTTGAATTTTTATATAATAATTGATTTTTGGTCAGAAATATGAGTGATCACAGATCGAGCTCCTTTTCTTGATTAAACGCTTATTGCCCAAGTTATCAGCGAATTTAGATATTTTGAGTTTTTATATAAAAATGGATTTTTGGTTTGAAAAATGAGTGATCACAGATCGTGCTACTTTTCTTGATTAACCGCTTATTGGCCAAGTTATTATCGATTTTAGATATTGTGAGTTTTTATATAAAAAATCGATTTTTGGTCAGAAATATGAGTGATCACAGATCGAGCTCCTTTTCTTGATTAAACGCTTATTGGCCAAGTTATTATCGAATTTAGATATTTTGAGTTTTTATATAAAAAATCGATTTTTGGTTAGAAATATGAGTGATCACAGATCGGGCTCCTTTTCTTGATTAAACGCTTATTGGCCAAGTTATTAGCGAATTTAGATATTTTGCGTTTTTATATAAAAAATCGATTTTTGGTTAGAAATATGAGTGATCACAGATCGGGCTCCTTTTCTTGATTAAACGCTTATTAGCAAAGTTATTATCGATTTAAGCTATTGTGAGTTTTTATATAAGTAATCGAATTGTGGTCTGAAATATAATTGATCACAGACCGATGTATTTTGCAGATGTATGTAATAAGTGGGCGTATTAGTGGACGTGGACAATTTTTATTTATGAAAAACTTTTGCGGACTATGTATTATTAAAAATTAGTTAAATCGGTACACGCGTCCTGCGATTTTAGATATATCGAAAAAAAATTGATTTGGTAAATTTTTCTTTCAGTAAAAACTTAAATTGGATTGCTATAATCAATTAAACAAAAAATTAGCCAAATTGGTGTAGCCGTTTTCCGATTTTAGATAAATAAAAAAAAGTGGGCGTGTTCAATTTTTCATTCCGTAAAAACCTAAGTTGGGCTATGACCAACATTTAAAAAAAAATTTTTCTAAATCGGTCCGGCCGTTCTCTACTGATGCAATTACCAACGAACGGCATTTGATTTTTATTTATATAGATAGATAATAGACTTCATGTTATATTTTTCTAAAGTTTCATCAGAATCGGCCAAAAAAGAAAATTCGGCTCATTCGCCAAAATATGGCCAAAAAATTAGTTTTTCTTGAATATCGCAAAATTTATATCACATGTACGGAAAAACTATAGGAGGTATTGACATATTTTTTTCACATTTTTATTCCCTATTATGTTGTAAATAAAGCCCCATGTCATGATTAAAAAAATTCTGAAATTTGTTTAACAAAATTTTTAAAAATTTGAAATTACCTGCGTTAACTGTATCCTATGAAGATAAAAACTCTTATACAAGTAAATATGGATATATTTTTAATAAGAATAAACTTTTGTTTTAATATTTCTCAAAATATGTTAATTTTGTTCCTACATTTTTTGTTCTAGTGGCCTGAGACACGTTAATGGCTTTGCGATTTTTTAATAACTTTAACATTTTTTAACCAATTTTTGTCTTTTATATCTCTTTAGAACGACTATTACGTACACATTTCGATTCTTTTAAGTTATATTGCAAAAGTAACTTAATAGCAAACTTTAAAAAAAAACTGAAAAAATGCATTTTCCCTTTGTAAATGCACCACAAAACTAAATCGAAAGTCGGCACGGGTTGCCCTTCTTAGAACAAGCTAACATTTTTTTGGTGGTATTTTAGGTCATTACGAAAGTTTTTAGGGGGTACCGTGTCAACATTTCAAAAAATTTAATTCTAAGGGACACTCTAATGTACATATGTATAGTCAATGTATCCCCTATATACAGTAGTTGTCAGAAATGTCTTATCACTTGGCTGACTACAATTTATATAATTTGAGTCATTTGATACGTATGTGCTCTTTGTAGGAGAGCTGTCGGAGGGAGGAAGGTTTGTTTACAAGCAATCGTTCAATGGACTATCTGTGTATGTCTTGGTGAATCCAATGTGTTGATTACTTTGGACCAGCTATCAAACAGTCTCATTGTAATCAAAAACGGCTTAGGAGTAGTCAAGTAGCTAGTTATGCAACTAGTTGTAACCGTAAATGATAGGTAAACTCACTATTTCGGGACTGTCTCCTAGAACTGCTGGGCAACAACGAACGAGTTAACATTATCCGATTTTATTCAAACCTTACTTTATAGAACCAAAAAAAAAATCGAAAAAATCGGAGCTAAATCCGTGCCAGAACCACCGAGTGTTACTGACAGTATCTTATTTTCTTTAAATTTGTTCGCAAATTCATATTTAATGCAATTTTATTTATAACCACTAAACTGTAATAAATAATTTTTGCTGCGGCATTCTGTGAAATCAATTGTGAATATTTCATTATTATGCTGAGAATAAAATAGAAAAACAATACTTAAATACAGATTAATTATCGCAATAATTATATATTATTGTTGGTTTTTTATGTAAATTGAAATAAATTTATTAATTTACTAGGTGCAAATTACTTATATACATGTATTAAATATTTACATATTAGTGAGGTTCATGCTTAAATGGAAATAAAACAAAATTTTTGGCTAGCGATTTGAATTTCATAACAGATATTTCAATGATTTCCTTCTTTTCAACTTGGCTTAAATAACACAGAGGAACAAAATTGATATTTTGGCACATTTAATTTTCAAATCAATTTTTTTTTTTTTTGACAACTCTTGTTTTTAAAATATGCCGGTTTTAATTTTTGATTATTCTATTTTTTTTTGTTTAATAGTTGAATAAAAAAAATTGTTTGTAGTGGTACTGTGCACAAAATTATCTTTTCTATAACATCCATTTTATTGATCTAAATTCAGGGATATATTGGTGAAATTGCATTTTTCATTATCATAAAATGCCCAGCATATTTCAGCTATAAGCATTCTTCAATGGGTGCGCATGTCCGATGAAATTGTTCATCATGCTCATCAGATTCTGTTAACAACTGGTTCTCAAAGTAATCCATATGGGAATTTAAAAAAATTTTTGTTGGATTTTGGTCAAAAATTTCATCAGACATGCGCACCCATTGAACAACGCTATAAATTCAAAAGCATTCATGTGCTGGACATTGTATGATAATGGAGTGGAATTGCTTAGAGCTAAAAAAATGTAATTAATGAATACTTCATATCCAAATTTGCTATCGAAGGTAAAATAATAGAGATATTAGTGATCTTTAGTTAAATTTGAACTATTTTTTTTCATTCTAAATTTTTGGGGTACTTTAAAATTAACCCTAGGATCTCTTTTGTTGTGTCTTATTTCTGACTTTCTGGTTGAATTCTCCGTTTTGGTATATTCAGGGACTTTTAGTAAAATTTTACGGATAATATTTTTGCGGAACATTTTAACCCCTTAAATCCCTGTTTTAATGTTGTTTTTTGCTTGTCAAAAGGTTAAAGCTATTCCCGCAATTCCAACAAATTGGAACAAAAATCTTAAAAATTTTATTTTAGCTATTTTGCCTATAGGGTCCACATTTCCTTCGGTGCTAGAAAAATATTTTGGGCATAAATAGATAATACATCAGGTTTTCAAAGCAGCTTTCAGTTTTTTAATCCCAGTTTGGGAATTTTAGAACATGTGCCCTAAATTTTGAAATTTTGATAAAAAAATATGTTAAATTCCGAAGAACATAACGACGAGATATTCAAAAAATAAGTCTTTTATACCCAAAAAAACAGCAAAAATCTGCGAGTTTTTGAAATTGAAAATCGTTTATTTTTGGATCCCTGGGTCGAATTTTATCGAAATATATTCAAAAGTATATTTATATGGACAGTAGAGTTGGATTTATTAGCTCAGTGAAGTGATTGCTCTTTTCTGCTCAGCTCACTGAAATGATCTAGGTCGCTCTTTTAGCTCATTAGCTCAGTATGTTGTATAATGACCATTTCATTTTGAGAATTGATTGTAGTGAAATAAATCAATTGTTACTGTTGTTAGTTGTAAAAACACACAGTCTTTTGACAATTAGAGATTTATGTGTGAAATTTTATTTAAACTTATATTTTTGCGAAAAAAAAGAGTTATATTTTTATTATTTCTAATTTCCGCTGCTAACCAAATGTTTAGACAATATTTGTTAAGCAGAACATTCACTAACTATAAGGACTAAATTATTACTAATTCTAATTGGAAAATATATAACACGTAATAAAATTACCAAAAATTCAAGATAATAACTGGAATTTGAAAAAGGAAAAATATTTTGATGATCTGATAATTGTGATCCAAAATAAAAATGTAACAATAACTAATCCAAAATGAATACTGTTGCAATTTTTTGGGGGTTTTCCCATTTACATAATGTTTTTTTACCTGATTTTTACAACTTATACATATATGTAAATATGATCAACAAAATTTCTACTAAAAATAGAAAGATAAATAGTTTTATGGTATAATTTGCATGAAAATATTTTCAACATTAACTTAACCTCGTCGCAATCATTTTAAATCGAGACTAGTCGTAATGTATCAAATTGATATCAATAAAAGAAAGGCGTGTTTGAAAATAATCTCTTCACAACTAGATCAGTTGTGAGTAACGGAAGTTTAATTATTTTATGATCTAACAATACATATCGTCACCTAAAATGCAAAACAACGTATCATCAAAAAATTCGAAATTGATTTTATTATTGATTACCAGGGAAACCAAAATATGCAAATGCATGTTTTTTCTGGTGAGTCTAATGGGCACATGGATAAGATATTTACACGTTTCAGAACTATTTAAGAATTTTGGCATCGATATGTTAGTGCATATTTGACCCTTAAATTCATATTTTTGCATATATTTGTTTTAGGAGCATATTTATGTCATATTTTTGCGTTTTAGAGCATATTTTACTGTTTAATAGCATATTTTGACTTTATCAAAAACAAATTTTGTCTTACTTATTTTTCGCTGTTGTGTTACAGGTTTTTGTTTCCTTTGTTTAAAATTCAAAATTGAAAAATATATTTTTTTAATATAAAATAGGCACTATTTTAATAACAGCGCCATCTAAATATCAAATTTTAGTTCTAATTCCAACTCAACCGTTCTAAGTGTTAAAGAAATATTATCTTTTAAATTTGCTTCTATAACATCAATTGATGTCAGGGAACGATTTCCCTCAAGTAGTTTTCATTTTATATCGTTTTTTGCTTCTCCTATAAACTTATGAAAAGTGATGTTACGTTATTTTGCATTTTAGGTGACGATATATAAATAGAATTTCTGAATTAAAGGAATAAGTTTTTATTGTTTTACAAAATAAAAAATAACGTAAAACTGTCATTTCACAAAACAGCGAAAAACCCACGATAGGTCGCTCATGGCACCTGACAAATGATGTAGATGTATCAGTACAGTAAAAAAGTGCATAAGATATCTGTTTTCAATTGCAATTATTATTTTAAAAATAACAATTATGTATTTCCCTTTTTCATTATTATTTTATGAAATATACTTACAAACTGTAGCAATACTCTTTCTTTATTTCATTCTACATCACCATACCATAAATAAATTCACACTCATTCAATAGCACACATATAAAAATTCATGAAAACAAAATCAATATGAATAACTCTAATAATTCTTGAAACAGTTCATACAAACGTTGTATCATATCAAAGCAAAAATATATACGCGGCAGCATACGATCATATACATACAACAAACCTACATTCGAATGATCGTTTTATTTTTATAGGACACAATACTCACTCACTTTTCAATGTCAGTGAGCGAAAGAATGTTACAGATTTGACGAGTAAAGTGAAACATGTGAAACATTGAAGATGACAAATGAATGTGTTTGTGCACCTCTTTCATGAGCTTAAAACAAAACCGCTCAGTTGAAAACGCTCAGTGGTGAGCTAAAAACGCTCAGTATAATGAATGATTCACTTCGCTCAGTTGAGTGAATAACTCAATTGAACTAGGTCATTCATGAGCTACACAACTCTAATGGACAGCCAGACGGACGAACTGAAGGATATCGTTTAATCGACTCAGAAAGTGATTCTGAGTCGATCGGTATACATTAAGATGGGTCTTACACCCATCTTAATGGGTCTTACACACCAGACTAATATTTTTGGGCGTTACAAGCATCTGCACAAATCCAGTATATCCTCCTCACTATGTAGGGATGTAGGGTATAAATATAAACTTATTTTATTTCATTAGGAATAAATGTTTTACAATTAAAAATATTTATAAATCCATATCTTACGAATTTCTTAACTGCCCGTCATAATTTTTGTTATTAAATATATTAATTACTGCCTACATCAGTACACCTTACGTTCAACTATGTTTTTCAACTAAAGATTTTTTAAGGAATTTCGTATATTTTGTAGCAAATGTACTGTAGATGAAGATGTACCATATAATACACTAACATATAGAATGTTAGTGTTTTGTTGAACCCTGATCATGTAAGATCATGTCCAGTATATCTACCTTATTATAAAGTTCTTTGAATTGTTCTTCAACAAAAAATTATCGGAACCACTCTAATGTTAATTTTTAATTACGTACAAATATATTTAGAATATAATACTTTATATTGTACATATATAATTAATAATGAAATGAACTATTACTTACATACAAATAAAGTCATTAATCATAATTTTATAAACAATAGTAGACATTAAAATAGTTTGCAAATAAAGAAAAAAACACACCATTAAATTAATTAAACTATTTTTTTAATGTCTTCTTGTTTGATTTTTTTAATTTATTTTTTTGTACTTATATTTCTGCTTGTTATATTTTTTGTGTGCTTAAATTTATGTAATTAAATCACGTTTAAAGCTGTTTCTTTTAGCTGAATCTACCAACCCCTGCTGATTTCGTGGCCGGTGTACGTTACCACTCGTGGAGAAATTAATATGAAAATAATTTAAATTGGATATTTTTATTCATATTGTTCATACACAGTATCGTTTAAAACATATTGGACAAAATTCAGCTTATAATTTTTTTTCCAATTCCATAGCAAGTAAGGAAACAACAAATGCACTAAAAATTAAAAATTCATTCTCGATAACATTAACAACGAAATTTATTTTCAGTATTTCTTTTGATATTATTAAAAAGAAAGTAACAATTAAGAATATTATATTCGGCTGTGACGAATCTTATATAGCCGCCAGCAATATGTGACAATAAAACATTTTTCTTATATAGGTTTTATATGGGTTGGTAGAAAGATTTATGTTCGCATAAAACTAGCTTGTGTCCAATTTCATCACGATATTAATTATTATAAGACATTTATGAATGTTCCAGTCATTTTCTGAGGAGGACCTTGTATGGGGACTAGCGACGAATGCTGACTGATTTTCGCCATAGTTTACAGCTAAATTTCATTGGATTATAAACATATTTATGACTTCTCAAGCAGTATTCCGGGGTGACATTTTGTAAGGGGGCTAGGTGATATCATTTACTGCTATTTACCATTTTCAATATATACAGAGAGTAGTTGTGAAAAATTTCAGCCAGTTAACTCTTTTCGTTTGGGCCCTATTGTGTTTTCAAGAGACATTTGGATGGACAGAATTTTATACGAACCCAGAATATATATATATTTTTGAGGATTTGCTATTAATACTTCGATGTGTTACAAAAGGAATGACAAAATCAATACACCCTCTTCTTTTTTGATGGTGGGTATAAACAAAATGAGTGTAAGAGTGTCATATTCGGATGTAACGAATCTTATAAAACCACCACCAATATAGTAGAGTCACCGATTGTTGTGCATTTTGTATAAAAACATTTTTCTGGTTCTCCCGATTTGGTTAGTTTCATATTTTCAATTACTAGAAAATATCTGTCGTAAGTTTCTCATTGCTAGAGGATAAGGAATGATGAGGTCCTTATATAGGAGTTACATATAATCATATGTCGATAGTCACCAAATCCAGTAGTAAGCTTTATTCATGCTTGAAAAAAACATTGTGTTAAATTTTTAATTAATATCGATATTTATGTGCCTGAATTATTGTATATCGTCACCTTAAATGCAAACGGACGTAACTATACTTATATTTTTATTCTTTTACTGGAGAAGCTAAAAACATTAAGCCAAAAATCCGCTTTAAATTCTTTAATAAAGTTATCATTTTTGATCGTAGGGGTCTAAAAATTAGCATGAGCATGTAGTTTGACAAAAAAAAACATAATCAATCAAAAACTCGATTTTGAATTTTTGTGTAGTTACGTCCGTTTGCATTTAAGCTGAAGATATGTATCTTATATGAGAGCTATGGCAAATTGTGGACTGATCGTTACGAAAAGCAATAGTATGATTTGTGCATAAATCTGTTCTGTAAAAAATTTTGGTTCGATAGCGTTATTTTTAAGATTTTTATTTGTGCTAATGTGTTTTCGGAAGTGCTCTTTATATGGAAGCTATGACAAATTAAAGATCGATTTTTACTATATTAAATTTATATTATATACCAATACGTATGATGCATTTTATTGGAAATAATAATACTCATACGTTATGTTACATGGAACTTATTTTTGCTGCATTTTGTATTGATACTGCTATTGTATATCGATGGCTCAATATAAGAAAGGCGTAACTCGATTTTTTGTTACTTTACAGGAGAAGGAAAAAACTTAATAAAAATCCATAAAATTTTAGACACAAAAAAGTTTGAATGCAATTTTTAATAAGAAGAGGTATCAAATTTTATTTCTCATTTAAAATTTATTTTTTTTTATTTCAATGAAGTTATTTAATATACCCTTTTTACATTGATATTTTTGAAAAAAAAAAATTAGTTACGCCTTTTTTATATTAATCGATATGCATTTCTGCACCATATAGTCAGGAGGAAATTTGTATGGGGACTGCCAGCAGACATGGACTAATATTATGGTTCCCACTGTTGTATATTAAATTTTAAACATAGAAAATAACTACATGCTTCTTTGCATGTTAGAAATGTTACAAGTCCGAAAACGTAGATCAGAGTTACAGACATTTAATGCATAAATATCCTCCCACTTTTTTTACGAGGTAGTCCACTTACGCCTAAAATCCTGGGATACCTTTCCCGTGTTCTCTAGTTCTTTTTTTACAAGATCCAAATACTTTCCACAGGCCTAAGTTCTGGATAGTTGGGTAGATTTGCGTCGCATAGTACAAACTTCACTTTATTATTTGAATACCACTTAAGGTTTTTTTCCATTGTGCCAGAAATATAGAGGTATTCTGAGCGGTTTTAAGAAAGGTGAGAGCCGTTTTTTGAGACACTCCGTAATATATATTTCTGTGTTTATCGTGCCTGATGTCACAAATGAATGGCTTCATTTGCCACAACAGCAAATAGCTTGCCACATAAGAAACTTCTTGGGGAATTTTCTTTTTTTGGTTTTTTTGTCCGGTGTTGATCTTGAACATTACCTAATCCATCAGCCACATACAAATCTTGATCCGTAAGTTATATTAAGTCTGCCAGTACATAATTTTTATCATCAATCAGACAACAGGTATATTTTTTAATAAAATTTGACCTAAATTTTTCGATCGTTTGCTTCTAATTTCTTAACCGGATTGCGATCTGAAGCTTTCTGATTTCATTTTTAAACTTCGCGGAATGTACTTCAATACCATTGTACCATCTTGGCTGAAAAACGGAATTGGATAAATGAGCGTGGCACCACTCATACCAAGTAAATAGATGTTTTCGAATATCTGGATAACTATCACTGAAAGTTTTCATACTTCACACGAACCAATTTGATATCAGTGCATGAAGTCTAACATAAAATGGGATGGATCTGAACAGGGGGTATGCCAACTCATATATAAAGTAAACAGTTATTACCGAATATCTGAAGAACTATAATTGTCAAATTCTTCAAACTTTGTCCGTCTAGCTCTGTGATCATTTTACATAGCTTGGCTGAAAATGTAGAGATTGGATTACCTCCCACACAAAGTAAATAAAAAATTTACCTGATTCAGTTTATTATCAGAGCATGAGGTCTAACCAAAAATGGGAGGGATCTGAATAGAGGTTGACTTACTTCCCAAACAAAGTAAATAGTTATTTATAAACATCTTCAGAACTTTATATAAATTAATTTTTTATCACCTTACGAATTTTAGCTGAAATGGGCAAGATGGCTGTAGGACCTCCATTACAAAGATAATTGTAATTTCTAGACTCTTTAGATTTGTCTGAATCACTTTCCTATATTTTTAGGATGTTTGTCTGAAATTGGGCGGGATCGGCATAATCTTTATGGCCCCTCCCATTTAACGAAACACGTTATAATTGACTATCTGAAGAATTATAATAGTTAAAGTAATACTTCAGATGAGTTATTTTGTTTCCATTGTATATAAAATATATGAAAATGGATTAGATCAGAACAATGGACTAGTATCTTCCATACCAAGTATATAGTTATTTTCGAATATCAATTGAACTGTAACACGTGTCCTGATATGCCAAAAATTAAGGGGATCGGCGAATGAATATCTGTAGAACTATAACAGTAAGATTCTCAAAACTTTGCGTGAGTTATTATGTTGCCATTGTACGTAGTTTATAATAACAATAACTGAAAGTAGTTCTGAACAGTAGAGATGATTCCTCCCATTCAAGGTAATATTCATTTAAAGAATAATCGTCGGTTTTCTTTTTCGGCTTAAGGCCTTTAAAATTCTAGTTTAGCGTTAAGTTAAGAATGATTAAATTTTTACACCCACCATAAAAAAGGTATAAGCATTTTATCACTCCGTTTGTAACACATCGAGTATATATATATTCTGGGTCTTTATAAAATTCTAAGACGATCTAGTTATGTCCGTCCGTCTGTCTGTGTGTTGAAAATATGATAGGGCCCAAAGTAATGGAGCTAGCTAGTTGAAATTTTCCACAAATACTATCTGCTGATAATGTTTGTTTAGTATTGAAAATGGGCAATATCGGAGCATGGTTTCACCTAGCCCCCATACAAATTTCCACCCTGAAATACTGTTTGAGCCGTCATAAATATGTTGATTATGCGGCAGTCCTGATAAAATTTGGATAAACACTCAGAAGAATACAAAATATACCGAAAATCGGGCAACATTCGTTCTTAGTCGTCATACAAGGTCTCTTCAGAAATGACTTGAACATTCATAATTATCTAATAATTATTATGAAATTGTGAGGATCGGTCCATAATTGACCTTACCCCCACATATATCGCCTATATCAGACAAATATTTTATTGTCACATATTGATGGTGGGTATAAAAGAATTATTTACTTTTTTATATATAACCAGTTTTGTCCAATATGTCTGGTCGCTTGCTTATTACATTATATTTATTGGTTTATTAGGTTAGGTTACGTGGGTTGCTCGCAATTTAGTGAGTTCACTCGGAGGCCGTGTGGCCCATTGTGGTACCCTTAGAAATACTATTCCCTTATGCTGAAAATTCGTACATAAAGTGAGAATAGTTTCCCTCCCTAATTTCGTTGGCTATGTGATTCCTGTGGTCCCTGTGGGAACCAACCAGTACTTCTAATAAATCTGATCATATTTACTAGTGACACATCTCTGAGACTGTCCAGATCATGGAAAAGTGCTCTACCAAGATGTAGTAGTCTATGCTCTTGTAAGGCTGGGCATTCACATAGAAGGTGCTGTACCGATTCCTCCTCCTCTTCATCTAAACAACTTCTACAATAGCTATAACGTAAAGTGATGATATTTGACCACCTGAGTTCCGTCTCGCTCAAAGCCCATTCATCTATCAATTTCGATACTGTCACCAGGAGAGTGTGAATATCCCTTTGCGCTAGAGATACGTCCAGGGACGAACCGTTGGTTGTTCACCCATCAGATACTTCATTTCCCCGGATGTCCTCGTGTCCTGGAACCCAAATCAACTCGACGTGATGTTGTGTCAGTTGTGCCAGTGATTTGATACAATTGAGAAGACATTTCGACCTGATCACGTTGGAGTTAAGAGCCTTGATTGATGCAAGGCTGTCCAAGTAGATATGTATAGTCGAATTTTCGAGATTCAGTTCCGGGATTTTTCTCGCGACTGTATCGATGGCATAAATCTCTGCCTGGAAAACCGTGCAGGTATCGGGTAATCGAATAGACATCAAAAGGTCCAGCTCATCTGAGATGATTCCCGAGCCCGTGCCTCTTTCTGTCTTTGAACCATCAGTGTAGATTGAGATCACGTCATCCCTTAGGACAGAGTTCGCTGCCCAATCATCCCTTGTCGGTATTCTGATCTTAAATGTTCTGTCAAAATTCGGTGTAGCTATTATGTAGTCCGTTTTCCGTACTATCTATTTCCCGCCTGCCTATCATTTTTAGGATGGTGCCATGACCAATACGATCATGCTTCAGTCCGCTCGATTGTTTAAGTCGTAGAGCAGACTTAGCAGAAATGCATTTGATATATATATCAAGGGGAGTTATATTTAGCATCGTCTCTAGACTGGCCTGAGGGGTGGAATTCATAGAGCCAGTAATTGCAAGACATGTTAATCTTTGCACCTTGTTTAGAATAGAAAGGTGAGTCTCAGTGTCTACCAATCTCCACCAAACAAGAGCCCCATAGGTCAAAATAGGTCTTATGACCGCGGTGTACATCCAGTGTACAATGTATGTTTTAAGACCCCATCTCTTCCCAAAGGTTTTCTTACATATATAGAAGGCACATAAAGCCTTCTTCATTCGACTCTCAGCATTACGTTTCCACGATAGCTTAGAGTCCAAAATTACGCCAAGATATTTGGCTTCGCTTGAAAACTTCAGAAAAGTACCATCCAGTCGTGGAGGTCTGAATTCTGGAGTTTTATATCTACTGGTGAAAAGAACCAGTTCGGTCTTGGCAGCGTTAACACCTAGACCGTTTTCCTTGGCCCATGATAGCAGAACGCTGAGAGCTGAAGCACAACGTCGTCAGCATATGCGACTACTTTGGTGCCTAACCTGCTGAGCCTGAAAAGGATTTTATTTACGACGAGATTGCACAGAAGTGGAGAGATGACACCACCTTGTGGTGTGCCTCTTGTCACAACTTTCCTTGTCCTACCAACGCCCATATTAGAGTTAATGGCCTTGCTCCTAAGCATATTTTCTGTCCAATTTCTTATCTGCTGATCAACACCTAAGTCACCCAAAGCATCAACTCTTGCCGATATGTTCACATTATTAAACGCACCCTCTATATCCAAGAAAGATGCCATAACATACTCCTTTTTGTCAAGTGTTCCCTCTATAGTTCCGACAACGTCATGCAAGACAGTCTCCACCGACCTCCATTTAAGGTATGCGTGCTGTGCCCTACAGATATTATCAGGCGAGAGGATGTTCCTGACATGGATATCGACCAATCTTTCCAGTGTTTTCAATAAATGACAGACTGATCGGTCTATAGTCCTTGGCGGTACTGTGATTTACCTTTCCCGCTTTGGGGATAAATACCACTGTGAACTCTCTCCATTCTTTAGGAGTATATCCTGTTTCCAGGCTGTACCTAAATATCGTTATAAGCCATGGTATGATGGTTAAAATCGATTTTTGGAGTAACGCTGAGAATATGCCATCTGGCCCTGGAGATTTATAGGGCTTAAAAGATGACACCGCCCACGAAATTTTCTCCACGCTAACAATAGAGCTAACTAATTCACTTATGTGGACTTGAGAAGATGCAAGGTGCTCCGAAGCGGAGCCCTCATTTTCATCATCCCTGCAACCCGGAAAGTGTGTCCCCATAAGCAGTTCCAAAGTTTCGGTAATACTTTCAGTAAAGTTAACATCCGGCTTCATCAGGAATCCAGGCGTACCAGGATCTTTGGATAGTACCTTTCGTAGATGCGATGCCTCCGTGGTATTCTCCAGTTCCTCACAGAAACGCTCCCAAGATTCCTTCTTTGCCCGTCTGGTTTCCCTCTTGAAAGTGTTGAGGTTTTTACGATAATCGTCCCAGCTCAACAAGTCTTGGTCCCTCTTCGCCTTATTAAAAAGTTTTCTACATTCCTTCCTTAGCTGCATTAGTCTAGGATTCACCATGGTTGCCGGAATTTCCTAGGTCCCTGCCGCTCCCTACACGAAGCATAGTACGCTTCCCTTAATGACCTGGATAGAAAATCTACCGAGTCGTCCAAGTCCCGTGTGCCATTTAGTCCATCCATTGCTGGAGGTTTATTGGTTTATTAGTGTTCTTACTTTTTAAATACAAATATATATAAATATAAATATATAATTTTGTGATTTTTAGTTAAATCAGGGTTGGAGCTTTTCGTATCACATATATCTAGTTTTAACAAATAAGAAAGTATAGTCGGGCAAGCTCTACAACGAGAAGATGATTATATCGGAGCTATGACTAATTAAGAACCATCAAATTAGGTGGCGTGCCTTCTGTATATAGGAAACATATTTGTGTTGAAGTTTATTTGAATACAAACATTTTTAAGAAATCTATACTAGTTAAAGTGATTTTAGGAAGTGGGCCTTATATGGGAGCTATGACTAATTATGGACCGATCGCCACAAAACTTGGTGCTGCGAGTTCGGCTTATATAAAATCTATTTCTGCTGAATTTGGTTTGAATATCTATATACCTTAGATATTAATGATAGTTTAACTAGTTTCAAATAGGGCAATCGTATGGGGACTAGAAGATATAATGGAACAATAGGCTTTGTTCTTGGGGCAATAGAACATCTTGAACCAAATTACATCGAATTATCATTAAAATTGCGATCCGTAGTTTAATTGAATCGCCCCAGAAAATGATCCTGAGCAGATTGGTATACTTTGTGGTGGATATTGGCACAAAACTTTTGCACGCTACAAACATCAGCACTAATCCAATACACCCTCCCCACTTGGTGGTATTAGGAGTAAAAAAGCAATTTTTGTCGAATATCTTTTGATCGACACTGTATATACTTTCGGTATTGTAATTAAAATTCTTATCACGTTAAATATAAATCATCACATACATTTTACACATTCATTTTACAATTATATGTATATTGTATATATTTTCATTTATAGATACAGACATGTGAATATACATACATACATATAAATATAATTCGTATATTGTCAAATTTATTTATGTTTATGTGAGCAGAGATACATAACTTATGTACAGGGTGAAAAATATCTATGTATACACATTAGATAGTAGTTCTGTATACAATAAACTTTAAATGCTCCTGTGTTGAAGTATTTATCGAAATTACTATATTTTTACACATATACAGCTCAATTATGAAAATAAATTCCTTGGGAGTATTTTTCCCTTTTCTTATTTTTAAGGAAAAAACTCCCGGGGATTTTTTTTTTCATAATTGGGCTGATAGTTTCATTACGAGATTATATATGTTTCACTAAAAATGTATTTATCTCGGGTATACACAAATAAAATAATATTTTTTTTCATGGCTAAAATTACGAAATATTGCTTGTTGAATTTATAATGCAACCCTCTGTAATTATAGCGATACATCTTATATGCATAAGTTCCACATCTATAAGTGTATATCGTTACCTTAATATAGAAACGCCCAAAGTCGTTTTTTCCCAAAATTTTGTTTTTTCCATACTTCGATAGATAATACCGTACTACACCATTAATAAAATAAAATGTCACAACATTAAATTGGTAAAAAAAAAGTTGCAACTACAGAACTTTAAGTTTTATTAAGTTGTTTCCTTCTCCTCTGAAATAAGGAAAATGTTAGTTAGGGCCTTTCTATATTAAGGTGGCGATATGTACATATGTATGCGATCTTTTAGTTTATCATTTACTCGTACTCGTACTTAAATATAGTCATGTGTGAAGGCCATGTTTTATGCACGTTTTAACACAAAACTCGCAATTCATATTTTATATTACAAAAAAAAAAAAAAACTTTATATTTTATCGTCTCGTCTTCACGTTTCTTTTTTTGCTTTAAAGTATATATAATGTTGTTAAAATTTGTAATAATTTTATTTTGCCAAAGAAAACATACAAGAACTTATCATTTGAAGAAATAAATCATAAGTTTTGAAATAAGATAAAATGCTGTTGTGAGGAAAATTTTAATTGAAAATTATATTAATACTGGAAAATTGTATAAATGCACGAATGAATAAATATTTTAATATTTATATTTTTTATATTTATATTTTATTATACAAAAGTTACAAGATATTTTGCAAAATTCAATAAAAATAAATTTTTTAAATGATGACACTGTCTTCTAATGTTAATAGAAAACAGTGTCCTTTGTAAATGATAAAAGTTTAAGTAACTTGTATGACTAAACAAAGTAAGAAAGTATGGTCGGTCAAGCCTGGTAGCTATAACTAATTATGAAATTGGGAGCCATCCTGCAGAAGAAGTAATTTTTCAAGAGAATGGTGTTCCTAGAATAATTTCTTATTAATGCAGTTATCAGCTCAATGTCCTGAGTTCAATACCATTGAGAATTTTTAGTGAATCGTGAATTGGCGGTTGAAACAATACCGATTAACTCCTACCAATTTGTACGAGCTTTAACCGCGGATTTAGCACGAGAGAGAGAGTATTCCAAATAAAGTTAATGAAAAATTTATAGAAAATATGCCAATGCGTGTAAAATTTTATTTACGTAATAACGGATTTTTAAAATTTTTTTAAAAAATGCAGTTCTTCCCTAAAGTTATTGTGGGGTGTAAAATTGAGTACATGCGAGTTAGCTCCCCACTGTATATACCTAAAACTTATTTGGAGCGAAATTTGTATAGATACATATATAAATTAAACATTTATGACCGATAAAGTCCACTTTCGTGAGGTGAAATAATGGACCGATTTCAGCCAGTTTCAATAGACTTGGTCCTTGGTTTAATCGACTCAGAAAGTTATTATAAGTCGATCGGTATACTTTAAGGTGGGTGTTAAACTAATATTTGTGGGCGTTACAAACATCTGCACAAACGCTTTATACCGTCCCCATTATGGTGATATAGGGTATAAATATAACAACCGCAATACACAGTGGGTTAGCGAAAGTACTGTGTTTCGTCTAAACCATAGTGTCAATTGAAATGAAGTGGAGGTGAATGTCATGGAAAGTGCTTTAGGCTTTCAGATATTTCACTATGTATAAATTATAAATAAGCTATACGGTATCAAAATAAACCACATTAAATGAAAAATAGTTTCAATGCTAAGATGAGTGTCAAAATGTTAAGGTCACATACTTGTCGTTCTGTTTATCCAAAAATACAAAAAGTATTAGTACTTTTTGTTAATATACTTTTGTTCAAATGCTGTTCATATGTGAATTCTATCCTCGCATTTGATTACTGTTAGTACTATTTATAAAAATTAATGTGTGTATGTATGTTCCGTATAGACTCAAAAATGGCTGGACCGATTTTGATGAAATTTTTATAGAATCTTCAGAAAAGCCTTTTGGGTAACAGTGTAAAGTCAGATTTTTGATTTTCTGTCTGTGATAAACAATTTTGTTTACTCTTGCATATTAGGTGCATGAATAAGAAATTTCCATACTGCATTTTTGAGCTCATTGGAACCAGCCGAAATGCCACTACAAACTGTATATTAAAATCGAGATCGAGATGCAATATAAAACAGATATTTTCTAAAGGCCAGCAACGCGGACCGGGTATATTATAATAGTTGTTGTTGTGTTTTAAACAAAAAAAGTATTATTTTATGACAAAACAATAAACATAGTTCAAATAGTCTTATTAGTTTAGAACTTTTTTGTTTGAAACACAACAAAATTTTGATTAAACTATCATAATATATTAGGACATTATGACAATATGACCAAATAGTAGACCGTGTGAATAACCCAAATGTTTTGCAAACCAGAGTTGGTCGACCCTGTATGTAGCCTTTTATTCTAAAAGAATGGTCATAAATACATTTTCTGAATGCTTATATCATTCTGTTGGCACATAGTTTTTCAATCGGACCAGTATTTTAGAAGATAGAGATTAATTACTAATTTTTTTCGATCGACATACCATCCACTTTATATCGCGATATCGTTGTCATATCGCAATATCGAGCACCAGTGATTGATTGGCGAGATTCATTTTTGAAATATTGTGGTTAAATGATAGCTCCATCCCAATATCCTTGCCAAAGGTTGTAGATGCATTTATTTTTCGACAATATCATGTAGGTTCTCTTTAAATCATTGGATTGTATAGATACTTTGATGGTGATGGAGTGTTTAGTACTAGTTATACACTTTGATTCTGACGACACATATTTTATGATAAAATAAGTGCACCAAAAATTGCATGCCATTATTTTAGTTATTTAACTTAAACACTTGATTTGTTTGCTGTCTTGATTACACACTAATCAAATATTCCCCGGAGTAAACTGAAACTAATTTCTCACCCAATTACTATTGCTCACAGCTTCTGCTTCAATTGCTTAAGTTCAACACGTGCATGCAGTACATACTTTACTTATCAGTACAAATTATGCACTTCATTGTTTTCATTAATCGCTCTAACGTATTACAACGCACAGTGGAAAATTTTGGTCATTTTCGGATAAAAAATCTGTTGAATCTCTGTTGAATAGGTGGGACTTTTATTTGTATTTTCGAACATGAAAAGCGACTCATTATAAAAAAAGTTATGAACGCTTGTTAGGTTTTCCCTAATTAATTTGTCACGTAAACAATATAATGTAGACATGTTATATATCAGTGGATAGAAGATTTTGCCTACTTTCCAATAATATATAACTTTTGACAATGAACAAATTCATGCAATACTTTTTTGAAAAATATGACAAATAATGCTTTTTAATGAGTTTTGGCATAGATAAAAATTTTTCAAATTAAAATAAAATGTTTATTTATGAATATATTGTAATGAAATTTTATTGAAAATGGACAAATTAATACAAATTTTGAAATTTGTAATCAGGAATCCCGCAATTCCCAAAAAAGTATTGAAAAATTCCAAAAATTGGATTTTTTTCGTTTTTTGGCTATAATATCCATACTAGAGGCGGGGTTATCGGAACCCTTTACAAAATAATTGAGAACATAGATTATTATAATTTGATATCGACTATGCGATTTGAGAATTTTTGCTCTAAAGTTGAATTTTCATAAAAAATATCAAAAATTGTTTTTCATTTAAAATATTTGATGTAAATAAAGTAGCTTTTCAGAAAGTACAAATTCATTATACATCCTCTTAGAAATTTTTTAGATAACTTAAAAAGAATAAAAGTACTTTTTTCCCCAAAAAATACCGAAAAATCGCCTTTTTTTATTTTTTTTAAATTCAAATGCATGTAACTTTGGACTCGGCCGTGATTTTTAACCAATTTTATATACATCTGCTGTTAATCCCATAAAAAAAATTGGAGAAAATCGGGAAATATTTGGAACCGCGGTTATAAAAAAACTGGAGTAGGGTGGGTAAAAATTTTGAAAATTTAATTTTCAAATGCGAATATCTCCTAAGCTATAAAAGATAATTGATAGTTACGACGAGGTTTTATGCAGTCCTCGATGAGAAGATTCTATATATGTAAGTTTTTTGAAATCGGAACACAAACGAAGAAATAGGATCATTTTTAAAATTGAACATACCCGAGGTGTCCTAATTTAGGGACCCCTGGTCCCGCTCCTTGTGGGGTCATGAGGTCCAAATACAAAACTTAAACTCAGCAATACTTCCTCTATGCGCATGTCCAATTCAAATTCATCTTTTTTTTTCTCATACCACTGTGCGCACCAAAAAAAGACAAAATCCAAATTAAAACCCGTTTAATTGCTTTCTGTTTCAGCTCATCATCTTTGTATAACTATTTAAATTGTCTTGTTCAACATAAAAATTACAAATGTTGAAAATGCATTAGAGATAATTTCGTTATATTTTGTTAATGTTTTTGTTGTTGCTATCTTCTTTGTCAACTCATCTCTTGTTCAGCATGTTATCACCCATGTAATCATTTTATTGTTACCCATGTAGATGCTAGCCAGAGACAAGGACGCAACAACCACTTTGTGGCAAAGTAAGCAATTGGCTAATTACTGTGCAAAGTTTGGGAAATTGTTGCTTGACCGAAAAATTTAATTGAATTTGCTTGACTGAACACATTTTTGTACGAGAGTACAATGGAACTCTAAAAATGGATGAAAAACACACACTTCTGCTCATATTCTCGCACTCAAAAGGAAATGTAAGCAACATACAGCTCTTTAAAAATACACATGCATAGATGTGTATAACGACTTAGTATTTAAGGTCAGTCAACCCCTTCTTAATTGCCTTATTTGAAAGCGTCAAGGGAGATGTGGGATGTATCAACGATTTCCTTTTTCATTTTATTTCGTTTCTAATTGTGGTTGATGAAAGACTTCAATACGAAACATCATTTGCTCTTATTCCATCTTTACAGTTTGCTTCTATGTATGTATATCATTATTATGGCGCGTTGCATACATAGATTGAAACATTTTTCCAAACACTCATTGTACTAATGTCATTTTGTGTTCTATTTCCGGTTTCCGTTTTATGTTGGAAACATTTGTACATGTTTCGTTTTTTTCATTCATTTTCAATTTTTTTCTTTTTTGGTTGTGATTTTTTGCTCTTCTTGCTTATTATTGTTCGCATTCAATTTCATTTGATGATGTCTCGCAAGTGTCTCATTTTGAATGTTAACAATTTTTGTGGGCAAAAATAAAAAAAAATAGAGAGAAAGAAGCCACTTTATCTTCCATCATAGCCTTTGGTAAATGTTGGCTTTCGGCTCCTTCTGGTTCTTGGGACTGTTGCGTCTTTCATGGTTTCAATGTTTGTGAATGTTGTAATGATGTTTGGGTTTTCCCAACTCCTTTGCTTTGGTCACAGACAATTGCAGAGATGTTTTGTGTATGTTTGTTTGTGTTAGCTGGTAATGATTACAATCACTTTTTTATATTCTTGGTTCATTTCTAGTTTCTCTCTTTAATTTTTTTACTACACTTTTTTTTTGTATGTAATTACATTTTAAGCACCATTTTTTTTGTGGTATTTTTAGCTCTTTTTCTCTCTTTATGTTCAACAAGCCTGGTTGCATGTATTGTACTTTCTTTTTGCCATCCTTCAATCTAAAAGTCCTTTTTTTACAGTTTCAACATTTATCTAAGTGTTAATCTCTTTTGTGTGGTTTGTTTTACATCTTTTCCGAAATGAAAAAAAGTAAGAAAATTTTATATTATAAAATACCGTTGGAAAAATAGTAATGAGCACCATTTCAAATTAGATGTTACATTAAAGTCTTTAATTTAGTTTTTAGATTTGAAAAACTGGCTTAAAAGAATAGACCAAAAGTAATAAAAGGCATTTTTAATTTAGAAATATTTCCTTTGGGATTAAGTACTAAAGTTCTGGAATGGGTTGTGTTGAATTTTAAAATGCTAGTTGAGTAAAAGTTTGTAAATGGTTTACGATACTATAGGTATTTAAGTGATTCATTTAGGATACTCAAATTATTCAAGTTTACTGTTGTTCGAATAAAACTTTAAATTTCGGTTTATTCGAATAATTAAAGAAAAACAAAAACTTAGTAACTAAATTTAACAATTAAAGTATTGACAATGTTACAAAATATTCGAAAACAAAGTCCATCACTAAATTTTCATCAGAAATATTTTCATCAGATTCCATCCCGAACAATCTACAAAACAATTGACTAGAAAACTCTTTAGTTTCCGTTTTGGAGCTATGCTTTAAAAAATGTGAGCTAGTTGAACATGATCCTGAATTCATGTACAACATAAACGCATGAAGAACTTATTTATGTCGCACAGTGGTATGAGAAAAAAAAAAGAGGGAAATAAATCTGTAACTTCTAAACCCTTAGTCCGCTTTAAATGAAATTGCGCATGTACAAAGGGGAAGTATTGTCGAGTTAAAGTTTTGAATCTGGAGCTCATGAGCCCACGAGGAGCTGTGCCAGGGGTCCCCAAAGTAGGACACCTCGGGTATGGTCAATTTTTAAAATTATTCTATATCTTCGTTTGTTTTCCGATTTCAAAAAAAAATTACATATGTAGAATCTTCTCCTCGAGCACTACATAAAACCGTCGTAGCTGTCAATTGTCTCTTACAGCTTAGGAGATATTCGCATTTGAAAATTAAATTTTCAAAATTTTTACCCACCCTACTCCAGTTCCCGATATTCTGCACTTTTTTTATAGGATTAACAACAGATGTATATATAAAATAAAGAAAGAATTGGTTAAAAATCATGACTGAGTCCAAAGTTACATGCATTTGATTTTAAAATTATTAAAAAGGGCGATTTTTCGCTATTTTTTTGGCAAAAAAGTACTTTTTTTCTTTTTAAGTTATCTAACAAATTTCTAAAAGGATGTATAATGAGTTTAATTTTTTGTAAAGCTAACTTTACACCAAATATTTTAAATGAAAAAAAAAATTTATAGTTTTTGATACCGAGGGGACCAGGTTCATTCATAAAACGCCTATTTTTTCTGTAAAATTCAACTTTAGGGCAAAGATTCTCAAATCTCATAGTCGATACCAAAATATAGTTATCCATTTTATATGGCCCAATATGTTCTTAATTATTTTGTAAAGGGTTCCGATAACCCCTCCCCTGGTATGAATATTATAGCCAAAAAATGAAAATGTCCCATTTTTGGAATTTTTCAATACTTTTTTGGGAATTTCGGGATTCGTGATTACAAATTTGAAAATTTGTTTTATTTTTCTATTTTCAATAAAAAAATCTATATAAATGTAAAATTTCATTAAAAAATATTTATAAATAACAATTTTATTACAATTTGAAAAATTTCTCGCTGAGAATTCTGTCCAAATTTTGATATCATTATCAGTGAACGAGGCTAATTTGAAGTTAGACAGTGCATGATTGACGCATTTATAAATACCCAAATAGTTTATTACCATGTTAGACAAATATGTATGTGCAACGATGTTTTTTAACATCATGTATAACAAGAACTCCATGTTTTTCTTGCAACAAAATGTAAGTTTGTACTATTTTGTGTTTTTCATTGGATATATTAAATATTTTGCAAGACTTACGTGATGTTATGATCAAAAAATGCTGAAATTTTTAAGAATTTGAAAATGTAGTTTTGAAAATTTTTTAAAAAATTTAATTGTTTGGTCACACCTTTGAATAGGTTAACTGTATCCCGAAGACAAAAATCTCATATACAAGTAAATATGGATATACTTTAAGTAAAAATTAGCTTTTATTTTAATATTTCTCAAAATATGTTAATTTTGTTCCTACATTTCTTCTTCTAGTGACCGGAGATACTTTAATGGCTTGGGAATTTATAATAACTTTAACATTTTGAAACCAATTTTTGTCTTTTATATACCATTACAATGACAACTAGTACACAATTCAATTATTTTATATTAAATTGCAAAAGTAATTATTTAGTAGCAACAGTTTTACTACTAAAAAAATAGCATATTTTGCCCTTGTAAATGTTCTCACGAACTTTAATCCTCGTGCGGCAGGCTAATGTTTAACCGTTCGAGCTCAAACTCTAGAAAATAAAAAAATAAGGTCCACCTTAATGTCCATAACTTCAAAAATTACCAATATCCAAAAACCGATTCATTAAATTACAAAATTTTTATAAATTCTTTTACTTCCTAATACCTAACCAAAGTAGATACAGTAGCTTAAATTATGGCCATATTTATTTATGGAAAACATTTATAAATAAGCTTAAGTGGTAAATTGCAAATATTTTACCATAAACATTTATTTACATCCATATTCCTTCTAAATTCATATTAAATTTTTTTATTCCTCGGTAAAGGTCTTCTACCATTTAATAAAAACAAATAGATCATCATTTATCTAATAAAAGAACCCTTTTTATATGTACTTTAAAGAAAAAAATATTTCATTGGTTTTAAATTTCTTTACATCAAACCCACATATTTCCTTTGGCAAATAAAATCCAACTTGAAAATACTCCAAGCATAAATTTATTTTTTCTTTGAGTATGAAGAAACAAATAACGAAAAAAGAGTTAAAATTTATATATATACAAGTACATATCGTCACCAAAAATGCAAAACAATGTATCATTAAAAATTTCACTACATCTAATTACACATGTGCACAACATTTTAAACTGTTACTATATTTTTTAACAAAATAACGTATACATTTTGAGTAATTAATTAATAAATAATATTTTACCTTATTTTATGTAGTTTCCTAAATTGTTTTAATAAATTAGTTTCTTGAAGTTTTTATGAAAATTTAATGAAGTAATTTTTTTAGTTTAAATAAGTATTTGTTAATAATTAAAATAAAAAAACACATAAAAAATATAAAACAAGTAAGAAAGTATGATCGGTCAAGTCCGACCATATAATACCCTATACTGATTAAATGAGTAAAAAAATTGTTCCTTTAAAATATCAATAATTTATATTCGTGAGTGATTTTCGGAAGTGGGTCTTATATGGGAGCTATGACCAATTATGGATTGATCACCATGAAATTAAGTCGTGTGATTTATGTCTATACGAAAGTTATTTATATCGAATTTTGTGTGTTTGCCAACAGACTCAGAAAGTGATTCTAAGTCGATCGGTATTCTTTAATATTTTTGGGCGTTAATCAAATACTATCTTCCGCATTTCGTCTTTTATCCAATAAAAAAAAAAACTATTAAAAACCTCAATATACATTTAACTGGTTTAATTTAAAAAAATTAATACAAATTTATATGATGATACATTATTTTGGTTTTCGAAAACAACAATTTAAAAAAAAACGTAAGACACATAGCTTAAAGTGTGCTTTACAAAAATATTTTTTGTATACAAAATATATTTTTAGTTTCATTGTAAGTCAGATTTGAAAATTTTGTTTCAATATCTCTAGTAGTTTTCATTTTATCTCGTTTTTTGATTCTTATGAAAAGTGTTGTAACATTATATTGCATTTTAGGTGACGATATGTATGTATGTTTTTGGTATAAATAGCGTAAAAAAATATATATATTTTATATAAGTATCCATCGATTTATCGATATGAACAAAATAATAATGTTTATTATTTATATGCTTAAGAGTATTAACACAACGAAAAGGGATTTACGCAAATAAACTGAAGGATTATTTAACACACACACATATATGTTTATGCCAGTGTAGTAGTAAATATACTACATCAAAAATATAAAGGATATAAAATACACAAAACGAGGAAAATAATAAAACTGATAGACTGGAAGACAAAAAATTTATATATATATATGTATATACGAGTACGAGTAGTATAAAAAATCTCTAAATAATAAAACCTTTAAAAAACTCAACAACAGGATGCGTTAAAACAAAAGCGAAAAACTTATATTTCGATGTTGATATTTTTGTTTTTTCAAAAGATAATTCGATACTAAAAAACATAAGGACTGAGATCGTAAAATTCTTAACACACGTTTTTCATTGAAATTTTTAAAACAAGTATTATTTGATTTTATTTTTTGGTCAAGTTACCTTTGTAAAGCATGTCAGTTATTATGTTTAATTTCAATTATGTTTATTTGTTGTTAATTTGATTAAAATGAGTGACCAGAAAAAAGTGAGTACAAAAAGTTGGCTAAACAATCAAAGGTCTGCTATCAAACTGTTTCCAATGTTATTAAACAGTACCGGGAGAACTTGTCCGTTGATATAAAACCTGGTTCAGGTAGAAGGAATAGTCCACATGATGTTTGTAAAGCCAAAAAAATAGAAAGCATTTTCAAAAGAGCTCCCAACACCTCCTGTAGGAAAGCAGCCCGGTTAGGTCAGTACTCGGACTATTTGGCACGAAAAGCTAAAGCAAATGCAAGTTTAAAAGCATACAAGGCTCAAAATGTCCCTGAAAATTTAGAGGCCAAAGACAGATCTCGGAAATTGAAGTCCAATTTTATACAAAAAATATAACTGCTGCATAATGGATGACGAAATGTACGTATGGAAAATTTTTCGCAGCTGCTGGGTCAATTTTTTTATGCTGAAGAATGTTTAGGACCCAAAAGCAGAAAAAATTTACCAAAAAGTTCTTGGTATGGCAAGCGATATGCAGTTGCGGCAAAAAAGCCAAACATTTGTTACAAAGGGCTCTATAAATACCGAAATTTACATTAAGGAATGTTTACAAAAAAGGATGCTTCCTCTCATAAGACTTCTTAATCAGCGTTGCCGCTTTGGTCCAATTGGACCAAAATTGGTAGTTTGAAGTTAACAAATTGACTTTTGGTAGTTTGGTTGGTTTGTTCCGATATTTGTCGTATTTTGGTAGGCTACGATATTTCTGAATACAGAAGTATTTTTAAGAACAAAATAATTAAAATAATAACGAAAAAACTACTTATGTTAAGCCAAAATAATAAAACTACATATTTGCAAAATATGAAGATAGCATTTTCTAAAATATTTAGTTTAGTCAGGTAAATGTGTATTTATTTAGTAGTGTTGAGTTCAAAAAATGCCAAAGGGCTCTCAAAATTTTTATTTTCTAATAATATGTGTTAAACTCTGCTTCAATATCATTCTTCCTCTGGATAATTTTATAGCAGCACTATTAATTAATGGCCTCATTTTGTATCTTCAAACGAATTTTCGTTTGCATTTCCGTTTGGAACGAAAAAATAAAAATTTGGTATTTTATAAAACGAAACGATATTTGCGTTTCAAGTCAATTTTTTGATGTGGTACCAAGTTTGAAAATATCGTTTTTATGTCAACTTTCTGCCAAATAAATTAAATTATTTTTATTTTTTTCCAACAAATAAAATTTATTGAAAAAATTTCGAAATTTTTGATTGTTTTTTACATTTATTTGGAAAACAAATTTTTGTTGTTGTATTTTTTATGTATAAAAAGAAAAAACACATTCTCAAAAAAATGTTTTTTCTTTGAAAATTTAAAAATCTATGAAAAATGTATTGAAACGAAAAGAAATTCTCAACGTTTGATTTTGATGTTTCAAGCGCTTGTGAACGTTTTGTTCTGTTTTATAAAATTCAATTTTATATACAGAAACGAAAAATACGTTTTGAAAAATATGAAAATTCAAAAATGACAAATTTATTCGAAAAAAAACGTTTCGTTACGTATTACAAAATTAGGGCATAACTATTAATTTTGAAACGAATTCATATAGCATTTCTCAAATATTTTAAATTTGGTAGGTTTTGGTAGCTTTTAATTAGAAATTTGGTAGGAAAAATATTTTATGAGTGGCAACGCTGTTCTTAATGTGTTCACTTATTTTTGGCTTTATTTCGCATCTGTCATTATGATAAGTAACGTCTTGAGTTGTACAAGAACAATAATGTGGTATTTGTACCAATATAGGCAATTCCTCTGGCTGGACTGAGGCCAGTGAAGAGATATTGGGCTCTTGTTAAAAGAGAATTGAAGAGCACAAAAAAGGTGTCCAAAAGTGTGGTGGATTTTAAACGGAGATGGACAACCTGTTCGAACAAAGTTACATAAAGCACTATAAAAACCATAATGGAAGGGTTTTCGAAAAAGGTTCAAAATTTCATCATTAGTGATTAGAACAGCAGAAATATTCTTTTTTTGCAAATTGTAACAATAATTTCAATCAAACAAAAAAAAAAAAGATTTAAAACGAATATGTTGCGTTTAGTACAGTTTCCCTATGCCAGATTTCAGCAGCTGATAAAAGACAGTACAATTTTGGTCCCACCAAATACAGAACAATACTTTAGCACCATGGATATTTGGCTTTGGTGTGGATTCGGCTAGTTGGCCGGGGGCTTCACATACTATATCTACACTTCATGTTATCGTAATGGATCCATTGATGATTTCTTTTGAGGATCCTTTCTTGATGAGGATCTTTTTCTTGATGAGGATCCAAAAATGATTTTCTTTTATAGCGTTCAAGTAGCAAAATCGTCTATCAATGCCTCTTAACTCGTATGGTACTCAATTTCCCTGCTGCTTGCAAACGTTTTGAAATTGCTGATTGAGTAGCTCTCAATCATTTTGGAAGCTCTTGTTGAGTTGGACAACAATATTCATGGAGTAATGCTACTTTCGATGACCTGGGAGATCTTTGTCTTCCGTATATAAATCACCACTTCTGAACCACACAAACCATCTCTCGAATGTTGAAACCGATAAGATACATTCACCATAAGCTTTGGTGAGAAATAGGTGTGCTTCAACGGTACTTTTTTAAAATTAAAAAAAATAAGTCAAAACTTACCGCATATGACAAATATGTATCCTTCAAAATTACAGATAAGTTATTAAAAATAAAAACTGTGTTCAAATGATACGCCATCTATTGTAAATCATGCATTTGTAGGTCAACACCCAACAGTTTAACCATATTATGATCGTTATTATTATTATTATTATTATCATAAAATCAAGTATCAAATATGGTCGTAATATCCCTGTCACACATTATCATATTATATTATGAAACAAAATCACATTATGATCCAGCGTTATCTAATTATGACCCAATGAAATCATATTATGATTCAGCGTTATATTATTATGATCCACTGACATCATATTATGATTTAAGGTAGTCATATTATCATTAAAAGTTATTTTTACGAATATGCAATTTAATGTTAAGGATTTAACTTTAAATTCTAAATTCCCAATTAAAATAAAAGCTAAAGATATTATAGAACTAAAACTATAGAGCAAATAAGAATTACAGACATTCAAATTTTACTTATACAAATATAATAACTTAGAAAACAACTGATTTAACTCTGCTATTAGGTTAGAAAAAACTTACAAATGTTAGGTTAATGGACCACTTGGTCCATATAAACTCCTAATGTAAAAAACAGGTGTGGGATTCCACTTTTTTATATATTTTTTTAATCAACATAGATTAAATATGTAATAGATAATTGTGTGATTCCCTCTTTTTGATTTTTGTTTTAAAGAAACACAAATATTTGCAAATGCTTGGTTCACAATGTGTGCAGTTTTTTAATTAAACAGACGTGTTTTACTTACGACATGGTAAACTTGAAAACAGATGAAGTAAAAGAACTGCTCAATGAAGAAATTGACTCCGATATTTCAGATTCGGAAGTTGTTTATATTTCATAAAACAAACTAATAAATCCTTTTTTTTTTTAAACAAATGTAAAAAAATCAAAGAAAACCGAGGAAAATATACTATGGACCAAATGGTCCCTTACCCTAAAATTCGTAATTTTTTATTTTTCTCAGTCCTGTTTTAAGTCAGATCCTTGAATTTTTGTCTTTTTATAAACCAATGCTATATGGTTAATAAAAAGACCATGTGACCTAAAAAACTAAGTCAGTATATATCACCGATCAAAAATTACAAAGGAAACGATTAAAAAATTGCACCAAATAGGCTTAACCTAACAGCTGGGTAAATAGATAAATATATTTAAAGATTCTTAATTTCAGAAACCAAAAATAATATAAAAATGTGAACGAAATTATCGGTACTTTAAATGAACGTTATTTCCTTTAGTAATAAGTTAATATAATCTGTGAATAAATCAATAGTCCTTAAATTTCTTATCTTCTTTAGAAATTTCTTTCATAGTTAAATGTAAATCCTATTTTTATACAACATAATTTCTGCTCTGCATAATTGTGCCCTTGTGTGTGTTTATTGTATTTGTGTGAGTATCTGAACAGAGTTCATATTTTTGTACATTATATTTTTATATATAGACTAGCTAAAACCCGGTGTGCTTCGTTACTAGTACCATAATATATTTAGTCTATCTAAAATTAGTTTCTTATTTTTAATTTAATTTTATTCGGTATACAATGAGCAAACAATTAAACAGATTGTGAAATTGGGTTCGGCATAATCCAGTTTTTTTTTTTTTGGTTCAAACGTCATAACCATATCTGTGCAGACCTATGAATAATTTGAACGTTAAGAAAATTAAAAAATTAGGAGGCCTGAATATGTATTTCCATGCAAATCCCATATAGGTATGCACAGACCAGGTTATACCGTTTAGCGCCAAAAAACCTCTATACCTCCGAGGGTTAAAAAATTGTTTTAGGGTAGTTCATAGAACTTTAGTACCTCTAACTCACACATTTTTATACCTATTTCAAAAATTTAAACAATTATGTCATAGAATTAAGCTTTCCTAAAATGTATATTCCACAAAATTGTGTGAGTTTTTACAAAAAGCTTCCCTTTATTTTTTATTTATTTTTTTTTCTTTTGAGCAAAAAAGGAATTAAAAAAAAAGTCAAAAAGTTTTTTATTTAGCAAAAAAAGTCAAAAATTTGATACTTTGAATAGGAATAGAAATAGACCTAAAATAATGTCAAAAATTTATATATTTTTTTTAATTCCTTTTTGAAAGATTGAAGAAATAAATATCTAAACTATTTGGGACAAAAGGTAATAGGTAAATGGATAGGAAAAAACCCTTGCTTGGCCAAAATGTCAAATTTCATACCGATCAAAATACATCGATTTCAAAAGATGGTTCACTTGACATGAAATAGAAGGTTTTCAAATGTTTACAAATTTTAACATTTACTTAATATTGTTGGTAGTCAACGCATATTTGTCTTAAATATTAATATTTATAGCTGCTAAAGCTTTCCCTATATAAAATTTATCATATCTATGGGAGGTGACACGTTCACTATTGCTGGTTTGCCCATGTTTGATCAAAAATTTTGATTCTAAATAATTAATTGATACAAAGTTTCAGAGCTTTACATATTAAAATTTTACAGACAGATATGAATTTTAGTATATAGCTTGTATGGGTGGTGTCACGCCCACTATTTATATTCCGCCCATTCTTGTCCTAAATATTAATATTGATGGTAGAATAACTGTACAAAATTTATGGACTCTATCTCTTATAGTATCCTATGTACTCGATATTTTTAATTAACATCCTGTGGGAGGTACCACGACCTCTGTGGCTATTTATTCCATTTTTGCCTATCAAATTTATACAAACGGTAGAATTGCTCATGTTAAATTTGAGTAATATATTTATTATAGTTTCCTAGATATTTGATTTTTAAAATTAACTTTGTATGGGAGGTACTATCTACCACGCCCACTTGAAATTTCAATACAAAAAGTAGCCAATAGTTTCTTCCAGACATATAGAAACATACTGAAAATCGGTTCAGCCGATACATACAAACATACAAACACACATTCACTTTCATATATACATATGTATATGTATGTAGATATAGATTTTTATTTGAGTTTGTTATTCAATTTTTGTCATCAAACCTCCATGATGGTAGTTTTTTCATTATTATTATTATTTTTGTTATGATATTTGTACAATTAGTTGAAAGAAAGATAGAGGAAAACTTTAGATGGCGTAACAATGACATTTTCTTCTTTTCCCTGTTGTTGTCCATCTCAACAACAAATTTTCCGTTTGGAGATTTTGTACATTTAAGTTTAGTTTTTTTTTTGTTTTGTTTTGTTGGACTTTTGCAAACGGCAAAATATTTCACAAGAAGAAAAAAAACACATCATCATGAACGTTACAGTCATCAACTTCGTCAAAATCATCAGTGATTGTGATTGTCAAAGTTTTCTTTGTTCCATGCCATTTCAGTATTGTTTTGTTGGTTTTGTCTGCTTATGTTTAGTCAAATATTCGTATAAATGTCGCCCTTTCAATTATTTGTATGTGCTTCACTGGTTTGTGGCAGACATTATGACCAACCAAAGTGTCTCTAGGATTTTTTTAGTATCTTTTTTCAGGAATATAGTACATACAAAGAATTGTATAAATTATTTTTAAATTAATTTGTTATTAAATTTTAAAATTTCTGTTGACGAATTTCTTCACAAATGAAATTACAAAAATAATAATAGACAAATTGTTTGCATTGTTTATTCGATTAGACCAAGTAAGGCTTCCGTATGAAATACCTATAAAACTCACAAAATCGATTTATTCCTCCTCAAGTTTGTTAAACTAGACATTAAGTATAACTGATTTTGAAAATTACAATTGAGGAAGAGTTAAACTTTCTTATTCAAATTATGTAATTTTTACACAGACGTGTTCAAAATAAGAAATGTAAATCAAATTTCCCCATAGCCCTATGTAACTGAACCAATTTTTAAACTTTAAATCTGTCATAACGAATTAACTCATAAGCTTCAAACGTATTGAAATTATTCATTTAAGAATTAACTCGTTGCTGAACCATTCACATATTTTTTTAAATTTTAATCCATTATAGATTAGTTTAATCAAATTTATTGAACCATTCTCCTTTTTGAACTAGTTCTCATAGGTTTTATTCATTAGTTTAATCATTTAGTAAAGGGTGAGCCAAAAAAAACTTATACTTCTATTAGCAGTGTTTAAAAAGCTACGATAACTAACAAATTTTTAACTGTTGCTACAACTACTGCTTCAAAAAAGTGTATGTAGCGGTAGCAGTAGCATTTGTCTTTTTTCGTTTTCTTGGTTTTTTAAAACTACTGCTACCTTCAAAATATAAAACTCTTAACAGAGCAGTAGTAATAAAACATGAATTGTAAAGGGAGTAGTAGCATAAAAATGCAAATCATTGCTACTGCTCTATATCGAATTTTAATTTTTAAGGTAGCAGTTAAGTAGCAGTTGATGCAGCAGTTAAGGTAGCAATAAAAGTAGTCAAAAAATAAAATCTTCAGTCATAACACCAAAATTGACAGAATTCAACACTGTGTGTTGTTTTTGTTTTGAGAGAGTTTGAAAGAATTATTCGTTTTTATTCGTCTCAGATGTTCGTGTTGCTAACAGAAAGATCGTGTTTTCTGTGTGTATAACAAAAAAGCCGAACTTTTGTTTACAACACGACCAACTTACACAAATATACATTCACAACAACAACACATAATATACTTTTTTGGCTGAAGATTTTTATTTTTGACTTATTTTATTGCTACCTCAACTGCTACTTAGCTGCTACTTCAACTGCTACTTCTTCTACTACCTCAACTGCTACTTCTATTACTACTAAATTTTAAAAGTAGCAGAATTAATAAAAAACTAATGACTGCTACATCAAAACTTTTTCTTTTTTAAGGTAGCAATAGAAAATAAATTACTCTGCTACTTTTAAATTTTTCTTTTATTAGTACTACTACAACTACTGCAACCAAAATGTGAAGATAGCAGTAGTAGTAGTAATTATTGACTCCGAGTTTTTATTAATTTTTTAACTAGACTACTTGTGTTTTTTCATTGCTACTGCTACTTGTAGTCTAGTTTTTTAAACACTGCTATTAAGTTAAATAAAACTTAAACCGTTCAATATAAAAATTATCAAAAATAAGAAAATTTATTCAAATATTTTACAAATTCATTAAATATTGGCATATTGCTGGGTATTTATAAAAGTATTCACTTTTTCAGGAAATCCTCCCATTAAAGATTTTACAGTTGCATCCGTTACCTTTTTATACGAGGTGGAGCAGTTACGCTTAAAATCGGGCATCTCCTGGGATACCTCTCATGTCTTCTTTAATTATTTTTTTACAAGAACCTAATACCTTTCCACAGGCCGAAGTTCTGGACAGTTGCCTCCCGTGGTACAAAATTGACATTATTGTTTGAATACCACTCAAGGGCCTTTTTCTACAGTAACATGATGTCAAATCGGGCCAGAAATACGTGCTGTTTTAAGAAAGACACTTCGTAATACATATTTCTATATTTATCGTGCCAGATTTATTAATAATAAAATTTTTTGTAAATTTTTTTGATCGTCTTTGTTTGCTCCTTAATTCATTACCTTATTGAGATCTGTAACTTTCTAGACTTTATACGCCTTCAAGCCTGCTTTGGCTCTGCATTTAACTTTACGAGCTGCTTTTCTGATAGAAGTTTTCGATGCTCTTCGATAGATTAGTTCGAAAGTTAGCTCTATTAGAGCTTTTTTCTTTCTGATCCAGGTATTCTTTCAATGTTCAAGTCTTTCTTATACCGTTTAATGGCTTTTAAAGCAGTGTGACGATGAACCATCAGATCTTTTGCTATATTTTTCAAAGTCCAATTTGGATTTTTGAAAAGTTTTAATTATTTTTTCACATACTTTTTTTTCTCTGACCATTTTATCCGAAATAACATTTGAAAATGAAAACATTGTATATATTTTTTTTGCCTCCGTTTCCTCTTTGCAATTTCTATGCAGATTAGTGTTTCGCCAGTTCTTTTCTAGAGGTCTCTCTCAAAAATATTCGAAATATTTTGTTTGTTTTATATTGTATATATCTTGCAATAGAGTTCCAGGACTCACATTCATATATCAGGGTGATGCGAACATTTGAGAAGAAAAGACGAAGCTTAGTTTTTATATGTGTTTGTGGTGACTTCCAGACTCTTTTTAAAGCACCAAATGACTGTTTTGCTTTTCCTAAGCGATATGCAATATCATCCCGTGAGCTGCCTGTTGTGGATATGATACTTACGAAGTAGCAAAATGATTGCACAACTCGAACTCTATATTGTTGACTTTAAACATGGAGAGATTAATTGTATTGATAAGTAGTTTTGTTGAAGTTAATATCAATGCCGACACCAGATGACATTTGACTGATTTGACTGATATGTCGGTAAAAGTACATGCGATCATCAAAATATCATCTGCGTAGTCAAGATCTTCCAGTCGACCATTCGTATTCCATGTAATGCCTCTTCTAATGAGCATTGATTGCTGCATTAGACTATTGAGTGGCGCCAAATTTTCGCCGCATCATTCCAAGGATCATTGGCAACTCGGGTATTTACATGAGCTCTAAACGAGAACCTCTCAGACTCTCCTCTCAAGACCGATGAATTGTCCGCAACTACTTATTTCATTCGCAGCATCTCAGCATTTCTACTTTGGTTTCCACTATCCGCAACCCGCGGACAGGACTTTCTTTAGTTTCATATTTGCTTTATATAAAAGTAAAATTCCTCAAAACCGAACTCTACAAAATTGTGCAAACCAGAGGTGGTCGACTTTGATACTCTGTTTCTAACTTTTCAGAAATTTTTTTCTGTAAACTGATTTTGTCCATTTTCAATAACAAATATTTCTGATTATGTGATTCTGTGTGTTTCAAACGGAATAACAAAATAAAATATATGTGTCGTTCCAAGTTATTTGGTTCAGAAACTTGATTTCAAGAAATAGACTATTAGACCCACACCTTACCTTGAAGAAATTTATTTTTCCGGCAAGACTTTTCTTAATAAATTCAAATATTCTTTTGATTTAATTCAATCTCTCTTACTTTCGTAAAATCTTTACTGTTTCGGTAATGACCTATACAATTCTTATGAAATTCCGTACATGTTTGTTGGATTCCTTTTCTAATGCTAAACAAAATTTATAAATTGTTTCATTGTTTTTGGATTCTTCTTTTTTTATTATTAAGCTGTGTATAGAAATTTGGCAAATTTATGTTTCCCTTTCATTTGATGTGGTTTTAAAGATGAATTTTTGTTCAACCCTTATTTTTGTTCATTGTTTTGTTTCACTTCCTTATCTTTATATTCATTTCCGGTAGTGCTGGTTTCTTAAAGAAAATAAATTTTCAATTTGTTGGGGTTTTCATATGTGCAAATATATTTATGTGTGCGTAGTACATGCAAGTACTTATGTGTGTATTTTTCGTCATCTACAGGTTTATGAAATTTATATTTATTCCCATCAATGTCATACAGACAACAACATGTCTGTATTTTTTTTTTGTCGATAAAAATTTATACATACATATATGTGTTTTCACAAATATTTATTAAGGCGGCCACTAAATTTTGTGGATGTTCCAAACTAAAAAAAGCTGAATTCATTCCAAGATACCGTTTCACAAAATATTAGCTCTATTTTTTATAAATTACGGGGAGGGTTAGGTTAGTGCCAAATGTTTGTAATGTGCAAAAATATCGATTTTGGTGAGAAGATATCCATTATTTCTACTAGTCCCCATATAACTGCCCTATCTGAAAATAGTTAAGCTCTCATGAATATGTTAATTATAAACATATCCAAACCAAATTCAGCACAAATAAGTTTTATACAAGCCGAACTCGTACTACCAAATTTTGTACCGATCGATCGTTCCACAATGTTCCATAGCTTCCATATAAACACCATTCTCTAAAATTTCATTAATGTGCATAAATCTCTGAAATATGTTAGCATCCAAATAAACTTCAACGCAAGTATGTTTCATATATACGTTTATCAATCCAAACAATTTTGTGGCTATCGGTCCATAATTAGTCATAGCTCCAATATAAGGCCCACTTCCGAAAATCACTTTATCGATTATAAATATTTTAAAAATGTTGGTGTTCAAATAAGATTCAATGAAAATCAAAAGAAACCTTTTTATAATCATATGAGGAGCCGCAGAACAAAAGGTCTTTTTCGCACATTTAAAATTTTTGGGAAAATGAGTTTTATTTATTTCGCCCCCTTAAAAAATTGCATGAACCTCGAAATGGTAACAAGTTTCGTACTTAACTGCCATTGCAATATTCTAATGTATGCGGATGATGTCAAAATCTTTTTGAGCTACTCTCAATATGAGGATCATTTATATCTCCAATACGATCTCAACAATTTTTTTTCCTGGTGTAGTCAAAACTTAATGGAATTAAATTTAAAAAAATGTAAACAAGAGGTAATTATATGTCTGCCAACTATACTTTGGGCAATTATCAACTTGAATCTGTTGAACATTTTCTTGATCTCGGAATTTTACTAGACCATAAATTGAACTTTGTTTCGCACATTGCTATGACAATAAATAAAGCCAGAGGTGTACTTGCATTTATAAAACGTTGGGCTAAGGAATTTAGCGACCCTTACATCACAAAACAACTTTACATCTCTTTAGTAATACCTATATTGGAATATGGGTCTATTATCTGGGATCCTTATTATAATATTCATGTACAACGAATAGAATCTGTACAAAAACAATTCTTACTCTTCTGTTTACGTGGTTTACATTGGAATCCAGAAATAAACCTTCCATCATACATTAATAGACTTAAATTAATAAAATTGCCTACATTATACTGTAGGAGAACTATGCTTAATGTAACATTTTTGATCAATATAATTAATGGTGTAGTCTGCTCCGAATTCCTTGTAAATAATGTTACGTTTAACGTCCTTCAACGATTGTCACGTCATTTCAAGCCACTGCATGTCAAAAACGTTAGGACTAACTACGCCCATGCTGATGCAATTAGGAGATTATACTGCGAATTTAACAATCTTTATCATCTCATTGATTTTTCCCTAAGAACAGATGTAATTAAACATAATATTATTATTTTTTTAAATGGTTAATTATTTTTGTAAATGTTTTATAATTATTTATATGTATATACTTTCATAAAAGTCTGTAAGGATTTAATTCATTGACTTAAACAAATAAAAATAAAATAAGTCACCACATTAATGTTAAGGATGTTTGATATAAAACCATTTTAAAATCGGAAAAAGAACCTTTTGTTAAAAAATAAAGAAAAGAAAGTACGTTTTGTTAAAAACAAAATTGAAAATTATGTTTTTTATGCGTATTTTTTTTTAACGATAACATTTTAAATGAATGCTTTTAATCCTGATCTAATATATAAACAAATTACACATTGAAATTAATTTTTTTTTTCGTTTTATACTAGTGTTATACGTTTTGTTTATAGGTTTTTCACACTTTGCTAGAAACCGATGTACAGTGGCCATATCTACCCATTGTGAAAATCTTAAATAATTTTCTCTACTCTTTCGCCAAAAAATACAGTTGCATCCGTCTTCAACTTTCATTGTAATGTATTAAAAAAAAAAAAACATTTTTTTGTCTCTTCTGAAAACCCTTAAATTTTGAGTTGACTCTGCAAGGCATGCGAAAAAAACAGAAAATAATTTTCAGGACTCATATGCAATTAAAAATATTAACAAAAGAAGAAGAACTTTCTTCTATTTGCATTGAGAGGAATTTGTTATAAAAGATGTTCCCAAAAAAAATCTATGGCTCACAATCAATCTGCTGTAAGTTACAGAGTTGGAGTTTTTGAGAATTTAATTTGACCGTCAATTCCAATTGGGATATTAGGTCCGATCACGTACTTTTTTGGTAAAGTTCGGCAAAATTCTATCCCAAAAGAAAACGTCAAAGTACTTACATTTTGAAACCTTTTTATTTATTTATTTATTTTATTAAAATTTTTATTTGTACATAACACCCTACACCACCATAGTGGAGAGGGTATTATGCGTTTGTACATATGTTTGTAACGCCCAAAAATATAAGTCTATCACCCAGCTTAAAATATACCGATCGACTTAGAATATGACTCGATTAAACGATTTCCGTTCGTCCGTCTGTCCATGTAAACTTTGTGCGCGGAGTACAGGTCGGAATTTTGAATATATTTCGAAAAAATTTAGTACATATAATTTGTTCGGCCTAAGGACGGAGCCTGTTGAAACTGGCAGAAATCGGTCTATTATTTCACCTAGCCTCCATACAAATGTCCTCCCGAAATTGGACTTTATCGGTCATAAATGTTTAATTTATTCATGTATCACCACAAATTTTGCTCCAACTATGTTTTATAGATACGGAATTCATCACGACAGACCGAATTTTATGCACTCTTCCGAAAATCATTCACGAAAATAAATTATGTATTGAAATTTTAAAAAATAATTGTTTGCTCTTTTGCTTACTGTAGTGTATTATACCATACTTTCTTACTTGTTTTTTATTGTATATTTTTTTGACAATTTTCCCAATCTGCATGATGAGAAAGTGTGGGCTATTTTGAGCAAGAAGGATAAGTATATTTTTCTCTCAAACTCTCTCTCAGTTGTCCAGACTTTGAGTACGGGAACAGTATTCGATACAAATAGGATTCCGCGAACTCCCAATGTTGAGTACGGGATCACACCTATTATGAAGTGTGTACGCAAAGTGAATAATTTCATGGCAAGAAACAAAATTGCTTTTTGACAAAGAAAGTTATTCTTAACTGTTAAAGCATCCAACTGTCACGCCCTACGATTTTGGTGTCTTTCCAAAGCTATAAAATACCGTGCATTTCTTTTTAAATATTTTAAGATTTTTGAATTTTATTAAATATAAAATTGATTTTATAAATTAAAATAAAAATCTATAAAAATAACATCTTCAAACAAAATAAGAGCTCCAAACTACCGAGGGCAAACATTTAATTTTAGTCGAGAACTTCGAACCTTTATTTTTCGTCCGTATAAACGGGCCACCCTATTATACATAGATACCTACTTTTTTATAAAAAATTACTTTCTTCCTCTTTTTTGTTTGTATGTAAAATGTGGGTGTGTTTGTATGTGTCTGTCTACTTAATATGTTTTCATTTTTATTATTTTTTGGTAAAAATGATGTTGCTTGTGTCAACTCCTTCTTTCCATTTTAATGCCATAATGATATATTATCATACTGTTGCTTATTTTGTAAACTCTTTGAATGTGTTCTTCTTATGACACATGTATTTTTCTTAAAGTTTTCTACTGTTGTGTTTATTTTTTCAATCTTGTACAAATCAATCATATTTTGTTTTGTTTTTCTTGTCGTATTTTTTGTTTTCCTTAAATTATGATGCCACAAAATCCATAGTAGACCTTCGTCAAAAAAAAGGGATTACTATCATCGTTTCCTGTTCAGAATGTATGCCAGGGACTTTTGAAACATCAAACAGATATAAAGAAATTAATCAGACTTTAATTTTCAAGTGTATAATAATAAGTTGCATGTGATTGGAATTTTGATTGTTTTATTTAAGTAAAAATTTTATATTTCGGAAAATTATAAGTGAATTTGAGTTACAAACCGTAACAGTTTTTATTTACCAATAAGCCAAGAAGAAAACTTATTAAAATGTTTTAAGATTCTTGACAAATTTGGCTAATATTTTCTAAAAATTATATTATAAAATAACTCTTCTTTCATTGAATATTTTTATAATGTTTTGAGGGATTTATAAATATATTGGTTAATAGTTATTTCACTTTATTTGACGTTTTTCTTACACAATATTTTCATATACTTTTTCATATGACAAATATTTTGAAATAATAAAAAAAGTTGCTACACATTGATGAACTCAAGCTCAAATAATTATTATTTTTAAAGATATTGGTAAATTTTAAACTTTCTTAAAATATTTAAAAGTTAATGAAATTTGTCGTAAAAAAATTTAATTTTATTTTAAATATGTACATTAGAGTGTCCCTTAGAATTAAATTTTTTGAAATGTTGAAAACTTTAGTAATGACTAGGGTTTGGGTTTCCCGGATAATTTAATTTCCCGGGAAACGGGAATGAAAAATTTCATATCCCGGGAATGTTTTTTTAACGAAAAAAATAAGTAAAAAAGAAAATTATTTTATAAAATTGTGTCATTTTATTAAAAAAAAAGAAAAACAATTCAAACAATTCAATACAATTCAATTGTACCCACATAAAACCAAAATAAGTTTGTTAAAATATTTGGAGATCACTTGTTACTATAAAATTAAATATTAGCGGTATTCATGATATAGTAGAGTAAAAGAGCAATTAAGTATCACAAAATCTTATAAATTGTGAACGTATCTTTATAATTCGATGTCGATTAATATGTTAATGGGATTTTTAAAATAAAATTAAATTCATTTCAAAACAAAAATATGAAATTCAAAATTACCTCATATAGTTTAAAAAGAGTAAAGCAGTAAAAAAGTAGTTCTAATGTATTTTGTTTTCTGCTAAACTCTTTTGCTACTTTGCTATAGAAAGTACTCTACATTGTGAATACCGATATTATATCATAAAAATAATGTTATATGTCCGTCATAGAACTATTTTTTTAAAAATTGATTTGTCAAAATTACTAATGCATTCAGTAAGTCATTCGACAAGAAAACTCTTTCGCTTTAAACATGTGTTGGTTTTATTGTTATTAAAGCATTATAAAGACAATCAAAATGTATTCTCCGATTGTTACTTGCTTCAAATAAATCTAATTCCCGCTTAAAACTTTCAGCATTTGATTTTAAATGTTTAGGGCTTTCCTTTTCAATATTGATTGATTATTCTAATTGGTTTTTAAGATTTTGTTCCATTTGTATTTCGGAAACCTCATCATCAACCCTTTGAACAGATGATTGAATATTGTGGTCAAATAGACGTTCATACATTTGCTGTCCATAAATTTTTAACATTGTGTTTTTATATTATAATTTGTCTTATAATGTTGAAGTTTTTAGGTTTAATTTAATTGAATGAACCGTGTTTTGAGAAATCCTAGAATTTTTAGATAGCATCACCTATCAGAGAAATGGTTTCATTTCGGCTTAATGCTTCTACTGTATCCTTAATGGTGTTTAAAAAACCTCCACTAATATTTGGAGCAAGCCATTCATCAAGCAGAGATGTCATATTTAAATAAATTAAAGTATTTTTAATTAATTTTAAATTTCCCGTTTTTCCCGGGAAAAAAATTTAAATTTCCCGGGAATTCCCGACAATAATTTTACGGGAAATCCCGGGAATTCCCGGACCCCAAACCCTAGTAATGACCTAAAATACCACCAAAATAAATTTAGCTTGTTCTAAGAAGGGCAACCCGTGCCGACTTTCGATTTAGTTTTGTGGTGCATTTACAGGGGAGAAAATGCATTTTTTTTTCAGATTTTTTTAAAAAATTTTGCTATGAAGTAATTACTTTTGCAATTTAATTTAAAAGAATCGAAATGTGTACGTAAATATCGTTCTAATGAGATATAAAAGAAAAAAATTGCTTAAAAAATGTTAAAGTTATTAAAAAATCACCAATCAGGACACTAGACCAAGAAATGTATGAACAAAATTAACATATTTTGAGAAATATTAAAACAAAAATTGATTCTTACTTAAAATATATAAATATATATAGCAATTTTTAATAACTTTAAAATTTTTTAACCAATTTTTGTATTTTATATCTTATAAGAACGACAATTACGTACACATTTCGATTATTTTAAATTATATTGCAAAAGTAATTACTTCAAAGCAAAATTTTTAAAAGAACACTGAAAAAATGCATTTTTCCCCTTGTAAATGCACCACAAAACTAAATCGAAAGACGACACGGGTTGCCCATCTTAGAACAAGCTAAATTTATTTTGGTGGGATTTTAGGTCATTACTAGGGTTTTGGGTCCGGGAATTCCCGGGATTTCCCGTAAAATTATTGTCGGGAATTCCCGGGAAATTTAAATTTAATTTTTTTGGTGGTATTTTAGGTCATTACGAAAGTTTTCAGGGGGTACCGTGTCAATATTTCAAAAAATTTAATTCTAAGGGACACTCTAATGTACATACAGTGAGCCTCAAAAGTGAGTAAACACCAGTGAATTCTTTGATTTTTTTAAGATCATAAAAATCATTATATTCCGACTTAAATCTTCTTTTTTCAGAACCGATTCTATTATTCAACTCAATCTCCATCAAATCGAAACTTTTAAATTTTAATCGATGGATAGATTTTAGGATTTTTATTATCTTAAAAAAAATCAAATAATTTTTGGTGTTTACACACTTTTGACGCTCACTGTATATAAATTTTTAGAGGTTGTGACAGATGCGAACTGTCATGGAAGTGCTTTTCTATTATAGACAATCTCCGATGAGAGCATGGAAGACCCAGTAACTGTGGACAAACTGAAATGGACCCTGTAGATCTTTGACCAGTATAAATAACCGCTGAACTTCATTGGAATGCGGATCTAATTATCTCTAGTATGGTACACATACCGAAAGACTCGAATTGCATTTTGTAACGTGGATAAGTATCTACCTACTTCCCCGTACAAAATATAAAGTAATAAATTTAATAATAAAACCATTTAAATCCTAATAATTAAATTACCAGCTAGTAATTCTCATTTAGTTTATAATAATTTCTATACAAGTAACGAAAGTTTACATACTGGAGGTTCATACGAGACAGAATTTGCCAACCACTTTGATATTAATTTATCAAAGTAGACTGACATAGATCGGTCAACCCATTTTTTCCCTTTTTATACCCTCCACCATCACAAGTGGTGAATGAGGGTATATACATGGCAGAACAAGCAATGTACAATTATTAAAAAGTACGTTCTCAATTATACATTCCCTATAACGTCAAACAAAAGAAAATTAGAAAAAAACAAAACGAAATATCTAAGACAAAAATAAATTAAATAAACAAATTTTTGTGTATTTACTTTTTTTCGTGAAATATTCAATTCAAATTTAATTTTTTCTAAATAAATATGTGTTAGTTTTAATATAACGTGCAAAACATTGCGAAAACAAAATAAAAAGTGATGAGAGTAAATGCGTTATTTGACGTTGCAGGGGTAAATATTGAAAACTCTCCCTAATAATTGTACCTGGTTGGTTCTACCATGGGTATATATAAGTTTATCATTCCGTGTGTAACATTGAGAAATATTCATCTGAGACCCAACAAATTATATATTTTCTTGATCCTTATGAAATTCTAATTCGATTGAGCCATGTGCGTCTGTCTGTCTGTCTGTCTGTCTGTGTGTCTTTGTAAAACACGCTCACGTCCGAAATACGCAAACAAAATTGGTAGACTTGCAAAAAATATGTTTATTGTTGTCCTAAGCAGTGGTATTGAAAATCAGCAATATCGGTTCAGTAGAACCAGAGCTATGAACCAAAATGTGAGACAACCTAAAAAATAAATTGACAATTTCCATATATTTTTGGTTATTTGTGTAAATATATTGCAGATAATACCATAAAACTTTACACACGTTATACAAAATTCAGCAAAAATAAGTTTCGTGCTAAAAGAAATCACAACATTAAATGTTTGTGGATCGGCCCATATTTGACCATAGCCCCCATATAAAGTTCACTTCCGAAAATCACTTAAATTAGCATAAGATTCGGTACTTGTTAGAATATTTTTTGTAAATGAGTTTGGGTAATTTATTATTATTTTGTATAACAGCTGTTACTTATAGTTCCCTTAATATTAGATTTAATTTAAATATTTATAAATTCCTTAATAGGAAATGTTGAGGTCAGTTGCTATTAAATTGGAAATTGCTCAAACAATTCGTAAAAAAATATGAATTATAAGTCGTTTCCATTTAATTCACTTTTAAAATAAATTAAAGAAATGATTTTTATTAAATTTTAGCTACTCATGGTCATGGGTGTGCATTTCATTATATGTTAATATGTGTAGTTGTGTAAAAGTAATTCCATTCTTTCTTTTTTTTTTTTTTTGCTCAAGTAAGAGTTAAGTGCTTTGATGGATAACAATGCGAATACAAATACGAAAATATTCCCATGTCATAACTACACACAAACATATGCAAACAAATAGAAATATGAAATAAATAAAAGCAGACCATAGTAAGGTTAAGGCAGGAAGGATAGAAATAATAGAATTGAAAATTATGTAAGGAATTTTTTGCACATGCTTATGCAACACACACATGCATGTAACAAAAAAAAAAAGAAGTCCTTAAGAAAAATATGGTAAAAAATGATGCTACAGATTTACAATATTTTTCTAAAGAAAAAGAAATATATGAAAAAATACTGAAGAGAAAATAAATTTTGATGATGCTTTATAGGCTTATGTTGCATCACATGACCACTAGGGTATACAAATGAAAAAACAAATATAAAAAAAACATTCAGAAAAAATTATGTACTGTGTGTTTGTCATTTTGTTTAATCCCATTTGGAAAAAAAAAGTTTTACATATACAAAACTACCATAGACATATGTAAATAGTTGAATCTACATGTGTACCATTGAGTGGTAGCTACCAATGTTGAAAAAATCTGAATGGAACAATAGATTTTACTCTAGTCATTCTTGTAGAACATATGTAAACTAATATATATATACATACGTTTTGGAGACGAAGCAGCAGAGGTTGTTAAGTAAAAAAAATGTTTTGATTTTGGTACTTCAAATCTATAATTTAGTATTTGGGTATTTTGTGTTTGGTAATAAATTAGTAACATCCCCTTTTTATACCCACAAACAAAACAGATATTGATGTTGTCATTCCGATTGTAACACATCAAAATATTTGTCGCCGACCCACATTAGTATATACTATATTCTGGGTCCTCATAAGATTCAACGACGTTATAATTAAAATTGCGCAAATATTTAAAATAGTATAGTATTTGTTTTCTTACTTTTCAAAATTATTTGAAAATAAGGGCCCTAATTTTGTAAATCACATCACCAAAGTGATATTTATGTGGAAAGCAAAAACAAAATTTCAAAAATTTTAAAAATTTGTTTTATATAAATAGTAATTTGGTGACGTGACTTACAAAATTAGGGCCTAAATAAACATAATTAATGCCCTAATTTTGTAATACGTAACGAAACGTTTTTTTCGAATAAAATTGTCATTTTTGAATTTTCATATTTTTTAAAATGTATTTTTCGTTTCTGTATATAAAATTTAATTTTATAAAACAGAACAAAACGTTCACAAGCGCTTGAAACATCAAAATCAAACGTTGAGAATTTCTTTTCGTTTCAATACATTTTTCATAGATTTTTAAATTTTCAAAGAAAAAAAAATGTTTGAGAATGTGTTTTTTCTTTTTATACATAAAAAATACAACAACAAAAATTTGTTTTCCAAATAAATGTAAAAAACAATCAAAAATTTCAAAATTTTTTCAATAAATTTTATTTGTTGAAAAATAAATAAAAATAATTTAATTTATTTGGCAGAAAGTTGACATAAAAACGATGTTTTCAAACTTGGTACCACATCAAAAAACTGACTTGAAACGCAAATATCGTTTCGTTTTATAAAATACCAAATTTTTATTTTTTCGTTCCAAACGAAAATTCGTTTGAAGATACAAAATGAGGCCATAAGCTATTTTTAAATGGATTTGAATTAAAGAAAATTTTAATGATGAATTCTATAAAGAATTAATTTCGTTTGAAGTACTAAGGAATTAATTCGTAATAAATTCTTTAAAGGAATCTTTTCATAATTGTTTTGCATCTTTGATTGTCAAAGCAAAAAATATATAAGAGGGGTGGTGTGTGTGGTTGAACGACGAATTCTAAGCAACTCTCTAGATGCCTAAAGCGTACATTGCTATTTGCATTACACCCTAGAACTAGCTTGGAATGAGAATGTATGTATGTTAATATATAGTAACTTCGGGTATTGTGGACTATGCGTCTAATGTGGACCAGTTTATTTTTTCAGAAACTATTGAAGGTATGATAAAACTGATTTGTCGTACATTTTACAATTTGTTTGAAACGACAATTGCACATGTGCTTTCATGAGTAATTGATATGTTGGCTTTTTATTCTTGTATTGAAATTAATACTCGTGCTAAAAATTTTTTTCGGTCCAAGTAAGAAATAAAATTTGGTACAGTTACTTGGTAGAATTTAATGTTTGGTTGTTTTATATAGTTAAAGTGGATACGTAGTTTTGCATATATTTGGCAAGAATTTAAGCACATTTACATTATTTTACCACTGTAACCCAAGTTCGTGTAATGTGGACCACTTAAATTACATGATTATATACTACTGGTTCACATTACCCGACAATAACTATGTACTTCGTAATCCATCTTTCTAAGCCAAGAACGCGACTTTTTAGTTTGAATTAATAAAAATATATTGAAATTAAATTTTTTAATCATTCATGATTAGCTGGTTCATGAATTGTATGTATTAAATACTAGTCCGCATTACCCTCATATAGTGGTCCATATTACCCACCAATTTTTTTAATGATGGTTTTTGGGTTCCTTACAATATTTTCACATAAATTGTTTATCCTTTGACGGAAAAAATTTGCTACTGTACAATTAGAGAATACTTTAGCTAATTTATTGCTTCACAACTTTTTTAATATCCATATATATTGTGGCCAAAATTTAGAAAAAACAAAACGGTAGTCCACGTTATCCGATGTTACTCTAATGTATTTCGAGAGATTGTGACATTCAAGAAAGTCGTGAACCATTTCAGATGGAATGTCGTATGACCGTTTAATCTGACAGAAAATAATTAATTACGTAACGAAATATCTCAATAGTTTAGCATAAGATCAGAGATCAGCAGTGGAATGTTACTGCTGCTGAGCTTGTCAGATTGTATACAACCGGTCGCACTATCTATATATTGGTTTGCGAGAACAACTGTCTGACAATTCGATTATTAAATTAAAGCATTTTTTTAGGGAAATCTTGTGTAGAAATTGTCCCTGGCAACCCACTCTTTCAGTATTAAGCCACAAAATAAGATCAAGCGGTATAACAAGTAAGTTTGATTAACTATAAGTATAATAAAAATACCATGCATTCAAATTTGTCAACTCTTGTCACCTCATAGACAAAAGTCAGAAATATTTAACGAAATGCATGGCACGTGAAAGACAACTAAAAACGTGTCCAAACAGTCATGATATGACAAAGATTCTTATTAAAAGAAGTCATCAAATGCGTTTGTGGATAGTTTTAGACAAATAATTCTCAAAATTTATGTTTTCTCGAAAATTATTTTCAGTTTCATAACACAGAACAACATTTTTTAGTTCATTGCTTTGGGACTAAATTCGGACGTGAAAGTAGCCTCAAAAATAAGAACTTCTGCATCATTAGTTTTGTCAAGTTGGCTGCCGTAATAATTTAATGGCCATACGATTTGTTTTTGCCCAAGGTGGATTTTTGTCACTTTTTCTATATTTTTACACGGTTATATCTCGGTATACCGTACGGAATATCTCTTTTGTGTCTGAAGAAAAGTTTTAGATATTGAATAGGAGAAAAAAAAGCGGAACATAACTACCAGAAAAAAGTTTATTATGATCGGTCCATAATTAGTCATAACTAATGATGCAGAAGTTCTTATTTTTGGGGCTACTTTCACGTGCAATTGTCAGAATTAAGTCCCAAAATCATGTGTTGTACTGTGTAACTAACAAAGTATTCGTTCAGAATCAGTTTCTGAGTCCGTCGGTCCGTTCGTCTGGCTGACTGGCTGTCCATGTAAACCTTGTGCGCAGAGTACAGGTCGCAATATTGTAGATATTTTGATATGTATAATTTTTTCTGCCCACAGACGGAGCCTACTGATTCTGGCAGAAATCGGTCCATTATTTCACCAGGGCCTCATACGAAATTGGACTTTATCCGTCATAAATGTTTAATTTATAAAGGTATCTTCATAAATTTAACTCAAAAATCACTCACGAATATAAATTTTGGAAATTTTAAAAGAAAAATGTTTTTGCGCATTTACTTAGTGTAGGGTATTATATGGTTGGACTTGACCGACAATACTTTATTACTTATTTTGGTTTTATTTATCAATTCTAGAAAAATTTGATTTACAAAATTGTATTTTTCTTTTTTTTAATTTCCAAAAATAGCATTTAATTACATTTCCTGAAATTTTTATGAAACTAAAAATAGTAGAAAATGATCATATTATTTGTTTCCAAAAAAAATAGAGGGTGCTGTGGCTTAATTGGTTAGCGCGTTTGATCATTAAGCATGATATGGTATTTGTGGCCTGGGTTCGATTCCCAGCCGCTGCCAATCAACAACATCAGTTTATAATAATTATTAGTTTACTAATAACTAATATTTATCACAGCGCCCTCCCTCCTTCGGTGGTATAACACTAAAACGCCACCGAAGTAAAATAATTAAATAAAGTTTATTGGCTTGACTAATGCGCCATCTCACCACCACAGGCGCTGCAACCTGCACTAATAATAAACATAACGCGCAATTGCAGAGTTGTCAATTAAAAAGCTTTTCTTCTCCTTTCACCACCTTTTCTTCTACACTCTATCCCCTTTCCAAAGTAACACAATTATATATAGGCATATTAATTGCGTGAGTGTTACTTCTCTTTTTTAAAAAAAAAATATATGAAGGTTTATTCAAAATCATTATTTTATATTATTTATTTGTTTTAGTAAGTTACTGCTACCTAAAAATTTCAAATATTGTCGACACGACAAACACTGTAAGAAATGGTCTCCTCAAACAAACCAAACTTTAATTTTAGTTGGGGACATCGACATCTTATTTTTCCTCCATAAAAACGGGACAACTCTTATGTAACCTTATGAATAGATATTCGACCTTTTTTAAAATTACCACTTATACTTATAAATAATGTCTAACATTCGCTTCACATTTCCACTTTTTATACCCTAGATCACCATAGTGGGGAGGACATATTGGATGTGTGTAACGTCCAAAAATTTTTGTCTAACACACACCTTAAAATATTCCGATCAAATCAATTTCTGCGTCCATTAAATGTCCATCCGTCCGTCGGGCTGGCTGTCCATGATATTTCAATAAAATTTGGCACACATACATTTTTCAAAGCCTATTAAAACTGGCTGCAATCGGACCATCATTTTACCTAGCACCCATACATAGCTCCCATATAAGGCCTGCTTCCGAAAGTCACATTAAAGATCATGACTCTCCTAAAAAATTCAACAAAAATAACCTTCATATAACCATAAATCACATAGCGATCGGTCCATAATTAGTCATAGCTCCAATATAAGGCCCTCTTCCGAAAATCATTCACGAAAATAAATTACTGAAATTTCAAAAGAAAAATATTTTTGCTCATTTACTTAGTGTAGGCTATTATATGGTCGGGCTTGACCAACCATACTTGATTTTTTATTTAGACAACCTTTTTTTTTGGTTATTATTTTAGTGATTTTTGATTTTTCCTTTAATTTCAGATGAAGCTAAAAAAATACGAAAAACTTTTTACTCTTTTTATTATTTATGACTGTAGATTTTATTTTCATGCTAAAAAAAATACTAAAATCTATTTCTTGGTAGTGGTAGTTTTGTACAAAATCATTGTTGTACCATTGAAGTTATAATTTCTCATATTGGCTTTTCTCATACTACATTGACTATCAAAAAATGAAAGAAAAACAAAACAAACCGGGGGGAAAAAAAAGGAAAAATATGAAACATAACGAAAGACAAATCAATTTTTCATATTGTAGAATATCTGTCGTTATTCAATTTACTTTTAGTTGTTGGATGGTTGCCTGGTTGAGTGGATAGATGGTTGGTTGGATGAAACATGCTACATTTCTACTCCATAGACATACAATCATTCATTCATTTATTTATTTCTGTGTCTACATTTGCTTATTCATAACTTTCTATAACTGTGTGTATTCAATACATACGGATGTAGATAGGTATATGGTGGTTTTTTAAATTATTCTATGTATGACATAGAATTGCAGAAATACAAATATTGGAATAGGAAAAAACGAAACATCAACAAAAAATCCAAAAAAGAAAGAAGACAAATATACATATACAGATACAGAAATAAATACTAATGTTGGTCTGATTCACAATAAATTTCTAGAAACAAATGCAACAGAGGTTATTTTAATATTATTATTGACCTGAAACTCTTAAAAGCGGTATTTATATAGTTGCGAACCAGATAATAGCAGTACCTCTAAAGTTTTAACAAGCAGATAAATAATAAATTAAGTCAGTTCACAAAATATTGATCTATTTGCTTGCAAACCAGTCGGCATTTAGTGTACTCCTATGTGTTTTTGTTGATAGTGGATTTTTTCTTGGTCTTCGTTCAGGGAAGTTTTCATGTAGAAATCGTCTCTTTAAAGTCATACCGCAGTTTACCTATTGCAGATCCTATTTTTATACCCTACACCACCATAGTGGGGACGGTATAATGCGTTTGTGCAGATGTTTGTAACAGCCAAAAATATTAGTCTAACACCCACCTTAAAGTATACCGATCGACTTAGAATCACTTTCTGAGTCGATTAAACGATGTCCGTCCATCCGTCTGACTGGCTGTCCATGTAAACTTTGTGCGCAGAGTACAGGTCGCAATTTTGAATATATTTCAATAAAATTTGGTACATATTATTTTTTCGGCCTAAGGACCAACCCTATTTAAACTGGCTGAAATCTGTCCATTATTTCACCTAGCCCTCATACAAATGTCCTTCAGAAATTGGACTTTATCAGTCATAAATGTTTAATTTAAAATATGTATCTCCACAAATTCCGCTCCAAAAAAGTTTTATATATACGAAATTCATTTCACCAAATTTTGTTACGTTCGGTCCATAATTGTTCATAGCTCCCATATAGACCCGCTTCCGAAAATCACATTAACGTGCATAAATCACTTTAAAATTTTCGTATACACACAAAATTCAACATGGTTAACTTTAATATAGACATAAATCACACGACGTAATTTTATGGTGATCGGTCCATATTTGGTCATAGCTCCCATATAAGGCCCACTTCCGAAAATCAGTCAAAAATATAAATTATTGAAATGTTAAAAGTAAAATGTTTTTGCTATTTTACTTAGTGTACGGGTATTATGTGGTCGGGCTTGACCGACCATACTTTCTTACTTGTTCACTTTTTCTTTGTATTCAGTAGCGTTTGAGTTTTCTTAAGTGTAAAATAAATTTTCGTTTAGCACCCACTACAACCGGAATTATCGCAAAAAGGACTTTATTTAAAATATATATAACATATTTAACTAAATTGTACTTTACTCTTAAAAAGTATTTTACTTCTTAAAAAAAAACAAGTAAGAAAGTATAGTCGGTCAAGCTCGAACATATGATACCCTACACTGTGAAGATGATTATAAACAGTTTTCTTTTGACATTTGTATGGGAGCTATTACTAATTATGGACCAATCGCCATAAAATTAGATGGCATGTCTTCTGTATATATGAAACTTATTTGTGTTAAATTTTATTAGCATACCAACATTTTTAAGATATCTTTACTTTCAATTGTAAAGACATAATTATGTAGTACGTTTCTTTCTTATAATTTTCGAGATTTAGATTCCCGAAAATCCTGAAACCCCGGTATTTTCAAAAATCAGTCCCGATTAGCATCTCTGGCCGAATATAACAATCTTACTTGTTTTATTTAAATAAAAAAATTCCGAAAATTCTTACTTTTTTTCAATAATTTTTCTATGTGTGTGTTTAAATATTGTAACATCAATATCATACAATAAGAAATATTCCTACAATTCTTTTAACAATATTATATTTGCACACAAATGTCTATACTAAGTATTCATAATGTTTTATGATACAAACTTTTAAAAAAAGACATACTAAATTTATATGATTTCAAGAAGCCATAATATTATTTATTGATTTAGTTGAAAATAAATATGTCTATAAAAATTTGTGGACATACATATATTTTTATTAAAATTTAATCAAGATATTGTATTTAATTTATAGGCATAACATACATATATATATGTTCGAAGAAAATAAATTCCAAATTCTGTACTCAAAAAGTAAAGCAATTATGATATTTTAACCATTCAATAAATGCATTTAATACGAATTTCTTCATAGGATTAATTCCTAAGCAATATAATGTTTGCCAGAATTAATTGTTAATTCAAAATTCAAAATCAGATTTATTTTTTTTCTCTCAAAAATTCCATTAAAACTTGTTTATGAGTTAATTTCTAGGCATGATTCTGGGCATAATTGAGAATTAAGTATTTATATAATTTATTCCTTACAGAATAATTCAAGTTGAATAATTCAAGTTGGCTGAAAATTTCCATAAATATTCTGTTGATAAGGTTTTTCTGGTATTGAAAATCGGTCCATGATTTCTCCTAGTCCCCATACAAATGTCCCACGGAATGCTGTTTCAGCTGTCATAAATATGTTGAATATGCGGCATTGCTGAACAAATTTTTTTAAGTACCCTGAAATTATACAGTAAAGTATGGCGAAAATCAAGCAACATTTTTTCCTAGTCCTCATACAAGCTCCCCCTCAGAAAATTACTTGAACATTTTTGGAACAGAAAAGCGACCATATAATTCTGAAAGGGCATTTAGAGTAGATAACTTTTGTAGAATAAACTTATAGTCTGGTTTTTTTTTAATTTTTTGATTGAAGGGAGCAAAATATTTTGAAATTAATGTCTGTGAGAACTCTGATTGTCAGAGTATACAGTGGAATTTTATTGGGGTAAATTTGGCCCCTTTTCCGAGAAAATTAAAAATAAATCCTTTCAAAAAGGACATATAAGAATTAAAATTTTTGCAGAAAAATTTCATTGGAGGCATCAAGATACCAAAGTTGTAAATGAAGCTTTTTACGCTTAATTTGCAAAATTACACGCCACCATGGGTCTCATTAAAAAATAATCGCCAAAAATCTATTTATGATCCGAATGAGCAGAAATTTAAAATGTAAATTGTCTTTGAAAGGATCTAAAATCCATACACATGCAAATTGTCACTTTTAGTTCAAGAGATATTAGACATTATAACTGAAAATATTTTATATAAAAAATAAACATCTCATCATTTCAGTTTCAAATCCCGAAATCTGTCTTTATGAAAAAATCAGTAATTTTCATAAGCTCATGATTTTCTTTCTTTTGGGGCTATTGCTATTTTAAGCTATTCAATTTAGAATCGCAAATCCTGGGATAATATTTTGTGCCACCAATCAATTCTAAATACAATATATTCAATTAAATTTAAATTGCATTAAACACTTTATATTACATGTGAATGTAATAAATAGTTGTCTACAATTAAAGATTTATTTGCCCTATAATAATTAATTGGACCCTTTGAATACTTTTAAAATTTCTCATTTACTCAGCAAACCATTTAAATCTATTGATTTGGCTCGCAGTAAAAATAAAAATCTTAATCTCCTAAAAAACAACACATATCAGTGACAATACTTTTTGTATGCCCTACTCAGTCATAGTAGATATATAAAACAATCGATTAAGAATGGCCACCTCAGACTATTTAATATTGTCTGTCTGATTGTTTGAATATGTAAAACTTGTAATCAAACTACAGGTCGAAATGTTTAAGCTGAATTGATACAATATACATGTACTTTTTTTACAATCACCATATCCATCCATTCATTCTTTACAGAGTTGGGTATTAATGTTTTAGAATTCAAAGTAGGGTATCACTTTCTTAATTGTTTTAACCTTAAGATAATGAAATAGATATGCCACTATAGAACCGCAACATATTGCAGACTTTGAAAGCATTTGCTACTAATTTACAGAATCTTTTGTGTTTAATAAGAACTTTATGTTCTTAGAAAACATAATTATCATTTGGTATTTAGCAACAAAAGTGTTTAAGAGACAGAGAATGATACATACAAAATACATGAATAATGAAAAATTTTATGAAACACGTATAAAATTAATTCACTATGAGAACCAAATGCATTACAAAACGAAAGCTTCGAGTATTGTTAATGGATTTTTCAGAATACTGGAACACTACATTTTAAAACAAATATAGTTTTGAGACTGGAGTATTATTTTCGAAATAATTTCAGTTATCACGAAAAATATGTTTTTGTTCAGTGTGTTTTTAACTGGTGTATTTCGATGCCGATTATAAGAATGCTGAACTCATTAGAGTATGAGTTCTTTTTTATGTCATCTTCATTATTATACCCTTCGCCATGAGTTTGTCATTCCGTTTGTAATTTCTACATTTTTCATTTGCGACCCCACAAAGTTATTGTGGATCGTTATAGATAGCGAAGTCGATATAGCCATGTCTGTTTGAAAACAACTTTTCGTAGCCCACAAATAACTTACAGACATGATTCATACATTACTATATCGGGAATTCTTCTGGCTCGGTTGCTATTTAAAATCGGCCCATAAATGGCTGAGATATGAGGAGAAACCCGGGACAACCTCAATTTTTGTTCTATTTTTTATATATCTCGATTACTAAGTCACTAATATAGACAATATCTAATGATAGATATTTCAAAGTCCATTGCAACGAACCGAATTTTTTTTTCTTAAATTCTTTTGGAAAAATCTTTTTTTAAAAAAATTAAAAAACAATTTAAAAAACAAATGTTAATTTTGTTTAAATAAAAATATTTAAAAAAAAAGTATTTTTAAGTATAATTTGGTGAAGGGTATATAAGATTCGGCACAGCCGAATATAGCTCTCTTACTTGTTTTTATTTTGTACGTTTTAAATTAAAACATATAAAACAAAAACTGTTAATAAATCTATTTAATGACGTGATAATAAACAATAATAAAACAAAGTCAGAAAATTATATTTTCTTCATGGGAGCTATGATAGTGCGAGATCGGCTTATATAAAGCTTATTTGTGCTAAATTTCGACGATATATCTTTGAAATTGCGACCTGAAGTTTGATTACAAAGTTTATACGGAAGGACATCGCTTAATCGACTCAGAAAGTGATAGTGAGCAGATTGGTATATTTTAAGGTGGGTGTTGGAACAATATTTTTGCACGTTACAAACCTCAGCAATAATCCAATATACCCTCCCCACTATGGTAGTGTAGGGTATAGAAATACTTGTTTACAATAATATCCTATTATCACAATATATAAGTTGGAGCGGTGAAATAAATAAAAGTCAACATTAAGTTTATATTAGTTACAAAATTATCTTGATGTACTTTTATAGTTAAACAATGAATCCACTACCAACCAAAAATTTATTAATCATAGATTACATATCGCAAGTTATATAAGGACTGTGATCGAAAAAATCTTCACATACATAAATGTTAACAGAAGAAGCCACTAAACCTATAGTTTTGATTTTTTTATTTAATTGAAATTATTATTACAATTAACAGCAAATATTATTTTTATATTTCTAATCAATAGTGATGAATTTATGAATAGTTTCTGGAAACCCTACCATTAACATTTTTGTTGAGCTTTCTTGCACCTTGTTCGAACAGGTAGTCCATCCATCGTTTAAAATCTACCACACTTTTTTGTGCTCTTAAAGACTTGGCTTACCATAGTGCCAGGATGCCAAATCATGTCTAAAATAAATGGACACATTAAGAATCTTATGAATGGAATCATCCTCTTTTGTAAACCTTCCTTGATGTAAATTTCGGTATTTATAGAGCTTATTGTAACAAATGTTTGGTTTCTTTTGTCGCAACTGTATATTGGTTGATATACCAAGAACTTTTTGGGAACATTTTCTGCTTTTGGGTCCTAAACTTTTCTACAACATTCCCTCGAGCATCAGCAACATAAAAATTAATTAACCCGGACGTTTCGTAATCCATTGTGCAGCAGATATAGTTTTTGTATAAAATTTTACTTTAATTTCCGTGCTCTGTCTTTGGCCTCTAAATTTTTAGCAACGTTCCTGTCAGGAACTTTTTGAGCCTTGTATATTTTTAAACCTGCATTGGCTTTAACTTTTCGTACCAAATAGTCCGAGTACTGAGCTAAACGGATGTGTTGGCAGCTATTTTGAAAATGCTGTCAATTTATTGGCTTTAGAAAAATCATTTGAACCATTCCTTCTACATGAACCAGGTTTTTTATCAGCTGACATGTTCTCCCGATACTTTTTAATTACATTGGGATCAGTTTGACTGTAACCTTTGATTGTTTATCCAATTTTTTAGGACCAAGTTGGGCTTCGTTGTAAATATTTAACAATTTTAGTACGCACTTTTTTCTCGTCACTTATTTCAACCAGATTAACAACAAATGAACATAATTGACTCAGTCCTTATAATAGAAAAAAATAATCAATTAGTCCGCTTTCTCATCTAGGTATTCGATGGTGACTCAATGAGCTATCTATTTGACATCCACGCTTATAACTAAAGCTGAAAATTGCATTGCTTAAAGGTAATTTTATTGCGAAATTTCGTTTTTTTCAGTTTATTCAATATACTAAACCGGTTTTGAGTTATGCGAATATATGTTGTACAACCTCCTCCATTTTTGAAATAATGGTATATCTCGAAAAAATAGTTAACCTAATAAAACCGTTAGCACCACTAGATTCAGCGTACTCAATTTCGTGCACAGTGTAATTAATATTGTTATGAAATTGAACATAAACAAGTTTTATATGAACAAAAATCATTCAACCAACGTTTGTGAGGATCGGTCGATAATTGACCCTACTCCCCAATATAAACACTATATCAGACAAGTATTTTATTGTCACATATTGATGACAATAGATTCGGCACAGCTCAATAGAATACTCTTACTTGTTAGTATTTAGTTGGTATAAATGATACTGTATATTTCGCAGTTTTATTCTCAAAAGGAAAGTATGCAATATATTGTTTATGATAAATATTGTAAATGAAGATATTATAGAATTAAAATAAAAAAAATTATTTACTGTAAAGTTTTACATACTTAGATTGCCCACAAAATCACCAATATTTCCATAAAATATTTATGCATAACTAACAAATACCAAAAGCATTTCGTGTTTTGTTTTCAACTCAACATTTCATATGAAAATGGAAAGAGATTTACAATGAAATGTTAGTGTTAACACAAATTGCTTCATTTATATGCAACTAAATGAAATTTTAAAATATAAAGAATACAAAAAAAAAATAGAATAAAACAAAGACTTTCACTTACTAAAAAACAAACCACATAAATTCGTACTCCAACATAAATACCTTTAGTTTAGTCAAATTCACTCATACATTAAGAACAAAAAAATATATATAAGTGTATTGATATATGTGTATGTATATTAGAGCGACTCACCTCGTAAGGAGATGAACAAAATGATATCCTAATGTTTATAATTATTGGTATTTAGTTGTCTAACTAACAAAATTCGAGTCCATTCGGGCCAAAAGAACGCCTTATATTTTTAAAAAACTGGGCAAGAATGTTTTTTTTTTAAATATTTAACATGTCAAACGTACCCTACTTTGAGCTTCTGGATCATTTGCTTACGCTCACGTCAAATTTTATCCTGATCGGACCAGCCGTTTAGAAATGCCAGATTTATTTCCAAAAAATTTCGATTCTGCCCTACTGTGGAACCGTTATCACTACAACCAAAATATTTTTGGGGTCATGCTAAAAAAAACCATGGTTTATTTTGTAACAAAATCACTTCTTCCAGTGAGTCGTCTTAATGTATATGTGTATACTAGGGTGGCCCTTATTTTGCACTTTTGCGATTTTCGATGCCTTGCGCTAAAATTATTCTACGTCATCTAAAAAAAAGTAAGAGAGCTATATTCGGCTGTGCTGAATCTTATATACCCTTCACCAAATTATAATGTAAAATATTTTGTTTAAATATCTTTAGGTATTTTTTTTCGAATTAGTTTTTGATTTTTTTTTTTTTTAAATTTTTGGATAAAGAATTTATAAAAAAAAAATTCGGGATAAAAAATATTTTTCCCGATTTAGACCAATTGTGGGTCGCGATTCAGACCCATTGTAGGCCTTATATACGTCGTTGCAATAGACTTTGAAATATCTCTCATTAGATATCCATATTGTCTATATTAATGACTTAGTAATCCAGATATAGATAAAAAATATGGCAAAAATCGAGGTTGTCCCAGTTTTTTCCTTATATCTCCATTTCATATTGTCGATTTTAAATTGCAACCGAGCCGGACAAATTCCCGATATATGGATGTATGTATCATGTACATATGTAAGATATTTGGAGGCTACGGAAAGCTGATTTCAATATACAGACGCATAGACGGACTAGTTAATGTTTCACGTTTTGTGTCAAATAAGAAACTGAACATGGGGAAAAAACTCCAATTAAATCCCTATACTAAGTCAATGAGTAGAATTTATTTATGTCTACATGAAACTTATTTCTGTTGTATTTTATGTGTATACCAACATTTTTAAGAAATTTATGTTCGTTAAAGTGATTTTTGAAAGAGGGCCTTATATGGAAACTATGACTAAGTATGGACCGATCATCATATAATTAGGTGATATGAATTCTGTATATATAAAACAAATTTGGACTGAAATTTGTGTTGATACCTATATAAATTAAGCACGTATAACCGATAAAGTCCCATTTCGGGAGGACATTTGACTGGCGATTAGGTGAACTAATGAACGGATTTCAGCCACTTTCAGAAGGCTTCGTCCATGGTATGAAAAAATTGCATGTACCAAATTCTGTGGAAATATCTTCGAAATTGCGACTTATACTTTGCGCACTATGTTTACATGAACAGCCAGCTAGTAGGACGGACGGACAGACATAGTTTAATCGACTCAGAAAGCGATCCTGAGTCGATCGATATAATTTAATACTGAGTATTTACTAATCCAATAAACCATGCACACTATGGTGGTGTTGGGTACAAATAGTTTTTGTATTTCATCTATCCAAATAGAAAATAGAAAAATTTGTTTACATCGATAAAACATTACAATTTTATGCCAAAAAAAAAATTAAATTGCATGCACAAATCAAAAAAAAATTATAAACGATATTATATAAATAAAACTATAGAGCGAATGAGAATTGCAGACACTCAAGCTTTATTTGTAGAAATATCAAAACTTAAAAAAAATACCAACAATAATTGTGATTTCTTTGGTAAAGAAAAAACAAATATAAAACAACTTGCTTTATTGTTTTCGCAAGAAAATTTTAAACGTTAATAAAGGCAATAAAGTTTTGATAACTTTGGTTTTCACACATATTTTTACTAGTTTTACTGATAGTTTTTTTAAATTTCCGTTTTCGTACCAGAATTTCATGAGAAAATATTTGACTCTTTTACTACATTTTACTGGTAAAAACTAGCAACGGCACCAAGGCTAAACTGACAACTCTCTATTTTAATTTTCTTGAGAAAACAATAAAGCAAGTTGTTTTACTTTTGTTTTGTTTTTTCTTTACCCACATACAAACTGCAGTTCGAGTCGGTAAGAAAACATAAAATCACTGTTTATTGTTGGTGTTTTGTTAAGGCTTTTATATTTTTTTACAAATAAAGCTTGACTGTCTGTAATTTTCATGCACTCTATAGTTTTATTTGTATGATACCTTTAGCTTTTCTAAAGCCTTTTGGAAAAACATATCCTGATGATTTGGCCTAAGCTACCAGCCCAGCAAAAAATATTTCGGATTTGGAAGCAATAAATATGATTACTGCATCTTCTACTGCTACATTAATTGCATCCTAAAATTATTGCCTTACAAAAATGATTTTGGAAGGCATACATTAAGCTATTCGTATAGGTGGTGAAGAACTTAAAAAAAATCAGCGCTTCTTGTTAGGCAATCACTGGGTCTGTAAGATTTTATTGCTTCTCAGCAGCTCTAAAATCTATGTGCACAATCGTTTCCACATATTTAATTCGATGAAATCAGGTTAATTTTAAAGCTGTGAAATATGCTTATTTTGAATTCCTTATGCAGAGCATCTACCCGAGGAATCCCATATAAAAATCATGTAATCTTTTATGCGAAGAGGTAGCAGTATACAAGTGCTCTCTGCCTTACAAACCTGCTTCCGAGGAAGCACCAATGCGCATAGGAACTAGCTTTCAGTAAATTTATCAATAACTGGGAATTCAGCACATGAAAACTAAATTTTACAAAAAAATGTTTTGTATTGAATTTTTTGAACAAAGCTTCAATTAGGCTTACTCATTTGACTGCTGAAATAATATTTGCTGGTATTTTTTAAAAGAATTTTTTTATTTAACATTAATTTCCTCTACTCAATAAATTAATTGAGATCTTGTATGAAAAATTTTGCTTAATAAGACCTTAATTCCGGCAATTTCATAGTTACGCAATTAGAACATAGTATGAAACGTGTTGCCAGTTTAGTTATAATGCACTCATAAATTTGATATTTATACCCTACACCACCATAGTGGGGAGAGTCCATCACCCACCTTAAAGTATACCGATCGACTCAGAATGGCTCATTAGATTAAGCTGGTTGGCTGGCTATCCATGTAAACTTTGTGCGCAAAGTACAGGTCGCAATGACAAAGCTTCAATAGGCTGAAATCGGTCCATTATTTCACTTAGCCCACATGCAAATGTCCTCCCGAAATTGGAATTTATCCGTCATAAATGTTTAATTTATATAAATATCTACACAATTTTCGCTCTAAATAAGTTTTATATATACGGAATTCATGTCACGAAGTTGTATGAGAAGTGGTCCATAATTAGTCATATATTGATATACACATAAAACTCAACAGAAATTACTTTCATATTTGGTCATAGCTCCCATATAAGGCCCACTTCTGAAAATCATTCACGAATATAAATTATTGAATTTTAAAAGAAAAAGGTATTTGCTCATTCACTTTGTGTATTATATGATCGGAATTGACAGACCAAACTTTCTTACTTGTTTTAATATTTTTTAGTGCAAAGGTCTAACTTTGATGTCTTGGGCAATTTTTAACCCAGATATAAAAACAATATCCTAGAAATTTAATTACAAAATCTTAAAATAGCAATCCAAGGCAGTAATCGTAAAATAAATATTGGAATGTGGGCTATGAAATAATCCGAAATACATACATCTATTTCTAATCGGATCCGACGCTACCCTGTAATGGGTGAAACCTTTAAAATTTGCATTTATAATCCTCATTAATTGAAAACAAGTTTTTTTTATATTTTTGAGAATTTCGTTTAAAAAATTTTTATCAAATTTTGCTAAAATTTTTAGCATATAATTTTTATATGACAATTTTTGAGAACTTGGGATCATCGATAATCGCAAAAGTGCAAAATAAGGGACATGCTATTGTATACTTATACAATATAATAAAAATAAAAAGCAAAAAATTAAAAAAAAGACTTCAGACTAAAATAACATTTGCTAACTGCATTTTATTTTGAAATACACAATTTCCAGAAAGCAGTATAGTTAAAAAAGGTTGCCGATTTTAAAGGAAAATTTGGCCAGAATCTTTATATCATGACCTGATGATTCAATCTGAAAGTCAAATTATTTGTCTAATTAAGCAATAACTATGTTATGAAGAGAAAAAATGTAGTTGTAAATGTTTACTGTAACCCTTTCAATATTGTTACATGTTTTTTTTAATAATATTATAGTCACAGTAACTATTTACATGATTGTGGTAACCATAATATGGTTAACTTACGATTCATATGATTGTGTTAACCATATATATGGTTACAGTAAACAAATATATGTTTGTGACAACCATTTGTATCATGAAGGACTTACCATATTATGCTGCTCTCGGCTTATGGATATCACAATCTGAGAACAACATATTATGATAAAATTATTCATCATAAATATGGTTGTGACAAACATATACTTGTTTACTGTAACCATATATATGGTTAACACAATCATATGAATCGCAAGTTAACCATATTATGGTTACCACAATCATGTAAATGGTTACTGTGACTATAATATTGTTAAAAAAAAAACTTGTAACAATATTGAAATGGTTACAGTAAACATGCACAACTATATTTTTTCTCTGCGTGCAACATCTATTTTTTACTGGACCTAGCCAACCTGAGCTCTTAAATATGCACAGAAATGTGGAGCCTTTTTCACACTATAAAAAAGGAGTTCACATTAAAAGAGTCTTAATAAAAGGTTATTCTTTTTTGCAATATTTCAAATAATGCCTATATAAGTAATTGCGAAAAAATAAGTTTTTAATATATTTTCCTTTGGAAACCGTGTTATTTCATTTAGATGTTTTGTTCTCTATTTGCAAAGTGAATAGCTTTTTCAGATTGCTTTACTTTTTTTCTTGTTCTACACTCCATTTTGAATGCATGTATATGTACTGTGCTGTGTGTGGTCTTTGTTTAAAAATATAAATGTTGGCTATTTCCGGTATTTGAATTTGCATACAAGTTGAGTAAAATTGTAGTTGTTAAAGTACTGCGGCTAAAATGCAATACGAATAAAAACAACAACAGTAGTAGCAGAGGTAGCCGCACAAATAATCTTAATATCACTTTACTTACAGTATTGTGCAGAAGAGTAAACTAGTGTATGCGGGTATATTAAGTGAGTTTAAAATAAAATGATTCCTTTTAATTGTATTTCAGGTTCGTTTGCTGTTTTCTTTTCATTATATACATATATTTTCAATGGCTTTAATATTGTTGTGATTTTGTTTAGGGTTTTTGTTCTTTTGAAACATTTACTTATTTTGATTTCATTTATCTATATTCTAAGTGAAAGTGGAAAACTTGAAGATTGTTAAACTATTGAAATTTTAAAATAGTTAAATGTACAATGGTTTAAATTAATGGGTTAAACTATTGAAATTTTAAAATAGTTAAATGTACAATGGTTTAAATTAATGGGTTTTTGCTTCATAAGCATCTATATGCCCATCAATATTATATAAATAAACTAGTGAATACCCAGTGTGTGCTACTTCGCTAAAAATTCTTTCTTGCTAAAGGTGTTTTATAATACACATTTTTCTATCATATTAATGTACAAAAAATATTGTACAAATTTCATTCTTATATATAGCTGTCTGTTGAAATCAATGTTCTGAAGACCCCTGATATCTTCGGGATCCAAATCTTCAATAATTCTGTCAGACATGCTTTCGAGAAGCAAAATCGGTCCACAAATGGCTGAGATATGAGGAAAAAACTAGGACAACCTCGATTTTTGAACCATTTTTAAAAAATAATAAAAAAAATTTTAAAATTTTTTTTTTTAAATTTTAATTTAAAAAAACAATTCGAAAATTTTTTTTTCCAAAAAATGAAAAAAACTGAAAAAACAATTTTTGTTCACCTAAATATATTTAAATTTTTTATTTTGAAGTATAATTTGGTGAAGCGTATATAAGATTCGGCACAGCCGAATATAGCTCTCTTACTTGTTTTTTTTATAAAATTTGACCTAAATTTTTTCGCTCTTTACCCTATTGCGATTGGGAACTTTCTAAACTTTATACGACTTCAACCCAACATTTGATTTGGCTCTGTGCACAAAATAAACAGAGCATTTAGCTTTACGAGTTACGTGTTGTCCGACTTCTTTAGCCGTATCAATATACGTTATGCCTTTTTTCCTGATCCAGGTTTTATTTCAATGTTCAAGTCTTTTGTATACTGTTTAATGGCTTTTGAATCAGTGTGTCAATGAACTGTCAGGAATTTTGCTATTTTTATTGAAAATCCAGATTGGATAAGAATAATACCGGAATAGTGTGTATAAGTTGTTTCTGGCTCACTCTTTAAATATTGTTACGTTTTAACCTTTTCAAAACGTTTGGTTTATTTCCTTTAAATAAACCGGATACTTTTGATTGCAAATAAAAGCAGTTTAGTAGTTTAAATATTGTAACAACTCTTTATTTATTCAAAATGTACAACAACCACAGAATTAAATAGCAACTCAATGTTTTTTATACACGTTTATAAATTCTCAGAAATACAGACACAATTTATAATGTACACGAATTTACTTGAAAAACACAACACACTTTAAGGCACTAAGTTGATGTTTATTCGAAAAGCGTCTCTGATAAACTCACTAACATCTGCACTCTAGATTGCTCTTTAACTGTCAAAGTTCGAATATTCTAGATCATACGCCATCTGTGGTGTACTTTATACAATGTTCTTTAACTGAATATTCGAATTCAAACAGCGATGCCAACTTACGATCAATGGTCAACTGAAAGCTTTTATTTAATAATGCCCACAGATATGTTAAAGTTTTCTATTACAGCAATGTTATTTGAAAGCATTATGCTACTTTTAAATCAGCCCTTAAAATCGTTATATTTGAATTCAAGTACAATTTTGTAACAATATCTAAAATAAATTGTTGATATGGTTGATAAATAAGAACATTTTAATCACATTTCAACATTTTTTTTTTAAATTAGTTAATAACTGTTGCCATTTTTCACTGTGTATATGTGAACTTCTTAAAGCTGGATTTAATAAAAACCTACAAATGGAAGTTTAGGAAGATACTTAGAGTTTTATTCGACTGCGCCGAAAAAAAAATAGAAAGACTTTGAATTGACAATTCAAGAAATTAGATTCTAAATCTGAGTTGTATCATCATATTAAGAGTTAACCTTGGTGTTCGGTTAGAAAAAACCATATAAATAGTTATTGTAAAAAACAGGTGTGGGATTCCACATTACAAAGGAAACAATTAAAAAATTGTACCAAATGGGCTTAATCTAACAGCAGGGATAAGATTGGCAATGGGGAGGTTATTACGTTTTGTATTTAATGATTAAGAAAAGAGTTTTTTTGATTCGGATATAATTAGAGAGTAAATCGAAGTGTATAAACCATAGAGAAACTCACCACATAGGTTTTTGACAACTGAGTTAGGTCTTTGACAGGAGAGTTTCCGATCTATGTGTATTTATTTATGGTATAAACAACAAATTTAATATTAAGATCATAGGTGACAACTAAATAGGTGATTGAGAGCCAAAAAGCTATGTCTTTTGTCAAAAACCTAATTCATGTATTTTGTTATTGTGTCACTCGTATGTTTGAAAAGAGAGTAATTTTTTCCATTAATGTTTCTCTCTCCTTCCGTTCTATCCCAGCGGGAAAAAATTATAGGACTTCAGTATGTAGGCTTTCTAAAAGGCATACACATTCTAAAAGATCCGATACTCATTCCACACTGCCTGCTCTTAGAAGGTGTTCAAGAAGGCATATGAATCCCCTTCTAATAACAAGTGGTTAAATAAAAATAGTCTACATCAAAAAATAAAATACTCTGCATCTATTTGATTGACTCTCTTTACAAAATTTACAACAATAAATTGCTTGATGTGGCTTCTTATTTATTTTTTTGTTGTTTTTAAGTATGTAATCAGAAATTATCATGTTTCAAAAAATTAAACAAACAACTTCATTTTAAATCTTATTTTTATTTTAGATCTTCTAATAAGACTTTAAATACATAGGTCTTCCATGGTAGACGTTCCATAAAACTTGAAAATGCACGACTTTTCATAGGCCGTCCTTTGATACCTTATTCTAATGCTTTTTTTCTCTTTTAGGCACTTTATTAGGAGTTCTCATGTAGCCCTTTCATAAGACTTTGCAGGCTTTGCAGTAGTCCTACCTTTCTAGGCATTCCATATAACAGTCCTCTACAGGCCTTTCATTAGATTAGTAATAACAGGTTTTTGTACAGGCATAAGACCGTATAGTAGCCCTTCGAATAGACCTTCTAATAGCTCTTCCCAATTAGGCCTTCTAGAAGCCCTTGCAAAGTAGGCCTTCTAGTAGCCCTTCTCTCAGCCCTCTAACAACAGCGAGTGTGCAAGGCCTTGACATGTCATGACACGCCATGTAAAATTTATATGATTTTGCAATGCGGCTAGAAGTCCTTGTGTCTGCAAAAGAAGGCCTTTAGGAAGGCCTCTTTACTGCATCTTTTTCCCGCTAGGATGCTTTATTCTATGGTCAAAACTATTTTTTTTTTCAATTGTGTTTGTAATTAAGACCTGTAAAATAATTTACATTTTGCTTGATTTAAACTCTTGGTGGAAAGTTTTTTATCTTTAAAAAGCAAACCCGATACGTGCAAACAAACTGTAGTTCATCAATGATTACTTTATTTATTTATTTTTTCGTGCACAATCTCATTTAAAACCACATGTGTTTCCTTTATTCACTTACTGTTAATCATCATTAAACACCTGCTCAAGCTATTTTATGAAATGAATAAGTAAATGAAAAAACAAGCAAAACGTAGATAAACATAAGTTAAATCTCAGTACAAAAGTAAAACTACGAGTATGTGTGGAACTTTTATACAACTAAGTGTTGATATCTTAAGATTAATTTTAAAGATACAAGTAAAAAGCACAGACAGCAACAATAATATAAAGTATTTTGCATGCTCTTGTTCTTGTTTTTTTATGTAAAAACTTTTCGTTCATCTCCACATACTCGTTTGAAGCTAGTATCAGTGTTCAGAGTTCGGTATAGAAGATGCTAAGAAAACTTTGAAGAAAACATCTTTATTTATAATACTCTAACCAATAAGTATAAGAAAATATAAGATTGTTATATACTGCTGTACCGAATCTTATATACCCATCACCAATACAATATGGGCATTCAATGTGGATGGAGAGTAATGTATTTTTCGGCCGTGTGAATTATATGGGAGCTATGAGCGATATTAATGTATTTTTTTGGATAATTTTGGTTAAAATTCGTCTCAATAGCAAAATTGAGAAGAGTATTATGGTTGTTATAATTATTCACTGAATTTGGTGTAATGTGGAAGCTGTGCTCAATACCAAAAAATCTTGTGGTATGAATCTTGCATATGATCTGTGTAACATTTTGGTTCGATATCGATAATTATTATTTTTAAGAAATTTATGTTTGAATGTAATTGTGATTTTGGAAAGTGTTTATATAGGAGCTATGATTGTGCCAAAATTCGCCACGGTGATTTTATATCTTATGAATTTTATGAATATTTATGTCGAATTTTAAGCTAATAACTATATATATGTGATTTCATGCACCAAGGTTAGTCCTATTTGATAGACAATTTTTCAACAACATCGGTCAAGAACTCCGTGAGTTAGAGTAGAAATAAATTTTTTTAATTCTCATCGAGTTGTTAAGTTTTCCCTAATTTATTTGACACGTAAAAAACATAAGGTAGACATGTTATATATCAGTGGATAGAGGATTTTGTCTACTTTTCGAAAATGTATATAACTTTTGACAATTAAAAAATTCATGGAATACTTTTTTGAAAAATATGACAAAAAATGCTTTTTATTGAATTTTGCATAGATACAAATTTTTCAAATTGAAATAAAATTTTTATTTATGAATATTTTTTAATGAAATTTCACAGTTATGTAGATTTTTCTATTTCATATGGAAAAAATACAAACAAATTTTGAAATTTGTAATCAAGTAACCCGCAATTCCCAAAAAATCTTGAAAAATCCCAAAAATGGGATTTTTTCGTTTTTTGGCTATAATATCCATAATAGGGGCGGGGTTATCGGAACCCTTTACAAAATGTTTAAGAGTTTATTGGGACATCTAAAATAGGTTACTATATTTTGATATCAAGTATGCGATTAGAGAATTTTTGCCCTAAAATTGAATTTTACATAAAAAATATGCATTTTTTGAATGGACCTAATCCCATCGGTATCAAAAATTATAAATGTTTTTTTTTATTTAAAATATTTGGCGTAAAGTTAGCTTTTCAAATCGTACAAATTCATTATACATCCTCTTAGAAAATTTTTAGATAACTTAAAAAGAATAAAAGAACTTTTTCCCCAAAAAAAATTGCGAAAAATCGCATTTTTTAATTTTTTTATATTCAAATGCATGTAACTTTGGACTCAGTCATGATTTTGAAACACTTCTTTCTTTATTTGATATATAGATCTATTGTTAATCATATAAAGAAAAATGGATAAAATCGGGGAATATTTGGAACCGCGGTCACCAAAAAATGTAGTAAATTAAATTTTCAAATGCGAATATCTACTAAGCTATAAGAGATAATTGATAGCTACGACGAGGTTTTATGTAGTGTAGATTCTATGTGTGTAATTTTTTTTAAATCGGAACACAAACGAAGAAATAGGATCATTTTAAAAATTGAACATACCCGAGGTGTCCTACTTTGTGAACCCCTGGTCCTGCTCTGGTGCGCTCATGAGGTCCAGATTCAAAACTTAAACTCGACTACACTTTCTCTTTGCGCATGTGAAATTTCATTCAAATCGGCGTAAGGGTTTAGAAGTTACAGATTTATTTCCCTCTGTTTTTATTCTCATACCACTGTGCGTTGGTGTTCGTCACCTTCTCGTTTCTGAATTGTTTTTGTTTCAGTTGGGTGCGTTGCGGCATTAAACCGAAACGAAATTAGTTTTTTAATTTTGGATGTCGCACATTAAATAAATTTCATTATTTTTGACAAAATCTATTCCTCTTCCAATAAAGCAAAATTTTTTTTATTCATTTTGATTTTCTTTAAATTTAAAATAAAAAAAATAATTAAAATAATTTCGTTCCTACAGCACCGAAAACAACCTACTTGAAGTTGTTTTCGTTCCTGCCCCAAATGACAGGTTTTTCGTTACTGATCGGTGCCGTTTCGTTTCCATTTTTCGTTGCCGATTTCTGAAACGATTCATTTTTCGGTGCAAATGTATGGAATTTCGTTTTCGGTGTATGCGGAAACGTAGCTAAGCGACCAAAACAGCTCTTAGAGGAAAAGACCTAAACAAAAAATAAAAAAAGTTTTTGATTTTGCAAAAAAAAGTCTAAAAACATTTATTGTGGTAGATATCCCACTCGTATTCCACTAAGCTTTCTTTTGAGCGAAAAAGGGCCCATTGTGAAAAAAAGTCAAACAAGTGTTTCGTTTTTTTTTTGTTTAATTTTTTCTTTTTCGAAAGATTGATGAAACAGCTATCTAAACTATTTGGGACATGAAAACTCCCATATAAAAGACTTTATATGGGGTTATTCATATATGGACCGATCAAAACAAAACCGATATGTTTTGTGATATATTTTTACATGTAACTTATTTTGGTGACTTTTGATTGGATATTGCTTTTGCCATTTCAATAACAAAGATTTCAGATCAGCAAAGAATTTACAGAGTAAATTTCGTGCGTTACGTCTTTACCTCGATGGCCTATCAGCCAATAACAGACAGACAAACATAGCTAGATCGTCTTAGAATTTTATAAGGATCCATTATATACATATAATTTTAGGTTATACTGCCAAATTTTCGATATGTTACAAACGGAGGTACAAAATCAATATACCTTCATATTTTTGTGGTGCGTATGAAAAACTGAATAAAAAGACAGAATTGAAAGGTAAACGAGAAAACTTTTGTTTTCTTTGGCACATATTTATTTTCTATGGCGTTACTCTTTGATGCCTGCACTTTTTTCTTTTACTCTGAATGCCAAAATTCACAATTTAACATACTTGCCATTTTTATCTTAACGTAAAAATAACAAGACATACACGTATTAACATTGTTTTTACACAAACTAATTTAAGTGAAATCTTAAGAATTTCTATATGGTAGTAATTTAAAATATAAAGAAGTTAAACTATTAAAAACGAAATGATTTCCGAATAAATGAAAATTGTTTTAAATTAAGAAAAAAGTTCGTTATCAGGGAAATAAATAATGTTAAAGCTACCTAATAAGTAGATTATACATAGTTTAAAGTATTAATATCTACACACTTCCCTGGCGCTGTGTATTGCAATTAAAATTTACAGCAGAATATAAAATATTTATTGTTCTGAGAAATTTTCCATAAAAATGTGTATATTCTTGCAATTGAATTTAATAAAAAGTAGCTTTAACTCTTATAAACAATTCTTGTAATTTACATATACAACAACAAATACAAACATAATTGTGTATATTATATATCCTTATAAATATCATTATCCTAATTTGACTAGTCCTAGTAGTACTTTTTTTATTTTGCTCTCGTACATCAAGTTATTGGCAGACATTTACAGAAAACATTAACCTTAATATTCCATTCTTCTTCAAGACCATACAACAGCATATGGAAAGTGCGGCAAAAAGAAGGTTACATGTTTGTATATATGTATATTAGGGTGGACCCGTTGACGCAACTAAATTTAAGTTTAGCTTGTTTGAGTATACCATTTCTCAAAATGTTTTCCATGGCGACAGTATTTGTTGTGTTGGATCAAATGGTCCATTTTTAAGATTTTCTGATTTATCACAAAGGAATCATGTAAGATATACATAATTTCTTCAGCCCAAGGACCAAGCCTATTTAAACTGGATGAAATCGGTCCATTATTTCACCTAGCCCCTATACAAATGTCCTTCCGAAATTGGACTTCGGTGATAAATGTATAATTTATATAGGTATACACAAGTTTTGTTCAAAATAATACGGAATTTATGTTATCATACATAACACTGTCCAACAAATTGAGGCTTTTTGATTGGAACAGTTTAGCGACCCTATAATTCAGAAAGGGCATGTTGAGTAGATCATTTTTGTAGAATAAAGTTATAGTCCACCTGGACGGAATTTTTTTTTACAGTAGGTCAAAGTTTTAATTTTTTGATCGAAGGGAGCAGTATACTAACTGAAAAAAATGTTGTAACTTAATGTCTAAGAGAATTCTTATTGTCAGAGTTATATTATGGAATTTTATGGGGATCATTTTTGTGGCAGATCTTAACCCTCTAGCTCCTCTCCTTAGGGGTCAATTTGACCCTTTTTTCGGGAAAATTAAAAAAGTCCTTTCAAAAAGGACATTTAAGGATTAAAATATTCGACGAAAATTTTTGCCGGAAAATTTCAGTGGGGGTCAGTAAAGATACCAAAGATGTAGATAAAGCACTTTACGCTTAATTAGCAAAATTGCACGCCACCTTGGGTCTCACATTTTTTAAAAAAATCGCCAAAAATCTATTTATAATCCGAATAAGCTGATATATAGTCCCGGAGAAAATCTTTTTCTACAAAAGAAAATATATAGGGACTTTTTTGGGAAAAAACTTAAAAATACGGCCATTTTTACGTGTGCCAACTTTGGATGCGTGTAACTTTTTATAGGGACGACATGACTCTTAGGAAGTTGTTTTTATAGTATTCGAAATTTTATAGTGAATATAGGTGATATTTTAAAAAACAATTTCGAACCACCGTAGGCCCGACATATCTAAAAAACTAAAAAAAGATTGAACAAATTTAAAAAAAAATAAATAAATAAACATAAATAACTCTTGACCTAAAAGCGATAATTTACACATGTATATATATTTTTTGTAGATCTTCTCTAGGACTATTTATATTTTAAATATCAGCTCATTCGGATTATAACTAGATTTTTGGCGATTTTTTTAAAAAATGTGAGACCCAAGGTGGCGCGCAATTTTGATAATTAAGCGTAAAGTGCTTTTTCCACATCTTTGGTATCTTTGGTGACTCCCACTGAAATTTTCTGGCAAAAATTTTCGTCGAATATTTTAATCCTTAAATGTCCTCTTTGAAAGGACTTTATTTGATTTTCTCAAAAAAAGGGTCAAATTGACCCCTAAAGAGAGGAGGTAAAGGGTTAAGATCTTCCACAAAAATGATCCCCATAAAACTCCATAATATAACTCTGACCATAAGAATTCTCTCAGATATTAACTTACAATATTTTTTTCAGTTAGTATACTGCTCCCTTCGATCAAAAAATGAAAACTTTGACCCACTGTAAAAAAAAATTCAGACCAGCTGGACTGTAAGTTTATTCTACAAAAATGATCTACTCAACATGCCCTTCAAGAATTATAGGGTCGCTATTCTGTTCCAAAAATGCTGTTGGACAGTGTAATCGGTACATATTAGTCATAGCTCCCATATAAGGCCCTCTTCCAAAAATCGCTCACGAATATAAATTATTGAAATTTTAAAAGAAACATTGTTTTTCTCGTTTTTCGAAATTGTATGCTACAAATATAAACAAATTAAAAAAAAAACCTTAAAAAAGAACCACTTTATTCTTTGGTCTAGCTAACCAGACAAAAAAAACGGTATCTTAGAATGAATTAATCTTTTATTTTAGTTGTGAACATCCATAACTTTTTTTGCGGACCAACTTAATGTATATATATAATTTGGTACATAGATATATTCAATAACTTGGTAAATTTATATTTTACAAACACACTTTAGCTTTTTTATTTGGTTTCTATAAAAAGGTTTAGCAAATTTCTCTATCAAGCCGAAAGAAATTTGTTTATTATGGTTTAAAATACTGAAATTAGAAAACTTTTCTTACAAAATTACCCGAGAAAACCCAGCTGGTGTCTTAAAATGTACTGCAAATTGAAAAAATCAATAATTTAAATTTTAAATAGATGATGAGTTTTAAAAAAAATGGATTTATCCAATGTTGGCTTAATAAATGTAATAAATAATAAATAAAATATATAAATATTATGATTTGATTTCATAACATTTATAAATAATTTCATAAATAGTATAATATTTTATATTTTTATACACACCATCAACAAAGATGGAGGTATATTGATATCGTCATTGCGTTTGTAACATATCGAAATATTGGTCGTAGGACCAAAAAGTATATGGGGGATTTCATGTCAAGTGAACCAACTTTTGAAATCGATGTCTTCAAAGAGGGATGAAATTTGCACCATGGTTAGTGCAACTGATGCCATATTTCTATATGTACCTCAAAATTTCGATTGATATTTTGGACAACAAGACATACATTTTTTGTGTTAAATCATTTATTTTGATATATATCCCACTCGCATCCAAAGAAGAGACCAGAAAGCTCTTAACGGAATAGACCTAAGCTTTCTTTGAATTGAAACAGGGCCTATTTTGAAAAAAGTTAGATTTTGCAAAAACAATCAAAAATTTTATATCTTGAGTTACAAAATATTTATTTTGATAGATATCCCACTTAGCGACCAAAAAGTTCTTCAAGGAAAATATCTAAGCTTTCTTTTGAGAAAAAAAGTCAAAAAGTTTTTGATCTCGGAAAAAAATTCAAAACTTTGTTATATTTTTTTTTGAAAGATTGATGAAACTATTTGGGACACATTTTGGTAAGATCAATAGGTAATAAGTTAAATGGATAAGAAGAAAACCCAGTTTGGTTAAAATGTAAAATTATTTGTTCTTGACCGATCTTGTTGAAAAATTGTGAATTACTGTACAATAGGACTAACCTTGGTACAAATTTCACCGCGATCGGAAGACATCGATTTCAAAAACTGATTTCACTTGTCATGAAATCCCCCCATTCCTTCTACTCTTGACCATTCGTAGCACGTAGAGCCGACTTGTTGAAACGTAGAGCCGTCGTTGTTGTCCATATTATCCAATTCAGGTCGAAATAAGTTGCTAATCATCGAGCTTTACCAGAAATATTGACCGAACGTTCGCCAAACCATAATCCAAATCAAACAGTGATTTTTTCGTCTTTGGACGCTCTTGGTTCATTTTGCATATGTTGTTGTACGCTACATCCGTTCATAGTGATATGGCAAAATCAAACTGAATAAATGACAGCCAATTCATCAGATGTACCTTCAAAAATACGGCCATATAAACTGTCAAATTTCGGAACATTTTCGTTATTTGTTGAACTTTAATAACAAAAAAATGTTGAAATAGTTATTTCTGTGTACATTGCTATATTCTTCGTATTCCCTCAGTTTTTTTCATTATGTAGTTATGATATCTAGAAAAGTGATAGTTATTTTCTGAAGAATTATTAGCCATAATTTAAGTAAGAATTTTTTTTTGCAATTTGCCTATGAAATTTATAACAAAAAATTGAGTATTTATTGTATTGTATAATATAAAAACCGTTCTGAGTCCATATTTTTGTTGAATAATTAAAAAAATTTAAAAAAAAATTTTGAATTTTTTATAAGAAATATTTTATTTTCCAATAAAATTTAATAAATAATGATAATGGTAGTAAAGAATTATAATAATAACAAGTATGGTCCGTCAACAAGCCCGACAATATAATACCCTAAACTAGGAAAATGAGAAAAATAATTTTTCCTTAAAATTTCCATAATTTATTTTCATGAAAGATTTTCGGAAGAGGGCCTTATATGGGAGCTATGATTAATTATGGACCGATCGGTATGAAATTAGGTCATGTGATTTATGCCTATATAAAAGTTATTTGTGTTGAATTTTTTGTGTATACCAACATTTTTAAGAGATATATGCTCATTAAAGTGATTTTCGAAGAGAACTTTATATGGGAGCTATGGCGAACAAAATTGTTAATAGATTTATTAACAAAATTGTTAATAGATTTATTCTCGTTAAAGTGATTTTCGGAAGCGGGTCTGCTTTGGTATGACCTTTATTCGTTTTTGTTGTTTTTTAATGGGTTGGTGTGAGATAAACAATTCATTTGTTCTTGTTATTAATAACTGTTGCTTTCTCTTTTATTTACATACAATAACATATTGTTAGTAATTTTTAACAAATTATGGAAATAATATGATAAGTATGAAGTAGTGAAGTCTGAGTAACAGAAATGCGATTTTTTTTTAAATTGTTATTAATCTTTTGATAAGTTTTATATATTTAAGCGTAGATTTGCATCAAATGCAAATCAACGCGATTTATTTTCCATGTTCACAAATAAAAGTGACAAGCTGACCTTTACGAAAAAAATAAATTATAAATCACTCATCCAGATTATTTGTGTTTGTTTCTTTTCTGTTTCTCTCAACCCCAAACCTAACTAAAAAGATTTTGTCGCAAAAGAAATTTGTTAGGAAACCTTTACAAGATCTGAGTACAAGGTAAAATAAAATTTTCTTATTATATATTGTCTTTAATATTAAAACAAATTTTGCATCGCAAACATATAAATTTACATCTTGTCTATATTTGTTGTTATTAAACAATTAATGCTCTAAGACTGTTGTTTATATTTAATTTATTTTGATTTTCTGACAAATAACTGCTATATTAAATCGCATATATGTTATATAAGAATGTGTGCAAATTAATACATAAATGCTAATCCTTGTTTATATGTTCTAGTTCAACCACTACATAGAAAAACACAATCCACCAGACATACATATAAACTTTTCTACAATACTAACAGAACACACTCACATGGATTTTATTTGTTAAAGGATAAAGATGAAAACAAACAAAATAATGGGAATTTTTTTCTGTTTATGATATACCATTTTTTTCTTAAAATACTTACTTGTCTACTTTATTATAAAATCTGCGTATGTAAAAAAAAAAAAACAAAAAATGTGTGGCACAGTTTTAGTACGGAAACAGATACTCTTTTATATTTCGTTGGTGTGTTTGTATTTATGCTAACTTTAAAAGCAGACTTACAGACACATGATGGTTTCCCCTGTTGCTGTATTTATATTTGCTCATGCTCTAGAAAAATACGAACAAATTTCCCACTTTTTCCTGTTTTTGCTGCAAAGTACAAATATTTTCCTGTATACTCTGTGTTTTTATATATAATTGAGAGTTTATGGTTGAGTGTGTGTATCTCAGTATATCAGAGAGAGTGTGCTTTGGTGTGTGTGCTTTTGTTTAGTCCTCTTTGCCTTTTAGCTCAATTCAACTCAACTGAACTCAATTGGGTTGAATGGTTGGTTGTTGGTTGTATTTCAATGGTCTGACAAGTCAGTTGCTTCATAGATTTCGTGACGTATACAACATACAACACGCACACACAGCCATTGCACATCGGTCGGTCGTCCTACGCAGAATAAATAAATATTTCTACTATATATTTAAAATATAGATGTGTGAAGTTTTTGCAATAATTTTTGTATTAAATTTTGGAGTGGAATTTAACCAAATTAAATAATTTTAATAGTTAAAAACAAAAGTTGGAAGCTTTTGCTATTTAAATACTTATTTTACTTGTATAAATAAAATACAATTAAAGAGCTTTGTATTAAACAAAAATTAGTAAAATTGATAAAAATTTCCTTAGTGTAAAGCAACAACCATTGTATGAGTGTAATGAACAACAAAAATATTTTCAAATAAAACTTGTGTTATTGAAATGACAAAACTAAATAATAATTTACATATTTACAATTAAAAATTATACAAAACAAAAATCAATAATAAAGAAAATGTTTTAAAAAAATACCAGAAAATACTTTTTAAAAAAAATTAATACAGTATTGTATTAATGAATATATAAAACCACAACAAAATTTAAAGTAAATGTTATTAGAATAAAATTTTTGTTTAAATAAAAGTGAAAATTATACGTTATAACAAAAAAATAAAAACAACAAAAATGAGAAATATAACAATATAATAAATATAATATATAAATACATAATTGCAAAAAAAATTGTGAAAGAGAACCAAAACCAAAAAAATAATTGTGGTTAATGAAAAAAAAAAAAAAATAATTGAATAAATATTTCAAAGTATATGGGAAAACAATAATAATTGTCATATTTTAAAAATTTAAATACAAAAACCATTGTCTTATAAACAAATTAGAATTAAATTGTTAATTCAGTTAAAATTAAAATAAACCTTTTCTTCATAAATACTATACAATTTTTATAGTCTGAGCTAAAGCCGTAAACAACATATGAACTTTAACGTTTAAACTACGCAAAAAGGTATAATTATTTTTTAAGAAAATCGTACAGTTTACCAATTTTGTTTTTTAAATACAAAAGCAGGAAATTACAGTAATTTAAATATTTAATGCAACAAGTTGAGGCAATTAAAAAAAACTTAAGTTTTTAAGGGGTGGCAAGAAATTTGTTGTACTTTGTTTAATATTGTTAAAAAAAAAATAGCCTACAATTTCTAATTTCTACATTTTTAATTTCCGACCCTATAAAGTATATATATTCTGGATCCTTATAGATAGCGGAGTCGATGAATCAATGTCCGCCTGTCTGTCTGTTGAAATTAATTTTCTGAAGACCCCTGATATCTTCGGGATCCAAATCTTCAATAATTCTGTCAGACATGCTTTCGAGAAGTTTGCTATTTAAAATCAGAAAAATCGGTGCACAAATGGCTGAGATATGAGGCAAAAACCAGGACAACTTCGACTTTTTGACCTATATTTGACCTACATCTGGATTACTAAGTCATTAATATAGACAATATGGATATCTAATGATAGACATTTCAAAAACCTTTGCAATGACGTATATAAAACCATAGTAAGTTGGACCTACCATGGGTCAAAATCGGAAAAATATTTTTTAACCCGATTTTTTTTTTTCACCAAAAGTTTTTTTTTCGCTATATATTAAAAAAAATGAAAAAACAAACAAAAAAAATTAATTTTATTTACCTAAAAATATTTAAAATTTTTATTTTGAAGTATAATTTTGTGAAGATTATATAAGATTCGGCACAGCCGAATGTAGCTCTCTTACTTGTTTTTTATTATTAATTTTTCAAATTCAATAAATATTTAATTGTTTTCTTTAAAAACCAATTTTGTTTTGCACAATGTTTTAAAGACAATTTTATATAGACGAAAATGAGACATTACTAGTTAAAATTGGTTTATATTTGCCAAAGTTATTGAACTTTTGCGATAAAATTTCGAAAAAATTTAACTTTTAAATTAAAAATTGTACAAATAATTCAAAATTCTATCTAGTTTGAATTTTATTTAATAATTATGAATTAAATAATAACACTAGTTTTTCATTTATCGCATATCGATGGCTTAATATAAAAAGGCTTTTTCTTGGCATACTTATATTTTCGATATAATTCTATGTTGTTCATCATGAGGTGTAGTCGTAATAGACTTTTATCAAAACTTTTTGAATTAAAAAAAATCTAAGTCACATTCAAATCATTTAGCTTAAATATCAACATCAAGTTGATGTGCGTGGAATCAGCATCTGTTAAATACTTAATGCTGGAAACAAATTCTTAATATTCAAAATTGCTTAATATTATTATTTTTAGCGTTCAATATATTCTATGGTATTATTATCAAATTATTGTAGACTTAATGGTTAAGCTCTTATAAATATCTTAATTATAAACATATTCAAACCAAATTCACTACAAATAAGTTTTAGTACCGATTGATCCACAATGTTCAATAGGTCCTATATAAGCACCATTCTTGAAAATTTCATTAATGTGCATAAATCTCTGAAATATGTTATTATCCAAATAAAATTCAACACAAATATGTTTCATATATACACAAATCATACCAAATTTTTGGGACGATCGGTTCATAATTAGTCATATCTCCCATATAAGAACCACTTCCGAAAATCGCTTTATCGATCATAAATGTCTTAAAAATTTTGGTATTCAAATAATACTCAATACAAATAAATTTCATATCAAAATGAAAGTGTTTATAATCAAATAATCGGTCAAAAAAATAATGATATTCTTGCGGAATAACTGCCTTCAATGCGTGTAAATACTTCCATTTGCTTAAGTAGTTCAATAGGTCGTGAGAAAGATTGTAAGGGATTCGCTTCTATATGATCGCCGCACAAGTATGTTTTGATTGTAGTCGGAAGGATATTTAGATACATAAGAGAATTTATTTGCGATACCTTGAGATAATTTTTTTATCGACCAGGTCTAATGGATGTGAAACGAATAACGAATAAAGTTGTACAATTGTTGCTATATTTATGTATTTTACGTTTAATATTATATGTTGAATGTAACAATAATTTAATATAAAGGAAATATCTACAAAAAATTGCAAGTGTTCTAAATGTTTGTTTTGAAAATATTGTTTTAATTTTAAGTTTTATTATTTAAATAGACGATCCCTTGAAAAAGTAGACATAACATCTACGAAACGTCGGGAAAATTGTAATAATAATATGATTTTTTATTTACATTGAGGAAGTTCTATCCCTATTTGCTTAAGAAACTCAACAACTTTAACTTTTTTGTTTGTATAGTTTCGATGGTCTTTCTGGCTTATTGTGCTAGTCTAACAAATAAATTCTCAGATAGCATATGCTCTGTCGCACTCCATTTGAGTGTTCCCATTCTATATAAGAAAATACTAAAATGTTACTATGTGAAAGTATTTAAAGCTTATTACAACATTTTAAAGGCAAAAATAATAAGTAGTTTAAACTGACTGTATTTAATTTTTGAATTTCATTCGTATGTTTTAGGCTAAGTTGGTGGCGAAAACTAAGCTCCGATTAGCATGTAGTATGAAATGAATTTGACTCTGATTGTGTTTTTGCTATTATAAAATTGTTTATTGAAACCGAATATACATATATTTTATATTTATTTTTTTAGTTTTGTTTGCATATTTATTACAGAATATATCGAGGGTTTATATTCAAATAGTGCTATCAAACATTTTCTCGAAAATAACTAGTTTGTCATTTTAATTTAAAAAAATATATCTCCAATGCTTTTTTTCATAAAATTTGTATTGTGTTATCTAACATACAAGTTATTATACCCTACACCACCATAGTGGGGAGCAGATGTTTGTAACGCCCAAAAACATTAGTCCAACACCCATCTTAAATTATACCGATCGACTTAGAATCACTTTCTGAGTCGATTAAACCTTGTGCGCAGAGTACAGGTCGCAATTTTGAATATACTTCGATCAAATTTGGTACATATTATTTTTTCAGCCCAAGAACCAAGCCCATTGAAATTGGCTGAAATAGGTCCATGTCCTTCCGAAATTGGAATTTATCAGTCAAAAATGTTTAATTTATATATGAATCTCCACAAATTCCCCTCCAAATAAGTTTTATAATCAGCTTAATACAGAAATCATTTGGAATCATTATCAGATAATTAAAAAAATCATCGGTTATGTTAGTTTATAGAAAATTAGTTCATATATACTTATATACATACATATATGTAAATATTTAAAAATATTAATTTTGATTTTACAACTTTTCATATATTTAACGAACAACCTACTTTTTTCTTTTTAGGTTGATACACAACAGAAACTTTTTGCTGCATAAATTGTCCTCGTAAAACTAAATTAATTAAAACTCACGAAAAAGACAAATAACAATAAAAACATGGCTAAAATGAAAAGTGAACAAATTTTATAAAAGTTTCTCCAAAAAAAAAAGAATATTGTAAAACAAAATAAAAATACAAACAAAAAAATTAATAATATATTCAATGGCTACAAAAGAGTTTAGTGTAAAAAAAATATAAATAAATTAAATTCTAGTGATAAAATTGTGCAAAACAAAAACCATTGAAAGTGATTTTTTTATTAGTTAAAAAGACTTTGGTCATACTTAGAAAAAAACCACGACAAGATAAAAACGTTAACGCGAACGAAAAAATGATGACGTGTGATAAACAAAAGGAAAATTTCATAAAACAACAACAGCAGTCAATTGAGGACAAAAAATTGAATACAAAAAATATTGCCAACACTATCATTAGTCATACTAAGAGCAGCAGCAAAAAGAATAAATTTAATAAAACTACAAATTTTACAAACTCCCGAATGATGATGATGGAAGAATTTTCTCCGCTAAAAAAAGTTCAAAAACAGCTAAACATTAAGGCAAATACCAGCGGCTATATAAAGGAACAAAAACAGCAGCAGCAACCAACAATTATTAGTAAAGTTTTAACACAAGAAGTATCCACAATGGCTCAGCAGGCAATGAAACAAACACACATGACCTTAAAGAGATATTTTGAATTTTCAAATGATGCTGCCAACACAACATTAACAAAAACTAAGGCAACAGCTAGTAAAAGAATAAACAAAAACATGAATATAAAGCAAAGTACACAGAAAATAGACCAACATAGCTCAAACAAAGCATTTTCAATGATAAATTCAGGCAAACACGAGTATCAACTACAGTTACGTCCAACATTTGCCAACACTACTGACCCAGCAGACATTATACCAAATCTGGCAACTATATCGTTATCATCATCATCATCATCACCACTATCTACATCTTCACTTCTACCACCACCAACAGCAGCAACAACAACATACACAATACAAGCAACAGAATTTTCTGTTGCTGCTACAATTCCTGTTACTGGGGATGATGTTGAAAATTCACAAAGTAAAATTGAACAATGCAATAATGTTTGCATTAGTTCAGAATGTGGCTCAAAGCAAAAATGTACACAACAACAGAAACAAAAGCAACACTGCAAAAGTGCGAATATAAGTAGCAGCAAATATAATTTCAACAACATCCGCACTTTCAGTAAAACAAACATAAATACTCATATTACTGATGGTAATGCAGATGCTGCTTCCACTTTTATATCCCCAACTCAAACTGCTGCAGTTGAGGGTACAACAAATACCAACATTATTACCACCACTAACAAGGCCAACATAAGATTCAACACTATTTCTACAACTACCATCTCCGCCACAGCTACACACAAACATAATGTTGATCCTACTACTAAAGCTGCTGATGTTGCTACTGCTGCTACTAGACCAACAGAACTATCCACAGTAGCAGCAGCAGCAACAACTGCATATTGCAAAGTATTTCCCTTACGACGACGTTTCTACCAAAATACCAAACAACTGGAATGTTTACTACGTACTGTAGTGTTGAGCTTTATTTTTGTCATGTCGATGCAATATCAAACTGGTAAGTAAGTAGTAAATTATAAACACACCCATACATTATTACATATACCTATATATGTACATACATATATACAGTGGTGGCCACCAATTTAAGACAAATACTTGCATTTTTTTCATCAACTGAATTTTAAGTGCGTTAGAGCCAAAATAAAAGGACCTTTAAGGGTATGCAATTTATTATTAAGGCTTCTAGTTTCTCAAAAATGTTTGGAAAAATCGGTAAAACATATATGGTCAAATATATGTGGAAATACGTTGACCCACCTCAGCGAACATCCGCTGTTAATAACATGGTATGACCGAAACTAATGGAACTAAAAATACGAAATTTGGTCCGAATATTTTATAATAATAAAAATATAATGATATAAATGTGAGAAAATATGTTTATTTAAAAAAAAAAAATTTTTGGTCAAGTTGTAGAAAAATCTTATGAGTTCGTGGTGAATATGTATGAATTGATACAGTCGAATAAAACACACTTGTGTGTTAAATCAGTCTTCATGCATACATATTTGTGGAAATATTTGAAAAAATAATTGACAATTACATGGAATTTAGCAAACAATTTTTGTCTTAATTACATGGCCACCACTGTATATATATGTATGTGTTTACTTCCTGTAATAATACATACATGAACATTTGCAGCAACATTATGTGCAGTACATATGGTATGAATTCTTGTCCTTTTTAGTCGCCACTACGTGTGTGTCTATGTTATAACCAGATTGTGATGTAATTAATCTCATATAAAAGGGGGATAAATGTAAAAAAAGAGGAAAATCTCATTTACATTTTTGGATAAGTTTCTGTGAATGGAGAATTTAAGATATGTCACAGAGCGAAATGAAATAAAACCAAAAACACCTGATTAAAATGCAAACAGAAACTTTATTTTAGGGTCATTAGCCAACAATCCAAAAGGTATGAAAATGAGGCTAACATGGCAAATGATTATTTCAACATCTTTTTGTGTTTAATTTAGAGTTTTCTGTATTTTTCAGATTTCTATTTTTTTAGAATTTGTTATAATTTCATTTCCAAGCATATAAATTTAGATGGAAAAAAATCTAATATTGAATAACAGGATTTTATATTCATATGTTTCTAATTGTTCATTGGCATTAAAATAACTATGCACAAGTAAGGAGTCAAGCCGACTATATGATAGTCAAGCCCGACTATATGATACCATACACCAATTTAATTATGGACCAATTGCCATACAATTAGGTGGCATGACTTCTGTTTATATGAAACATATTTGTGTTGAATTTTATTTGAAATCTATACCTTTTAAGAAATCTATACTCATTAAAATGATTTTCGGAAGTGGGAAATATTATGGACCGATCGTTATAAAATTTATTGACATGAGTTGTGTTATGGAGGATTTCATATCAAGTGAACCAACTTTTAAAATCGATAGGGATGAAATTTGCACCAAGGTTAGACCTATTGGATAGTAATTCAGACAGAATTTTTGAACAAGATCGATCAAGAACTCTCTTTTTTCTCATCCATGTGCAAAATGTGTCCCAAATAGTTTAGATACATATTTCTTCAAACTTTCGAAAAAAATATTAAAAAACAATAAAAACTTTTTTTTTCCGAAATCACCACCTTTTTGACTTTTTTTCAAAATGGGCCTTTTTTTCTGAAAACATAGCTTGGATATTTTTCTTGAAGACCTATTTGGTCGTTTAGTGGGATCTTTTTATTATTCAAAACATACAATTTTCTTTTTATGCAAAATCAAAAATTTTGTTGAATTTTTTTTTTCAATTTTTAATTTCTTTTTTGCTCATTTTGAAAAGAAAAATCAAAAATTGTATTTTTTCAGTTACAAAACATTTATTTTGATAGATATCGAATCCCCTCTAACTCAGAGAGTTCTTGACCAGTCTAACCTTGGTGCAAATTTCATCCCGATCGGAAGACATAGATTTTTAAAGGTGGTTCACTTGACATGAAATCCCATGACATGAAATGAGAGCTTAACTATTTTCAGATAGGACAGCCCCCCATACGATAGCCCCCAAGGAGAAATAATAACCAAATTCAATTGGCTTTGTTCTTGGGACAGTGGAAGAGCTTGTACCTAATTTTGTCGAATTATATTTGAAATTACGGACATCGCTTAATCGACTTAGAAAGTGATTCTGGGATTCTGGGCAGATTGATATACTTTAAGGTGGGTGGTGGGGCAATATTTTTGCACGATACAAACCCTCCCCACTATGGTAAAATACGATTTTCTTAAGAATTGCATCAAAAAGAGATTTGGTTACCCCACGCCCCCTTCGAAATAAACCTTAGTTTTGAGAGAATATACAAATACTTTCAAAAATTCTTATTTTGAAATTAGTTTTACTCATGAACGGTTATCACTAGACCCAAAACCGGGGTTTACTTTTAGGGTGATAACAAAATCACTTTTTTCCTCGCCATACAAAGTAAGAACACACATCACAGACTTAAAGGTGTTCAGGAAAAAATATTCATAATTCAATGGGCTTAAGTTCTCCAAAGACAAATCGATATGTACAAATTTAATTGGATTACTTTATGTGACCTAATATGCTGTCTTTCGTATAAGGGACAACAAACTTTCTAATCCATTGCCTTTTGAGAGGAACTGTATTGATAATAGAGATTTTTAATCATATAACAGAGTTAAAATGATAAAAGGAAAAAAAAAATTATAACCAAATGTACTTAAAAATACAAAATAAGTAACATAAAACGAAAAGGGATTTATAAGTCGTCAGTGCTTCTGAGATTATTTATAATTATAAAGATATTTGCAGCATTGGAATTTATAACGTTTTTTGTGTCACATGTAAAATTTGTGAATGGGAACTTAGCACGTTTGCACACTAGCACGTTCGCACATCTTTAATAAACTAGAACTCATTGAATATACACATTTTTTTTGGGCATATTTGTCTGTTTAACCTATGAAAAAGTAGAATTTCTATCTCTTCAAAAAGTTTTAAATTATAAACTAAAAATACTGAAATCTTTGTATATAATTTAAAAAAAAAATATAACTAAAAGTTTTGCTAACGGACAGTTCCAGTCGAAAGAAAAATTACTTGGTCCGTTTGAGTGGACGTTTCTTTGGCCGGACGACACGGACATATTTATTCTCTTAAAATATCTCCCGTATCCGTAGACATATAGTAACTAAAGATAAAGCTGATACAGATATTACGACGTAATTCTGTGTTCTGTCTTAATTTTTGTGTTATGTGTATGAAGACAGATAGAGAGCGAAGGTTAGATTTTAAATTTTAGCGAAATAGGAAGCTATATAATTGAAGTGAGATGCGTATAGTTCTTATTATTTTTTTTTTAAGTCAGCTCTTTTGATATCCAGATTTGATCAAGGTATTTTTATAGTTTTGCGTCATTGTAGTTTATTGATCGTAAGATGTAATAATGGTTCTTTTAAATGTTATTCCTTAAAAAGCAGAAGTGTAATATTTAATAAGTGGATCATTCCAGGATTAAGCAAGAGATGAAAATTGAATAACTTACTCCATCACAAATAATTTCTTACACTAGCAATAGTATTTTTATTATTAATGAAGTTCGATTAAGAATAAATCAAAGCAAATTAAGTTTTTGCAAAAAAAAAAAAAAAACAAATATCAGCTGATTTACGGGCAGTCGAAGTTGACATTTACAAGCAACGTGCACAGTACAGCACAAAAAGTGTAATTTTGATATAAAATAAAACGTTTTTTTATCAGTTATTAAATAAATAGAAGGAAATCGTGCATAATACGGAGAAGAGAGGGGACAGTAAGTAATTAAAAAGACCTAAAAATGTTGGTGGATATTAATGGACTGCCGTATTTTTCATAGATGAAAAGTGTTGCTAAAAGAATTCTGAATTTACTTTTTTGTTATTTTACGTTACTGATGCTGTTTGCAATTTTGTTATCAGTGGCTTCGCTAAAGTAAAAGGTACAAGTCTCTCGGAAAAATTAACATATTTTTCAAGCAAGATTTTCTTAGTTTTTGAGATATTAGGTTTCATTTACTTATTTACTTATTTTCTATAGTGAATATTTTTAAGGTTGTCACCATAATCCTAAAAATATTCACTATAAAAATAAAAAAACTGCCATAGCGGTCTGAAACTATGGCTGAAATTAATTATGACCTAAAAAATAGGTCAAATTGTGTACATCAGTAGTTATAATTCAATATAACTATACATCTAAATATATCCCTTAACCGGACAAAACTGTTCCAATGGTTGGTGTCCGTCTGCGGCAGCTTTCACTGCATTTTGTAATTTTGTATAAAAAATTACGTAGAGGTACAAAAAGTTTTTATTAATTTGAGCATCCTTACATAAATAATTCTAACAATTATTCCTTACTATTTTATTTTGTCTAATAGAACATCCCTTGATTTGGCTGCACTTAGTTTAATATAACACTAACAAATATTAAATATTTTTATACTGTTTCTCTTTCTGTTAAAAATTTATTCTGACTAAAAAAAAAAACTTTCAACAACAACAAAAAATAAGTAAAACTATTAAAATCTCTATAATGTTATTAAAATTAGTTTCTCCTTTTTTAATGAAAGGACGAAAAGGAAATACATTTCTGTTATTATACAATATATATTATGATGAATTGTTATTCATAACTTGCTGCATAAACCACTTAAATAAATTTTCTGTTGTATTCAGTAAAATATATGCAAATAAGAAAGCTACATTCGTTTAACATGAATCTGTCAAAATATTCACATTGGGGAACACTACAATAATTTTTAATAATATTTTGTACAAATATAAAACAAATTTATGGAAATTTGATAAATTTAAATTTTTTTATGAATATGGGGGTAATGATAACTCTTAAACCACTGTAAATTTTTCATTTCCCAACATAAATAAAATTTAAAAAAGTAGAAACAACATTACAGTATATTTTTAGTATAGTTTAGTTAGTTAATGACAGTTTTTTTTTATACATACTACATATTTATTTTCAGCAAGAAACTTAGTTTTCTACGTATAGATTGTGTACTGCAAAATTAAGTAATTAATAGCCAAAAAGTATGCTACTGTTTTTATTTGCAAAATAATTTCGTATGATTATTATGGATATACACCACAAATATATATTACTCATACGTACTGTAGGTATTATTATTACGTCTTCGAATCCGAAAAAGTATGCTATATTTTATATATGCAAGTTGTATAACATCACATAATTATATTAACCATACGCACTAGAGTAGATACGTAAAATTTCATGTATTCAAATATGTAATACATTTTTTTTTGAAATATTAAATTATAATTAAATGCTTTATAAAAATCAGAAAATTTTGAGAATCAATTCGAATGTAGAACAATTAGTGTTTATAAAAACTTACTTTTTATAAAACCGAAAATTGGCCTTTTTTAAAAAACCGGTTTTTTGGTTAACCGATATCGAAAAAACTGGTTAACCGTCATATATGTGTAGAAAACATAAAATGTCCAATAAAGTATATACAGCTCTAAAATTTGTAGTTTTTAGTAGTCAGGAATGGTTAATATTAAATAACTGTAAATATACAAAAGTGCTAAGTCCATTTTATTTTGTAAAAATTTCAAAATTATTATCTCAGTCAAATGGAATTGATTAGAAATATGTTATAATACTTGTTAAAATTATTGATTTATTCATTAAATTTCAACCAATATATGTATGTAAATCAATTTTTTAATTTAATATTTGATTTGAAATTTATTATCACCTCGACTTTCTGATATGAAACAGAAAATGTTACAAGTAACAAAAAAGGACATATAAGATGCAAACGCACTTCTTCTTAGCTGTGATTATTTGTCATTATAAATCATACCAAATAATTAATAAAACTCCATTATCAGAATTAAAAAATATTTCAAATGATGGATTTTAGAACGTTTTTTGTCTCTCCTGTAATATTTTTGAAAAGCTAACAAAATGATTAATAAATTAAAAATTTAAGAACAAAACACACTAATGCAGTCAAATTTATTGAAATTACAATTTAACGTTTGTTAAAATCATCACTAAGTTTTTAATGAGATTTAGCCTATAGAAACATTATGTGCAATTTATTCTGAAAAAGTTTTTAAGTAAACTCAATGTCCTCTACTATTTAGAATTATTTTTTATTATAAATCAACAGTTTAGATTTCAAATCAGACCAGTAATGTGTATACAATGAATATTAAAAATGCACAAAAACATGATATTTATTAATTTCAGTCCGAGTGATAAAAACCGGATAAATGGGTTAACCGAAAATCAACATTTTGCAAAAAACCGAGATTTCGAAGAAAAACCGGTTTTTCGGTTAACCGGTTTATAAACACTAAGACCAATGGATGATTTTCCTGGAAATTCATATGAAATATTTAACAGAGACAAAACTGTCAAAATGCAAATGATTTTATGAATACTTCCAGTATATTATATCTGTGCTGTAAATTCAGAAAATAGTAATTTTCTTTCCGTTTTGGGATATATTCTCCCTGCAGTTTATTATACTGTTTGCTTACTTTTAAAATTATTTGTCAAAACCTAAGCAAACGTACTACTATTATTTATTTATAATCTAAAATATTATCTTTATATGAAAATACAAAGTTTTGTGTAAGGTTTACAGTTATTATTACAAAATAATACATTTTTCAAATTAAAATAAATATTTCTCTGCATTTTTTACATTTAAACTAATTACACAATTTGTTTATTATTTTGCTTCATAGAAAAACTTATATTTTATTAACAAACAGAAAAAACATTCACAAAAATATAAAAACTATAAAATGACCAGTGTAACGAACCAGAAAAGTTCGTATGAAAAGAAAAGGAAAAAAGCTTAAAGCAAAAAGATTTAATACAGACTAACATAAACATTTAGTTAAATAGAATGAATATACACAGAATAATTCCTTCAAATAAAAGTAAAATAATAAACGAAAATAGACATCCAGCTGGATAGTAAGAAGGATATATAGACAGACGGACAACTTAGTACTCAGACGAAAAAAAAAAAATTAAAAAATTAAACCAACAACTTAAAATAAATAAAACTGAATAATGAACCACAAATATATAAGGTTTTTGTATGGTATTTTTGTTTTGTTTCATTATTTTTGCTACTATTACAGCAACTACTCACTTACCACCAGGACGTACTAAAACACAGAACTTTATTTATTTTTAGTTAACACTACGACTACAACTACAATTACGAATACATACATATCTAAACTAAAATAAGGATGGGTATGTGTTTATGGTGGCAACTTGGGTTTCTAGCAACCGTAGTAGACGAGTTATAGAGCGCTCATTGTTTTCTTTCAAACACACTTTATATCGCCTTTGGCTATTGTAACAAACAATTTGTTACAACTGTTGCCATTTACAGAAAAATTGTAATGAAACACAGAAAAAAACTAGAAAAAAATCCATGTACAAGAGGAAAAATAGTGAATAAAAAAACTCAAATTACTCTGTTTTCCCGTTACAGTTTGGCAGACGCGTTTTCGTTTCGTTTCGAGTCTTGTTTTTGTTATCAATTATAGTTGTTATTATTGTGGTTGAGTTGTTTTTTACATGCTTTCTGTTATTGTGTTTTATGCAATTGCTACCACTGCCGTTTTGGTTTAGTCTTAGATAGTAATAAATGTAAGTGCTACAACATAAGCATATAATATGTGCACTTTAAAACAGCAACAGGCATTAAATGTGGGAACTCCTAAAACTTTAAAACTTTTTAAAATCTTAAATTTAAAATACGAGCCAAAGTAACTACCCATCTGTTGAGGCCAAGAACGAATTAAACCAATATCAGATACTCTACTGCAAACTGAAGCATATCCCGGAGAGAACATTCTACATCAAGCGAAACATATAGTAGTCCTAAACACTTCATTCTAAATATTTTTTTAATGGTATTGCAAAATGCTGCCGAGCGTTGTCATATAGGAATATTACGGTTATGGGCGTTTTTCGGCCAATGCTCAGTTGCGGTGGACGCTGGTTCCCTGATATGGTCTGTTTGTTATCACTAAATACAGAACATTACCTTAGCACCATGAATATTTGGCTTTGGTGTCGCAGCAGCTCATAATATACAGGACCCTTTTCCTCCCATCAATTATAGAGCGTTACCTTAGCGTCATGGATATTTTGCTTTGGTGTCGATTCGGCTACACACACGATCACTTACGCTTCGGTTTTTTGTAATGGAACCAAGACTTGATGCAAAACTTATCTACTTTTATAGCGTTCAAAGATCATTTAAGATACATAAAATCGTATTTCAAGATCTCTCTGCTTCAATTCGTATGGTACCCAATTTCCATGTTTCGAAATTTCTGATTGAGTAGCTCTCAATGATTTTTCAAGCTCTTGTTGAGTAATGCCTCCAATTTTTGGTCTTCAAACTTTTTGGTATCAAAATAACTTCTTATATACCGAACAAATCAAACGTTAACCCTTAAATGCATGATTTTTACTTTTATTTTTCTATAAAGTATCAAATATTTAGTTGATTTTTATTTATTATGTTTCCTTTAGCTTTAGTTTGATTTAGAATTTCTTTAGCTGAAACTTTTCGTACTCCAATAGATTTTTCTGAATTAGTATCAAGCTTTTATATTCGCCTAAAATTAAGTGGAACTGGAATGTAGACAATTGGCAACAATATGCATTAAAGGGTTAAAACTAATGGTACACATTCACCAGTAAACCAAAACTTCCTGCATATAACACATTTTCGAAGCAAAAAAAAAACTTTGTTGTATAAACAATAATCTTCAATATCTAGGTTAGAATAAATGGCAGAAAAAAAACGCAATAAGCCATCTATTGTAAATACCGTATTTTTATCAGCGTGGCCCACGGTGTCGAACGGTAACGTTTTAAACGACAAACAGCTGTTCTTCGGCTTACTATTAGTAGAATATTATTCTTAGTCGAAAGGAAACAAATACGAACGATAACGCAAGCAACTCAATACAAAATTGGGGCTCACTATTTACATTTTCTAATATTTGTACGAACTGAAATGTCAAATTCATTCACTTTTTATTTATTGTCATCTGTGCAAGAAACTAGTACAAAATGGATGGATACGTATTTATTATTATAAATTTGTGCATATATTTTCACTCATACTTGTGGTAGAAATATAAGTAGAATTTGTCGAAAATACTACTTATTTTTCTACTAGAAAAAGTACTTATTTTTGTTTGAGATGTGCCAAGAGTAATACTTTATATTCTTTAGTAGCATTATTTATAGAATTATGTATTTACAAAATTTTTGAAAAAAGTAGTCGCAGCCACGAGTTGAACAAACAACCTTGCCGCTGCTAGTCAACTGTTGTACTGTTGTACTCACAACACCATTGCTTAGTTATTTTATTGTGCGTCATATGGTTTTCAATATATTTTCGATTGTTTTTATACCCTACACCACCATAGTGGGGAGGGTATAATGCGTTTGTGCAGATGTTTGTAACGCCCAAAAATATTAGTCTAACACCCACCTTAAAGTATACCGTTCGACTTAGAATCACTTTCTGAGTCGATTAAACGATGTCCGTCCGTTCGTCTGGCTGGCTGGTCGGCTGGCTGTCCATGTAAACCTTGTGCGCAGAGTAAAGGTTGTAATTTTGAAGATATTTCTATCAAATTTGGTACATATAATTCTGAAATCGGTCCATTATTTCACTTAGCTCCCATACAAATGTCCTTCCGAAATTGGACTTTATCGGTCATAAATATTTAATTTATAAATGTATCTCCACAAATTTCGGTCCAAATAAGTTTTATATATACAAAATTCATGTTTTTTGTTACGATCGGTCCATAATTAGTCATAGCTCCCATATAGACCCGCTTCCGAAAATCACTTTAACGTGCATAAATCGCTTAAAAATGTTGGTATACACACAAAATTCAACATAAATAACTCTCATTTAGACATAAATCACACTATCTAATTTCATGGTGATCGGTCTATAAGTGGTCATAGCTCCCATATAAGGCCCACTTCCGAAAATTTCTCAAAAATATAAATTATTAAAATTTAAAAAAAAAATGTTTTTAGTCTTTTACTTATTGTAGGGTATTACTTTCTTACTTGTTTTTTTTTTTTGGAATTGCAGATTTGGCAACTTAATTATATTTGGATTACGTTTGAAACGTAAAGCAAAGCGAACGATAAGTCATAAGATAGTGGGCCACTGTTGAAAGTGAGTTTAAGTTTAACTTAAACTTAAACCAATAAACCAACTTAAATCAATAAAATCTGACTAAACACTCATTTTTCAAATGACAGCCCATGTAAATGTTACCGATTTTAAAACAAAATTGCAATCGTGAATAAAATTATATGTTTACCGAATATGGTCAAAACGGAAGACCCAAGTTCAAAAACTTGAGTTTTTGGTTGAAATCCATGATATACTCGTATTGTAAGTTGTATTCCTCTTTTAATTGAAGCTCTTTTCGAATTTTTAGAGTTTGAATGTTCTACACTCTTAGAATATGCATAATTCTGTTGCCATTCCTGTTTTTGCAATAGCCACTGTATGTGTAAATTTGTTAAATATATTTGCATTTGTATTTATTTTTAGATTTTCTCTCACTCTTTCTTTTGCACTATCTGGCTTTTTGCGTGCAATTTGGTTATCACTTTTTCACATGACTCTTTGCATTTGTGTAGTTTTATACAGTAAATATTTATGTACAATATACATATATATGTATGTACGAAAGTATTTGCCTGTGTTCAGTTTGAAATATTGTTGGAAATAATTGCAAAATAAATTTCCAAACTAAATGAAAAATTACTTGATGTAATTGACAGAAAGTTTAGTTACGTTGTTGTTTGTTTTTTCGTTATTTGTTATAAAATTTCTTTGTTTCTAGCCTTTTTGTAATGGAGTATATGTTAATTTAAATTTGTTGGGCTAAAGTTTGGAAACGTTTTTTTTAAATAATATTTTTTCACTAACTCTTTAAATATTAAATAGGAAAATTATCTTAGTAGATGTCAATCTGTAAACAAAATTTATTTCTCATTAAAAGTTACTTTTGGGAATAACAAATTTACCTTTCAGCAAGATTTAGATTAGTATTTAATGTGCTAAATTCTGTATTTAATTATTGAAAAACTCACTACAATTTTTTGTTAGTGGATAAGCTAATTTCCAACAAGAATTCATAAAAAAGTAGTTTAGTGTTAAATACTATGAACATGCGAAAATGATTATGTTGTGACTAAAAAGTATTTTTTTTTGCGACTTCAGAAATTTAATTATGTTTGAATGCTTTTAATGAAATATGTGGTGAATACCAGTAGATATCTATAAAAAAAAAACAATTACACTTCCTGAAAACAATTAGGATTTTCCAACAAATCCATAAATAGTTTTCTGTACTTTATGAAAAAGCCAGAAAATTCTTCTTTTTTGCAAAAAATCGAATAATTCTCCGGAGTTACACATAATTGATTGAGTTAGTGTTTTTTCAGAATTTTTAATATATAACTCAAAAGGAATGTTTAAAAAATACTTTTCCATAATTGGGCCAGATTCCCAAAACACCGCAGCAAAAACCGTACTTACCTAGTAAGCCAGCAATTAATATTGCAGCTAAGTAAGAACTATTTATTATTTCGCCGAAGCACATTTGTTAGCGATTTAAAGAAAATCATCAATCCAGCAATTAATATTGCAGCTAAGTAAGAATTAATTATTATTTCGCCGAAGCACTTTTGTTAGCGATTTAAAGAAAATCATTGGTCTCGCTTCTAAATTTACTTACCGTCGGCTGTAAAGTATGTAGGTAAACAAATGAATAATTTCCGTTGGTCAGACACGCTAGAAAGATGCAAAACTCATTAGCAAAATTTTACATTAATTCAAGTTTTATATAGAAACCTATATACATATCTCTTGAACTAAAAGAGAAAACTTATAAATGTATGCATGAATTTTGTAGATCTTCTCAAGGACTATTCGTGTTTTAAATTCCAACTAATTGGGATTATAAATGGATTTTGGGTTTTTTTTTTTAAATATGAGACCCAAGGTGGCTCACAGTGGCATAGAAAAACAAGTAAGAAAGTATGGTCGGTCAAGCCCGACCATATAATACCCTACACCAAGTAAATGAGTAAAAATATTTTTCTTTTAAAATATCAATAATTTATATTCGTGAGTGATTTTCGGAAGTGGGCCTTATATGGGACCTATGACCAATTATGGACCGATCACCATAAAATTAGGTCGTGTGATTTATGTCTATATTAAACTTAACTATGTTGAATTTTGTGTGTATACAACATTTTTAGGCGTTTTATGCACGTTAAAGTGATTTTCGGAAGCAGGTCTATATGGGAGCTATGACTAATTATGGACCGATCGTAACAAAATTTGGTGACATGAATTTTGTATATATAAAACTTATTTGGAGCGAAATTTGTGTAGATACATGGTTAAATTAAACATTTATGACCGATAAAGTCCAATTTCGAGGGGACATTTGTATGGGGGCTAGGTGAAATAATGAACCGATTTCAGCCAGTTTCAATAGGTCGTTGTGCCGAAAAAGTAATATGTACCAAATTTGATCGAAATATCTTCAAAATTGCGACCTGTACTCTGCGCACAAGGTTTACATGGACAGCCAGCCAGCCAGCCGGCCAGCCAACCAGATGGACGGACGGACGATCATCATTTAATCGACTCAGAAAGTGATTCTAAGTCGATCGGTATACTTTAATGTGGGTGTTAGACTAATACTTTTGGGCGTTACAAACATCTGCACAAACGCATAATACCCTCCACACTATGGTGGCGTAGAGTATAAAAAATAGAGGGAAATAAATCTGTAACTTTTAGACTCTTAGTCTGTTTTTAAATGAAATTTGACGTGTGCAAAGAGAAAGTGTTGTCGAGTTTAAGTTTTGAGTTTGGCTCTCATTTAATTTTTTGGAAATCGGAACCCAAACGAAGAAATATGTTCGTTTTAAAAATGTAACATACCCGAGGTGTCTTGCTTTGGGGACTCCTGTCTGCGCACCTGGTCGACCCATGAAATCCAAACTCAAAGCTTAATTTCATTTCATTCCTGCAGACAAACCCATAGGGTTTCGCGGGTTTAGATTTAAGATATAATGTAAAATTAACCCCTTGTGGACCAAGGCTTTAAATCGTTGAAAAAGTTTAATTTTTTTTATTAAATATTGAAAATATGCACTTCAGGAAGTCATTTACAAAATTTTAACATTGTGAAGGACCTGCAAGGATCCGGAAGGGACCTGGTACCGTTAGGTCAGCATCAGTCAAAAGATAAAAAAAACTCATCGATTTTAGTTTAAATTTTATTAATATATTGATTAGTTTTGTTACTTTTATAACATTTTCTATTAAAAGTCGATTTTATGGTATTTTACGAAATAGTATTTTTTACCACTACAACATAAATGAACATCATAATTAGGGGGCGGATTTCATGCATTTATTATTGTAAAATATGCGCCTAAATATGCTTCAAAAAAATCAAGATATGACCTAAAAACTTAAAATATATGCGCTTATATTTTAGTACATAAACATAAAGTAATTAACTATGATTCGCTCAATGTCCAAAAATTACACAATAGTGTTACCAACAGTTAGGACTCTTTAAATTATACCAGGAATTAATATGGCTAAACTTTAATAATTGTTCTTCTGAGAAAACGATAAATATATTAATTAATCTTGGTATGAATGAATGTCAGTATATTGATCGTGGTGTAAAGTAGCATCCAATCTTAATTTTGATCTCAGTTAAGAAAGTAGTAAATATTTCCCTTATAGACAGTAATTGTCACTAATGTCTGATCACTTGGCTGACTCCAATTTACATATTTTGGGTAATTTTGTATGTATGCTGGGGATTCATTGACCCTTTTGGATAACTTAGAGACAAAATTTACAGTGACTACACTATAGATTACTTAGAGACACTTAAGTGACAATTGTCTTTAAGCTAGATAACATGGGATGTACATTATACATCCCCAGCTTACGATATGCTAGACACGTAGCTAAATATGTAACCGGTTGTCACCCTAAATGATAGGAAAATCACTAGTTCAGGACAGTATCCTAGAACTGCTGGGAAATGACTGGACTGGACTGTGTATGTGGAGTTAAAAAATCTTTCGATAACGAAATCTCTTATTAATCGGAATTACAATGAAAACAATTATGACTGTTTCCGATACATTTAATGAAGCAAAATGTTTGAAATGATAATTGTCAACTGCTGATAGAGAAATGAAGAACTTAATGCCAGTTTCTCGATGTCGAAAGAAGTAAGTCTATAACATTCTATAACAAAGTCGACAAAAAACTTTTTGTCCAGACAATATATTGCCCATTGTCGTCAAAAAATTATATGGATAATATGCATTTTGAAGTAAAATATAACAAAATATGCATTATCAATAAAATATGCAAAAATATGCACTAACAAATCGATGCCATTTTACAGCAAAATATGCGATTCGTATAGATAATTCGTCTACATTGTATTTGGACGTTCGAGAAAAAAACATGCGTTTGCATATAAATCCGCCCCCTAATCATAATGAGAAAATGAAATAATTCACCAATATTCTGGGTAAGCGAGTTTGCCAATAGGCAAAAAAAATATATTATTCCAAAGATGATAATGTACTTCAAAGTACTTTTGGGCAAAAAGGGTCAAAATATGTTTTGTTTTCATTTTGTGAGCTTATTATTGTTATGGAACTTATAAGTACCGTCGGTCGACAAAGGGTTAATTATTGAATGAAAAAAAATTAAATCTAAGAGTCTAGAAGTTTCAGATTTATTTCCCTGTATTTTTTTTATACCACTGTGTGGTGTGTAATTTTGCTAATTAAGCATAGACAGCTTAACTTTGGTATATTTATATTTATTTATTCCACCGAAAATGTTCGTGGAATATTTTAATCCTTAAATGTTCTTTTTGAAGGGACTTTTTTATACCCTTCAGCTTCGTGAGAAGGGTATATATAAGTTTGTCATTCCGTTTGTAATTTCTACATTTTTCATTTCCGACCCTATAAAGTATATATATTCTGGATCCTTATAGATAGCGGAGTCGATTAAGCCATGTCCGTCTGTCTGTCTGTCTGTCTGTCCGTCTGTCTGTCTGTCTGTCTGTCTGTTGAAATCAGTTTTCTGAAGACCCCAGATATCTTCGGGATCCAAATCTTCAATAATTCGGTCAGACATGCTTTCGAGAATTTTGCTATTTAAAATCAGCAAAATCGGTCCACAAATGGCTGAGATATGAGGAAAAAACCAAGACAACCTCTATTTTTGACCTATTTTTTACCTATATCTGGATTACTAAGACATTAATATAGACAATATGGATATCTAATGATAGATATTTCAAAGACATTTGCAACGACGTATATAAGACCATAGTAAGTTGGACCTACAATGGGTCAAAATCGGGAAAAAAAATTTTGAACCCGAATTTTTTTTAAAAAAAAAAAAAATTGAAAAAACAAAAAAAAAAATTTTAAAATTTAAAAAAAAAAAAATTTTTTAATTTAAAAAAAAAAAAAATTTTAAAATTTAAAAAAAAAAATTTTAAATTTAAAAAAAAAAAAATTAAATTTAAAATAACAATCGAAAAATTTTTTTTTTCAAAAAATTCAAAAAACAACTGGAAAAAAAATTAAATTTTGTTTACCTAAAAATATTTAAAATTTTGAAGTATAATTTGGTGAAGGGTATATAAGATTCGGCACAGCCGAATATAGCACTCTTACTTGTTTTTTATTTATTTTTTCCAAAAAGAGGTCAAATTTACCATTAAAGAGAGGAGGTAGAGGGTTAAGGTCTTCCACAAAAATAAGAATTCTATCAGACATTAACTTACAACAATTTTATCATTAAGTATAATGCTTCCTTCAATCAAAAATTTTAAATTCTTTCCCACTGTAAAAAAAACTCAGACCAGCTGGACTGTAAATTTATTCTACATGTCCTTTCCGAATTATAGGTTTGCTATTCTGTTCCAATCAAAAATATTAATTTGTTGGACAGTGTTATTAGAATAATATTTTTAACTACTTATGAATTCGAATAATTGAGAAAATTTTAAATATTATTCGAATAGTAAAAAAAATTATAATAATTTAAAATAAAACTCGATTAATTGTCAATCCTACTAAATTGTGATGTCAATGTTTTCGTATGATTTTTTATCATTTTCAAATAAATATTAAGTATGACTTGGTTCCACCAAACAGATATTAGTATTTTTGCTACTATTCTTAATTTAATTTTTTATAATTATAAACATATGAATTTAAGCATTTTATTTTCCTCCCTAGGATGTACAAAACTGGGAAATGTTATAAAATGCATTGGGAAATACTGCTTTAAATTTCCCTAAACAGCACAAAATTCTGTAGAATTTTGTTAATTCGCTTTTAACTCTAAAACGATTTTCTTCAGCAATAATTTTGTTTTTATTTTAAAGAAGATAATTTCGCTTTCGTAGTAAAACCTAAATTTTACCTACTAGAACCTAAATTTAAGATGACATACATTTTAAATCTCAAGATATCCGTTTGTATGCTATGTCTGCATACAACTGTAAGAATTTGTGTAAGAAAGTGAAGGTAACTTCATTTAAATGAACATTTATGTTAACCTAAATAGGTTTAAGTCGTTAAATTGTATAAGTATTGTATGAATGAAATGTTTATGTTTATTTTTATTTGTGCATCAATGTAATAAATTACATGTATGTCGAATATAACACAAATTTAAACGCGCATTACAGTACTGACAACATTATAACTAATATCCATGTTTACGGATGACTTTAAGTCTGTGATAATATCAGAGATATCTATATCGATCTACATATATAAAAATGAAATGGTCCATGTATGTAATGACATCACATGAGAACGGCTGGAGCGATTTGGCTGATTTTTTTTTATTCGATTCAAAATTTTCAAGAGATGGTTTGTAAAGAAAAAAAATTAAAAAAATCAGGGTAAAACTCGGATTTTTTTTGAGTCCAGTCGACTGTAATAAAAAAGCTCCCTAATGTAGTTCAAATTATATATTTTATTTGCAAATAAATAAGAACAGGCAGGTGTATGTGGGTTGGAGAAACTTGAAGAACTAACATTAGTAAATGCTACCGGGCGAAGCCGGGGCGGTCAACTAGTTTATAATATAATTGACCTTAAAGTAACAAAAACTGTAGATTTTACTTAAAACAAGTAGCTAAGTAATAAAGAAGAGACTACTGTTTTTGAGAATCGTAATTTTTTTAATTCCAAAGCTTATACTTATGACCAGTGTCACTACTGTAAATGTTTCTTAAACATATGAGTTTGAGTGCTTGTTTTAGTTTGATTCTTAAAAGAAAAAAAAAGATTTGTTTCTAAACGAATTATGATATACATAGCACGTAAATATATCAAGTCACGTTTATTACTGTAAAATAAAAATGTTATGCAGTACTTGCCTTCACATTCCTTCTTTCCTTCTATCAGATGTAGTATAAAAGAAAACTAGGGGTATTTATACCAAAGGACAAAGTATGAGTTCTTTTCCCTCATTCAACATATTAAAGAACAAATGGAAAAAAATAGCATAAAATTCCTAGAAATACGTAGCAAAAAAATAATAATGTACGGAAAAAACTTTGAATAAGTTAAGAATGAAGACATGAAATGACAAGATGGGGTTTTCGACGGTATTAAAACAAGCTACTTTCACAAACAAAATCTTAATGAAAAACAACAACAGAAACGAGCAAGCACTCAGATAGAAATACTAAAGTACTGGTATGAGTAAATGTCTGTATGTGTAAGTATATGAGCTTGTGTTGACATGCTGTTATTGTATTTACAACACAAGCTTCCGTTTATTTATGCCTTATTTCCTTGGCTTTGATGTTCGTTTTGTTTTTCTACTTTATATTTTCTCAAAGTTTTCTATTTTTTTTTTAATGTCATCTGCATGTATGTATGTTGGGTTTTGTTAATTGTGTAAGTGTGTAGTTTCACTTTCATTTTAAACTCTCTTGCTGTTTGAAATAAATAATCGCTGTTTCATAGAAAAACTTAAATGATTGAGACATACGAATGTGTGCCTAATACATAATGATATGTGTATTTTCTACTTTTTCTGTATTTTAAATTCTTAAGTTCTTAGTGGTTTGTACTCACAAACGTACAAGTTATTTAAATAAATAACACTCTGCTACAAAATGACACTTTTTGTCAGAACGAAAAGCGACCTAATAGGGGTTGTAGGCCTAGGTGAGGACATACTAAAACCGTTTTCAAAGATTTTGAAACACACTCAAAATTTTGAGATATTTTGAAAAAACTGTTTTAGGGTAGGTCGTAGAACTTTAGTACCTCTAACTCACACATTTTTAGACCGATTTCAAAATTTTAAACAATTATGGATAGACTAAGCTTTCATAAAATGTATGCATTAAATGTATATCGAAAAAATTGCGTAAGTTTTTATAAAAAGTTTAGCTTTATTTTTTATTTTTTTAATAATTTTTCAAATTTTTTTAATAATTTTTCAAATTCAACATAGTTATTTAAATTTTTTCTATAAAAACCTATTCTTTTTTGCACAGTGTTTCAAAGACAACTCTATATGGAAAAAATGAGATATTACTTGTTAAATTCGGTTTATATTTGCAAAAGTTATTAAACTTTTTAAAATTTTACAAATATTTTTTTTTCTACAGTTTTTTTATTTTTTTTTATTCATATGGGCTGGGTGAGAAAATACTAAAAATGGTGTTAATTAAAAGGTCAATAACTTTTACAATTTTAATCCGATTTGAATAATTAAAACCATGTTTTATTAAGAACTAAATATATTTTATATGTTGGTATAAAATTTTATAAACTTTATATCAAAATAAGCAATAAAAAGCGACTAAAATCAAAAAAGTTGATGAATTTTGTTTTTCTTTTAGATATTCTTAAGAAAAACAATACTTATAACTTACAAATGTATAAAAGACTGCACGTAATTTTAAAGCGTAATCAGTTTTATTTTCAAACCAGTTAACTAATTTAAAGTCGGACAAAAACTGACAAAGCTGCAGGTCGATAAGTTGACGAACATCACTGAAAACGGTTTTTTCAGAATAAGTTCTGAATTTGAGGGTGGTTTTGAAATTTTTTGACACAATTTCTAATGTACTCAGCAAGCCCTATAACCCACGCTAGGTCGTTTTCCAAGTTTTTTTCCTTCGTAGCACCGTGTAATTAACTTATTCAATTGGATGTTTACAATATGATTTCCCAAGCAAATTCAGTGAGAATTTCTTTGGGCGATCTTTTTTTTGTAGTGACTTTGAAATAGTTTTTGTGCGACAAGAGAAATTATTGGAAATGTCTTAATCCTTTTTTGGTACAGTTATTTGACCCTAAGCCATTCTCTATACAGCTTGTTATTACTGTACATTTAACTGGTACAATTTTTTTAGATCAATAATTTATTCAGTCATTAACGTAATGATTTACAATATATTTGGTCTATCTAAAATTAGTTTTTAATGTAATAAAAAAGTACATTATTTATTTCATATTTTCTAAGCTTAATATGAACTGCAATAAAATAGAAAAGTTTAGAACCAAAAATATTTGTATTTAATCTTTAGTATATAAATTGTAGTATTAATTATTTATTCTTCCAATGCGTTAGGATATATAAAGTAAATTTTTTCTAACCTAAAAGCAGGTTTAAAATATTAAACTGTTAAAGTATTGCCAATATTTTCGATAAACTAACAGACCTTTGAATAATTTATTAGATTGCATTTTAAACAGAAATATTTTCAAATGTCTTTCTCACTGAAAATGACTGTCGTGTCAGTAATATTATAACGCCATGGCGTTTTAAAGTAACTTTTGAAATTCCCCTAGTAGCAGGTATGAAATTTCTCTTTTTTATATCGAAGAGTAAAACTTCAACACATAAGCAAAACCTTGTTAAAAGGACTATTAGATATATAGATGATTATTTGTCTATACATATTTATGTATGTTTATGTTGTGTGTGACTGTTTTTTTTTTAATAAGTATTTTTTTAAACCATTCATATACGTCAAGTTGTTTTTGTTGTCGTTATGAAAATAAAATTCCATTCGTAGCAGTTAAATTGAATGGAAGATACAATAAACTGCTTAAAAACACGAAACTCTAACCAACCATACGTAATACATAAAGTTACTTTTCATGTTGCTAATTACTTACACACACTCTATCTCACTCACTCTCTCACTCGCATGCATACATATTTAGAACCACAGACATATTAGCAAGGATTTGTTATTATTTATTTACATTCAGATACTTGTTTACGTACATATATCTTTATTCCTTATAACTACGTGTATTTATGTGTCTACTTCTACCACTTGTTAATTTATTGCAGACATTCAATGTATAGCTTATATATTGTTACCTTAATATAGAAAGGCCCTAACTAGTGTTTTTTTTGTAAGCCCAGATTTTCGTTAATTTCGATAAATGGTCCGCTCATATACACTATTTAACAAAAAAAAATCTTGAATTAAAAAAACACGAGTTAGGGCCTTTCTATATTAAGGTAACGATATCTTTTGGTAGTACGAAAAGTATTTAAGTCATGTCACTGTATTTTAATGACTTGTAGAAATACATATAATATTGCTAATTTATTTAACATAATTACCGTAAGTTTTGCAATATTGAAATAAAATTTTTTGTAGATTGGAAATTTTAATAAAAAACTAAAATTTATTACTTATTTATAAAATTCAAAACATTAAAAATACTTGTTCAAAATACAATGAACCAACTGCTTATATCACCTTACGACACTCAATCTTAAACACGAACCGGATGATATACGTCCGAAACAATAAATTAAATAGAGAAAAACTGCGTTTTCAGTTTTTCATTTCGTATTCCTGTTTCCTTTTAAAAGGACTTAAAATTTTCAGAGGAGTACATTTTTAAAAAAATGTTTTAAAATGCTTCTGATCATCCTACTATGTCAAATTTGGGGTCGAATGATCAAGAAGATTTGTAAAATATTTCGTATTATTTTTATTTTATCCTGTAAGGATCAGAAGATGTCAAAAATGTCTTTTCAAATTTTTATCCTTGAATATCCTTTTAGATTTACAATAATTTTTTTTTAAAAAAATATTGGGTTAAAGATACAAATATTGAATACCACATGCCAAAATTTCATCCTTCTATCTAAACTACTTAAGTGTTAAAAAATATTTTAAATTTGAATTATTTGATTTTTTATATTTTATTTTAATATTTCATTCGAAAAACATATAACAAAATCCGTTGTGAAAAGCAACGAAGAAGACTTTTTAATAAACAAGTAAAATGGTATAGTCGGGCAAGCCCGACCTTATGATACCTTACACCAGGTATATGATTATAAAGAGTTATCTTTTGATATGAAACTTATTTGTGTTGAATCTTATTTGTATACACACATTTTATGGACCAATCGTCCCACAATTTGGTGGGATGAATTGAGAATATATGAGACCTATTTGTGTTGAATTTTGTTTCGATACTGACATATTTCAGAGATTTATGTATATTAATGACATTTTCGAGACCAATTGTCACGAAATTTGGTCGTGAGAGTTCGGCTTACATAAATCTTAATTGTGCTGAATTTGGTGAATATGTTTATAATTAAGATATTTATGAAAGCTTAAATATTTTCAAATAGGCCAATTGTATGTGGGCTAGGATAAATAATGGGCTGATTCCAACCAAATTCAACAGCCTTTGTCCTTGGGGCAGTATAAAGGTTTATGCCAAATTTTGTCGAATTATCTTTAAACCTTGTAATCAAACTACAGGTCCTGTACATATTTTGATCCTTACAAGATACAATAAAGATAATACAAAATATTTTACAACTCTTCTTGTTCTTTTGACATACCACTTGTCATTGTTGGAATAGCAGGAGTATTTTTAAATATTTTTTAAAAATGTACTTCTTTGAAACTTTGAAGTCCTTAAAAAAGGACACAGGATCACGAAATGAAAACCTGAAAACACAGTTTTTCTCCATTAAAACGGTGTTTTACTCTTAAAATTCTACCTTTAAATTTGATTTAAATGTCTGAATTTAAGGCATCTTCAACAGTTTTACAAAATTAAAGCGGTGAGGAGCGCTAATATAATTAGTAACTTAATTATATTTTTATTGACTTTCGTTTATATTCAAAATAATTATGATTATTTATAAGTATATTTAACGAAGAACAGGTTACAAAAATTACGAAATATATAATGAATGTGTTATAGTCCTAATGTACATACATTACATTAAGGCTATAACTTTTTTAAATTTTTTGCAAATATAAAAATGGCCCTAGTTATTTTAAAAAATTTTAATACTTTGTTGTCAAAAAAGTTCACTTACAAAATATTGTAAAGTTTGGAGATCATTTTTTTTTATCCAAAACGCATATTTTTTTTTATAAATATATCAACCTGGCTCGAATCTATATTTCAAATTTGCGGTAACGAGAAAAAATCCGCTGTTTTACTATAAGAAAATAAAAAAAGTAATAAAAACCATTTCGTGGTGCTAGGGCCAAAATTTGGTTATAGCCCTAAGAAATTATAAATATTATAAATCAGATACAATTGATATTGTAAAATTAAGTTTAAAATTTAGTTTTTGTGGATTCTGACTGCTTCAAATTATGGTAGAAAAAATGGTATTCAATGAATATTAGACTATTGAAATCTTTCTGATTATATCATTTATTGAAAATGGTCCATAATCGAAGGATTTCTTTTCAATACTACAAACATATGATTTAATTCGAATATGAAGGTTATTTTTCACTTACGCTACAATCTGCAAGTTATAAAAGTGACCTTGAGTCAGATACCTTTATAACTAGATCAATATATCGGTAATTCTTCCAGCTCGGTTGCTATTTGAAATGAAGAAAATCGGCAAATAAATGACTGAGATATAGAAAAAATCGGGACAACCTCAATTTTTGGCATATATCTGGATTACTAAGTCATTAATAAAGACAATATGGATATTTAATGATACATATTTCAAAGCCCATTGCAACGATGTATATATACGGCTATAGTAATTTGGACCTACAATGGGTACAACATTGTTTTTAAAAATTTTGAAAAACATAAAAAAAACAATTTCAACAAAAAATTAAAAAGTTTTTTTTTTTAAATTTGAAAATAAATTTTGAAAAAAAATATGTTTAAATTTTGTGTACCTAAAAATATTTCAAATTTTTATTTTAAAGTATAATTTGGTGAAGGCTATATAGGATTTGGCACAGCCGAATATAGCTCTCTTACTTGTTTTATTTTCAATGATTTTATTATTTTGGAGTTCACTGATTTTGTACTATGCACTCAACTTATCATCGTGCTTTTATGAATCATTTGAATAATTTTCATGCAAATCTAAACCCAGTAATAATTTTTATGCTGTTCGAACATTTTCATATGATATTTTTAAAAGTTTATTACTCTATTTTTGATGAAACTAGAAAAACATATTTATTTGATGGTTGCGAAACAAGTGGCTTTAAATGATAAATATTAAATAATTCTCGCAGTTATTAAACATGTCCTGCAGGCAAAAAATAATAAAATAAACCAACAACATGTGGAAACAAAAGTGTTGAGCTCATCAACAAATATTCTTAACACCAAATACGCACGATTTCGTTTTCGTTGACTCAATTGGGAATTTAATATATTTTTTTCCATATACATATACAAATACATATATTTTTTTGATATACTTACTCGTTCAGGCGACATTCATTTATATTAAACCACATCACGTTCAATCAAAAAAAGGAAATCGAATTTTCCAATAAATGAAAGAGCACAACAAAAAAATGAAAGAATCTTTAACTTCAACTAGTGTATGCATATATTATATACCCTTGCATATACATCTACATACGCACATACATATACAAATATGTATGTGTTGAGTGTGTTTGTGACTGTATGAAAGTTTATGAAAAACAAACAGCAAAACGCAACCATGAATATTTCTATTGACATTAAAAGGAAATTCACTTTATCAAAGAAGCAGGAAACTATGATAAAAAGTAATATGAATTATGTGAAAATATTAATACTTCATATATGCCTTCATACGTCTCTGTACTAGGGTATTCACTCGTGTAATGATCGTTCGATTAATCGAATAATTTCTTACAAATAATCTTTCGAATAATTTCAAAATAACCAATTTCGATAATGAATAATTCGAACAATTTTATGTAGAATTATTGAAATTGCTTAAAATTTGTCATAATTCCAAATTTAAATAAGTAGTAATGACTACAAAAATTGTATTGTTTCTGAAATTCAACAAATAACTAAAGATAGTTTTTTGATCACTCCTTCTATAAATATATAAATATTACTACAAGAACTGTCTATTCTAAAAACAAGTTTTTCAGAATGTTTAATTTAGTACATGAACCAATGAATATAAAAGGTAAGGAATAAAATATTTGTTATTTAGTAAAAAATTCAGCATTTTTTTATACCCTACACCACCATAGTGGGGAGGGTATAATGCGTTTGTGCGGATGTTTGTAACGCCCAAAAATATTGGTCTAACAGCCACCTTAAAGTATATCGATCGACTTAGAATCACTTTCTGAGTCGATTAAACGATGTCCGTCCGTCTGGCTGGCTGGCCATGTAAACCTTGTGCGCAGAGTACAGGTCGCAATTTTGAAGATATTTCGATCAAATTTCGTAATACATATAACTTTTTCGGCCCAAGGACAAAGTCTATTGAAACTGGCTGAAATCAGTTCATTATTTCACCTAGCCCTCATATAAATGTCCTCTCGAAATTGGACTTTATCGGTCATAAATGTTTAATTTATATATGTATCTACACAAATTTCGCTCCAAATAAGTTTTATATATACAAAATTCATGTCACCAAATTTTGTTACGATCGGTCCATAATTAGTCATAGCTCCCATATAGACCCGCTTCCGAAAATCACTTTAACGTGCATAAATCTCTTAAAAATGTTGGTATATACACAAAATTCAACATAAATAACTTTCATATAGACATAAATCACACGACCTAATTTCAAGGTTATCGGTCCATAATTGGTCATAGCTCCCATATAAGGCCCACTTCCGGAAATCGCTCAAAAATATAAATTATTAAAATTTTAAAAGAAAATGTTTTTGCTCATTTACTTGGTGTAGGGTCGGCCAAGCCCGACCATACTTTCTTACTTGTTCATTTTTAGAATTGATTTCGAAACAGATATTTTAACGTCTAACAAGATCATATTTGCACAAGAACAATTAATAGTCAAAATATTAGCTTAAATTGAAGTGGTGTTGAAAGTGATGGCGAACGTGATTTTGAAACGGTCGACGAATGTGATATTGAGAATGACATTTATAACGATAACGTTGAAATAGACGAAGGCCATGATCTTCAAATATATATGTATAAGTAATGTTATTAACCGCGTAGGTAAGTGTTGCAAAATATCTAATGATAAACACAATATATTGCAAACTTACATTTTGTTGCAAGAAAAATATGGAGTTCGTCTTATAAATAATGTTAAACATCTTTGTCTAACATTGTAATAAACTTTTTGCGTGTTTATAAATGCGTCAATCATGCACTGTCTACCTTCAAATTAGCCTCGTTCACTGACAATGATATCGAACTTTGGACAGATTTGTGTAATTCCCTAAGACCACTTGATTAAGCAAAGATTCGGCAACGATATTAGAGCTTGAGGTTATAATACAATTTGTTATATCATTCACTAAAGTATTAGATACTAATTTTAAAACCCGAAATAATGAACGACATAAAACAGTTCTTAATACGTGTATATTGTACTTGAATTCAGCATCATGTCCAACTAGCTTAAATTTTTTAAAGCATAACTCCAAAACGGAAACTAAAGAGTTTGCTAGCCAATTGTTTTGTAAATTGTTTGGAAGGGATGAAATAATGAAAATTTAATGATGGACTTTGTTTTCGAATTTTTTTATTATTAATACTTGAATTGTTAACATTAACGTTATTTTTTTATGTTTCTTTAACAATCAAATATCAAAAAACCTATATCAAAACTTCATTAAAAATTTGAATTATTCGAATAATTTTAAACGTGTCATCGAATTATTCGAAAAAGTTAAAATCTCTTATTCGAATTATTCGTTTTATTCGAACAAAAAAAAATCGAATAATTTGAATACCCAAGTATGTACATTGAACAGAGTTGAGAATATGATATAGCTTGAAGAAGGAGAACAAATAAAATTAAAGTAAACTTACATTCTGTGATCAAATATTCACAAATGATATTTCATAAAGACTTTTTTAAAGTCAATATAAATATCGATGTTTTGATATAGAAAGGTGGTATCTGTTTTTATTTAAAAATATTTTAGTGTATATATTTTGAATTTGTGTTTTTTTATAGGACTTCGATGTTCAGTTGAAATTACTTTTATTTGTCATTCAGTTTCTAATGTCAAATAGTCTATCTTAAGTATCTAAACCAAATAAATTTAGCTTCATTTAGTTTTGCAATAAATTTTTAAAACTATCGATAACTTTTCTGTCTGTAAACTGGTAAAAGATTAACGTACCTTTAACAATAATAATAAAATAAAAATAATATAGACACTGCACTCAAAGAGCTTATCACTGGCAAACACTTGACGTTATGTAAATAAATCAGCATCATTATAAACCTTAAAACTTTGAAAAGAAAACACACTTCAAACTGACTTTATAAAAGTGTCGGCAAAAGTTTTATTTTTTTTTTCCAGTTTGCTTTCTGTTTCTTCAATTGAAAGTATATGTAAGGGAAAATATACTATTCAATAGATGTGGCGTGTATTGGTAAAAGTTGAAGAAAATGTATTAGCTACAACAAGATGATAACATATACAGTGGGCCAAAGAATTTAGTTTGTGGCTAAAAGTTCGTTTTTAAGACTTTTTTTTGTTCATATCATATTCATTTATATGTTGATGTTAAAACTATTGTTAACTTCCAATAAAATAACTCGTACATGGAGCAGTGAGTTAGCAGCTTGACTATCAAACACAAGCAAATAATGTGACTGTTCGATTCCCACACAAGGCAATATTTTTTGTGTTTTTTTTTTAGCTACATATTCTTGTTGTGAATTTACTACTTATTTCTCAACTGATTGTAAGTACATTTGTAAGCTTGACCCCTGAATTTTTTAAAAATCTCGAACAACGGTAAGTAGTGTTTCAGTCAAATAATAAGTAGTTATCGCTTTGCTCCAATTATACTTGCTGGTTTACTAGGTAAGTAAAGTTTTTGCTGGGAATTGATATTAGCTCCCATAAAGAACCACTTCAGAAAAATACTTTTACCTACATAAATATCTATAATGAAATCCAAGTAAGAAAGTATGGTCTGTCAAGCCCGACCATATAATACCCTACACCAAGTAAATGAGCAAAAACATGTTTCTTTAAAAATTTCAATAATTTATATTCATGAGTGATTTTCGGAAATGGGGAGCTATGATCAATTATGGACCGATCACCATGAAATTAGGTCGTGTGTTTTATATCCATATCAACGTTATTTGTGGAGAATTTTTTGTGTATACCAAAATTTTTAAGAGATTTAAGCACATTAAAGTGATTTTTGGAAGCGGGTCTGTATGGGAGCTATGACTAATTATGGACCAATCGTAATAAAAGTTGGTGACATGAATTTCGTATATACAAAACTTATTTAGAGCGAAATTTGTGGAGATATATATATATATTAAACATTTATGACCGATAAAGTCCAATTTCAGAAGGACATTTGTATGGGGGCTAGGTAAAATAACGGACCGATTTCAACCAGTTTCAGCAGGCTTGGTCTTTGGGAAGAAAAACTTATATGTGCCAAATTTGATCGAAATATCTTCAAAATTGTACTTTGCGCACAAGGTTTACATGATCAAGTGATTCTAAGTCGATCGGTATACTTTAAGGTGGCTGTTAGACCAATATTTTTGGGCGTTACAAACATCTGCACAAACGCATTATACCCTTCCCACTGTGTGGTGAAGGGTATAAAAATGGATTTTGTTGATAGCAGTCCATGGTTGACATGGCCCCCAGGGTCCACTGATTTGCGGAAGTCAGTTAATAAATTATAAATATCGTTATCAACAGAAATTATCCCCATATATATAAAAATTCCAGTATAATTTTTTTTTTTTAAATTTGGTAATTTTGAATAGGGCTGTGGGGGTCCCTCAGTTCTCTTTCCGGATTATATATAGATTATATGTAGTCCGGAAACAAAAAAAAAATATAGGGACTTTTTTGTTTCAAATTTGCATGCGTGTAACCTTTTATAAGGACTAGATAGCTTTATTTTATCAGAATTTTATCGCAAATAAAATTTTTTTTGCAGATCTTCTCAATGACTCTGCTCATTCGGATTTTTGGCTCCAACCACGTAAAATTTCGTTACGATATCTCTAATACTTCGGTAAGTCGGTATCTCAGACTTATTTGCAAAAAAAAAAAATAAACGTTTCTAAACCAGTGTCTGCATTAGACAATAAGTCTTTACTTTTGGGAACGTAACACAAATAAAATCCAATGCTTTTGTGGAATGAAAGAATGAAGATATCAATCCGTATTTCACATAAACATAAAGTATTGCTCTCTTGATATGTTGAAGATGTAAAAACAACATTCTAATATGATACTATTCCAAATTTGTAGCTAAATATTAGATCCTGTAGTTTTCTAGTTTTCCAGTGTAGTTTTTGTTATTCCAAATATATTAAAGTGGAGGATATTAATGATTCGGCACAGCAGCTTATAGTTTTCATTTCGAAACACCAACGATTCTCCAAAACATTTGATTTTGAAATGTACCACAAGAACATACAATTTGAATTCCTATATGTTGGATTTTTTATTGCGTGTTTAATAAATTTTAAATTTTAATTCTATGTTTTTCTCAGGTGCCAAAAGTATACAATTAGATTTTACTAGAAGAGGTTAGCAATTAGATTTTTCTAGGTAGGTACGTCTTTAAAACATTTTGTTTAATCGAATAATATTTTAAATTGAGAAAAAATAGAAAACAATGGGATTTCTTGATTATTTCTGATTTTTTCTGTAACATTCTTAAAATATTTATTTTACAATAGATTTTGTGCCTGACTGTACATCGCTATACCCAATAACTAGCTGTGAGCTGTCTAACTACTTTTCGAATAAAATCAATGAACTAAATTTAATTTTTTTTGCATCTTTTATTTATCACTGACAATGACTTTAACCAATTTTTCACCCACTCACCACATATCAACAAACAATTTTGTATATAGACCACAAAACTTTGTCATGTACAATTCGCCCAGTAAAATTTAGCGATGCCTCGTTGTTCGGGGTTTTTTTTTTCCGTTCTCCTTCAATTGTAAGTGGTGATGTTGACTCTGCTGGCATTTGTGTCTGTTCGTGTGTTTTAGTTGGTTGCCAAAAGTTAGTAGTTTGTACAATATTGAAACATTTTTTCTTTTTGGTTGAATACAATTTCTCACAGGCAAACAAAAAGAAATTTCCGAATATATTCTTGTTTGTTTATTCCAATGAAGTTGCCACAAAAACCTCTATCGGCAGTGATACTGCTACTGCCATCACCACCACTTGGCTGAGCATCTTATAAGTGGTTTAGAAATAAACATTTACACTCTATATAAACGGCTTGAAATGTCGGCGTTAGATATTTTTGTACTTATTGTGATTTTTTTTTTTTCGTTTTTCCACTTGACTTGTACAAGTATGTGAGTATTATATGAGCACTGGGGATTTTATAAACTATGTACTTTTTTTTCTCGATTTCTTTTTTGAAAGACGGGAGCTACAGTATGTTTAACCTCCGCCAATATTAACAAAAGGAAAAAGCTGCCTTTTCAGTCGCCGTTTTTGTTTACTTATCTCAAGTGTATTGCTTTCTTATAATGTTTGTGTTACTCTTTTTTTTTGCTCTTTTGGTGGCACAACTCCTTCTTGTTTAATTTTTCTTGTACAGGGAAAAACATTCAGGGATAATGCATAAGATTCTTGTTTTGCAGGAAGTTGATTTTTTTTTTTAATAAACAAATATTTTTCTGGAATATTAAATGTTGCATTACATTTAATTGTCACATTAATTATACCCTACACCACCATAGTGGGGAGGCAATGCGTATAATGCGTTTGTGCAGATGTTTGTAACGCCCAAAAATATTAGTCTAACACCCTTACACCCTTGACTTAGAATCGCTTTCTGAGTCGCCTAGAGAGTTCTCGACCGATCTTGTTAAAAAATTGTGTCTGAATTACTATCCAAAAGAACTAAACTTTGTGCAAATTTCATTCCGATCGGAAGACATCGATTTCAAAAGTTGGTTCACTTGACATGACATATCCCATATACAAAATTCGTGTCACCAAATTTGGTACGATCCGCCCATAATTAGTCATAGCTCCCACATAGACCCGCTTCCGAAAATCACTTTAACGTGAATAAATCTCTTAGAAATGTTGGTATATACACAAAATTCAAGTAAATAACTAATAAATCACACGACCTAATTTCATAGTGATCGGTCCATAATAGGTCATAGCTCCCATATAAGGCCCACTCACGAATATAAATTATTGATATTTTAAAAGAAAAATGTGTTTGCTCATTTACTTAATCAATAAGTTATGATAAAAGTATCGTAAGCGAAAGAGAAAACTACTGAAGAGAGAAAATTTGCACACTTCAGTAGCTATTTTAGAGAGTAAAACAGTAAGGCAAAGTGTGTGTGAGGTATCATCGAAATTTTATATGCCTTTGAAAGAACTAGAAATGTCCGCCGCGAGATCGCTAGTTGAAGCGAATCTGAATTTGTAAAATGTTCCATGTTTCTGACACATAAGACCGGCCGATGGCATGGGTTACTTTGGGTTTGAGAGCTTATTCGCATAGACCTGCTTCTTAACCCGCCAATGGTGACTCAATTTTGACTTTGATCAATGGTGCCGCCATTCTCAAGCTCTAATAGTTCACTTTTTTCTAAAATTTATGCTCTTTAACAATAAAACAAAGATATTTAATAAATTTAAGCTCTTTGGCTTCAATATTAAAATTCACAACATTTTTTAAAAACAGTAATGGAGAATAAAGTTATTCGATTCGATGTCTTACAGACATATAGGTCACCATTGGCGGATTAAGAAAACCCCACTATAAGAAGTATACCCTAATCAAATCGCATGATATTTGGCATCAGTTCACAGCACGTGAGATGACCATGCCCCCAAATCACTCGTACTGAATGTTCAATGTGGCCAACGTCGTTCTCAAAGACATATAGAAAATCCACACAAAACGGTGACTTTTTCGGGATGCGTTGAGCGCTCTTGGATCTCATGTGGATTGGTATCGTCCTTAATTCAACAGTTCTGTTTTCTGACGTACCCATTCATCCATAAATGGACCTCACCATTACCGGAACAGTTTTAGCATTTGCAAAACAAGCTGAATAAATTACAGCCAAGCTTTAAAAATATTGCCGCTATCATCTATCAAAGTTCGGAAGTCCCTATTGGTAGGCCCTTTACATATCTCAAAAATAGAGTCAAAAAATATAGATTTTGGCCGACAATTTTAGATTTTCGGTATAATCATCAGAGTTTCGGGCAGTTAATATGTTATTTTGAAGGTCTAAGAAAACCAAAATGTGTTCAAAAGTCAACCAGAAAAACACTATTACATTTCAGATGAAGATACAATACGGAATTGAGAAATAACTGAGATGAAAATAATTTAATTATTACCAAAATTAAAAAAAAATTTAAATTTGTTTCGTAATGTTTGGGTTTTGGTTTGAAAAAAATATTTTTTGCTACAGAAAATATATATATAAAAAAATTATCATCTTGATATGAGATGACGCTAGGTATTTCAACTGAATTTCTATTACCTCTTTACAAAATTATACAAAACTTATTTCAAAAAACGATAAAAATCCTGTTTCATTTCTAAGTAATTTCGGCACATTTTCTATATTAAATTGGAACTAAATATAAATATCAAAATCTTAGTAATCGGTGTATTGTATAGTGAATTTTGTATGAAAATTCTTCGCACACACTTAATATTCTATATTTTCTAATATATAAAATAAAATGTTGACTACAAATTTAGCAGTCTTATATTATTAACTTTATACAACATTCACAACCTACTTTCAAATGAATCTCTACAGTCCATCTTCAAAAGTCTTTCCACAAGATCTTTTACAATATCCATTTTATATGAATTTCCAATAGGACCCGATGATAATGCCCCTGCCAATTGAGGCCTTTTAAAATATATTTATACCCTACACCACCATTGTGTGGAGGGTATAATGCGTTTGTGCAGATGTTTGTAACGCCCAAAAATATTGGTCTAACACCCACCTTATAGTATACCGATCGACTTAGAATCACTTTCTGAGTCGATTAAACGATGTCAGTCCATCCATGTAAACTTTGTGCGCAAAGTACAGGTCGCAATTTAGAAGATATTTCGATCAAATTTGGTACATATCATTTTTTCGGCCCAAGGACCAAGCCTATTGAAACTGGCTAAAATCGGTCCATACAAATGTTTTTCCGAAATTGGACTTTATCGGTCATAAATGTTTAATTTATATATTATCTCCACAAATTTCGCTCCAAATAAGTTTTATATATTCGAAATTCGTGTCACTAAATTTTGTTACGATAGGTCCATAATTAGTCATAGCTTCCATATAGACCCGATTCCAAAAATCACTTTAAAGTGCATAAATCTCTTAATGTTGTTATACACACAAAATTCACCATAGATAACTTTTATATAGACATACATCACATGACCTAATTTCATGGTGATCGGTCCATAATTGGTCATAGCTCCCATATGAGGCCCACTTCCGAAAATCACTCACGAATATAAATTATTGAAATTTTAAAAGAAAAATGTTTTTGCTCATTTACTTTCTTACTTGTTTTTACTTCACTCTTTCTTTTTACCGCTGAAAAAGTTCAATTGTTGTTTAACAAAGGATTAAATGTAGAATTTTCTAAACTCATACTTTTTTGTCTACAACTGAGTTTGAATTCAAAAGCATTTCTACATATGTGAGAGTAAGTTTTACTGTTTTTGTGAGTATTTTTCTTCCTGGAGGCTTCCTTTAACGATGGCAACGTAAAACGGATATAGGAACATTAGTAAGCTTAGCGTGGTTGAGAGAGATTATATATTTTCAAATTACGTGTTTTAGGTATTTTAGGTATTACAGTATTTGACTGATGATATTGAAATTTCATTGTCTTGTTTGATAAAGAAAATATATCTGATACATACACACAGCCTCAAAAGTGAAATTTTTGATTTTTTTAAGATCATGAAAATCATTATAGTCTTACTTGAATCTTTTTTTTCACAACAGAATCTATTATTAAACGTATTCTCCAATAAACCGAACATTTTAAATTATCTTTTGAGGCTCACTGTATGTCATGGTGAAGATTAAAATCACACTAGATGCTCCCAATTAACATGTAGTATGAAATTAATTTGATTCTGATTATTTTTTTGCTATTATCAAATCAAATTGAAACCGTATGTTTTTGTATACATATATTTCCAGAATATATATAGTTTAAGTATAAGAGAAAAATCCGTCACGTACGGTATGTCATGTACGATATTAAATTTTATTTATTATAAAATCATCCAAAGATTACTCTTATTTAAATATGACGTAGGATATAGCCTTATTTCTCTCGATATTTAGGACAACAATGTTTCGAAAGAACTTATTATTTGTTTAAAATATAGTTCCTTTTAGATGGAACATAAAGACCAAATAATGTTTCAGATACTTTTATATTTGCAATATCTATTCCAATTTATAGGCGTACAAATGGAATGGAATTGCCCATATCTTAAGAATTGTGTACTAAATCCTAGCAGATTCTAAATTTTTAATATATAAAGCTCTAGTTTTTTGCAATTTCTAAATAGAAAATTAGAAAAATGTTTACTCGAATTTCATGTAACCCTTGAACTTAAAAATTTAAGTAAAACTAAACTTCAAGATTTCGTTTTGCATCAATTTGTCGTTTGTCACTCAATATTTAAATGTTCATATGTATTTATTTTCATTTTTTTTTTTTTAATTAAGTTTTATTTATTTAAATTGCATGAAATTTAAACAAAAACTACTTCTGTTCAGTGAAATATCTTTCCATGTATTCGTATTTTTTAGTAGAGTAACACGACTTTATGAAGAAATCAATTAATATTTCATATTCATTAATTTGGAAAAATTTTCCACTAAAATGAAAATAAAAATAACTTTGTTATACTCGGAATTAATATTTGTGAATATAAATTCAAGCATATTTATGTTTTTTTTTTTAAATAAACTTTTTACAAAGTTAAAATGAAAGAAATATATGTATGTATACTATATATATATATATTTCCAGAATATATATAGTTTTAGTATCACGTACGATATTAAATTTTATTTATTATAAAATCATTCAAAGATTATTTTTATTTAAATATGATGTACGATATATCCTTATATCTCTCGATATTTAGGACAATAATGTTTCGGAAGAACTTATTATTTGTTTAAAATATAGTTCCTTTTAGATGGAACATAAAGACCAAATTAGCTTATATTTTTCAGATGGTCAAAATTAACATTTTATTTTTGTTGGAGCAGAAAAAAATAATGAAATTTCATACATTTATACAAATTTTAAACTAATTTTTATTAATAATTTTTGGTTGCAAATTTAGTCACGAAGTAGCTCAATATTGTTTTATTTCCAAGCGTAATTCAATTTTATGTTTGTGTAGAAAATTAGAAAACTGTTTACTCGAATTTCATATAACCCTTGAACTTAAAAATTTAATTTGTCGTCAATTCATTACGTTTGTCACTCAATATTTAAAAATGTTCATATGTATTTATTTTAATTATTTTTTTTTAATTAAGTTTTATTTATTTAAATTGCATGAAATTTAAACAAAAACTACTTCTGTTCAGTGAAATATCTTTCCATGTATTCGTATTTTTTAGTAGAGTAACACGACTTTATGAAGAAATCAATTAATATTTCATATTCATTAATTTGGAAAAATTTTCCACTAAAATAAAAGTAATTTTTTTATATTCGGAATTAATATTTGATTAAATTTCATTAAAAATAGAATTTTTGTGTACAAAGAACAAAATACAAGATAGTATACTGAAATATTTTTGTGAAAGTATTTTTTGTGAATATAAATTCAAGTATATTTAAAAATAAACTTTTTACAAACAAAGTTAAAAAGCAATAACTCACTTTAGTTATCTCAACGAAAGTAAGAAAGTATAGTCGGTCATGCCCGACCATATAATACCCTACACCTAGAAGATGATTATAAACAGTTTTGTTTTAAAATGTATATGGGAGCTATGACTAATTATGGAACCATCTTCACAAAATTTGGTGGTGAGAGTTGGATTTATATAAAACTTATTTGTGCTCAATTTTGTTTGGATATCTATATAATTAAGATATTTAGGAGAGCTTAACTATTTTCAGATAGTTCAATCGTATGTTGGCTAGTTGATATAATGGACCGATTCTAACCAAAATTTCTGGGGGCAATAGAAAGGTTTGTAACAAATTTATTCGAATTATCTTTGAAATTCTGACCTGTACACTGTGGTTCCAAATCAAAATCTAGATGGACAAAATTATTTGGCGATCTTTTTATATAGAATTGGTATCTCCGATTCCAAAGAAAATCTTTAAAAGATCAATATAAACTTTTTTTCAAGTTACAGTAGGGTCTAGATATACATATAAAAAACATTAATAAAAAACAAGTAAGAGTGCTATATTCGGCTGTGCCGAATCTTATTCTGTTTCGTATGTGAAAATTACAATTTCTTGCGAAACACTTTATGTATTATGTGAGAATTTGCAACATTAGAATTTAAATGACTTGACTATTGGCCAACAGCAACACAGGTTGCGTGACGTCAGATCTCCCACATGCACAGCAAGTTTTAATATGTGCGAATGATGGCGTAATCTTTAGTTTATCATTCTTGGATCTTATGAAGAAATCATTTAATTGTTCATATTCCACTAAAATGAAAACAAATGTGAATACTTGATTGAATTTTATGGAAAACTTAATACACAGAAAAAGGATGGCATATTTTATGTTTTCAAATAAAATCTAAAAGGCTTGAAAAATATTATTTCAATTTCATTTACATATCGCTCATTTACTGCAACAACGTCATAATTCAAAAAAAAGCCAAAGGCTAAACAACGGCACATATTTTGTATTACTCAGTTCAAAACACCCGGATTTTGAGTTATGACGTTGTTGCAGCAAATGAGCGAGTTATATGAATGTATATTTTTATTTTGTTTAAAAATGTTTGAAATTTACTTTAAAAATTTTTTATTTTTTTATAATTTTCAGCTACAAAATGAGAAAATATGCGCGAAATTAACTCAATTTTTATTATGATTTCAGGTTTTTAATAGGCTTTTAAAAGTCCACATAAAATAATGCTATACTTATTATACTCTGCTTAAAATTATTGGAAAATTGTTTTTATTTTCTATCAGCAAGCAAAACTAACATAGAGAAATTTCATATTTTCATTTATAGTAAACATTAGTTACAAATTTGCAACAAAAATATTTCATGGTCTATGAAAGAGCAACTTCTCCTTCAAGTATTTGTTTAACTAAAGCAGTTATTTATTTGTGGCTGGCTTTAAATAGTATATATTGCCATAAACATAATGTCTGTAAAATTCTGAACTAAGAATTTCATTAAAGAAGATAAACAACTTACCAGATACTCGTACTCAAAGTTGATTAAAATTAAAATAAATATTCTATAAAAATATTTTGTCCTCAATTATCGCCTTACTCCGTAAATAAATGACTTAAAGTTTCAACAACACAACAGCAAATTGTAAAACAAAAATTATTTATATATAAATGTATAAAATGTATGGATGTATGTGGGGGATTTCATGTCTAGTGAACCAACTTTTAAAATCGATGTCTTCCGATTGGAATGAAATTTCCACCAAGACCTAGTGTATAGTAATTCAGACACATAGTAATTCAGTCAGCAACTCTCTGAGTTAGAGGTGGTCAAAATTTGACATTTTGGTCAAACTTGTGTTTTTTCTCATCCATGTAACTTATTACCTATTGTGTCCCCAAATAGTTTAGATAACTATTTCTTCAATCTTTCGAAAGAAAATATTTAAAAAAAAATAAAAAAAAAATATTAATATTTTTTTTTTCGAAATCAAAAACTTGTTTGAATTTTTTTCAAAATGGGCCCTTTTTTCTTAAAATAAAGCTTAGATGGGATGCGAATTCGATATCTATCAAAATAAATATTTTGTAATTCAAAACATACAATTTTTGACTTTTTTTTTGCAAAATCAAAAGAAAGCTTAGTTCTATTCCTTTAAGGGTGTTTTAGGTCTAACCTTGGTGCAAATTTCATCCCGATCGAAAGACATCGATTTTAGAATTTGGTTCACTTGACATGAAATCCCCCATGTATGAAATGTTTGTTTAAGGTATGTATGTATGAGTGTGCTGTAGCTACTCCTTTAACTGTGTAGTCAGTTTAATTTGTCTATTTATAAATATGGTTAAGCAAGCATCAAAATTTATTTTCCCAACTATAAAATGTAAAAATAAAGATAAAATTTCATAATAATAAACAATTATGAGAAACCCACAATCTAAATAAATAACAACAAAAATAACAACAGCAGCACAAGCAGCAACACCATCAACAGCCATACAACCAACTTGGCTAAAAAGGACTCTTTATTGTAAACCAAGACAAAACTATTTAATGCAATGGTATTAGTGAGTGAATAGAAAATATTTTAGCAGCAGTAATAAATATTTGCAAGAAACCAGAACATAAATAGAAGCAACAGATTCATTTAAAGAATCTTACGTTTAGACAACTACCACACACCTACTGGTTGCATGATGTTTTTCTTTTTTACTGCCGGTCTAAATGACTTTTTATTAGTTTTTTTCACTGCTCTAACAACGTAATTATAAGTTTTTTTTGCGTTCTTTTTGCGTTGTACATATATTTTTGTTTGTTTTATATTTTATTATGCTACTCTTCGCTAACATTGCACGAGTTGGTTTACAAACTCACATTATTCATATTTTATAATACACTAAAGCCAGCAGTTTACAACTGCAACGATAACAAATAAGATTTTTATATGCGGCTGTGCCGAATCTTGTTACCCACCTTCACTATGTGGCAATAAAATATTTTTTTTCTGAGATAGGGGTATGGACCGATCCTAACAAAATTTGGTAGAAAGATTTAGGCTCATATAAAACGTATTTATGTCCAATTTCATCACGACTGTTCAACTCATTTTCTGAGGGCGAACTTTTATGCGGACTAGGGACAAAATTTTATCACGTTTGACGCATTATCAACATTTTTATGACTGCTCAAACAGTATTCCGGGAGGAAATTTGTATGGGGCCTATGTGAAATCATTGACCGATATAAAGAGTAGTTGTGGACATTTTCAGGCATCTAGCTTCTTTCGTTTGGGCCCTATCGTATTTTCAACAGACAGACGGCCGGACATAGACAGATCGTATTTGAAATGCACAAGGACCCAGAATATATACACCTTCATGGGCCTGCGAATGAATATTTCCATGTGTTACAAACGGAATAATAAAAACAGTATACCACCCATCTTGTTTGATGGTGGGTACAAAAAAAAAAAAGAACATGAAATTAAACACACAATATTAACAGTATTTTCACGCAAAATATCAAAGTTGTTTAATCTTTGTTTTTTTTTTTTTTTCTTTTTGTTCATTCATTATATTTCCATTACAAAATAAAACTCACTTCAGCAAAGAAAATGTGATTTTTTACGTTGCAGTTAAGAGGATAGTTTTAAAAATAATCGTGGTAATTATAAATAAGAAAAGTTGAAAGTGGGAAATATGTTAAGAATATTTCTCAATTTGCAACTACTGCATTCTTGTCCAGACAATCTTAGTCGATTGGTATTGTTGGTACTAAGTATATAGTACAAATAGAAAATGTCAAGGTTTTTTACTGCATAAATAATTTGTTTAAAATCTTAAAAATTGCATATTTAACCCTAGAATCATAACTACTTTCGTTTTTGCGCGATATTTTCTTAATTCTTACAAATATCTACACAAAATTATATGCATGTCCCTTAACCGATATGAATGTTATATGAAAAAATATGTCTGAATTTGTTTTTGTGTACAAAGCAAAAAATACACGCTATACTGATAAATTTGTATACCCTACACCAGCACCCTAGCACCCACCTTAAAGTATACCTATCTCAGAATCACTTTCTGAGTCGATTAAACGATGTCCGTCCCTCCGTCCGATTGGCTAGCCGGCTGATCGGACATTTCGATAAAATTTGGTACATATCATTTTTTCGGCCCAAGGACAAATCCTATTGAAACTGGCTGAAATCGGTTCATTATTTCACCTAGCCCCCATACAAATGTCCTCCCGAAATTGGACTTTATCCATGATAAATGTTTAATTCATATAGGTATCTACACAAATTTTGCTCCAGATAAGTTTTATATATACGGAATTCATGTCACCGAATTTTTTTACGAGCGGTCCATAATTAGTCGTAGCTCCCATACAGACTCGCTTCTAAAAATCACTTTAACGTGCATAAATCTCTTAAACACAAAATTCAGCATGAATAAATTTCATATAGACATAAATCACAGGACCTAATTTCAGGTAGATCGGTCCATAATAAGGCCCACTTCCGAAAATCACTCAAAAATATAAATTATTGAAATTTTAAAAGAAAAATGGTTTTGCTCTTTTACTTAGTGTAGGGTATTATACGGTCGGGCTTGACCATACTTTCTTACTTGTTTGGATTAATTTTAACAAAATTTCAAAAAAATTTTAAAATTAAAATAAATTATTAAAATGGTACACTAATGTAATATATAACTCTGCAATGAGTAAAATAACTATTTCCTAAAGTAAATTGTTATAAAATTTTAAGTGAATGCGTTCTAAATTACACTTGAGTGATAATTGCCTCTAGACTATTTAACCTGTAATATGTAAAGTAACCAATTTACTGGTTTTTACAAAAAACACTTAGGTGTCAAACGACCCTAAAAATGTAATTTGAAATTAAACAAATACTAATATTATACTTTGAACAGCCTTCTAAAGTTCATTTACCTTTAACGCAGCAAAACATTCGAGTTGATTTGATTACTCTATCAACAACTATCGATTAATTAAGTCATATGTTTGCTTATTGCTCATACAAATAATCCACATACTTTACAAGTTTTTCAGAAAAAACATGGACTAATCGTGTAACTAATCTCCTAGATAAGCGTGAATAAAACTGGGAATAAACATACAAGAAAAACCAATCTTCTAAATATACAACATATGAGACAATCAAACAAATTAAAAATGAAAATATAAAATAAATAACAAATGCAAATACGTAAAATAATAACGCACTATATCAATGTCAACATATTGTCGTCGTCATCATCAGCAACATTGTCATCCTGAGCACCATTACCACCAATGCAAAGTGACACTAAAAATTATATCAATAAATCCCCAGTCATAGAGTAATATAGAGACGAGACGCAATTATCAAAAACCTAAGTCTAACTAAATCTTGCTACAACCAAATATTTGTTAGTAAATGTATTTTGTTGTTGTGTTAGACTTATGATTTGTTGTATTTTTGTTTGACAAAACTGAGAGTCCTGTCTCTATGTATAATTCTCTATGTCCCCAGTAATGACTGTCAATATTTTCAAACAATGACGACTATTTTAATAATTTAAAACACCAAAAGACAATACATGTCATACAGAAACGAAAAAGCAATAATAAACGAGTTGAAAACAAATTGATCAACATACTGACTACGATTTCAGCAGGAAGTAAGTTTGAAATGTTGAAACGGATAACAGCAACACAAGAGGACTGTTCTAGATATTGTGAATTTTATACTTTATCAATCAATGTGAAAGAGGATTTACAATTTTCACATCTAAAAGGTATTCAGCAAAAACAAAGCGGAAAATAACTAAAATGAAAAACCTAATCAAGTGAAAGCATAGAATATTGTACTAAATCAAATATATTGACATGCATACATACCTATTTACACTCTCTTGAAGGTACATATGTGTTTGTAGTTATAAATTTATAGGTTTGTATGTGGGTACATACATACATATGTTGCGGGGATTACAAAAACCTATCAAATTAAATCCCAATTGCATACTTAAAAAAGCTTAAAAACATTATATGTATATATTCCTGTATTCCTTTGTGCCTCTCCCTCATCAAAATGATTTGCAATTACTTTGCCGCACAACTAAAATTTACGAGGATTGTATGAATTTTTACTTACATTTTGTATTGTTTTGAAGCAAGAAGTACTGCAAGATTTAAACTTAAATGTAATTCTTAAAATAAAAAAATTTAAGTGAATATAAAGTTATGCAATAATTCACTTTTAGTCCGCCATCCCTCGTACATTGAGCTTTGCTTACAAAAGTGTATTTACATAGTTGCTGAGTATTTTAAGTATTTAGTACGAAAAAAAGTTGTCTTTATCTGTAATTGTAAATTTTTTATTGTTGTAGTTGATGCTTTTATTGTGAGTTTGTTTTAGCAAACAATAGTTGGCAATAGTAGGAATGAGTTTAATCATCATTGTCATAGTGTTAAATACCCTCTGCTTCATTAGTTTAAATACACAATTCCATTGACGAGCTTTGCAAATCTCATACCGTCATATTAACTAACACACATAGATATGTATGAATAACTTATCTTTGGCTTAGAGTGCAAATGTGCTAACTCAATCTTCACAAATTTTACAGGAGACAGAAAAAACTTTCTAGAATCCTTTATTTTAAATATTTTTGAAATCTGCCTCTGAAATCTATTGGTGCCTCAAGGCATGTATTACAAAACGCCAATTATCTCAAAAAGAAATTATATATTTTTTTTGTTTAAATTTAACTGTGACTTGAGCTACAGATTTGTTAACATTTCCCTCGAAGGTCGAAATGCATTCTGACTTTTAGTTTTTATTCTGTCAGCTGTTTTGTGAGTGATGTCATAATTTTAGCACGTGAAATGTTGTGTGTATTTTAGTTCTTTTTCATAAGTTTTTCAATAACATCGTATCATAATTATTGATTTTTACACATAAACCGGCAACAATGCCTTGAGGCACTCTTCACCTTTTTGCACCTGGTTCCTAAACTTAATTAGTAAATTAATTTCTGATGGTTGTTCTGAATTTATTGGGTCATAATTACCCTAAAAAAAATTATTCGACACATTTTTTAATCTTCGGATCAAACTTGACCCATTTTGATATTAAAATTTTCTATTTTCAATTTTTCTAAAAAAATTATCCAAAACAATTTCTATAAAATTTTTTGAACATAAAGTCTTTGGGACATATTTGACCTGGGGTTAAAATCTTAAATTTTTGTTACGCACATTTAAGTTTAAGCTTTGGAAGCACTTGGAAGCATTTGGAAGCTTTGGAAGTATGTATATTAGAGTGACAATCAGTTGTATGGAAAATAAATTTTGTTCAAATTGTGACACTATATCCAAAAGTATATCCAAAATCGGCAGAATTTTAAAATTATTTTCATTAATATAAATAAATCTACATATTTCTGTAACATAATGCAGAGAGTTTAAGGAGTTTCACAAATTTATTTCATATAAATTGTAAAATTTTTAATATATCTGACCTTTGACCTCAATGCACGTCCCGAAATCATTGTCCGATTTAGCTCAAATCTTCAGCACTTAACTTTTAGACCTAGTGCACAATATTCCACCCAGCACTGTTTGAAATCTAAAAATAAATCGGCTGTCACCGTAACGTATATCTGTCTTTTTCATGCTATGAAAATGGGGATTCCCCGGGTAAATCCCAAAGATATGTTTTTCGGGTCAAAATTGATCCATTTTGAAATTAAAATTAAATTTTTTGTAAAAGTAAGTGGTTAATATTTTATATTATATTTTTTAGAATTTTGAAAAAAAGTGGACTTAGCACATTTGAATACATGAAAATGAACTTCTCTTTTACATGCGTTTTGTATTAAAATCCTAATTCTCATACAATGTGGACTTCGCAATTTTGTTCACTAAGCGATACTATTATAGATTAGTGAGCAATATTTACATGGAATAAAGAGATCTATTATAAGAGTTGTATTTAGATAGAATTTTTTTGTAATGCCTGTACTTTTTACTTGAAAAGCATAAGGGAAATATGAACAAAATAATAGCTGTTTAAGATATTAAGTAGATATTTTAAAACAAATAAGAAATTATGGTCGGTATACCTCGACCATATTATACCCTACACTAAGTAAGTGAGCAAAAATATTTTTCTTTTAAAATCTCAATAATTTATTTTCATGAATGATTTTCGGAAGATGGCCTATGACTAATTATGGACCAATAGCCAATGAAATTAGACATATAACCAACGTGTGATTTATATCTATCGAATTTTATGTATATACCAACGTTTTTAAAAGATTTATGATCGGAAGCAGGCCTTATATGACAGCTACGACTAATTACACTCTGCTACAAAATAACACTTTTTGTCAGAACTTGAAAAGCTACCTAATGGAGGTTGTAGGCCTAGGTAAGGGCATACTAAAAACGTTTTCAAAGATTTTTAAACACTCTTAACATTTTGAGTTATTTTGAAAATGCTATTTTAGGTTAGCTCGTAGTACACAAATTTTTAGACCGATTTAAAAATTTTAAATAATTTTGGAGAGGCAAAGAGTTAAGCTTTCACAAAATGTATGCCTAAAATGTATATTCCAAGAAATTGTGTTTTTACAAAAAGTTTTTTTATTTTTTTTTTTCGAAATTTTTCAAATTATAGATATTTTAATTTTTATACCCTTCACCTTCGTGAGCAGGATATATATAAGTTTGTCATTCCGCTTGTAATTTCCACAGTATAATTTTCCGACCCTATACATATTCTGGATCCTTATAGATAGCGGAGTCGGGAGTCCGTCTGTTGGTTGAAATCAATTTTCTTAAGATCCCAGATATCTTCGGGATCCAAATCTTCAATAATTCTGTCTGACATGCTTTCGAGAAGTTTCCTATTTAAAATCATCAAAATCGAGGAAAAAACCAAGACAACCTCGATTTTTAAGTCATTAATATAGACAATATGAATATCTAATGATAGATATTTCAAAGACCTTTGCAACGACGTATATAAAACCATAGTAAGGTGGACCTACAATGGGTCAAAATCGGAAAAAATATTTTTTAATCCGATTTTTTTTTTCACCAAAAAAAAAAATTTAAAAAGAAAAATTTTGTTTTTAAAATTAAAAAAAAAAAATTTTACAAAAAAATTAAAAAACAACTTTGGAAAAAAAAATTTGGTTTACCTAGAAATATTTAAAATTTGTATTTTGAAGTATAATTTGTTGAAGGGTATATAAGATTCGGCACAGCCGAATATAGCTCTCTTACTTGTTTTCTATGAAAACCAATTTTTTCATAGTGTTTTAAAGACAATTTTCCGTCCGTCCGTACAGGTCGCAATTTTGAAGATATTTCGATACAATTTGATACGTACAATTATTTCGAAATCGATGGCTGAAATCGGTTCATTATTTCACCTAGCCCCCATATAAATGTCTTCCGAAATTGGACTTTATCCGTGATAAATGTTTAATTCATATAGGTATCTGCACAAATTTCGCTCCAAATAAGTTTTATATATACGAAAATCATATCGCTTCATAATTAGTCATAGCTCAAATATAAGGCCCACTTCCGAAAATAACTTAAACGAGCATAAATATCTTAAAAATGTTGGAATACACATAAAATTCAACACAATAAACTTTCATATAGACATAAATATCACGATCTAATTTTATGATGATCGCTCCATAATTAGTCAAAGCTCCCATATAAGGCTCGCTTCCGAAAATCACTTTACCGAGCAAAAATCTCATAAAAATGTTGATATAGATATACAATTCAACAAGAGTAACTTTCAGATAGAAATAAATAACATGACCTAATTTCATGGCGAGCGGTCCATAATTAGTAATAGCACCCATATAATGCACTCTTCCGAAAATCATTCACGAAAATAAATTATTGAAATTTTAAAAGAAAAATGATTTTGCTCATTTACTTAGTGTAGGGTATTATATGGTCGGGCATGACCGACCATGCATTCTTACTTGTTTTGTATAGATTTTTGTTTTTTTATTCATATGCGCTGGGAGAGAAAATACTAAAAAAATGTGTTAATGAAAAGTTGAAATTTTTAGACACAATTTGTAATGTAAGACATATAACTCACTCTAGGTTGTTTTTAAAGTTTTTTTTTTCACTGTAGCACCGTGTAATTATATTCACCAATACTGGTATTGGTGTATAAATATAATTTCCAATGACATTTAACAAATATGTTTTTCTTCGTTCAAGTACAACATGTTGCAATAAATAAATATTTGCAAGCACGCACACACATCTAAACATTAACCACAAACGTGCCACTCACTAATGGTGTTGATTTCAATAGTCATCATTATCAAATAAGAAAACCCCCTAACTGTCAGCTGCTTGATGATGTAGGAAAAGTAAACACAAATCTTTGCTAAATACAAACGCTATTGAACAATTTAATGCATACAAACACACACTCATAAGTATGTATTTTCAATTGTACTTACACTCATTCAGATACCCCAAAAATAGCAAAGAAAGAGCAATCGTTTTTACTGAATCAATATAATTGTTCTTTTGTTAGTAACTCATGTTCGTTCAGTTCGTTCTTGTCTACGACAAGAAAACAAACAAACAAAAACAAAAAAAAAAACAAGCACTCAACATGTATGAGTGCATAATACGTCTACAACTACATCGTACATTCAAACGAGTGCAATTGTTCTTTAAATGTTCGAGTTTGAATGAATGAATGTGGATTTTACGACTTGTACGAGTAGTGGGTATGATCATGTCCTTTTTTCCTCGTTAGGAACATGAAGAATAACTACAACAACAATAACATTGTGAGTAAATGCACGACTCTAACCAATTGTCATCAATAATCTAAAATGCTTGTAAAACAACAACAATATACAAAAACGCACATACACAGACCCAAGAGAACCAACAACAAACAAAATCGTTTCGTTTAACAAAACACAAATACTGCATGTTGCCTGCATTGTCATCATCTGGCCGCTACGTTTTATATTTCTATATGTGTGTTTGGGTAATTATATGTATTTTGTATGATTGTTTGCTTTTCAATTATTTAGTATGAACTCTCAAATATCGAGAAAATAAGCACACACTCGTATATATATATATATATTGGAGGACTAAGATTAGTCAAACTAGTGGCACTATTTGAAACTCTATTTTTAACATGCGGGGTTGATTTGAACATAACCAATGAAATCTAAAAAAATAATATCATTTATACGATGAACGATTTATAAAAAATATCAGTTTTTAACCAAAAGTCTGAAGACTTTCCTTAAATTTATCACACATACATACATATATTCTATGAAGCCATTTTGACATTTAATTTTTTAATAATTTTGAAAATCTGGCTGGTGCGATCGCGATAAAATTTGATGCGGGCGTAGCCAAGTAGTATTCGAGTTTAACTTATTAAAATGGACCCTACAAATTTTGTCGCGATCGAACTAGCCGTTTAGAAATGCCAGATTAATTTCCAAACTGTGCGCTGCTTACTAAAAATTAAATATTTTATTATAAAAATTAAAATCAAAAAAATAGAAATTGAAAGAAAACTGCACTTACAATACAATGCACTTATATATAAAAATATTCCATTGCACATTGGGGCAGAACCGAAATTTTGTGAAATTAAATCTGGCATTTCTAAACGGCTGGTCCGATCGGAATAAAATTTTACGTGGGCGTAGCCAAGGAGTATTCGAGTTTAAGATATTAAAATGGACCATACAAATTATCCACTGGACCTTTCGGTCCAGCATATATACTATGAATATACACTGAGAAAACAGATTCGTGATAGCAACCGAAATAAATATAGCTGATTATGTATTTTCATTTTCTGATGAAGATAGTCAAGCGCGACCATATAATACCCTACACCAAGTAAATGAGTAAAAATATTTTTCTTTTAAAATATCAATAATTTATATTCATGAGTGATTTTCGGAAGTGGGCCTTATATGGGAGCTATGACCAATTATGGACCGATCACCTAGAAATTAGGTCTTGTGATTTATGTCTATATTAAAGATAAGTATGTTGAATTTTGTGTGTGTACCAACATTTTTAAGCGATTTATGCACGTTAAAGTGATTTTCGGAAGCGGGTCTATATGGGAGCTATGACTAATTATGGACCGATCGTAACAAAATTTGGTGACATGAATTCTGTATATATAAAACTTATTTGGAGCGAAATTTGTGTAGATACATAGATAAATTAAACATTTATGACCGATAAAGTCCAATTTCGAGGGGACTTTGTATGGGGGCTAGGTGAAATAATGGACCGATTTCAGCCAGTTTTAATAGGCTTGGTCCTTGGGCCGAAAAAGTAATATGTACCAAATTTGATCGAAACATCTTTATCTTCTGTACTCTGCGCACAAGGTTTACGTGGACAGCCAGCCAGCCAGCCGGCCAACCAGACGGACGGACGGACGGACATCGTTTAATCGACTCAGGAAGTGATTCTAAGTTGATCGGTATACTTTAAGGTGGGTGACTATATTCAAAACCCTCTATCTTTGATTTTCACGAAAATGACTTTTTCATGGTAAAATGTTCAGTAAAACAGGCCTCATTTATGGTGTGAATTTCATAACGAACATATTTTTTTTTTGCTGTTTTATTTGAATTTTTCTTATTTCTCTATCTTATACAATTAACTTTTTCCGAATGCAAAATCCTCTATCATTTCAAATAATTAATTTTCAAATATTTTTTTGGAATAATTTCTTCATGTTTTATTACTAATTGTAAAGCCAATGCAGATTAAATTGTAAAATCAATCTATACAATTGCCAATCGATCTATACAAGTGTTTGATGCAGAATAATTAAATTATTATTTCTTTAATAAAGACGAGTACAGACCGATCCTACTGTGTAAAATTTAAGATCTCTTTTATATGGTCCAGATAAAATATAAATTAAATTTTGATACAGATCACATTGATCTGCCTGTTCGTATTCGACCTTATAAAGGACATATTGAACCAAAGCCTCTATATTCTTGTCCACTATCAATTCAGCCAAATAAGTTATAGAATTTGCAAGATTTGAAGAGTGTAATACCACCGGCATACCATTATTTTCATGATAATTTACACCAATAAAGCTTTTTTTCTATAACTTTTTGTTTAATATTGTTTATTTTTGTATCTTATGTAATTATTAGCATAAAACGTTCGACAAACAAACTACTAATATTAAATTAGCCTTTATCTTAAATAAATTACGTTAAAAAAATTACAGATGGCATAAATGAAATCAAAATAATGATCATATTCATACATACACATTGAATATTTTTGAAAAGCAACACCCTCTATCTTTCATAAAGTCCAAAATTATGCAAAATTTTAAAAACTAATTACATGTGAGATTCAGTAGTTGCTTTTAAAAAATATTGTAGAATACCGATTTTAGTAACTCAAGTAATAGGCGAAAAAAACAGTTTTTTGGCTCTCCTGAAAAATTGCGTTTTTCAAGATAGAGGGTTTTGAATATATTCCCTCGATATATACTTATTAGTATTAAATGAAAATGTAATTTGTCCTTAATGGTATTTGCTTTTAACGGCAAAACATTTTTTTTGTTTATTTAATGTACATATGAATTTCGTGGTGTCGGTGACTATTCAAGTTTGAAAAGTGCATGACCTCACGTTTAGTAAATGGTTTATTGATTCAAGTACATAAATAAATTAAATGATAAATATTTGCAAATAAGCATACAATTATTTAAAACATATATCCTGGCCAAATGTAGTTGCAATGAAATTTGTATATCAGATCAAATGATGTGTGTCCTTTACTCTTCATTAAGAACTGAATGAATGAACAAAGCGGAAAAAATATTAATCAAAATTAAAATTCAACTATATTCCTCAAATATATTTTGATCTGTAAAAAATTGCTATATTATTTACAAATTTATTACCACTACTAAGGAAAAACTTAAAATTATTAAATATTTACAACAAAACCCAACATGGTCCTACAAAAAGTTGTCCAAACAATCAAAGGTCTGCCGTCAAACTGTTTCCAATGTTATTAAACAGTATCGTGGGAACTTGTGCGTTTATAGAAAACCTGATTCAGGTAGAAGGAATGGTCCACATGATGTTTCTAATGCCAATAAATAGCAAACATTTTCAAACGAGCTCCCAACATATCCGGTAGAAAAGCAGCCCGGTTAGCTTAGTACTCGGACTATTTGCTACGAAAAGTTAAAGCCAATGCAGGTTTAAAAACATACAAGGCTGAAAAAGTTCCTGACAGGAACTCTACTAAAAATTTAGAGTCCAAAGACAGAGCACGGAAATTGTCAAGTTTTATAAAAAAAATATACATGCCTGGGAATGTTATAAAAAAGTTTAGGACCCAAAAGCTGACAAATTTCTCCAAGCAATATGCAGTTGCGGCAAAACAAGTCAAACATTTGTTAAAAGGGGATCTATAAATATCAAAATTTACATCAAGGAATGTTTACAAAAAAGGATGCTTCCATTCATAAGACTTCTGTCACTATGGTAGGCAAGGTCTTGAGTAGTACAAGAACAGTAATGTGTTATTTGTACCAAGAGAGGCAAATCCTTCAAACTGCCTGGAGTTAAGGTCAGTGGTGAGATATTGGGATCTTGTTAAAAGAGAATTGAAGTGCGCAAAAAAGGTGTCCAAAAGTGTGATAGATTTCAAACGGGGATGGACTTCCTGTTCTATAAAAACCTTAATGGAAGGGTTTCCGGAAAAGGTTCATAAAATCATCACTATAAAATAATATTTTTTTTTAAGTTGTAATAATAATGTCAATCAAATTAAGTAAAAATCAAAACTGTAGGTTTAGTGTTTTTTTTTTATTAACATTTATGTATGTTAAAATTTTTTCGATCTCATTACTTAGTAAGACAACAAACAGTTTTGGAAATTTTTTAAATAACATTTAAAACATAATTTGTACTAAATACGATGAAATGTTTTTAACCATTTATTTTTGTTTTAAAAAACCTTTTGCCTTTATTCTTCATTATATATTTTTGTATTAATTGTTTAATATTTTGATTCTCTTTAATTTTAATGGCTAAATTTTGTAAAATGGAGAAAACTAAAGTTTTTGTTTTCAATTTAATTTGCTCTTTTGTCAGAATTAACAAATAAATAAACGTATTTTCCTTTTTATTCATAAACAAAATTAAAATTCATGAAAGTTCAACACACTCAAAAAGTTTCCCAAAGTGACCCTAAAAATAGAATCTTTTTTTTTAAAAAAAAGTGACACACTTTCAAAAAGAGTGCTGCTAAAACAACATGAAAAAAGGATCCCCAGATACTTACATGCAAATGAAAACTCAGCCCAATTATCCGTCAGTTTTAATACTGACAATGTATCCCATTTTAACAGTATTTTCTACTCTATGCTTAACTTTAATTTATATGTATTTAATAGGTAACGTTTCCCATACAAAAATTAATAGATTGTTTACTTTATACATCCAAAGTTATGTATGATAAACTTAGTTATACTTTCAGTGTCCCTATGTATTCTAAACAGTAATAAGTTTAATTATTTTCTTTTTAAATTTAACTTAATATATCGATATTTTACTCACCAAAAAAAATCTATTGTAAAACAAGTAAGAAAGTATGGTCGGTCAAGCCCGACCATATAATACCCTACACCAAGTAAATGAGTAAAAATATTTTTCTTTTAAAATATCAATAATTTATATTTTTGAGTGATTTTTGGAAGTGGGCCTTATATGGGGGCTATGTCCAATTATGGACCGATCACCATAAAATTAGGTCGTGTGATTTATGTCTATATTAAAGTTAACTATGTTGAATTTTATGTGTTTACCAACATTTTTAAGCGATTTATGCACGTTAAAGTGATTTTCGGAAGCGGGTCTATATGGGAGCTATGACTAATTATGGACCGATCGTAACAAAATTTGGTGACATGAATTTTGTATATATAAAACTTATTTGGAGCGAAATTTGTGTAGATAGATATATAAATTCAACATTTATGACCGATAAAGTCCAATTTCGAGGGGACATTTGTATGGGGGCTAGGTGAAATAATGGACCGATTTCAGCCAGTTTTATTAGGCTTGGTCCTTGGGCCGAAAAAGAAATATGTACCAAATTTGATCGAAATATCTTCAAAATTGCGACCTGTACTCTGCGCACAAGGTTTACATGGCCAGCCAGCCAGCCAGCCAGCCAGCCAGCCAGCCAGCCAGCCAACCAGACGGACGGACGGACGGACGGACATCGTTTAATCGACTCAGAAAGTGATTCTAAGTCGATCGGTATACTTTAAGGTGAGTGTTAGACTAATATTTTTGGGCGTTACAAACATCTGCACAAACGCATAATACCCTCCCCACTATGGTGGTGTAGGGTATAAACATGTAAGAAAGCATAGGTTAAGCCCGACCATATGATATCCTACACCGATTAGTGTAACACCCACCTTAAAGTATACCGATCGACTTAGAATCACTTTCTGAGTCGATTAAACGATGTCCGCCATACACGATGTCCATGTAAACCTTGTGCACAGAGTACAGGTCGCAATTTTGAAGATATTTCGATCAAATTTGGTGCATATTATTTCTTCGGCCCAGGAACCAAGCCTATTGAAACTGGCTGAAATCGGTCCATTATTTCACCTAGCACCCATATAAATGTCCTTTCGAAATTGGACTTTATCGGTCATAAATGTCTAATTTGTATATATATCTCCACCAATTCCACTATAAATAAGTTTTATATATACAAAATTCATGCCACCAAAATGTTTTTTCTCTTTTACTTAGTGTAGGGTATTATATGCTCGGGCTTGACCGAGCATACTTTCTTACTTGTTATTTGTCATTATAAATCATTTCAAATAAGTAATAAAACTGCATTAACAGATTTCAAAAATACTTAAAATTTATGATTTTAGAACGGTTTTTGTCACTCCTGTAATATTTCTGAATAGGAACTTAGCATATTTGTACACCAAGCTAACGAAACGATTAATAAAATAAAATTTTATGAACAAAACACACTAATGAAGTAAAATTTATTGAAATTCAATTTAACGTTTCTTAAAATCATCAATAAATTTTTAATGAATCATTAGTAAGATTTAGCCTAAACTTTTAGAATCATGCGGAATTTGATTTTAATTTTTAATAGTTTAATGTGTAATTAATTCTCAAAAAGTTTTTAATTTTTGAAAAATATTAATCCAGCTACTCATACTTATTAATAAGTTAATTTGCAAGCATTAGTGAATCTGAATCATAGGCAAAATCATTAGTTCAGAGTCAGTCACCAGAACTGCTGGGCAGTTAGTACAAGCAGGATATTATGTGTAAATATTTCAGTGTTTTTATGTATGACTATTGCACAACATGTAGTAGCATCATAATTGGCAAAAGAATTGTGACAAAAATAAAATGAACTTGTTAAAAACTGTTTTTTTCCTTCTTATATACGAGTGAGTATTGCTCACAATTTCTTTTTATTACAATTTGTTTTCTTTTTTTCTGGATTTTTGTACACATACGTACATTGCTCTTCTACATGCCATATAAGAAACCACAAATTAAAATAGAAAAACTGTAACTAGCATTGTAAAACAAGAAGCTTTTAAAGCCTTAAAATTGATATCTCTAGCTATAAGAGTTAAAGGAGAAGAGCAACGAAGAATAACTTAAAAAAAACAAGTAAGAAGTGTGGTTGGTCAAGCCCGACCTTATAATATCCTACACTAAGTAAAAGAGCAAAAACATTTTTCTTTTAAAATTTCAATAATTTATATTTTTGAGTGATTTTCGGAAGTGGGCCTTATATGGGGCCTATGACCAATTTTGGACCGATCACCATGAAATTAGATCGTGTGATTTATGTTAGTGTAGGGTATCATATGGTCGGGCTTGACCGACCATACTTCCTTACTTGTTTTTTTTAAGAATTTGAAGCATGAAATCCTTTGATGGCAAGCTCCTGACATTGTCTTACATAGATATCAACTGCAAAAGATATGCAAGATTTCGGTATATGGTATTTTATTAAAACTAGGAGAAATATGAGATCAGCATTTTAATATATACACTGGTTAAAATATAACTATAAATGTGGAACCAACAATTTGTATGAACCCAAAGAGCCCACTACGGTTCCAATTGCAAATCTAGGTGAACAAAGTTATAAAAAGCTGTGTCTTCGGAATGAAACAACATATATTTGTTTATAATAACTAACAGCTTGCTCCCATAAAATGAAAAACAGTTTTTTAATTGGTTTACAAATTTCTAAAAAATTTTAGACCTTCAAAGATTTCAAAAATTTGTGTAAATATCTTACAGAAACCGTAGATTACCGGTCGCAATTTTAAAGATATTTTGACGAAATTTGGCACAAAATTTTATAGGACTAAGATTATTGAATTTTTTTTAAATCGGTCCATTATTTCTCCTATCTCCCATACAACTGCCCTATCTGAAAATATTTAAGCTCTCATAAATATCTTAGTTATATAGATATCCAAACCAAATTCAGCACAAATAACTTTTATATTAGCTGAACTCGTACTAAAAAATTTAGTACCGATCGATCCAAAATTTTGGGCTTGCCCGACTATACTTTCTTGCATGTTTAAACTAGTTACTGATAAATTCTTAATTTTAATCTTGTTTTTGTTGGCAGTAAAAATATATTTTGTAATTTATATATAGACCCTACTGTAAATGGAAAAACATTTCATACAGAATTAGATTCGGAGACCACAAATATTAACTTTAAATCACTTATTGATTTGATTTTGCAATGAAAATACAATGTAACAAAACGAACTTAATTCTTAAATAATTGTTGCAGCTACTTTTCTTAACACAACTGTTTGTAATCCATAAAGCTGTAATTAAAACACTTACATCTAAATTTTTCTTCTACTATTTTCTTCGCAAAAAGATGTTTCTAAATAGAAATACAAAAATATTTTGCTTGAATTAAAGAAAAGGAGATCTACAACAACCATTTTCTTTTTGTGGTTTTGTAACATGATAACTCTGAGAAACTAAAAAATACAATGCAAGTACGAGTACGAGTACATTGTACCTATAGATAAAATGTTTATAGACAGACATATTATGTATAAACTTGCATGTAAGTAAGAATGTTCACATTAATTTTTTCTTCGTTGAAATTTTTTTGCTCACTCATACATCTGTTATAGATGTATAATATTCCCTGCAATATAAAACATTTATAAATACTTAAATATAAACTTTTAAATTCAAAGACACATATCTCCACGTACATACTTACCGTATCACACAGAGGGTATAAATTTATTATATGGTAAGTCCGAAATCCAACATTAAACTGAAATTGTGACACTTCTTTGCCTAAAGCAAAACAAAATTTAATATAAAAAACAGAAACTGTTAGTAGGTGTAATTTTTCCCATGATAAGAACAACATGTGTCCAAAAGCAATGACAAGTGAGTGTTATTTTAATAAATAACAACAGTCTGGTATGGTTAAATTCGTATTATGTTTTTGTTGAAAATTTACTTAAATGGTTGTTTTAAAAATGTCTATATGTTTCTAAAATACACATGGCTATAAACTTGCACATAGTTACATTAGGGTGACCTGATTTTACGTGGATCCATAGATACATTTCCTTCTATGCAGATTATTGTACTTTTCAAAAATCTTTTTTATGGGGAATTCCATGTCATCGTACGTGACATTTGTACGCCTCTAAAGTGGAATAGATTTTGCAAAAATAATAAAATTATTTGGTCTTTATGTTCCATTCAGAGGGTACTATATTTTAAAAAAATAATAAGTGCTTTCGAAACATTGTTGTCCAAAATATCGAGCGAAATAAGGGTACATCGTACGTGACATAAAATGGAAATAATTTTGAACATGTAAAAATATGCTAAAATTTGCGAATCGTAAGAGGCGTTAGGTTTTCTTTTAATTTCTTACACAATCCGTCATATTTAAATGAAAAAACAATCTCTGGTTGATTTTATCTATATATATAAAAATTAAATGGTCCATGTATGTAATGTCATCACGTGAGAACGGCTGGAGCGATTTGGTTGATTTTTTTTTATTCGATACGAAATTTTGAGGATATGGTTTGTAAAGAAAAAAAAATGAAAAAATTGCTGCTTAAACCGGCTTTTTTGAGTCCAGTCAACTGTAATAAAAAAGCCCCTAAAGTATGCAGTACAAATTTAGATATTTTATTTACAAATAAATAAGAACAGGCAGGGTTGGAGAAACTTGACTAAAATTAGTAAATTCTAAAGGGCGAAGCCGGTGCGGTCAACTAGTAATTAATAAAATTTAATATCCTACTTGACATATCGTACACGACAGACTTTCATCTTGTAGTATAACAATCTTATATTCTGTATTCAAAAAGTAAAAAACAAAAAATGAAATATGTATTCGATTTCAAACAACATGGTGATAATTGGAAAAAACCCATCAGATTCAAATTCATGTCATACTACATGCTGATTGGGCTCTTAGTTTTCGCCGCAAATTCAGCCTAAAACGTACTAATGAAATTAAAAAAATTAAATATATTCAGTTTGAACTATTATATTGTAATAATCTCTAAATACTTTCACATATTAAAATTTTAGTGTTTTCTCCTATTCCGATCATCTTGAAAAAAAGTTTTAAGGGTTTTTATATTTTCAGTCGTGATTGTTATTCTCGTGGAATTGCCCATATGATAGATAAATTTTGTACCATTGCAACAAATATTAGAAATATTAAGAAACCTTAAAAAGTACTTAACATGATAGAATATATTTTAGTGGGATCATCAACTAATATCTGGGTTTAATAACGGGGCCACCCTAATACACATATATTTATTTATATGTGTAAGTATGGGTAGACACCACTTAATTATAAATTTATACTAAAGGGTGTCCCTGTAAATGCTAAACTATAAACAACCTAATTTTTCTCTAGTCCTCATTTCGATCTTCACTAACACAGCCTTCTTTGATTTTTGCGGCCAGACTCACCATATATAAAAATTTCTACAAAAATTATTAGAAACATTTTTAAAATAAAATTATAGATTTTATAGTTGCTTCCGTTACCCTTTTTTGGACGAAGTGGACTGGTATACCTGTCCTGTGCTTCCAGCGGCACAAAATTGACATTATTGTTTGAATACCACCCATGGGCCTTTTTTCCATAAAGTCATAATGCCAAATCGGTCCAGAAATATGTAGACACTCTGTGCTGGTTTATGACAAGTAAAAGCCGTTTTTGAACACACTATGTAATATATACATATGTCTGTGTTTATCATGCATGATGTCACAAATGATTGGCTTATTTTGCCTCAACTGAAAATGGCTTGCACACAAGAAATTTCTTGGCGAATTTTGTTTGTTTTTATACCCTACACCACCATAGTGGGGAGGGTATTATGCGTTTGTGCAGATGTTTGTAACGCCCAAAAATATTATATTATATATTATATAATAAATACACCCACCTTAAAGTATACCGCTCGACTAAGACTCACTTTCTGAGTCGATTAAACGACATCTGTCCGTCCGTCTGGCTGGCTGGTTGTCTGTCCATGTAAACCTTGTGCGCAAAATACAGGTCGCAATTTTGAACATATTTTGATAAAATTTGGTACATATAGTTTTTTCGGCCTAAGAACCAAGCCTGTTGAAACTGGCTGAAATCGATAAATTATTTCACCTAGCCCCCATACAAATGTCCTAACGAATTTGCACTTTGTCGCTCATAAATGTTTAATTTATATATGTATCTACACAAATTTCGCTCCAAATAAGTTTTGTATATACGAAATTCATGTCACCAAATTTTGTTACGATCGGTACATAATTAGTCATAGCTCCCATATAGACCTGCTTCCGAAAACCATTTTAACGTGCATAAATCTCTTAAAAATATTGGTATACACACAAAATAAAACATAAATAACTTTAATATAGACGTAAATCACACGACCTAATTTCATGGTGATCGGTCCATAATTGGTCATAGCCCCCATATAAGGTCCACTTCCGAAAATCACTCACGAATATAAAAATGTTTATAATGTTTTTGCTCATTTACTTAGTGTAGGGTATTATATGGTCGCGCTTCACCGACTATACTTTCTTACTTGTTTTGTACGGTACTGTTCTTTAACATTACCTGCCAGTATTCTTTTAACACATTGCTTGTTCTTTTACCGCATTGCGATCTGGACTTTCTGAGCTTTATAGATACAAATTCAACTCAGCATTAGCTTTGGCTCTACGCACAAAATAATAAGAACTTTTAACTTTAACAGCTGCTTTTCTCATAGAAGTGTTCGGTACTCTTCGAAGGAGTTGTTTGAATTCTTTTGTCTTAGACCCCTTTCACACTAGGTAATTTAGTTGCGCAAGTGTCTTGTGTTTGTAGATGCCTGGTGCAATTTTACATTGCCTAGTGTGAAAGTGGTCTTACCAATATATGTTACAACTTTTTTTTTCCTGATCTTTCTCAAGGAAGACTTGAACATTCTTTTAATGTTCAAGTCTTTCTGATACTGTTTAATGGCATGTAATAATGAAATAGTGTGATGATGAACCTCCAAATCTTTTGCAATTTTTTTGAAAGTCCATATTGGATTTTTTGCTATAGTTTTAAATATTCTTTATAAAATTTATTTAAAATAACCTCTTAAGTTTTATTGGTCATAGGAGGACTACTTTTGAAAAACAGATAATTTTTTTTATAAATATCGATTTCGAAGCTATGTTTTAGATCGGCTCATAATTAGTCATCTCCCCCGGGAAATAAGATTTCGTACATTGTAGTATTATAGTATTCCGTTATAATACCTCAGGCTTCACGTGGCTTATAATTTGAACAATTTTATAATTACGGCTGAAACATATCTGGTGCCATTTGACCTGAATTGTTGGTCAGAGTTATGGCGGGTTGGCTGGGTGGCGAGGAACCTGTTGGTTGGACAGTGATCACGGCATGAATTATTGGAGGTCTTAGCGGTTGTTGCCGGTGGCATGATAGTAACAGTGTTAGGAATGAACAGTGTCCCTCTCGGTAACTTTGTCAGTGCTGGGTTGTATCATTGTATGTCGTAACTTTTTTTTATTAATTTTTCAAAATTTTTTTTAAAAAATATTTATGTGAAGTTATTGGTATATGGAATTTAAATTTGGCCTAAGACATTCCATACTGGAACTAGAATTGTAAGTAATGCTTCCACATAAAGATTTATCTAACATATGTTTAAGAATCTAAGAAAAAAGAACAAAACTAAAATTAAATTTTAAAATTATATTTCTAACTGTGGAAAACCCTACTGCTTAAACACATACATACTCCCACACCACTATATGTACACTCGGCATTATAATATTTTTTTTTATTATATATTTTGTCTCTTTACATTTCTAATTTCATTTTACTGACCTGGTTTGCTAAATTCAGGAACAGGAAAAAAATATGTATATAAAATAAAAGAAAAGTTATAAATTATACAAACCTTTGTGGTTGAAATTATGTAAATTAAAGTGGTTTTACAATTCACATAGTACAAAGTACAAAAAAGAGAAAAACGAACCTAAACTATATTATATACTTTTAATGTTAAATAAAATAAAATATAAAATGTAGATTTAGACATGTATTATTATGCGAAGGGGAATACGAAAATGTTTTGTTATGAGTTCGGATAAAAATTTACATGTACATATTTGAAATTTAATTCAGTTTTAGATAAATATTTTTTTTTAAATGAAATAATAAAGGCAACTCTTAAGTTTAGTTACAATATTAGAGGGTAACATTTAGCAAAAGGCATTTTGTGATATAATTATATTTTTATTAATTCAAATGTGTTTGGCAAATAGATTTTGTTATGAAATTAAACATCTTTAAATCATGTACATATTGTAGAGATCAATCAATGTTGGATGTAGTTAAAAATGTTAAATGTTAAACGAGTATTAACGATATTAAAGGAATGCATTAAAGAAGCAGTGGAGCAAGTCAGATTATTGCTTGCTATACTAATATCTTGAACAAATATTTTGTTTAGGATTTAATAATCCTTCCAGTAGCATACAAAAACTGTCCAGAGTTTTATACCATTTATACCAAAAACCTAGATTACTGACCCTCGTTATCATTCATATTGCAAATTGTTTGTATGTCTAGCAAATATGTTGAATTATTTAAACAAGTAAAAATTCAATCCAAATGCTGCATAGAATTTATTCTTCTCCAGTTTAGCATACATATTTTACTATTAACTATTTATCTTCTTCAGAAGAAAAGCCACCATCATCATGTTCAAGAACTCATAAAACATGGTTGGTCTTTCACAGCATTTCCTCTCAGTACATGTGTGTGCTTTCATCTTCAACCTGCTTTGATTGTTCATGTTATTTTAGATTGTATAAAGAAGAAAAAAATACAAAAATGAACATGTTTTGTACCTGACAAGGAGATAAAGAAATTTTTTTCTCTTCTTGTATTTTACATTTATTTTTTATTTTTGCCTAACAATCGCAATGGACCCCTATACTCTTAGTCTTACAAGAACTTTCTTGTTAAAATAATAAAAAAAAACCTTAGAAATTTGTAGATGTAGATTTCAAGTGTATTTAAATTTGATATTACTTAGCACAAAAACATTAACACACTTACATATGTACTATGTAGTAGTACTACGTTTGAATGGATTTGTAGAGAATATCAAACTAAGTATTAAAAGAAGCACAAACTCAGTTGTTATAAATCATTTTATAAAACTAACTAGCATTACCAGGAAAAATGTTTTATGCCTTTTTTCAATTTCTTTTTTCATACAAACATACATACATATATACAACATACATACATATATACTACATACATACATATATTATTTTTATTTTTTGTTAAAATCAATTTTTAAATATTTCAAAATTTTTACTATATAGAGCAATCACACAGACATCTGTATTAATGTTTACAAACGTATGTATATTAGGGTTGCCCCGTTTGTATGGAGAAAAAATAAGGTATCGATGTTCCCGCCTAAAATGAAAATTTGATTCATTCTAAGACTACGTTTTGAAATTTTTCGTCCTGGAGTCAATATTTCGCGAGCTGGATCAAAGGATAAAAAGGTCCTTTTTTGAGTTTTTTACATTTTTTCACATTTCTTCCAAAGGAAGTATATGTAAATTTGATATCATATAAAAGGTCTTTAAGAGACGCATTCAACAGGTTATTAGTAACTTAGAAAAAATAATTTTTAATTTAAAAGTTTTAAAAATTTTCGACAAAATTTTAGTTTTTTTTTTTAATTTTTTCATAGAATTTATTCAAATAAATAGATGAAATTTCTTGATCATAAACATCATGTAATTTCACCGAAATGGTTTTTCTCGTTTTTTAAAATTCAGTCCAGTTCAACGTTTATTCAAATCTGTTTAAACGTAATTTCATCCCTATCTGACAATCTCTGTATACTCAATTCATAGTATATGTAATGGGCATCAAAATAACTCAAATTATATAAGCTTTCCATCGATGTATAATTTCGTATACTTTTTTTTGTTACACTACGAATATTTAAATTTAAGCTAAAACATTATTCCATAATAATAATAATTTGATTTTGAATTTTGTTGTTTTTTGTCGTTTATTTTTAAAATAATGAAGAATTTGTATCAAATCATTGAAAACTAGTAAAATTTTAGAGAACATTTTTTCTCTTTTTTTAATTTTTACAAAAAAATTTTATATATGGTCACCTTAAAATCAAAAGGGTATAACAACCAAAAAAATAAAATTTTACATTTTGATTGGAAATAATACATTGCAACGTAACACATTTTAGAACACCAATTTTATTTATTTTAATTTTATTAAAGAAAAATTCAAAGGGCATATGAGACATGATTGTGGAGGTTGGGAGATAATAAATGGAAGTAATGTATATATGTAATAAGTTAGGGCGGCCATAACAAAATTGCGTATGTTTCCGTTTCTCAAAATGTTTGTCCTGAGATCATTATAAATAAGAATGTTATTTTTTAAGGTTTTTATGAATTCTTTATATTTCTTTCAAAGAAAACATATTGTGTTATAGTCAAGCCCAACCATATAATACCCTACACTGAGCAGTTGAGCAAAAACATTTATATTTTTTTTAATTTCAATAATTAATTTTTGTGAATGATTTTCGAAAGTTAGCCTTATATGGAAGCTATGACAAATTATGGACCGATCGCCATGAAGGTCGTGTGATTTATGTCTGTATGAAATTGATTTTTATACCCTACACCACCATAGTGGGGAGGGTATAATGCGTTTGTGCAGATGTTTGTAACGTCCAAAAATATTAGTCTAACACCCACCTTAAAGTATACCGATCGACTTAGAATCACTTTCTGAGTCGATTAAACGATGTCCGTCCGTCTGGTCGGCTGGCTGGCTGGCTGGCTGACCATGTAAACTTTTTGCGCAGAGTACAGGTCGCAATTTTGAAGATATTTCGATGAAATTTGGTACATATTATTTTTTCGGCTCAAGGACCAAGCCTATTGAAAATGGCTGAAAGCGGTCCATTATTTCACCTAGCCCCCATACAAATGTCCTCTCGAAATTGGACTTTATCGGTGATACATGTTTAATTTATATATGGGGCATTTCATGTCAAGTGAACCAACTTTTGAAATCGATGTCTTCCGATCGGGATGAAATTTGCACCAAGGTTAGCTCTATTGGATAGTAACTCAGACACAATTTTTCAACAACATCTGTCGAGAACTCTCTGAGTTATAGGGGGTAAAATTTTGACAATTTGGTCAAACAGGGGATTTTTCTTATCCATGTAACTTATTACCTATTGTTCTTAGCAAAATGTGTCCCAAATAGTATAGATAGCTATTTCTTCGATCTTTCGAAAAAAAATATTTAAAAAAAAAAATAAAAAATTTTTAATATTTTTTTTCCGAAATCAAAAACTTTTTTTTTTTTTTTCTTAAAATAAAGTTTAGATATTTTCCTTGAACACCTACTTGGTCGCTTAGTGGGATGCGAGTGGGATATCTATCAAAATAAATATTTTGTAACTCAAAACATAAAATTTTTGACTTTTTTTGCAAAATCAAAAACTTTGTTGACTTTTTTTTTTCAAAATGGACCCTTTTTTAATCTTTTTTTTTAGGTCAAACAAAAGCTTAGATATTATCCTTGAAGACCCTTTTGGTCGCTTAGTGGGATGCGAGTGGGATATCTATCAAAATAAATATTTTTTAACTCAAGACTTACAATTTTTGACTTTTTTTTTTGCAAATACGATTTTTTTTCCAAATGGGCCCTTTTTTTGATTTTGCCAAAAAATCAAAAATTGTATATCTTGAGTTACAAAATATTTATTTTGATAGATATCCCACTCGTATCCCACTAAGGGACCTAAAATATCTTAAAGGAATGGACCTAAGCTTTCTTTTGACTAAAAAAAAAATTTTAAAAAAGGGCCCATTTTGAAAAAAAATTCGAATTTGCAAAAAAAAAGTCAATAATTGAATGTCTTGAGTTACAACATTTTTATTTTAATAGATATCCTACTCACATCTTCCTAAGTGACAAAATAGGTCTTAAAGGAAAAGACCTAAGCTTTCTTTTGAGCAAAAAAAAATTTTTAAAAAAAAGTCCCATATTGGAAAAAAAATTCGATTTTGCAAAAAAAAATTAAAAAATGTTCACAAAATATTTATTTTGATAGATATCCCACTCGCATCCCACTAAGGGACTAAAAATATCTTAAAGGAATGGACCTAGGCTTTCTTTTGAGCGAAAAAAAAAATTAAAAAAGGGCCCATATTGGAAAAAAATTTTGATTTTGCAAAAAAAAATAAAAAATTGTATGTCTTGCGTTACAAAATATTTATTTTGATAGATATCCCACTCGCATCCCACTAAGGGACTAAAAATATCTTAAAGGAATGGACTTAAGCTTTCTTTTGACTACAAAAAAAAAGGGCCCATTTGGAAAAAAAATCGCTTCCGAAAAACGCTTTAACGTTTAACACACAAAATTCAACATAGTAAACTTTAATATAGACATAAATCATACGACCTAATTTTTGTAATTACTTGTTAAAGATAATGAGGAATGTCTAAATCTGATACAAAATCATATAAATATTGTTTCATTTAAAATATTGGCAATTCCACGAGAATGACAGACAACCACGACTGAAGAAACAAAAACCCTTAACCATTATGTGTGTGACAGGGTACCTGGGTAATTTTTTGAAATTCAATTGTAATTTTCTCTGTATGTAGAATTCCTAGGCGCTTGAAACTTTCTGAGAACTCATAAATTTTCTTTAAATTTATTTTTAATAATGGACACTTTTGTGTCTCGACTTGGGAGGGAGTGGTAAATCATTTTACATTTTACAACCTTAACAGGGTGACAGGGCACCCGGGTACCATATACAAATTATATGGAAAATATTAGAATTGATATATATTGCACAATAATATGAAACGTATTTTGTTCTGACGTAAAGGTGTTTTTTTTTGTCACACACAAAAAACTTTTTAAAACTTTTTTTCATGATGATCTGAATAGGAGAAAACACTAAAACTGTACTGTATGAATGTATTTAGAGATTGTTACAACATTTTAAGGGCAAACATAATAATTTATGTTTGTTATTATTGTTATCTATTAACAGCTTATTTTTTGAAACCGAATATATATTTTGTCATTTATTTTTTAGTTCTTGAATACATAAAGTCAAGCACGTTATGTCACGTACTATATTAAATTTTATTTATTATAAAATCTTCCAAATATTGTTTTTTTTTGTTTTAAATATGAAGGATTGTAGAGAAAAAATATTTGGTTTGGTATAAGAAATTAAAAGGAAAAATAACTCCTCACACGATTCGTAAATTTTAACATATTTTTACATGTGCCTCAAAATTACTTCCGTTTTATGTCACATACGATATACCCACTCCATGGGCATACAAATGTTACGTACGATGGCATGAAATTACCCATATGTATTTCTAATAAATAATAAAGACTTTTTATATTATTGTACAAATACTAATTTTTCTATTTTATTAGAAAAAATAAAAATCGTTGAATGATTTTTATGTTTTGTTTCAATAAATTAAAATTGCTGAGTAAGTTTTATTCAAAAAAATATGTTAAAATAACAAGCAACAAATAAAAATCAAAAATAATTGTTGTTTTTCTTATAAAAAAAAGCAAGAAAAAAAGATTATTGAACAATTGGATAGACAGAGTTATGTTATTTGCAATGTTATGGTGTGCATAAATTGTTTTCAAGACATTTTGTTCGTACTGAATTTTCATGTTGAAAATTGCATAAACAACAATTATTTTCGGTATCTGATTTTTGTACCTTACACCTCCATAGTGGGCATGGTACAATGAGTTTGGCTGGCTAGGCTGGTTGGCTGTCCATGTTCAGAGGTCGCAATTTTGAAGATATATCGATCAAATTTGGACTTTATAACTATTATAGTTATCCAGATAAGTTTTATCATAAAGCATAAATCGCTTAAGCATAAATCGCTTAAAAATTTGGTATCCACATTCAGACTTCAGACCTTGGAATTATCGAAAATTGGTAAAAGTGCATAATAAGTACCACCCTAATGTATATGCAATATACGCCTATGTATTTTATGGTAACAATTGGTAAAAGCTACACAATTTCAAACTTAACAAACATCTCATGTATTTTTGCATTTGACACAGGTGATGTTTCGAGAATATACAATTTATGGATACTATGAGTAAAATATGTTCACAGATATGTATATAAGTTTGGTTTTCTATTTTATAAATATTTAAATAAATAAATCATGTGTTATATTTCCATGCTACCCACAAATAAAATTTTATAGTTAATTTTTGTTAAAGTCCTTTTTATACTCTTTACCATTAGCTCCTTCTATAAATATATAAATATTACTGCAAGAAGTTACAATTCTAAAAACAAATCTTTTTAACTTAGGCCTTGAACCAGTGAAAATAAAAGGTACGGAATAAAATATTTGTTATTTAGCTGGCGAAATATTAGAAGAATCGCAATTAATAATCAAAATTTTAATAAATCTAATGATAAACACGAAATATTGCAAAATTACGTTTTGTTGCAAGAAAAACATAAAAAACATTTGTTGTGTATTTATAAATGCGTCAATCATGCACTGTCTAACTTCAAATTAGCCACGTTCACTGACAATGATATCAAACTTTGGACAGATTCCGTTTATTGTTTAATTCCCCAAGACCACTTTATTAAGCAACGATTCGGCAACGTTGATAGAGCTTGATGTATAATACAATTTGTTATAAATAATTTAGAAATAGTAAATAATTAATTTACTAAAGAATTGGTTACTCAATTTAAAACCCGAATTAATGAACGACATAAAAAAGTTCTTAATATGTTTATATTGTATTTGAATTCAGGATCATGTCCAACAAGCTCAAATTCTTTAAAGCATATCTCAAAAACGGAAACTAAAGGGTTTGTTAGTCAATTGGTTTGTAGATTGTTTGGAAGGGATGAAATGATGAAAATGTAATGATGGACTTTGTTTTCGAATTTTTTTATATTATTAATATTTGAATTGTTAACTTTAACGTTATTTTTTGTTTTTCTTTAATAATTAAATATTAAAAAAACGACATCAAAACTTCATTCTTTACTTTTTTAAAAAAAATTAAATTATTCGAATATTTCGATTAATTTTAAATGTGTGATCGAATTATTCGAACAAGTTAAAATCTCTTATTCGAATTATTCGTTTTATTCGAACAAGAGAAAAATCGAATAATTCGAATACCCTAATATATACATATTCTGAATCGCTATAGATAGAGGAGTCGATATGTCCGTCCGTATGTTGAAATCAACTTTCCGTAGCAGACAAATACTTTACTTTCATGAATCATATATAAATGTAGCCGATATAGAACCGGTTCGGTTGCTATTTAAAATCGATGCAATCGGCCCAAAAAAGTCGGAAATACAAGGAAAAAACAGATCGATATTAAATCAGGCATTTATGGCCGACAAAGTCCTATTTAGGGTGGACATTTGTATTGTACTAGCTGAAAATGAAAAGTATGGTTTCGTTCTTCGACCGAAAATAGTACATGTGACAAATTTTATCGAAATATCTTTGACATTGCGACCTGTACTACAAGGCGAAGAATTTATATATGTATGAGGAGCCGCAGAACAAAAGGTAGTTTTTTGAAAATTTATAAATTTTGGGAAATTGATTTTTTCTAGAAGATTTCAACTCAAATATTATAAAAATACCAAAAAATCAATTTGTAAAAAAATTCGAAAAAACATCTTTTGTTCTGTCAAAACTTGTTTGTAAAATAAACGAGACCGTTTTACAGCAGTAATATTTTGCTTTTCTGTACGATTTGGATATTTAGTGTTACGATATGACCATAAGCCAGCATCCAGGCGTATTCTTCGTGCTGTACTACGACTGGTTTATATTTTTTGGCGCGATCATTATCAGATAAACCAGGTTTTTGTTTAATACAACGCACTATTTTCGTTGTAAGATCTTAGTTTCGTATGCTAACTTTTTTTGTTTCTTTTTTCTTACGATCCATGCTTAAGGTTCCTCTGTAATGTTTTATAACATCATTCACAGTACTTTTTGGAAGCTACAGTTTGTTTCATATCATTCCACCTGACCATGTTGGATTTTTTAGTTGATTTTCCATTGCTCGCCACGTGTTTTAAAACTAATATACTAATTTGAAATCTTGACAGAATAACGGTTGGTTTGTTTAGAAATTCGTGCCAAAAGAAAAGTAAAATGTTGCCCCTCGTTTTTTGTAAAAAGCTTCTACAGTGCGACCGGATTTTATGTGAACAATTTTATGCTTTAAATTATTGAACACCCAATGACATTTAATCTTTTCATGATAGGGAACGACAGTAATTTAAAAACACCGCTTACGAAATAGTCAATAAAATGTCAAATATTAATATCAAAATGTTTGCTATGGCGAAACTTTCCATAAAACTTAATTATTCAAAACTCATTTTAAACTTTAAAAACTCATAAAGTTTTTCTACGCGCATAAAATATTCATTTTACGTCCAGACTTGCATTAAGGAACAAATGTTTAGAATAAACAAATCCCCTAGTATTAAAATAACAGCTAAAATATGATATAATAAGTCTACTATGTTTACGATTACTTTAAAAGGTTAAACATTTCCAATGGAAAAAAATAAAACTTCAACAAAAAGTAAAAAATTATTAAACCACAGTTTTAAACAAACAACAAATGAGGGTTGATAAGTTCGTGCTTTCAGTTGTTGGCTTTCCCTCCCCATAAATATGAGTTTAGTAAGGATTTTCAGCTAAATATTTAATCTTTTGTATTTGGGATAATAAAACTGTTTATATTTATAAACCAAATTTGTTGACAATGGCAAACAATTGGGTTTGTTTTTTGCAGGCGATTTTTTGTTATTTGTTTTTCTGTTAGGACAACAACAGTTGGTGGGTATATAAAAGAACAAAATAAGTGGAAAATAATAAAGGAGAGTTTTTCAAAAAAAAAAAGTCAGAAAATTTGCTTAGAATTAATATTTTTAAAGCAACATTTAATAATTGTAATACTTAAGACTAACATATTTTATGTCAACCCCAAATCATTTTCATTTAACGCTCTCCCCAAATAAAAATATATGTATATTTAGGAATTGCAACAATTTCCTTGGTGGACATAAAAACTTTTAAAAATTTATGGCAATTTTAACTTCGTTTAGCTTCTTTCAAATGCCTTTGTTGCTACAATTTCAGATGATAATGACGATAAGATATAACAATGATGATGATAAGTAGGATAGTAATGTTGAAAGATAAATACTAAGATAAGAAGTTTTCTTGCTATTGTTGCCAAGCGAAACTAATTTACAATTTACAAAGAGGAGTTTATACGTTCTTTTTTGTAAGGCTTTTATAAGTATAAATGTTAATGAGCAGAGTATGCAGGGTATGATGGTACTTAAATAAATATCTATGTAAACATCTATATATATATATTTATATATTTTTATATACATATCTAAAGTTTAAGCAGCGACAACAGATGTTAGGATTGTTTCGTAATACAATATTGTTCCTGGTAGTTGTGTTGAGCTTATTTGCAAAATACTTTTTTATAAGTATTTATGTGTGTTATAAAACAAACATTCTTAGCAGCTTTTAAATATGAAGAAATCGTTTGACCAGCTGTCTCAGTTTTTGTCTTTTGTTTTGTTAATATAAATATTTTAACAAAATTTATTGAAATCAGAGCTGACCTAACTGTTTACTTCAGCAAATAGTAGTTTTAAACGGGATTTTTTCATCAAAAAATCTATTTGTGAGGCCACAATAAAATAAGGTTTTAGGCTTGAACTACTTCCAATTATAACTGTCTTATGGTGTACAAAAGGGTGCGTCGAGTTTTTTTTTTATTAAGTAATGAAAAAACCTTAAAAACAAATGTTGAGAAAAACTAAATTTTTTTATTGTTTCTGAAAAAGTCCTAAAATTAGACTTTTTTGGGGCTCATGGAAGCTTATAGGGTCAAATATTTTTGAGATTTTTTTTTAAATTTTTCGGAAGATGTTTATATTAGAGGTCGCTCATGTTGAGTGTTTTATCAAAACATGGTTTTCTTAATAACTTTGTTAAAAACAACGTTGTTTTAATATGTTGGCCAAATATTTAAAGAGATAAATGTAAAAGATTTTCTCAAAAAAAGCCCACAAACCCGATTTTTGTTTTCACTAACCTGAATGTTATATAAGATTCGGCACATCTGCATATAGCATTCTTGCTAGTTATTTTTTATTTATTAATGCTTTTTGTATAATTTTTTTACCCCTCAATGCCCAAGCAATAGAGTTCTAGACCATTTTTTGGAAAACACGTGACTTTACTATACTTTATCTTATACTCCATGTCAATGTCAATAGATAATAATATTTTCTTTTTCACTTTAAGGCCCATCACTAAAATTTCTATTGTTTATACCAGCTTATGTCTTTCACATGCACACAGTGTCGGCCAAAACACATTAAACAAACATTGCTTTTAATGCTTATTTTGATATGACCGTTAATAAAATTGTATACCAATGGATAAAGAAAATTTAGGTATTAACAAAACATGGTTTTAATTTTTTAAATCGGATGGAAATTGTAAAAGTTATTGAACTTTGCATTACCATCTTTTTAGTATTTTTTACCCCAGCTCGACCATATAGCAAATTAGCAAAAACATTTTTCTTTTAAAATTTCAATAATTTATTTTCGTGAATGATTTCTGAAAACCGGCCTAATATTTGGTTATATGACTTCCGTACATACAAAACTTATTTGGAGCGAAATTTGCGTAGATCCAATTTCGGAAGGACATTTGTATTTGAGCTATGCGAAATAATGGATTTATTTCAACTGGTTTAAATAGGCTTCGTCTTTGAGCCGAAACGAATTTATGTATCGATTCAGAATGTGCACAAACGCATAATACCTTCCCCACTATTGTGGTGTAGGGTATAAATACAATTGTTCAACTGAACATCATTCTTAACGCTACGCTACGCTAAACTAATAACATTAACAAATGCCGTGATTATCTTTAAATGTTTAATGCAAATTTAGCGGTAAATTACAGTATTAAATTATTTGCAATTTTATACTAAAATCAATTAATTTTAGCAGAAAGATATTACACAAATGTTAAAAATAATATAATAAATATGCTTTGTTTTCCCCTTGTAAATGCACCACAAAACCTCTGCATTGTTGCTTCCCCAGTTAACGTAATCCTATCGTCTTAATATTCTACACACCGTGTTTCTATAATACATAGGGAGGCCACACAATCTAGGAGAACACTAGTGTTCAATGTAGATGTACGTTGTAAGGACCATACTACCCTACACTAAGTAAAAGAGCAAAAACATTTTTCTTTTAAAATTTCAATAATTTATATTTTTGAGTGATTCTCGGAAGTGGGCCTTATATGGGGGCTATGACCAATTATGGACCGATCACCATGAAATTAGGTCGTGTAATTTATGTCTCTATGAAAGTTTACTATATTGAATTTTGTGAGTATACCAACATTTTTAAGCGATTTATGCACGTTAAAGTGATTTTCGGAAGCGGGTCTATATGGGAGCTATGACTTATTATGACATGAATTTTGTATATATAAAACTTATTTGGAGCCCAACTTTTGGAGATACATTTATAAATTAAACATTTATGACCGATAAAGTCCAATTTCGAAAGGACATTTGTATCCTTGGGCCGAACAAATAATATGTACCAAATTTGATCGAAATATCTTCAAATTTGCGACCTGTACTCTGCACACAAGGTTTACATGGACAGCCAGCCAGCCAGCTAGCCAACTAGACGGACGGACGGACACCGTTCAATCGACTCAGAAAGTGATTCTGAGTCGACCGGTATACTTTAAGGTGGGTGTTAGACTAATATTTTTGGGCGTTACAAACATCTGCACAAACGCATTATACCCTGCCCAATATGGTGATGTAGGGTATCAAATGAAACCACTAAACTTACAGTTTTGATTTTTACTTTATTTGATTGACATTATTATTACAAATTAAAAAAATATTATTTTATAGTGATGAATTTATGAACCTTTTCCGTAAACCCTTCCATTAAGGTTTTTATAGAGCAGGAAGTCCATCCCTGTTTAAAATCTATCACACTTTGGGACACCTTTTTTGCGCACTTCAATTCTCTTTTAACAAGATCCCTATAACTTACCACTGGCCTTAACTCCAGGCAGTTTGAAGGATTTGCCTCTCTTGGTACAAATAACACATTACTGTTCTTGTACTACTCAATACCTTGCCTACCATAGTGACAGAACTCTTATGAATGGAAGCATCCTTTTTTGTAAACATTCCTTGATGTAAATTTGGGTATTTATAGATCCCCTTTTAACAAATGTTTAACTGCATATTGCTTGCCATGCCAAAACTTTTTTGCGAAAATTGTTTGCTTTTGTGTCCTAAACTTGTCTATAACATTCCCTCGAGCATCAGCAACATAAAAAATTTGACCCGGAAGCTGCGAAAAAATAGTCCGAGTAATAAGCTAACCGGACTGCTATCCTACCGGATGTGTTGGGAGCTCTTTTGAAAATGCTTTCTATTTATTGGTTTTAGAAAAACACTGGAATCAGTTTGTAGGACCAAATTGGTTTTAGTTCAAAATATTTAATCATTTTAGTACGCACTTTTTTCTCGTCACTCATTTTAATCAGATTAAGAACAAATGAACATAATAGATATTAAACATAATAACTGACATACTTTACAAAGGTAAAATCAAATAATACTTGGGTTAAACGTTTTAATGAAAAACATGTGTTAAGGTTTTTTGGATCTCAGTCCTAATATATATACTAGGGTATTCATTCGACTAATGATCGTTCGATTAATTAATTTCTTACGAATAATTATTCGAACAATTTAAAAATGGCCATTTTCGAATAACGAATAATTCGAACAATTTTATGTAGAATAATCGAATAAAACGAATAAATGTTCATATATATTTAAATTTATTAAATTACTTAAAATGTTTCATAATTTCAAATTTAAATAAGAAATAATGACACAAAAATTGTATTGTTTCTGAAATTCGACAAATAACTAAAGACATCGATCACTGTATATGAGTGTTCCGATAGCTTCTTCTATAAATATATAAATATTACTGCAAGAAGTTACAATTCTAAAAACATATCTTTCACAATTTTTAACTTAGGACTTGAACCAATGAAAATAAAAGGTACGGAATAAAATATTTGTTATTTAGCTGGCGAAATATTAGAAGAATCGAAATTAATAATCAAATTATTAACTTAGATTAAAGTGGAGTTGAATTTGATGGAGAATGTGATTTTGAAACGGTCGTCGAATGTGATATTGAGGATGACATTTATAATGATTACATTGAAATGGATGAAGGACATAATCTTAAAATATATGTAAGTGAAGTAATTAACCGCGTACGTTTTGCAAAATATTTAATAAATCGAATGATAAACACAATTATTGCAAACAAACGTTTTGTTGCAAGAAAAGCATGGAGTTCGTCTTATACATGATTTTGAACATCTTTGTCTAACATGGTAATAAACTTTTTACGTACTTGTAAATGCGTCAATCAAGAACTGCCTGATTTCATATTAGCCACGTCCACTGACAATGATATTAAACTTTGGTCAGATTCCCTTTATTGTGTAATTCTCCAAGACCACTTTATTAAGCAAAGATTCGGCAACGTTGATAGAGCTTGATGTATAATAAAATTTGTTATATATAATTTAGAAGTAGTGAATAATTAATTTACTAAAGAATTAGTTACTCAATTTAAACCCCGAATTAATGAACGACATAAAAAAGTTCTTAATACGTTTATATTGTATTTGAATTCAGGATCATGTCCAACTAGCTCAAATTTTTTAAAGCATAGCTCCAAAACGGAAACTAAAGGATTTGCTAGTCAATCGTTTTGCAGATTTTTCGGGAGTTAATCTGATCAGAATATTTCTGTTGAAAATTTGTTTTCGAATGGTTTTTAACATTATCAATACTTGAATTGATATCTTTAAGGTAATTTTTGTTTTTCTTTAACAATAAAATATTAAAAAACCGACATCAAGACTTTATTCTTTACTTTTTTAAAAAAATTTAAATTATTCGAATAATTCGATTAATTTTAAACGTGTGATCGAATTATTCGAACAAGTTAAAATCTCTTATTCGAATTATTCGTTTTATTCGAACAAGAGAAAAATCGAATAATTCGAATACCCTAATATATACATATATACATACAATTGTTTGTACATTTTTGAGTTTATTTTGTAAACTATTAGATTTAGAAAATAGTTGCGAAAGTACGAAATATTGAAAACTTTATAACTAACAATTTTTATTCACAATTTAAATTTTTCTATAGTTGTTTTTGGTATGAGAGAACAAATTTCCACTACAACATAACAAAAACATAATTTTCGAGGCGTCCAAATTTCAGGAAATGTTATAAAAGGTTGTTCCTAAAATCTTTAAATTCTTTGGAATTGGAAAAAAAATTATAACGTGAATTTTATCCGATATGTTTTGACCGATACTGTACTTACTTGTCCTGAAGAAGCTTTTAAGTTTGAGCAAACATTATTTTATTACAAGTACCACTTTCCGCTGCTTTTTTGTTGTTTTTATTGTTTGTGCTTCATACAATAGTAAACAGTTCTTTTTTATAAAGTCTTAAGAAAATGAAAATATAATTTGTATATGCATCGTTAAATAGCTTAAGAGGGGACGCGTTTGCTTTGACACATGCACAAAACACCCACACGTTCCTCAGAAGAAAAAAATCATTACAAACTCGTCAGTATTTTTTGTTATTTATGTAGCCTACTTTAAGGGTTCTTTTGATAAAATGTATTGGTTGTAACAGTGTATAAAAGTGCAAAGGTATTTGTGTTTGTTTATTATATAAATTGACAAACAGCAACACAATAATTTACAAACAAAATAATTTTTTAACCTTAACATTGTTTTTTTCTAAGAATATTCTTTTCTGAAAAAAAATTACAACGAAAAATTTTGCCTACCTAAAGCTTAACATCCATATTTTAAACATTCTGTGTATATTTCTGCTCGTAATACAATAAAAATGAAAAATTTATAATTTTAAAGTCGTTTAAATAAGAAACTTTTTCAATTTATTTACTTTTTTTAAACAAAATTATAAATAGACATAAGATAGACGTAAGAAACCCCTATTTGGGGCTTCTCTAAATAAAGTACTTATCTGTGTTTTTCTTAAATATTTATAGCTATTACCTTAAAAACTCTTAATTTTATATTTGTTTAGAAACACTTTTTATTCCTGCTACTATTTAATGCATTTAAGTGTGATTAAATGAAATATTGCAATGTACAGCTGGATACTTAAATATAAAGTTATCTAAAATGTAAATGGTGCTAACTAATAAAAACTTCAAAAATGAAGTTAACAATTTTAAAAGTTACAATTAGCCAATTCAAATTTTGTAATAACTTCTAAAAACTATTTTATATTAAAAAACATAAATTTTCTTTTCTATTTCAGGTAAGTTTTAATACAATTTGTATGTAAGTACATGTTTATATTAATGACCAATTAAACTTTTCAACTACAACGTAATTAAAAATTAAACGCATAAACTTTAGCTGTATATGATTATTTCTCAAAATATTTGGGGGATTCAAACGGTCTGCTATTACGTCGTATTGTCATAATGTCGTAAACTATTTTTTTAGTTTAAACAAATTCTTGTTGTGCTGCAAACAAAAAAAGTGTTATTTTATGACAAACCAATAAACATAGTTCTAAAAGTCTTATTAGTTTATAACTTTTTTGTTTGAAACCCAACAAAAATTTATTTAAACTAAAAAAATATTTTATGACATTGTGACAATACGACCTAATGAGACAGTTTGAATCCCCCAATTGTTACACATTTATGATTTTTTCTAATTTATTATTTTAAGTCATCGAAATACGGACACCACTTAGGGATAAAAGACCACAAAAAAGGCACGTGTCTCTCAGTTTTGCCCAAAGTCATGCACTTTTTTTATGGGCCCCCAAATATTTGGGTCCTCGGTTTCATTTTTGCAAAAAAGTGATAATTTTCTCAGGCTCATCTCTTGCAAACAGTTCGGAATTTTGATTTACTCTCAGAGGCAAAGTTGTAGCCTCTGTTTCTGCAAACGATAAGTTATTCATAATTCATTTATGAAACTTAAGTAGTTATGTTAGGTGCTTTTTACAACTTTACAAAAATTTCGTATAAGCCTTCCCACAAGATTTTTCTTAGATTCACGTAATTAACCCATTAATGCCTGACCCCCAAATACGTTGTCCGATTTTCATTAAATTTTATACAGACAGTATTTAGAGCATTTATATTGCCTTGACAATTTTTTTTTTATCTGCCAAACCTGAGCCTGCAGGGTATGGGTATTTTTCTACCCACTTCGGCATATATGGGTTCTAAAATGTATGTTTTTTTAACTTAGCTACTTAGAAAATGAAGCACATTTTTTCCGATATAACTAACATTGTTTGCAACAAGTTAATTGTGGTATTCATGTAAACATTTCACCATCTAAATATTTTATATAGTCATGTATATTAGGGTGGCCATTAATAAACGAAACCACAAGTCTTAACACCAACCGATTAATCTAAAATTTTTTCAGGATGATTTTTTTTACCAATGTTCACCAAAGTGGAGGTGAGACTGCCAAAAATCCAGCTTTCGTTTATTAAGGGCCACCCTAATGTTTTTTATATGTTTTTTATTATGATTTTCTAAAAAAAAAACAAAAAAAATTTACTTGAAAAATTAAATTCATGTTTTAGAAGTCACATATGCCGAAGTGGGTATTTTTATATCCAATCCACATAATCGTAGATACCAGATGGGCATTGGGGACATCCACTCCCCCGTTTTCTAGACCCATTAATTTTCGAATTTTGTGATTTTGTAAAATTGATCAACTTTGGCCCACTAGTTCCCCGCCATCACCATGATATTATCGAAAAAATTTCTTTAAGTATTTCGATTCTTACTTATCTATTCCAAAAGAAAAAAATCCAATGCTTTTCTAGAATTGTCTACACAGAGAAAAGAGATTCGTTGTTGCAACCGAATTTGTCGCCAATCGAATTTTGTCGGTTGCAAGTACTATCTCATAATTCGATTGGAATAACTAATTATATATGGTACTCGTAACCATTTTCAAATACAATTCGGTTAAAGGGAAAGTACATATAAATGGCTATTGTGAATTAATTGCAAAATAATTAGATTTTGTTTTTAATATAGTTTATTTAATTTACACACAGTTAAACAAAGATACATCTGTATATATACATATAAATTATAATTGTTTTATGTATGATGTGAGTTAAATCCTCCATTCCAAATTGATGTAAGTACATAGATAGAAACTTGGTCACAGGTTTTTTTCAGGATTTTCATATAAACACGATGGTTTTATCACAACCAGTTCTATAGTCGACAACCACCTGCAGCGGATCTGCAATAGAAAACTCTCTAATGTTATACATTCTCTGGTTTCAGTTTAGGCGCTGGTTTATAGTTACACGATTGTTCGTTTACAATTACAGGATTTTTATTCATATTAAAACAACTAAAAGAATATAAAAAAGTCATTATCAAAACAGACATAGATTTAGGGAAATAAATTCATTAAGATGTTACTTAACTTACCGTTACATAAATATTTGTTGATTAATGTTTATAATTCAATTTTTCCTGCCCAAAATTTGTACACAAATAAATTATTTCTGTTTCTCAATTTATTTTATTTTTTCATAAATGTCAATAAAACCAATAATTTCATTATTTTATGTCGGAACCGAATTTTTCGATTTCAAACCCTAATAATATTGATTGTCTTTTCCGAATGAATAAAAATCATATTAGTAAAGACACAAACCGACGTTTTACAGTTATTGCAACCGTAATTCAATTACAAAAACGATTTTACAGTTTTAAACACAAAAAATCGATTAGATATATAGTTATTTAATGATTACAATCAAATCTTGATTAACTTAACTAAATTTTATTAATTACAACCGATTTTCAACCAATCTGTTTTCTGTGTGTAGATTTTTTTTTTAAATTGCACTATTTTTGGGTATTTTTCTAGCCATTCGGCGTTAATGGGTTAAAGCCATCTATTAATTATCTTTATGGAAATGCCTGCAGTTCCTTTCATATGTATGTGATGTACGTAGATGACACAAAAAAAAATCGAAAATGCATTGCTTATAAATTAATTTCTGTAGTTATTGTTTGGTATACTAGTATAAAACCCAAATCTTTGCTAAACACAATAGTAATGCAGTAACAAAAGTTTCAAACTAGTAGATTATTTGTTTGTATCTGTGGATATCATTATATGTCTCAATTGTTTTATAAGTATACAGATTTTTAAAAACCGATAGAATATAATTAATTGATAAATGATTTGAAAGAATGTTGAGGTTTGATTTTAAACAGATAAATACAGACGTTGGATTATTACAAAATTGTTATTGTTTCCATTCATAATTTATAATAAAACAAGTAAGAAAGTATGTTCGGTCAAGCCCGACCATATAATACCCTACACTAAGTAAAAGAGCAAAAACATTTTTCTTTTAAAATTTCAATAATTTATATTTTTGAGTGATTTTCGGATGTGGGCCTTATATGGGGGCTATGACCAATTATGGACCGATCACCATGAAATTAGGTCGTGTGATTTGTGTCTATATGGAAGTTTACTATGTTGAATTTTGTGAGTATACCAACATTTTTAAGCGATTTATGCACGTTAAAGTGATTTTCGGAAGCGGGTCTATATGGGAGGTATGACTAATTATGGACCGATCGTAACAAAATTTGGTGACATGAATTTTGTATATATAAAATTTATTTGGAGCGCAATTTGTGGAGATACATTTATAAATTAAATATTTATGACCGATAAAGTCCAATTTCGGAAGGACATTTGTATGGGGGCTAGGTGAAATAATGGACCGATTTCAGCCAGTTTCAATGGGCTTGGTCCTTAGGCCGAAAAAACTATATGTACCAAAATATGTTCAAAATTTCACCCTGTATTTTGCGCACATGGTTTACATGGACACACAACCAGCCAGCCAGACGGACGGACATCATTTAATCGACTCAGAAAGTGATTCTAAGTCGATTTGTATACTTTAAGGTGGCTGTTAGACTAATATTTTTGGGCGTTACAAACATCTGCACAAATGCATAATACCCTCCCCACTATGGTGGTGTAGGTTATAGTAATTATTGAAATACAATCAATAGCAAAATGCTTAATTTTATTATTTGCACGAATTCGTCAATACACAGAAAGAATTCATTTTGTAATTCAGTTAAGAAATTTACAGAATCATATACAATTTTGTTCGAATTGGGATTTTTGGGAAATTTAATAAATATGATATTTTGAATTTACAACACGATTGTAAATGATATGTTTTTAAAAACAGACACAAATCTTACTGCATTACGTTTTCTAGAATTTATTAGGTTTGCTGATTAAATAAAAGTATTTGTCTGTTTTAAAAAATATTTTTAAACAAAACATATAAAAATAATTTTTACTTGGAAAAAAATAAAAAAAAAAAAAAATATTGAATAAAAGAAAATAGAAAAGAAAAACAAAAACAAAAAAAATTTTGCGATACATTTGAGAAAAAAATGAGTATATGAAATATGTGTAAACAAATGAGAATTATATGAACTAATCGTAAAAACACACATGCAGACGATATTATCCAATTTAAGTTTTTTAAAAAAAAATGTTTCGCCGATTTGAAAAGTTGTATAGAATATTTATTTTGCCATTCCATTTGAAACACATAAAAATATTTATCATAGGCCTTCATTTATATTTATATTCTGGGTTTTCATAAGATTATAAGACGATTTAGCTCTGTCCGTTCGTCTGTCTCCTGAAAACAAGGTATTTAATGAAAAAACTCTTGAAATTTACAAGCCTTTTTTTAGAATTTCGGATTCAGAGATTTTGTATGGTCTAGCGATATGTGTCACTGAATTTTTTCATTTCTAAACACAAAAGAAATTGAATTAATTTTCAGCGATTCTCCAACATTATTGATATCCCTCACATATTCATTTTACTGCCTGGATAAGTGAATTTGAAACAGTAAACATTTTCTGGTTAATGTTTCAGAGAGTTATTTCCTTCACACAGCGCCATTGAAATAAATAAAGAAAGAACATAACACCAGTTAAATGAAGCATTATTTATTAAATAATTTTTATCTGTTCTCATTCTTCTGTTTACACAAACTAATTAAATTTATTATTATTTTTTCATTTCATTTTTATTTTAATAATTAAAAACAAGATCCTGTTAATACAAAACAGCAATAAAAAAGCACCACCCGTTGAATTTAATATGAAATATTAACTGGAGTGTGGCATACGCTAACAAGATGTTGGAAAAACGATAAAGAAATTTAATATTAAATGAAAAAACAATAATTAAATTAAAAAGCTTGTTTCATTTTCCGTCATACTTGTACTCATTGGCATTATTACCTTGATGTTAAAGGAGGAATAAACGAAATTAGCATTAAAATTAACTTTCGTTTATTAACAAAAAAAAATTAATTTTAAATCAAAAATTCATGTTATATAAATTAAAATAATATATAAAGGCTATTTCAATTTATGTAGTCTCTCAAAAGTCACTTGCACTCGCTTGTCTTCTACGCGAAATACTGGCGGTCAAACGCTTTTAATTATCAAATAAACAAATAAAGTATAGGTCGCATAAGTAAAGACCATGCTCTGTAAAAACGAACACAGTCTAATCTATAGGATTTAGATCCGGACTACCAGAAGGCCCATTATATAAAGATGGGCAAATTGTTTATATTGTTTAGTTTCCTACTGAAAGATTTCTCCAAAATGTCGGATTGGTACACAATTGCTGATGTTTTTCTTCTTCGCAAAAATGCAGCTTTCTTAACCCATCAAATGCTACAACACTAGTTCACGCAAGAAACCACTTCCGATGCTTGCCTAGATTTGATTGTTGAAAAACTACTTTACAGTAAAAATTTTCTCACTTGTAAACGGAATTCTGCCCCGTGCATTATCTGAATATTGGCGAAGCAGTGCTTTTGATTTTTATTTGAGTTTCTGCTTCAGTACGCCGCATGTGTATGTCTCTTTTAAGCCCGATGTCCCATGATTTTTATACCCTAGGAGGGTATTATACGTTTGTGCAGACTTTAAAGTAGATCGACTTAGAATCACTTTCTGAGTCGATCAAACGATGTCCGTCCGTCTGGTTGGCTGGGTGGCTGTCCATGTAAACCTTGTGCGCAGAGTACAGGTCGCAATTTTGAAGATATTTCGATCCAATTTGGTACATATTATTTGTTCGGCCCAAGGATCAAGCCTATTGAAACTGGCGGAAATCGGTCCATTATTTCACCTAGCCCCCATACAAATGTCCTTCCGAAATTGGACTTTATCGGTCATAAATGTTTAATTTATAAATGTATCTCCACAAATTGCGCTCCAAATAAGTTTAATATATACAAAATTTATGTCACCAAATTTTGTTACGATCGGTCCATAATAGAGTAACTTCGGATAATGTGGACTACAGTTTTGTTTTTTCTAAATTTTGGCCACAATATATATGGATATTAAAAAAGTTGTGAAGCAATAAATTAGCTAATGTATTCTCTAATTGTTTTTGCAGTTGAAAATTTTTTACGTCAAAGGATAAAAAATGTATGTGAAAATATTGAAAGGAACCCAAAAACCAGCATTAAAAAAATTGGAGGGTAATATGGACCACTATATGAGGGTAATGTGGACTAGTATTTGATACATAAAATTCATGAATCAGCTGATCATGAATGATTAAAAAATTAAATTTTAATATATTATTATTAATACAAACTAAAAAGTCGCGTTCTTGGCTTAGATAGATGGCATACAAAGTACATAGTTATTGTCGGGTAATGTGGACCAGTAGTACATAATCAAGTAATTTAAGTGGTCCACATTACACGAACTTGGGCTACAGTGGTAAACAATTATTTTTACCTAATAATCTAAATGTGCTTAAATTCTTACCAAATATATGCAAAACTACGTGTCCACTTTAACTATATAAAACAACCAAACATTAAATTCTGCCAAGTAACTGTACCAAATTTTGTTTCTTACTTGAGCCGAAAAAAATTTTGAGCACGCGCATTAATTTCAATACAAGAATAAAAAGCCAATATATCAATTACTCATGAAAGCAGATGTGCAATTGTCGTTTCAAACAAATTGTAAAATGTACGACAAATCAGTTTTATCATACCTTCAATAGTTTCTGAAAAAAGACACTGGTCCACATTAGACGCATAGTCCACAATACCCGAAGTTACTCTAAGTCATAGCTCCCATATAGACCCGCTTCCGAAAATCACTTTAACGTGCATAAATCGCTTAAAAATGTTGGTATAATCACAAAATTCAACATAGTAAACTTTCATATAGACATAAATTACACGAGCTAATTTCATAGTGATCGGTCCATAATCGGTCATAGCCCCCATATAAGGCCCACTTCAGAAAATCACTCAAAAATATAAATTATTGAAATTTTAAAAGAAAAATGTTTTTGCTCTTTTACTTAGTGTATGGTATTATATGGTCGGGCTTGACCGACCATACTTTCTTACTTGTTTTCCTATGTGATCTGTTTTCCAAACATAAAGATGTATGTGTTTTATACAGAAAGCATATTTTTAAGTACTTTATTTGGTATGAAATGAATATTTACACAAGCAACGATTAACTTAAATATGTACACTAGGGTGGGCCGATTTGTAAGGACAAACATTTTTCAATATTGTGCCATCGATTTTTCTTTTTTTTTTAGGACATATCAAAAAAAATCATTTTCGAGGCGCCCGAATTTAAATTTTTTGACTTTTTCTCAACTTTTATTTTTAAGATTTTTTTTAGTTCTGAATTATTTTTTTTTGTAAATATCACTTTTTCAAGGTGAAATTGTACGCTAAATATTATGGCGATAGCAGTTTTTCCAAAAAAAAAATTTCTTGAGGTTTTGGACGTGTTTTTTTTTCGAAAAATCGCGTTAATTTTTAAGTTTCAATCAGCCGATTTTTTTTTTATTAACTAAGTACTAAAAAATCCTTAAAAATAAAAGTTGAGCAAATGTAACATAAATATATGTCGTAGTGAAACTTTTTTTCCTCATGCCAAAAGCTATCGAAAAATCGATAGCATAATATCGATTGCTAAATCGATCCACCCTAATGTACACCCTCATTCAATAACAAGTGTTGTTGTAGTGTTCAAAAATTAAATCATCATAAAAAACTTCATGATGAAAAACTTAGGGTCCAGCTAAATAAAAACTTATGTAAACGAAATTTCATTTATTTAATAAAGAAAAAAACAAAACATCATTGAATTTGTATGATGGTTGTTTGGTGTACAATTTATTTTTAAGGAGATTGAAACTTAAATTCTAAACAACAAATACACCCACAAGTACATTCTAAACATTTATTTATATAAAATCTACAAATTGTTTTTAAAGAAAAACAAAAAAATTCTTATGGAAAACAAAAACACTCACAGAAACTAAGGAATTTAAGAAATGTGCTTTCTTCATAAGGGTTTGTTAGGCACAATGACTGTTTGTCTAGCTGTCAGTCTATGTGTCGGCAAGTACTAACAGTTTGTTGTCTGTATTACTCGGTCTTATTGCTGAAATTTTAACAAATATTTATTTAATATAATTAAGCAACAATATTTCTTGACCTAAAACACCCAGCCTTCGCCGTTCTGCTACTTGGAATATAACCTTAACTCATTAACTTTAATACCACCACCCTTGTACACTCCTTTAAATTGTAAAATATTAATTCGTTTGTATGTGTGTTTGTGTATGTATAGGGCAAGAACTTTTGCTTGTAGGTTTTCTTTATATAAAAAGGCAAAAAATTAATTTTCTTAAGTATGGCAAGTAAACTCTTATATGGGCAAAAACACGTTTCTTTTAACAATTGTGAAACCGACCTTAATTGTTTATTATTTCTTAAGTGTTAATGAGTTTGACAATGTAAGATTTTGAAGATACATATTTCGATAAAATTTGGTATTTAAAATTCTTTCTAAGGACCAAACCTATTTCATCTAGCCCCCATACAAATTTCCTCCCGAAATTGGACATTATCAGTCATTTATGTTTAAGTTATATACATAGTTATCTACACAAGTTTTGCTTCAACCAAATTTTTTATATCGAGGGACTATATTTAAAACGCTCTATCTTGAAAAACACAACTTTTCAGGACAGCCAAAAAACTGTCGGTATTCTACAATATTTTTTTTTGAAAGCAACTACTGAATCTCACATGTAATTGATTTTTAAAATTTTGCATTATTATGGACTTTATGATAGATAGAGGGTTTTGGTATGAATATGATCAGAGAGAGGGTTTTGCATTTCAATAAAATTAAATTGTTTTCATTTCATTACGTTAAAATATATGACAGATGTCATTGTCATTTTTTAACGTAATTTATTTAAGATAACGGCTAATTTAATATTAGTGGTTAGTTTGTCAAACGCTTAATTACATAAGATACAAAAATAAGCAATATTAAACAAAAAGTTATAGAAAAAAAGTTGTATTGGTTTAAATTATCATAAAAATAATGGCATGCCGGTGGTATTACGATCTTTAAGTCATGCAAATTCTTCCACTTATTTGGCTGAATTGATAGTGGAAAAGAATATAGAGGTTTTGGTTCAATATGTCCTGTGTAAGGTTGAATACGAACAGGCAGATCAATGTGATCTGTATCAAAATTTAATATAAATTTTATCTGGAACATATAAAAGAGATCTTTAATTAGACACAGTAGGATCGTTCTTTACTCGCCCTTGTCTAATGGAAGAAAAAAACATAAGTTTGTCATCATTGTAATTTTACGATCTCATTGTTATTTTGAACAGTCTTCCTGGCTTCTCTAGTAATTCTAACTTAATCGATTGGCAATTGTATAGATTGATATTACAATTTACTCTCTATCTTCTCTAAGAACTTCTGTTCAACAACTTTATTATTATCCGCAGCAAAATTGGATAGAGCATTAGATAAATAATGGTTGCGGTTTTGTTAGCCACAACCATGATAATAACACTTTAAAAGTAGACACTTTTTTTAAGCAAATTCCAACTTTAACCATTTATTTTTATTCCAGGGAATTTATATTTTCCAAAAACAAAAAGGTAAAATATTTTCATGGTAATTCAATTCAGAATCGGCATTTGCTATTGAAAAATGTTAAATTCATGTTCAGCATGCAAAAATTAGTAAGAAAACATGAATTGCAAGAAGAAATTATTCCAAAAAAAATATTTGAAAATTTATTATTTGAAAAGATAGAGGGTTTTGCATTCGGAAAAAATTGATTGTATAAGATAGAGAAATAACAAAAATGCAAATAAAACAGCAAAAAAAAAATATGTTTGTTATGAAATTCACACGATAGATGAGGGCAATTTTACTGAACATTTTACCATCAAAAAGTCATTTTCGTGAAAATCAAAGATAGAGGTTTTTCAATATAGTCCCTCGACAAACTCAAATTCATGCCATCAAATTTTATTATAAAAATCACTTAAAATATTGGTATACACATAAAATTCAACTTAAATAATTTTCATATAGACATACAGCCTAACTACGAAAGCCTTAAAATCGATTTTAAGTCCATAAAGTTGACTATTATTTTAAATGTCGTACCATAAAACAAATTTCAAATATAATTTAAAATGTTGTTTTATTTTTCAAATAAAAACAAAAGTTCTATTTTAAAATAAAGTCCTAATTTCATGGTGATCGGTCCATAATTGGTTATAGCTCCTATCATAGGGTAACATAGAGACGAGACGTAATTGTCAAAAACCTAAGTCTGTTGTCAAAAACCTATGTATCTCTCGCAACAACAAAATACATGCTAGTCAATGTATTTTGTTGTTGTATCAAACATATTTTTAGTTGTATTTTTGTTTGACATATCGTAGTGTCTCGTCTCTATGTATAATTCTCTATGGCTCCTATATAATGCCCACTTTCGAAAATCACCCACGTATATAATTTATTGAAATTTTAAAAGAAAAATGTTTTTGCTCAATTACTTAGTGTGGTCGGGCTTGATCGAACATACTTTCCTACTTGTTTTTTTTTTATATTTTTCAACCACGCCAACAGATTTTACATACTGAAGTACTACTTTCTATTCATACAAAAGGCTATTTATGTGCTAAGAAATAATTTACACAAGTTTGAATGAAATTGTGTTTTTACCCATTTACGAGAACATCTACTAAATAGTAAAAAGTAACAACAACAAAGAGAAAAAATTACGAAAACAATTTTCGGTTTTTAACTTTTTTGTTAAACAAATAATGAACCTTTTTGTTTATCTTGTTTTTTTATCGGTCTGGAAAAGAAAAAATAAAATAAAATTTGAGGCTATAAAAGAAACCCGCATGGCTAAAGTTTAACAGAAATAATGAAAGAAACAAGAGCCAAATCAATCAAGTTTGGGTTTTAATATCAAATTTTTAATTAGAAAACATTTTCGGAAAGTTATTGTAAAAAGCTTTAGTAGTTCTATCCACAGCTGTTTGTAAAACTATTTAAATTAAGAATTTACGTTTAAGGGAGAGAAATTGGTTATACAAATTATTACAATTGATATAACAAATTATAGACATTTCTTTTACAATTTCTTTGAAGCTTTAAACATATTTAAATTTAACTAAATCCCAGGAATTTATATGGCTTACAAATTCAAGTCATTATTCATTTTAAAGCAAAATTGCTCATAATGGAATTTTTCTCAAACAAAACACTAAACATCTTTAATGTTTGATAAATTATCCACTAAATTCATACAGTTTTTAGGGGTGGCACCTACATGAAATAGTCTACAAATTTGTTTTCTATTAGACAACAATTTGTCTTATGACTTGACACTTTTTCCATGCATAGTACCAATTTAAACCTGTTGCCTGCTGAGGTATAGACAATAATAAAAACAAAAAAGGATTAATAATAATGCAAAGTCATTTAAATTAAAAAGCAGGCAAATATATATCATAACTACTATATAATGAAAAGGACTAAATTTATTAAATGTTTATATACAAATATTTATGTAATCACACTAATTGAATGGCACAGTCGTTTAATATTTATGAAAAACTAAAGTTTCGTTGTCGTTTTCATAATCTGACAAAGGGATTCCAGGAAACTGAGATTTCTCTGTCATTATGAAAATTTACATTTTAATAAAAATTATGTTAGGTAATGCATAATTAAGATTCTTCAATAAAATCTGTATAATCAAAGTAACATGATAATAAAACATAACTTGATATGAAACAAACAGAATACACATTAGAAATAATTTTAGTTTAATAGGAATTTAGTTGTTAATGAGGAATTGAATTAAATTTAGCAACAAATTCATTATTAAGACGTCTTGTACTGCTGTTGAAAAATTAAAAGTTTATTCTGCACATCTTTAATAAAGGGTATTTCATTAAGCGTTTTCAAGGCCTGTTTCACGATGTCGAAAGAAAAATGATTCGAACAAATTTGTATGAAAACTGTTCGAAAGAATTTTAAAAAATGAGCGTTTTTCATAACAATTTTTTCGACTCATTTTCCTTTCGACATCGTTGAACAGTCAGTCAAAGTGTGTGGGGTTGAACCGCACGATCTCGGTAGCCAGTTCACATCACCTCCACGTGAAATGACTACGCCCTTAAATCGATCATGATTACTGAAATTTGTAATGCAGTAAAAATATTATGTGTCCAATGGACACATAAAAATAGCATTTTCCCCTTGTAAATGTTCTCACGAACTTTAACCCTCGTGCGGCACGTCAAATTTTAACTGAACCAGATCAAATTTTTGTAAAAAAAATTTTTATTTTTGAAAAATCGCAAATAAAAAATAATGTCCACCTTAGGTCCTTGTATGAATTTCAGAAACAATGCTGCTCAGTTTAGCATTATCCAGTCACAAAACGGTCACCAATAGGAACTTTGAAGTTTGACAGTTGGTAGTGGCAATATTGTTGAAGCTAAATCTGGCCAATTGGATGTCCGTCCCTCTGGCTGGCTGGATGGCTGTGCATGTAAACCTTGTGTGCAAAGTAGAGGTCGCAAATTTTAAGATATTTGTCACATGAACCATCTTTGGCCCAAGGACAAGGCCTATTGAAAATGACTGAAATCGGTCCTTAATTTCACCTAGCCCCCATACAAATGTCCTCCCGCAATAGGACTTTATCGGTCATAAATGTTTAATTTAAATAGGTATCGACAAAAATTTCACTCCAAATGTGTTCCATATATACGGATATGATGATCCGTACATAATTAGTCATAGCTCCCATATAAGGCCTACTTCCGAAAACACTCATGAAAATAAATTATTGAAATTTTAAAAGAAAAATGTTTTTTTTTGTTAAATTCCCAAATGTGAAATTTTCAAATCAGAACGAGAACAAAAGATTGGCATAGCTTTCAATTTGAAAACACTTTCAAAAGCGGGATACATTTCAAAAAGCTGGATATTCCTGCCAAAATCGGGATGTATTGTCAAGTTAGTTATGCCCGATTTAAATCGAAATATTATTCTTTTTTCATTTACAATAAATTTTAAAAAAGCACTTAATTTTAAATTGTTAAATATCTGATACAGAAAATTAAACACAATATTCAACTTAATAAAAAATCTCACAATTTCATAAGAAACGATTTAATTACACATTCAAATTTATTAGCAAAAAACTTCCATTAAAATATAAATTTATGTTAAAGTATTTGTATATTTTTGTATCCTTTGTGTTAAAATAGTTTATGTACAATACCAAATAATATCGAGGATTATCAGAAACTTGTTAACCCCTACAACCTTAAGATGTCTTAAAAATGCTGCAACAATATTTTATGTTTATCTAGACAAGAGAACAAAACTGATACGAGACAAGGTCAAGAACAGGCAATAACAGGCATAGGAAATGAAAATACTCTAACAAAAATAAAAAAAAATACTATGATGAGTATAAACATCAAAGTCAGTTTTTTTTCTTCTTATTTTTATTACAAATTGCTGCTAAAAAAATAACTACAAAGAAATTTAATGCAAAATACAATAAAACAATTCATGTTTATTGGTACATGATGAATTTTCATGACCCAGAAGCAGGCAATGCCATCACAGGCCGGCAACTGATGAACATAAACATGATGATGGTTATAACGATAAACAAGCGATTCTGTTAGATGGTGTGGATGTTTTATGTTAAGAAATATATTGAAATTCCGGCTGTTGTTTTGCTCTTATTTTGTAATAATGTCGAAAGTAATAAAAATCTAAAGGACTAAAGAAAAACTGTTAAGGGAATAAAGAAAAACTAAAAAAACAAACAGGAGAAAAATTGATGAATGGCATGGTTATAAAAATAGTACAACAAGATACACATCTAAATGATTTAGCTTTCATGTGCTGTCAGAGAAAAGTAAAAGTCAAGCATAAAACAAATTAGCCATAAGATGGCAAATTGGCAATAAATCGCCTAGAAAACTACTCGATATTCATTAATGCCCACTTCCGTTCTGGTCAGATGGGTGTATGGGAATCGGTTTTATTTCCTCTCTCTTTGTTTCTGTTTCCTCTATTTATTTCCACTACCTTAATTTTATTGATACTCGTACTTACAATTGCTTCAGGAAATCATACTTCAATAGATGTTTTTAATTTATTGTTCACTTAATCTATTTCCCGTTTACATTGTAAAAGTGTGTGTGCAAACAAATTGATGATCCTGTTAAACACTTTATACATTTGGTGTCAGAAACAGGAATATACTGGGCATGGTTTTAGTTTAAGGGTATATAAATAAGTATTTTTATACTTTTCAATCATTGAATCAATAATTAAATGGCCTATTTCACTGTAGAGCCAATAATTTTGAATAATTATCTTGTTCTTAGACAGGTGGAGTACTTTTTTTTTTTAAAAAAAAAGACTCACTTAATGTTTCTTTTCACACCATGTTATTCTCCTATAACTATTAAATATGCCATACAACGTTTTAGCTCTTAATATATACGAGTAAATCGTACAAAGAATTTCATATAAAATTACTTTACAAATCAATAAACAAACGGAAATGTTGTAAACACTATACTAATAGCTGAATGCTTAAAAAAACAAGTAAGAGAGCTAAATTCGACTGTGCCGAATCTTATATACTCTTCACCAAATTTTACTTCAAAATAAAATTTTTAAATATTTTGTTGTTTTTTTAATTTTTTTTGGAAAAAAATTTTTCGAATTGTTTTTTAAAATTTTTTAAATTTAAAATTTTTTTTTTAATATTTAGCAAAAAAAAAAACGTTTGGTGAACAAAAATTCGGGTTAAAAAATATTTTTTCCGATTTTGACCAATTGTAGGTCCAACTTACTTATGGTCTTATATAAGTCGTTACAAAGTTCTTTGAAATATCTATCATCAGATATCCATATTGTCTATATTAATGACTAGTAATCCAGATATAGGTCAAAAATCTAGGTTGTCCTGTTTTTTCCTTATATCTCAGCCATTTGTGGATTGATTTTCTCGGTTTTAAATAGCAGCCGAGCCGGAAGAATTCCGGAGATGTTGATGTATGAATCGTGTATGTAAGTTATTTAGGGGCTTCGGAAAGTTGATTTCAACAGACAGACAGAAAGACGGACATGGCTTAATCGACTCCCCTATCTATAAGGATCCAGAATATATATACTTTATAGTGTCGGAAAATTATATTATGGAAATTACAAACGGAATGACAAACTTATATATACCCTTCTCACGAAGGTGAAGGGTATAATAAAGAATTTGTTATAATAAAGAAGTTGTTATTTGTTAAAGCAACAAGAACAGCTAAGAGTATTATATTCGGCTGTGCCGAATCTTATATACCCTCCATCAATATTATATAGACCCGGAATGTATAATTTTGTGGGTCAACGACCAATAATTTGATATATTACAAGCCGAATGACAGAATCAATATAACCCTCATATTTGTGGTGGACTGTAATGTATTTTCCGTATGTGGGCCATATGGAGCAATGTATAATTATAGATCGAAAGTCAGATAATCCAGTAGAAGTATCTATGCATACTAGCAACAAATTTGAGTTAAATGTTTTATCAATGGCGATTTTATGCGCGTTAATATATTTTTCGAATGTATGCCTTATATATAGGCTTATATGACTTACACAGTACAACACATGATTTTGGGACTCAATTCTGACAATTACACGTGATAGTAGCCCCAGAAATAAGAACTTCTGCATTATTAGTTTTGTCAATTTGGCTGCCGTAATAATTTAATCGCAAAAATGCCCATTTTTTTAATTTTTTTACAAATTTTTCACCTTTTTTGCTCAATAACTGGATTACAAACCCAATTATGGACCGTTCACCATGAAATTAGGTCGTGTGATTTATGTCTATATGAAAGTTATTTATCATGAATTTTGTATGTATACCATCATTTTTAACAGATTTATTCACTTTAAAGTGATTTTCGGAAGCGGGTCTTATATGGGAGCTATGAATAATTATGGACGGATCATAAAAAAAGTTGGTACATATAATTTGTTCGACCCAAGGACAAAGCCTGTTGCAATTGGCTGAAATCGGTTTATTATTTCACATAGCCCCCATACAAATGTACTCCCGAAATTGGACTTTATAATTCATAAATGTTTAATTTATATGTATATGTATCTACACAAATTTCGCTCCAAATAAGTTTTATATATGGGGCATTTCATGTCAAGTGAACCAACTTTTGAAATCGAAAATCCTTTTTTTTAACTTTTTATTTATTTATTGAATCTGCCTATATCATTAGGCCTAACAATAAGTGATTAAATCTTATAACTAAAATTAAAACTAATTGCTCTCTAAAGAGAGCATTGTTTGATGCATAGACCTCATCTTAGCGGGGTGGTAGATCTCCTCAACAAAGCCTTGATCTGGTTTGGCTCTGTGCGAGAAGCCGAGCGAGCGGATTTGGATGTGATTGCAGTTTCAGTATATATTTATCGCGAACTTTCTTAAACTCATCCTTCACTAGTGGCACTTCCAAGTCCCTGTGGATGTTTTCAATTCTTATGTACCATGGTGCACCCGTCATGGTCCTAAGAATTTTCGACTGTGCCCTCTGTATAAGCTCAATACTGGAATTACTGGCCGTTCCCCACAATTGGATTCCATATGTCCAAATTGGTTTTAAAATGATTTTATAAAGGGTGACTTTATAGTCCAGGCCTTACTTTGATTGGTCACTTATTAACCAGTGTAGGCTAGATGCTTTTAACTTCATGTGAAGTCTATTGGTTTCTATATGACGGCGCCATGTAAGGCTTCTATCTAAGTGAATACCAAGGTATGTAACATAATCGGACTGAGGTTTATTAACATTGTTAAGTGTGACAGGTGGACAGCATCATTTTAAAGTGAATAAATCTGTTAAAAATGATGGTATACATACAAAATTCATGAGAAATAACTTGCATATAGACACAAATCACCGATCATGGTGATCGGTTCATAATTGGATTTGTAATCCAGTTATTGATCAAAAAAGGAGAAAAATTTATAAAAAATTTAAAAAAATGGGCATTTTTGCGATTTTTAGGGCACTGGATGCACCTTTTTCGGGTGGTATGTTCCGTACTTTTTTTCTACTATTCAATATCTACAACTTTGCTTCAGCCATAACAGAGATATTCCGTACGGTATACGAGATATAACCTTGTTAAAATATAGAAAAAGTTATAAAAATCCAACTTGAAGAAAAAAAATTCGTATGGCCATTAAATTATTACGGCAGCCAACTTGACAAAACTAATGATGCAGAAGTTCTTATTTTTGTGGCTACTTTCACGTGCAATTGTCAGAATTGAGTCCCAAAGCAATGAACTGAAAAATGTTGTACTGTGTTATTAAAGGGCGATTGTCATAAAATATTGTGCGTTGATATCTACATATATATTTGATGCTAGTAGCAAGAGTTTAATGGTTCTTATAGTTATTCTCGGAAGTGGATCTTATGTGGGAGCAATGGCTAATTATGGAGTGACCACCACAATATCTAGCTGTTTGATTTTTGCATTTGGTTCGAAATCTACGAAATCAAGAGTGGGTCAATAAATCGGCGACTATTTCAATTTCCCGGATCTCAACTGAAAGACCCACACTGCTCCTGTCAACAGCCATCTGTCAGTTGACTCCTGTCAAAATTTGAACAAGCTGCATCATTTGGTTTGTGTTTGACAGCATTTGATAGCAGACTACCTCGTGACTTGAGGAGAAATTGGAAAAAATATTAATCTGTTCATTAAGCATTATTTGTGATGGAAAAACAACAATACTCAAATAAAGGCTAAGCTTGGAAATACTGTCGAAACTAAGCACCATTAATTGGAATGGTAAAAAAGTGGTTTACTGAATTTCGTAGTGGCCGTACAAGAACGGAAGATGCCGAACGTTTTGGACGTCTAGTTGAGGTCTCTGCACCATTAATTTCAATGTTAAAAACGTGGTTTACTGAATTTCGTTGTACAAGCACGGAATATGCCAAACGTTCTAGACGTCCAGTTGATGTTTCTATACCCGAAACAATTGGACAAAAAACAGATATGATGTTGGCCTATCGGAGATTAAAGTGTTAGAGGTTTTGAAAGTCATAGGAATCTCATATGGCTCAGTGGTTACAATTTTGAATGAACAATATCTACCGCGTTTGCTCACAATCGGGTGCACAAAAGCTTACACACAGTTCTAATGGCAAAAATCTATGAATTGGACAATGAAATTAATCATACTCCATTTAATTCTCCTAATTTAGACCCGATTGACTATTTCTTGTTTCCAAACCTGAAGAAATGTCTCAGCGGAAAGAGGTTTGAAATCATCTCACAAAAAATACTTATTTTGATGAACTCGACAATCTTATTTTGGAAGATATAAAACAAATTGGACAAGATGCATAGAGCATTTGAAAAATAAAATAAATCTTTATTCAAAAACTTCCCTGCAGGGAATGCCAATAGTAAATTTGTAGTGATTTACTAGTGACATTTTCAGTAGCACTACTACCATATGTACCCTAGCCAATGAAATCTTCTATTAACATTTAACAAGCTTGTCATTGAAAATCCACCAGTAGACACTTATCACTATTGACTAGGTAGTTTTTTTCTAACCTATTGACTACACAGCATAATAAAAAAAACGAAACTATTGACTCGATCGTCGAGAATGTCACCAAAACTACACTACAACTGTTGTCCCTAACGTATCTCTACTGACGCTTAAAGGAAAGTTTGTCGACATTTTAACTAGTTCAATTGTCTGTAGAGAAATAGTATTGACATAGAGACATATGGTCCTAGGCTGGCTACAGGGTTGTGTTTCATTCAAAAACGAAAACGAACTTTATGACATACATTTTATATGATCCTATTATCACATATTGACCGATCCAAACGTTTTGTGATTTATTTTTATATGGGACTTATTTTTGGTGAAATTATGTATCATATAGTAGGAGAAATCATGAACCGATCAGAGCTCATCAGTGAAATAATCTGTGCATTTTATTTTTAAGAAATATATCTAAACCTGTTTTGAGGTGGTCTCACATCTTAATCCATAACTCTGCCAGACAGACGGGCGAACATGTGTAGATCGTAGAATTTTATAAAAACCTAGAATTTATATATACAGAGAAAACAGATTCGTGATAGCAAACGAATTTGTTGCCAATCGAATGATTCGGTTGCAGACATATAATTTTTCGGTTCTATCAACAGAATGTTATTTGATGAATTTCGGTTGAAGCAACCAAATTTTTGTTACCTCTTCTAAAATTTTGTAGTCACAGCTATAAAATTCGGTTATTAAATTAGAATCATTCGATTGGCAACAAATTCTGTTGCTATGTTGCTCTATGACAACTATTTCGATATGTTACAAACTGAATGACAAAATTAATATTCCCCACATATTTTTGGTAGAAGGTATAAAAACACTTGGCGAGTTTATTTGATAGATGGATAATTTTACAAGTACAAGGGTGTTGGCAAAATAAAGAGGAAAACATATTGTAACATTTCGGCTAATGCCGGAAATCGAATTGACTCTTTTCAGTAATGAAAATTTTTACACAAATACCATTAAATTGCCACCTTCTCATGAAATCGAAATAGAGTGGTAATCATTTCAAGAAAACACATACAAACAGTTACACATTGTTAGTTGAAAAGAATACACACATGCCTTCTATATGTGTCTGTACTCTGTTGGATGTTTTGTATGCAGGATATTAAGGATTCAAAAAGGGATCATCAGTTAGTAAGAAAATAATACAATTTTTTTTGTGCTTGAAAACTAACAGTAAAAGTAAAAAAAGAAGAGTTTAATTTATGGATATTTAGTTCACACAGGGCAATAAAAGAACATATAAATTTCTTACTTTTCTTTCGTTACACATAGAAAAAATACAACAGCAACCGAATTTGTTACCTTAGTTATGGAATTTTACAGCTGTGGCTACAAAATCTTAGAAGGGGTAACAAAAGTTTGGTTGCTTCAACCGACATTCTTCTTTATCAACTGACTTTCTGTTCATAGAACCGAAAAATCTCCAATGTGCAACCGAATCATACGATTGGCAACAAATTCGGTTGCTAATACGAATCAGTTTTCTCTGTGTACCTACTTATTATTTTTGCTGTTTTCATTTCTTGGGGGTATCAATTTCTTTTATTTTGGTTACATATTTTCTTTTTATTGTAACTTAAACGATTTTTTTTTTTATAACCAAATAAAAATTTTGTGTAATATAATCAATGTGGATTGCAGAATGTAAAAAAGGAAAAGTATTCTATTACTGCTTTACATACAATGAAAAATAATAACCAAAACTTCATTATTGTCCTAAAAATATAAAGAATGTTATAATTATTTCATTCCTTTTAAATGAGCTGTTCTGCAGTAAAAGATTTTGGAAAAATAATGAAAATTATTTAGCAAATATTTTCAAAACAAAACTTGAATCTTTAACTTTTTATGCATTTCAATAAGTATTTAAATCTCATAACATATATTAACAACTATTTACTCTTAATTAAAAGTCATAATGAATTGACCTTAAATTATCATAAAGTATCGATCGGTATAGCATAAGATGGGTAGTAGACCAATAATCGACGACTAGTGCCATTTAATACTCAGATGTTGTAATTGTTACGAATATTGGGAAATTCATACTTAAAATCTTTAATGTACAAATATATTGGTGATTTCATGTCAAGTGAACCAACTTTTGAAATCGATGTCTTCCGATAGGGATGAAATATGCATAAAGGTTAGTCCTATTGGATAGGACATAGTTTTTCAACGTCGCTTAGTGCGATGCGGGTGGGATATATATCAAAATAAGTGTTTTGTAACTCAAGATATATAATAAAACTATATAAAAATGTTTGACTTTTCAGCTCAAGAATTGTATGTATTGAGTTACAAAACACTTATTTTCATATATATCCCACTCACATCTTTTAAGCAAAAAAATAAAAAATGGCCCATTTTGAAAAAAACTTATATAGATATCCCACTCGCATCCCACCAAAACGGTTTTAAAAGAATGGACCTAAACTTTTGTCGAGCAAAAAACAAAAAAATAAATTTTTAAAAAAGTAAAAACTTGTATGTTTTGAGTTACAAAACATATATTTTGATAAATATCCAACTCGCATCCCACTAAACGACCAAAAAGGTCATCATGGAAAAGATTTAAGCTTTCTTTTGATAAAAAAAGAGTTCATTTTGAAAAAAAGTCAAAAAAGTTTTTTATTTCGGAAAAAAATTAAAATCTTTTTTTTTTAATTTTTTTTCCAAAGATTGCAGAAATAGCTACCTAAACTGTTTGGGACACATTTTGTTAAGAACAATATTTAATAAGTGACATGGATGAGAAAAAAACACCTTTTTGGGATAAATGTCAAATTTTGACCCCCTCTAACTCAGAGAGTTCTTGACGGATCTTGTTGAAAAATTCTGTCTAAATTACTTTCTAACCTTGGTTTCAAAAGTTGGTTCACTTGACATGAATTCCCCCACATACTTATAAACGTTTCTCTAAAATAAAAGGTTTTAAATCTAGTTCTGCTAGTTATATTTCAAATTGAATTTCGTTTAAGTAGTTAATAAAAAACGTTTAAATTTTATATTGTAACAGTTTTGGCTTACTTGAATACAATATGTTGTTAAAAGCACCCTTAAAGTTTTTATTGTCATTACACTAATTCGCACATAAAATTTGCTTACTATATTCATATAAGTTTTTATTAAGCCTATGTTTATGTAAAGTGAAGGGGTACTTTTTCAAATTGACGATTGAAAAATTATGGCCTACAGGCACATAAATAAATTTTGTATGCTCAAAGACAAAAAACACATAAACCATAAAAAGAAACAAACAATTTTAAAATTCTACCATTTCGACTTTTATTGAGCTGTTTTTTGTCCCACGATTAAATAAAAGAACACACGCACTCTTACACTCGCAATTTAAAAACGTTTGTAAGGATACCCAGCAGTTAAGCAAGTAGTCAATGTATCCCTTATAGATAGTAATTGACCCAAATGTCTTATCACTTGGCTGACTTTAATTTATATATTTTGGTCATTTGACACGTATATGCTTTTTGTAGAGCAGAGAGAAGACAATTGGTTTCTGTTTACATCCCAAGTAATCTAGCGTAGAGATAATTGTCACTTATGTGTCTCTAAGTAATCTAGAGTGTAGTCACTTTAAACGTTATGTGAGTAATTTCTCTTATTCTATTTTAAGTTTTATCAAGCGAAATGCTGTTGACTTTGATTTCCATACTAAAAAGATTTTGTTTTCATCTTTTGTACGTTATATATTGGAGTCCGAATGCTAGCACACATATTCGGGGTTGTCATAGAATCCAATCATTGTCGGAATCGGTTTTGAAAACGACTGAAAAAGTACATTGGTCTTGTGATATTAATATTTCCGTTCTTCAGAGATCTCTAAGGAAATGTCAATTGTTTCATATTTATTCTCATAGAACTGATTATGCCAGAAATGAACCAGTTAATAAATCAATTAGGTTATTTAGTACCTTTTCCTAATATCTAGATTTAAGTCAATCTAATACTATTTTTAAAGCCCAATTAAATAATTAATTATAAATATTAAGTTTCTAATCTGTAAGGATTTTTTATCCAAAACTAAATTAATTAAATAAAGAAATAACTCGTACATACTGGTTTTGATATAATTCTCATACAGTTTATTTATATTTTTGCTTAAGTATATGATATCCCATGTAACATAACTTAAAGTCAGTAGTCACTTCAGTTTCTCTTAGTATCCTATAGCAAAGTCACTGTTTAAACGTTTATTTTGACCTGCACTCTAGAAAGTAGTTATTTTACCCACCAGAAGCCGTCTATTGGAGAGTTGTCGGAGGAAGATTTGTTTACAATCAATCGTTTATTGGACTGTCTGTGATATGTCTGTTTAGATGACTATTTGTGGTCAATTAGCACCCGTACATGTTAAAATAACTAGTTATGTAGCTGATCAATTAACCATTTAGGTAGCTAGTAATGTAACTGACTCTATGTAATCAGTAAGTGAATCCAATGTCTTGACTACTTTTGACCGGCTATCAGACAGTCTCATTGTATTCAAAACGGGTCATTCAACCCTCTGCTTAGGACATGCACGTGTTAAAATAACTAGTCACGTAGCTATTGAAGTAACCGAACTAGGTAAAATCACTAGTTCGGGACTGTTTCCTAGAACTGCTGGGAAATGTATGAATGTATGTCTGAGTATGTGGGCATATTTAAGTGTATATGTATTTGTTTGTTTATATACCCAGCAGTTAAGCAAGTAGTCAATGTATCCCTTAACTTGGCTGACTCCTATTTATATATTTTGGTCATTTGACACGTGTGTGCACTTTGTAGTGCAGAGAGAAGACAATTGGTTACTTTATACATACCAAGTAATCTAGTGTGAAGACAATTGACACTTAAGTGTCTCTAAGAAATCTGGAGTGTAGTCACTTTAAACGTTTTGTGAGTAATTCGTACAAATTGTGTTGATAAAATTCTCATACAGTTTATTTTTTTTTTTTGCTTAAGTATACTGATAACCTATGTAACATAGCATGAAGTTAATAGTCACTTTAGTGTCTCTTAGTAACCTATGGTAATGTCAGTTCAAACTTTTTTTTGTACTGCACTTTATTTTACCCACCAGAAGTGTTGACTACATTCGATCAGTATCAGATAGTCATATTGTTATCAAATGGGTCAATTGACCCCATCCTTAGGACATGCACGTGTTAAAATAACTAGTCAAGTAGCTGATCAAGTAACCAGTTACAAAGCTAGTAAGGTAACTGACGCTATGTAACCAGTATGTGAAACCAATGCGTTGCCTACTTTGGACTAACTATTAGACAGTTCCATTGTAATCAAAAAGAGACAATTGACCCCCTGCTTAGGACATACCCGTGTTAAAATGACTAGTCGCGTGGCTGTTGATGGGTAAAATCACTAGTTCGGTACTGTCTCCTAGAACTGCTGGGTAGCTTCTCTTCTCTTTTTATTTAATTTATTTTATTTTCATGTTAAGAACAAAATTTCACTCATGAGTATAATACGGTTAATATTAATGCGTATTTGTTTTTTTTAACAAATTTGAAAAACAAAATATTTTTTGAAACAAAACCCTCGCTTGAAAGCAAACGTTTAATACTTATTACTTTATGTGTCTGTCCTAGTAGCTGCCTGTCTGTTGAATACCAAATGGATTATGTGGTAAATTTGAAAAGGACTTCACTTACATACTATATAAGAGCATGTGTGTTAAGAGTGCTGTTAACATAATTTATGTTTATTTTTTTTTTGTTTTTCTTACAATACGAATTTACTTTTAAAGTTTAATTCTTTTCTTTGTTTGTTATTTATATATTTATTTATTTATGTTTTATATATATATATATTAACGATTTAGTAGATATATGAGCCTTAAGTGTTTATTGTGTCTACTTGAATGCCATAAAATTCGACTTATTTTATCATTTATTAGTCGTTTTGCTTTGGAAAATCCTTTTGTAATGAAGTCTTTGCATGTCGTTATTTTATTTATTTTCCTTTAGCGGTAGATATTGGTAATACATTAAAAAAGTGATAAAAAAGAGATTGTGATTCTTTGTTTTGTATGTTTAGTATATTGTGGTAATAGACATGTGTATTAAAATATTTGTTTACTTAAGGCGCAAATTGATGCCTTTAAACTTATAAGAAGCCAAGCTAACTTTGATATAAAGTTAAATCCTTTAATATATTCATCATTATCGTTGATTTTTCAATGTATTTTAATGGAAATATAATCAGATGTGCAAAACGTTGGTATTTAGTATTTCCATTTGATTTATTTATGAAATCTAGGCAGCTTTTAAAGTTCTTAAGTCTAGTAAAATTGATAACTAGTAGTGATAACTTGATAACTTTAGACAACTAGTTATATAACTAGCTACGTGAGTAATTATTTTAATACGTGCATGTCCTAAACAGGGGGTCACTTGTCCCTTTTAGATTACTCTGAGACTATCCAATAGCTGGTCCTAAGTACTCAAAGCATTGGAATCACATACCGGTTACATAGAGTCTGTTACCTTGCTAGCTACCTAACTGGTTACTTGATCGGCTACACAACTAGTTACTTTAGCATGTAAGGTTGCTAATTGACATCAAATTCATTTAAAAACTAATCTCATAGACAGTCCAATAACCAACTGCTTGTAAACTAACCTTCCAATGGCAACTCTCGAATGGATTACTTCTGTTGGTTTAAATAACCACATTCTAAACACTAATGTGACAATTGACTTCACGCTAGGTCACATCGAAAGTCAATTTACACAAGCAACAAGAAAATAAACTGTATCGAAATTATATGAACACAATTTATATAAAATCAGGTTGTACGAATTACTCTTAAATAATGTAGTACACAATTAATGTTTAAGGTGACTACACTTTAGATTATTATAGAATACATGGGATCTAGAAATTATAGAATACATGGGATGAATAAAGTAACCAATTGACTTCACTCAGCACTACAAAGAGCACATACTTATCAAATGACCCAAATTATATAAATTGGTATCAGCCAAATGATCAGACATTAGTGACAATTACTGTCTATAAATGATACATTGACTACTTACTTGGGTAATCTTATCCCAGCAGTTTTACAAGTGGCTACTCTATCCTTTATATTCAGTAATTTTCACTTTTCTCCAATTTATATATTTTTGATTCATTCGATACGTCCGTGCTGTGTATATTACAAAGCGAAATTAATTTTTTACTTTATATATCCCAGATAATCTAGCATGAGGCCAATTGTCACTTTAGTGTTTCTAAGTAATCTAGGATGAAGTCAGTTTAAATTTTTATTTTGTACTTCAGTTAAGAACTGCACAAATGTAATAAATTATAGGGCTATGTGAGGTATTTTCAATTTAAGGATAAGCCATTTTATTCATTACATTAAATAAGGCTGGGTGTATTATCATTTCACAGCCATTGTTACAATCTTCATGTGCGAGACACACCGAAAGCGTTGATTAAAATGTGCAAATGTTAGCAAAAATCTTTTGTCTTTATGAGTTTTCATATATTTTACCTTTTAAAAACGGTGGTTTATTTACTTAAAAAAAAACCGTATTACTTTAATTGCAAAAGAAGGCGATCAGTAGTTTAAAAATTGCAACCACTCTTTTTTAATTTAAATTACCGCAACAATTTAAATAGTCATTCTCTTTTAATACACACACTTTAAAAACACACTGGTAATACAGTTGATGTTAACTCTAAGAGCCACATCGATTAGCAGAGCAGTCAGTGTTGCTCTGCAACTCGCTGTTACTATTTATACCAGAGATCGAAAATAACTCGTCCATATACCAAAAAACCCAAATTGTGATTTATATTTTTGTGATAAAAATAAATCACTGAAAATAACATTTATAAAATGATTTTTATTTAAATGGTTTGGTATGACCTTTATTCGTTTCTGTTGTTTTTTAATGGTTTGGTGTGAGATAAACAATTAATTTGTTCTTGTTCTTAATAACTGTTACTTTCTCTTTTATTTACACACAATAACATATTATTAGTAATGTTTAACAAATTATGGAAATAATACGATAAATATGAAGTAATGAAGTCTGAGTAACAGAGATGAGAATTTTTTTTTAAATTGTTATTAATCTTATGATAAATTTTATATACTTAAGCGTTGATTTGCATCAAATGCCTTTTTGTGATCTATTTTTCATGTTCGCAAATAAAAGTCACAAGCTGACCTAAAATGTTCTCGAATAAATCACTCTCTCAGTGATATATCACAAAAAATTATTATTAAATGGCTGCGAATGAGAATTTACCATTGAAATGAAAGTGAACCCGTTATTTTCGGTCTCTGATTTATACACATTTTCTAGTAGTTTCATGAATTTTCTAACGCAATGATCACCTAGAGCTTTTAGCAGCTTTAATGTTAATGTTAGCAGCTTTAACAGTTAATCTTGTAATTTTTGGAAATTGGATGGAAATGTTTCTAAGCATGGCGAATATTGCAGCCAGTAAAGACCGTTGAATTCAAATTAATTCTGTAACAATATTAATTTTAGATAAGTTTGTTACAAAGTTTCAGCTTTAAACTCATCATATATTTTTTTTAAACACAAACTTTCAATCTCACAATGGTACATGTGTATATGAATGCGTGTTTATAACAAAAATATTAAAATTTCCTTTTTTTTTGTTGCTGCTCAGCTCATTTTCTAGGCTGTCAAGTTTTCATGTGTAATTTTATGGTTACTTCATCATGTAAACTGCGTGAAAATATAATTTTTTTTTCAACATGATGCCATGCAGATTATTTTTGTGTGGCTTTTGTTATATTTTGTTATTGCTTCAGCTGTTTATTATTCAAAAATGTTTATGAAGTGGTAATTGAAGAACATCAGCACATGGTAACTGAGAACATACTGAAACTGCTAAAAATGCAATTAATTTAAACTAAATGTGTGTGTTTGTTTGTGAGAGGGAGCTGAAAAAAAGACAATTAATACATAAAAAAAATAAAGTTTTGTTTAAAGCAAAATAAACGAATTTCAAATTGGTCAGATTGTTTTGAAAGGGGGTGTAATACATTTTTTGTTTTGGCAAAGACACACACTTAGTTTTAATAAGGTGTAATTAATTTTAATTGCAGCTTTAAATAAGGCTGAAAATTATAATAAAAGCAAATGTGTTGGTTATAGTATACGTTCAACTAATTACTTTAGGCGACTTGGAAGATTTTTTCGTTAGATGTATCCTAAAGGTAATTTTTAAAATCTATTATCTATTAATCTATAATTTAGACATAACAACTTTTTAACCTTCTATTTTTGAAAGTATCAAATAAACAAATAAATAATGAAAGTCCAACATTTTAAATGAGTTTGAAAAATGGATAAATTTTGACAAAAAAATATGTTTTAAAAAATTTAAAAAATTTTGCCATATTTAGTAAGAACTAGCTTAAAAAATTACTTTTAAATTGATATACGATACACTAGGGTGGCCCTTAATAAACGAAAGTTGGATTTTGGCCATTCTCACCCCCCAGTTTGGTGAACATTAGTAAAAAAATCATCCTGAAAAAATTTTAGATAAATCGGTTGGGGTTAAGACGTGCCGCAAGCCCTCTGAAGTTTTGAGATGCATTTACAAGGGGAAAAAAATTACTTTTCCAATTTAATTTAAAAGAATAGAAATAATCTGGACTATAATATTCTATAATAAGTTTTGCTTAAAATTCATAAGAGTAAGGAAATAGAGCCCATTCGCCTAAAAATTGCCAAATAATTGATTTTTCTCGAAAATTTCAAAATTTAAATCGCAGGTACGGAAAAACTATAAGAGATATTTTAATAATTTTTTCACACTTTTATTTCCTATTATATTCTTAATAAATCCCAATGAGATCATCAAAAAAATCTGAAATTTGTTTAACAAAATTTTTAAAAATTTGAAAATGGAGTTTTGAAACTGCCGTTAAAAAAATTTTATTTCTTTGTTCATACCTAAGAATAGGTTAACGGTATCCTACGAAGACAAAAACTCATATGCAAATAAATATGTACATATTTTAAGTAAAAATGAGCTTTTATTTTAATATTTATCAAAATATGTTAATTTTGTTTCTACCTTTCTTGTTCTAGTTGCCTGAGACACGTTAATGGCCTGGCGATTTTTTAATAACTTTAACATTTTTTGACCAATTTCTGTTTTTTATGTCTCATTAGAACGACAATTGCGTACACATTTCTATTATTTTAAATTAAATTGGAAAAGTAATTTTTTAATGGCAAAATTTTTACAAAAACTGAAAAAATTCCTTTTTTCCCCTAGAATCTCAAAACTTCAGACTGGAGGGTGAGAATGGCCAAAATCCAACTTTCGTTTATTAAGGGCCACCCTAACGATACACCCTACTTCAGGCTGAGGTCTAAGTCTTTGCAATATGTAACTAAATGATGCTTTGTCAACAATTTGCATTAAAAAAAGTTCGACGTAAAGCTATAATTGCAAATATGCTTTATCAAAAGCAAAGCTTTTAATTTACTGCAGTAATGCAATTACGAATGCACCCTTTATCATTAAAAATGTCACATATTTTCTTAATTTTTTTACAAAATCCAATAAATATATCGGTCATGACTCAAAATGACTTCAAATTGGTAGCTTTTATTTTGAAACATTTGTACAATATAAATTTATTCATAGTATCGGCCATCGTTAGCTACAACCTTTTGCCATATTTCTGACAACAAATGGATTCCAAGTCAAAAGGACTGCTCATCTTTTGAGGCCAAGAACGAATCAAGCCATTAGAATATCCCACAGAGAGTATTCTTCATGGGTCGAAACAAATAGTAGTCGGAATAGCGTGTGAGCCAAAATTTCCCAACCTTCTTCATTCTAAATACTTTTTAACAGGAATTGCCACATACGGTCGAGCGATGTCATGATGGACTATAGCGGTTTCATATCTGGCGTCATATTCTGGGCATTTTTCACTTCAAATAAATCAGTTTCATTCGGTACAGATTCTCTGTGCTGGTCTGGTCAGATTTCTGCAGCTCATAATATATAGGACTATTTTGCTCCCACCTAATACAGCGCATTACCTTAGCGCCGCGGATATTTGGCTTTGGCGTCGATTCGATATGTTATCCAATTTCACCGCTTTTGGATGAATCCTGCTGCTCGCAAACATTTTGAAATTGCTGCTTGGGTAGCTTCCGATGATTTTGCAAGCTCTTGAGCTTGTCAACAATCTTCATGGAATAATGCTACCGATTATGTCTTCCGTGTCAATATCACCACTTCTAAATAGCACAAACCATCTCCCACACCTTGGAACCTTTGAAACACATTCACGGGGAAGCAGAACAAATAATACTGAAATTCATTTTTTTCTTTAATTCATTAAGACCATAACAGTCTGTTTTAATTTCAAAAATTATTAAGATACCTTAAACAAAACGTTTGTATATACATTAGAGTGATCCAAGATTGTATGGACGAAAAAAACTTTCTATGTACAGGCCCCCCCCCCCTCTAGAATTGTTCTATGTATTGTAGAAACACGTTGTGTAAAATATTAGGATGATAGGATAACGTTAACTGGTGGCGCAACGACACTGAAGTTTTGAGGTGCATTTACAAGGGGAAAATATGCAATTTTTTCAGTTTTTGTAAAAATTTTGCCATTAAATAATGACTTTTACAATTTAATTTAAAAGAATCGAAATGTGTACGTAATTGTCGTTATAATAAGATATAAAAGACAAAAATTGGTGAAAAAATGTTAAAGTTATTAAAAAATCGCCAGGCCATTAACGTGTCTCAGGCCACTAGAACAAGAAATTTATGAACAAAATTAACATATTTTGAGAAATATTAAAATAAAAGCTTATTTTTACTTAAAATATATCCATATTTACTTGTATATGAGTTTTTGTCCTCGTAGGATACCGTTAACCTATTCGCAGGTATAACCAAATTTTTTTAACGTCAGTTTCAAAACTCCAATTTCAAATTTTTAAAAATTTTGTTAAACAAATTTCAGAATTTTTTGATCATCACATGGGGCTTTATTGACAACATAATAGGGAATAAAAATGTGAAAAAAGTATGTCAATACCTCCTATAGTTTTTCCGTACCTGCGATATAAATTTTGCGATTTTCGAGAAAAACTAATTTTTTGGCCATATTTTGGGGAATGACCAGAATTTCCTTACTGTAATGATTTTTAAGTAAAAGCTATTCAGAATAATATAGTGCAGGTAATTTCAAATATAGTCTGAAAGTTTTACTAAAATCGGAAAACTTTAACCCTTAAATCGTGAAGGTCAAAGGTCAATTTTTTCAATATTTGGAATTTCTCATGGAAAGATAGCGAAATATTATATATTTTTGGGCCGATTTTGATGAAACTTAAGGTGCATTTACAAGGGGAAAATATGCAATTTTTTCAGTTTTTGTAAAAATTTTGCCATTAAATAATGACTTTTACAATTTAATTTAAAAGAATCGAAATGTGTACGTAATTGTCGTTATAATAAGATATAAAAGACAAAAATTGGTGAAAAAATGTTAAAGTTATTAAAAAATCGCCAGGCCATTAACGTGTCTCAGGCCACTAGAACAAGAAATTTATGAACAAAATTAACATATTTTGAGAAATATTAAAATAAAAGCTTATTTTTACTTAAAATATATCCATATTTACTTGTATATGAGTTTTTGTCCTCGTAGGATACCGTTAACCTATTCGCAGGTATAACCAAATTTTTTTAACGTCAGTTTCAAAACTCCAATTTCAAATTTTTAAAAATTTTGTTAAACAAATTTCAGAATTTTTTGATCATCACATGGGGCTTTATTGACAACATAATAGGGAATAAAAATGTGAAAAAAGTATGTCAATACCTCCTATAGTTTTTCCGTACCTGCGATATAAATTTTGCGATTTTCGAGAAAAACTAATTTTTTGGCCATATTTTGGGGAATGACCAGAATTTCCTTACTGTAATGATTTTTAAGTAAAAGCTATTCAGAATAATATAGTGCAGGTAATTTCAAATATAGTCTGAAAGTTTTACTAAAATCGGAAAACTTTAACCCTTAAATCGTGAAGGTCAAAGGTCAATTTTTTCAATATTTGGAATTTCTCATGGAAAGATAGCGAAATATTATATATTTTTGGGCCGATTTTGATGAAACTTAAGAAAAATATAAAATGAAGTCTAGTATTCACAATAACAGTACAAAAATGGAAATTAACCCTTAAGAGTACTTAAATTAAATTGTAAAAGTCATTATTTAATGGCAAAATTTTTACAAAAACTGAAAAAATTGCATATTTTCCCCTTGTAAATGCACCTCAAAACTTCAGCGTCATTGCGCCACCAGTTAACGTTATCCTATCATCCTAATATTTTACACAATGTGTTTCTACAATACATAAAACAATTCTAGAGGGGGGGACGGTCAAAATTCGCAATTTTATTTTTTTGGAGCACATATACATATATAAGTAAAACACACAATAATTGGAATCAATTAACACTGATGTCAAGTCCCTTAAATTCTTGTTAAAAATAGTTTTTCCATTATTATTTCTAATAGCAATCATTGTGTATTTTATTTTATTACGACTTTCAAATATTCTTAAACTTATATTAAGTGCCAAAAGATGTAGGATATTAACTAATTGTTTATTTTTTCTTAAATTTTACTTGTTAATGCAAAAATATTAAATACATTTTAGATATTTACATAATACATATGCCGTTTTAATAAAATTTCATATCCCATAACAATTAATACGAAGAAAAAACTGTTGTATTTAACCATTCAATTAGAGGTTAAACAAACAAATATTAACAATATTGCTAAAAATATGAAAAAACAACGTATTTATAATAAAACTTTTTTATGCAGTTGTCTATAGTTTTAAAACATTTGCATTAATATTTCATTTCTGTAATCCAATGAAACCAGCAAATGGTCTGATTCAGCATCAGTCAATCTTTAAATTTATTTTTAATTATTTTATATTTATGTATTTAATTTTTTTGTCCATTAAATATTTTGTTTTTTTATATGCATTTAGTATATGATCCACCAATACGTCGCACAGTGTTTTGACTTCATATAACGATTGGCCAAAAATAGAATACAGATATGAAATTTGGCACACTTACTTGACCGAATAAAAGATAGTCAAATCCAAAGTTTGAAAAAATTCGGAGCAAGGATTCGTGTCCTTCCCATATATCCTAAAAATTAAAAATACTAACAAATTTAAAAAAAATAAATCAAAATTTTGTACAATAATTTTCCGGAACATTTTTAACTTTTTGATCAAATTTGGATGAATTCGTGGCAAGGATTCGTGTCCTTCCCATATATCCTGAAAATTAAAAATACTAACAAATTTAAAAATATAAATCAAAATTTTGCACAATATTTTTCTGGAACATTTTTAACGTTTTGAACCAATTTGAATGAATTCGGAGCAAGGACACTACAGAATCAAAAATGTCCTTTTTCAAAAATTAAAAAAAATTTACAAAAACTTAATTTTCATATCGTAGTAATTGAAACACTTATAACATTCCCAATATGTCAATAAAATATTAGGAAGGAATATAGGAGGAAGGACATACCCATACTTATTATTTAAAAAATTAAGAAATAAGACGGAAAACAATCTTCATGAATAGAACTCACTACTTTTCACATCATATTATATTGCCTAACAGAGAGAACCATGTCTATATATTAATGCCATTTTTCTATATTTTTAAACATTTTTTTTTTTAGTTTTTAAATTTTTTTTTTTTTTTGGAAAAAAAATGTATGACAAAAAAAATTTTTTGATGACAAAAAAAATTCGGGTTAAAAAATATTTTTCCCGATTTTGACCCATTGTAGGACCAACTTACTATAGCCTTATCTACATCGTTGCAATGGACTTTGAAATATCTATCATTAGATATCCATATTGTCTATATTAATGACTTAGTAATCCAGATATAGATCAAAAATAGGTAAAAAATCGAGGTTGTCCCGGTTTTTTGCTCATATCTCCGTTATTTATGGACCAATTTTGCTGATTTTAAATAGCAAACTTCTCGAAAGCATGTCTGACAGAATTATTGAAGATTTGGATCCGGAAGATGTCTGGGGTCTTCAGAAAATTGATTTCAACAGACAGACAGACGGACATGGCGTAATCGACTCCGCTATCTATAAGGATCCAGAATATATATACTTTATAGGGTCGGAAATGAAAAATGTAGAAATTACAAACGGAATGACAAACTTATATATACTCTTCTCACGAAGGTGAAGGGTATAAAAATGGGAAAAGTAATTTTTGATATACTTTTGTAATTCACTTCTAAAGTTTGTCTCTGTTGAAAAATTTTAACTTTGTATTACAACTGCCTTTTAGCTAATGGTACTATACATATTATCGATACTTGTAAACAATACCAGTGTTGCAAATTTAAATAGATATCAGACTTGCATTTTCAGTAATTTTTCTACCGAACGTTAGAAAAAAAATTTAAATTTTACTATCATAACCAAATGTAGAATTTCCATGCTATTCTTTAAATTAAAATTTTGAATATAATCTATTTGAAGTCTTTTCTGTTTAAATATTAAAAAAAAACATTAAATTCCTACATAAGTTTTAACCATTTTTGGCCAAGCTCAAAACACTGTGCGTCGTTTGTTAATGCCAGAGTATTAAATTCTTAACTTGTTTTTTTTTTTGTTTATCTCAATTCATTAAATATTTTTTTATTAGATTTGAACATAAATTCAAATAATATAAACATTTTAAATAAATGTGTGATGTAGTTTTTTATGATAATTAAATTTAACAATTTTTTTTTACTATACAATAAATGTAATTGTTAGCAATAAAAATATAAACATATTAAACATAAATATTTTTTCAATCATATTAGTTTTTTTTATGTTTGATAAATGAAAATTAAGTATTTTTGTTAATATAGAAATAAAATGTATTTATGGCAAAATATTATGTTTCCGGAATTTACAATAATCATATTATTTGTATATTTAAACCCTGACACATAAAATAATATAAAAGTAGAGTAATACAAACAAGTAATAGTGTTATATTCTTGTATACCCACCATCAATATGTATTTTTGGCCTTCTATGGGGACTTGAATTAGTTATAGACCAAAGCGTATAGAATTTGATAGAGAATTTAATTTCTTAAAACTTTAAATGACTTATAAACTATTTATTATAAGGAGGTGCAGGGTGCACAAAAGTTAGTAGACAAATTTAGGTTCATATACAACTTCTTTGTGTCCAATTTCATCACGATATTCAAGTCAAATAATAAAATGTGGTATTTTTTTTACTACTTAATATAATATCAATTATAAATAAAGAAATTAGTAAAAAAAACAAGTACGAAAGTATAGTCGGTCAAGCCCGACCATATGATACCCTACACCAATCTAATTATGGACCAATCGCTACAAAATTAGGTGGCATGACTTCTGTATATATGAAACCTATTTGTGTGAAATCTATGATTAATTATGGATCGATCGTTATAAAATTTAGTGACACGAGTTTTGTATATATACAAAGTATTTGCATTGAATTTTATTTGAATACCAACATTTTTAAGAGATTTATGCTAGTTAAAGTGAATTTCGGAAGTGGGCCTAATTATGGATCGATCGTTAGAAACTTTGGTTTGGCAAATTCGGCTTATATAAAACATATTTTTGCTGAATTTGATTTGGTTATCTATACCACTAAGATATTTGTGAGAGCTTAACTATTTTCAGACAGGGCAATCGTATGGGGGCTATGAGAAATAATTGACCGATTCTAACCAAATTCCTTGGGGCAATAGAAGAGCTTGTGCCAAGGTTTGCATGGACGGACGGACATCGCTTAATCGATTCAGAAAGTGATCCTGAGCAGATTTGTATAATTTAGGACAATATTTCTGCACGTTACAAACACCAGCACTAACCCAATATACCCTCTCCACTAAGGTGGCGTAGGGTATAAAAAGTATTGGAGAATATTTGTATTTTTATTATATGGCAATTTTCTTTGAGATACATTTTGTTGGTTTTTTTGTGGGGGTATTTTGATTTTCTCATTCCATTTTAACACATTGAAATATTCTTGGTACTTCTAAAGCTATATCCGTCTGTTCGTCTCTCTGTTGTGTGCAAATTGGCCTAGAGGGATGGATCTAGTGGGAAAAAAATTACCCAATATTTTCTGCTTAAAATGGGAAAAATGGGTCCAAACAATAAAGCCCAAAAGAGGGGACCTAGAAATTTCTAGCAATTCGTTATTTCTAATAGCTGACTTATATGTCAAATATTAACAAAATAGGTTGAAACGGTAAAAAGTTTGGATCGAAGTTCTTAAAATAAACACTGGCTTTCCTAAGTGTTTCCAATGATTTTATACCCTACACCACCATAGTGGGGAGGGTATAATGCGTTTGTGCAGTTGTTTGTAACGCACTTAAAGTATACTGATCGATGTCCGTCCGTCTGGCTGGCAGGCTCAAATTTGGTATATACTATTTTTTCGGCCGAAGGACCATGCCTATTGAAACTGGAAGAAATCGGTCCATTATTTCACCTAGCCCCCATACAAATGTCCTTCCGAAATTGGAATTTATCGGTCATAAATGTTTAATTTATATATATATCTCCACAAATTCCGCTCCAAATAAGTTTTATATACACAAAATTCATGTCACCAAATTTTGTTACGATCGGTCCATAATTAGTCATATCTTCCATATGACTTCCGAAAATCACTTTCACGTGCATAAATCGCTTAAAAATGTTGGTATAAACACAAAATTCAACATAGTTAACTTTCATATAGACATAAATCACACGACCAAATTTCATGGTGATCGGTCCATAATTGGTCATAGCTCCCATATAAGGCCCACTTCCAAAAATCACTCAAAAATATAAATTATTGAAATTTTAAAGAAAAATGTTTTTGCCCTTTTACTTAGTGTAAGGTAATTATATGGTGGGGCTTGACCGACCATACTTTCTTACATGTTTTTTACCTTTTGATATTGTATTTATTTGATATAAAACTAATTCCATTTTTCTTTCTTGTTTCATTTTTAGGTAAGTTTCCATTAGTTGTCCTTATAAACATAACTGTAAGTAAATCATACATTTTGTATTCAAAAGAAATTTAAAAATCCTATAAGTAATTCAATTAATTTTGGTTTTACAAAAAGCTTTACAACTTTTCAAAAAATTATTTTGAAATTCAACCATAAATTCCTTATTTTCATAATTAAACCCTTATCCTAGATATTAAAACAAATCTTTTTTTCACAAAAATTCTCCATCACGTACAAAAATATTTTTTTGGCAAATTTATACTTTGCTCGTAACCATTTAAATCTTTATAAGTAAGAACAAAATACTTAAATTGTTTAAAGCATAAACTTCAATTGAACATTTGAAAGTAACTTTGTCTAAACTTTTATTTATTTTAAACATTATTCTTGATAAAATTTCTTCTTTGTATGTTGTATAAAAAACGAAAGAGAGAAAAAAAAAAATAGAATTAAAAATTTTCCTCAGGTTGTGTACAAATTAAACGTGCATTAACACGTGACTTCGTGTCTTTTTATATATTACAAGAAAGAAATACTTATTTAAGAATAACAAAAAGTAAAAAATAGAAAACAGTAGGAAAATGATTTAAATTGAAATGAAAGTAAGAAAGATTGGTGAGGAAAGGAGGTGGCATAAAAAAAGTGATAGCTGTGATTTAAATACTACCCAGCAGCTCTGTCTAAGTGTTTTAAACACTTTGGGAAAAGTAACTCCCCAATAGATAACATCTGATGTATAAAAAATGCTTTCTAAGATGCAGCACAAAAAAACTTGGAGGCACATGACTTCACGCTAGATTACTTCGGATGTATAAAGTAACCAATTGACTTTTTTTGCAATACAAACATCATATGTATGTCAAATGACCCAAAAATATATAAATATATTTTTCTATTACGTAAATCTGAGTTCTTCGATACCAATCCATTGCATATTTTGAGTAATGACAAGGACATAAATTGGACCAAAACGTCTAATAAGATGCATTGTTTTATATAATTAGAGATATCAAAACTGGGTGCTGAACAGCACAATAAAGAAATTGTCCAATTTTGTTAAAACTTTGTCGTAAAGAATGCATGCCCGTTTTAAAGCTACATCAATCTGTTTTGCGTTGCAATTTTTATATTTAATTGTACGATAGGTGTAAACCAGCCTCCACACGTATTCTTCTAAGGTGTTGGTTGTATTTTTCTTTGCGTGATCTTTGTTGGAGAAACCCGTATTTTTCTTCAACATTTTTGCTGTTGTATATTGTCCTAACACCCACCTTGAAGTATACTAATTTTCTCAGGGTCACTGTCCGCCCGTCCGTCTATCCGTCCGTCCATTTAAACCTTGAATAACACTACAGTTCGCAATTTTGAAGATAATTTTTTCAAGATAAAATTTGGCACAAAATTGTGTATTGCAGTATGGACTAAACCTATTAAATTTGTTTAGAATCATTCAATTATTTCAACTAGCCCCATACAACTATCCTATCTGAAAATAGGGCAGTTTTATGGGACAAGTTTGTATAGTTTTATAACATAATTTACAGTGTGCTTTTGGAGCTTTAGCTTCTTTGCAATCATTGAACCCGACAATATCGTAGTCTCAAGGAGTTTTTCTTTTGTATTTTGATTAGAAAAATTAAGATATTTTACAGAATAAGGATAGACGTGTTCAAAAACTGCTGGGAAGCTTGAAAAAAATCCACTCATACATACCCAAACACGAAATGTGTGCTTGTGTGTACATTTTAAGGACTGTAATGATAATTATATCATATTGGTTGATGTATGCTAACGCTTAAAAGCCTATATGTAACAATAATGAAGGGTGAAACAGATGCTGATAACCGAAATGAAAGAGTGCACTACCAAGAAAAATGTCTCATGCAGTAATTAAATTGTTTCAAGGTCTGAATTGCGTGTGGGAGCGTTTTGTGCGAACCCTATGTCATTCACATCAATGTCATCCAATTTAGGTACATGTTACGATATGAAGTCACTGCCTTTTAGACGAAGTACGATCCAAAGTTATCTGTAGCCCAAATTCCACATCAAACAGCGACACACGGTAGATTCATTTACTTTTGACAACATGTGACTTCTGAACCCTAAATTCTGCAATTGTGGTAGTTAATCATGGGTAAAATCCCATGGGATGATAACGAAACTTTTATTATTTTCGAAATAATTATAAACAATAAAAACGCAGTGATCATTTTGTAATAATCAATTTTTACTAATCCGTGAGTTTTTATTGATTGTGCAAAATAAAACTTAGGGTGGATTTTGGTATACATTTTAAAAGTATTACACAAGAACAACTTAAAATCAAATCCCCCCGTGTTTAGTAGAAAGCTTTCACAGGAATCAATCTTTATGGACTATTTTTAATATTTCCCAAAGATAAACAAAATATTTGATTTTACTTTGTTTATCTCATTAACAATAACAACTCCAATAGGAAATGCAATGAAATTTGAAATAAAAGTAAAAGTCTCGTTATTAGGGTTTAGTTAGGAAAATGTTATTGGATTTTAAATAAAAGTTTACCTAGAAATTGGATGATGAAAGAACAAAAAAGAAAAAAATACAAGTTGAAACAGAAACCATATTATGGACATTTTGACTAGGTTGGATCAAATTAGGGTTATAAGGAAAAGACATAGAATAAGTTTTATAACTTTCAGTCTTCATATAGGTTAACGCAAAGGCGGAAGACTTTGCCCATCTCTACTTTTAAGGCCAAAAGCATGAAGAAGCTTTTTAGCATTAACAGTCCACTTTATAAGGATCTTCCAAATATAATTTTATTGTTCTATTCGCTGACAAGTATGCCAACAAAAAGTTTAACTTTAATAAGATTATTTTTGTAAAATAATGCGAAAAAGAAACAATAAAAAGCAAATGATTTACCACCATATAAAATTTAATTATAATTGTTATTTAAGTGGTTTCATTTATACTGTTTTTGTTTTATTTTCTTATTGTTAAAATGTTTCACTAACGACATAATTTTGCTGGTGACTTTATTTTATTTGTGTGAAAGTTTAAATTTTGTTTTAGTAAAAATATATTAATGTTCTCTTACAGGGCAAAGTTTTTATCTTGAAGGTATAAGAAAACTTTTCTTTTACTTCATTATTTATGAACGAAAGTAAAATTAATTACAATTATTTAAAGATTTTATTTTAGATAAAGTGATGAAAAGGGACCATAGGACTATTTTTCTGACCTTATTTATATTATTTTGACATTTCCTTTCAGTATCCCTTTTGGTAATTGTGCGTTAAGGGCCTTTGTTCAAGTTTAAGCAAAATAATTCGGACATATACATATGTATATAATAAAACTCATATAAAATTGGTTGCCTCCATATTCCAAAAATATTATTAAAGTTGGTGATTGTTTAAAACAGCACTCAAATTAACTTTTAATGTGAACGAGTTCTCAACTCATGCAGTGCCCACCACATTCAACCGGTACAAAATATGTATATCTGATTCATCAGTGACGCATTCTTGTGACAGTCCAGATCAAATCCAGACAGTCCAGAAGAGGCCTGTACCTTAATACACATTGATTTGCGATCTAATTTCTTGGATGCACTCAAGGAACCCGAACAGGTATTACCTAAGCTGGGCCAAAGTTGCCATCAATAGATAAGACATTCAGAAATTATAATATTGAAGTTGATGAAACACTGTCCACATAGATATCAACGGTCAACATCTCGAGATTTAATTCTCGGACTCAATTCACCTTTATGGATTGCATAGAATTGTTTTGTGTTTGTTGGAAGAACTTGTGTCCGACTACATTTTAGGTTATTACTACGTTTATACGCACGGCTTATTCGCAAATAAAATATTGCATTTAGAAAAATTTGCCGCATAAACAGTGAATTAATTTTTTATTTGCGAATAGCTAACTCACGAAAACAATTCCTGATTAACGACACTATTTGCAAATAAGATTTTAAGCATTGCCATATGTTTAAAATTTTTAGTTTATTAAGACTTTTTTTAAATATTTCATTGTGTTTTTGCATTAATTGGATTGCCAGACAAATATGAATTTTAGATTCTATCATTTTTGCATTTAAAAAATAAAAAAATTATCATATTTTGTTCAAAAACATTTCTACCAATTTATTAAAGTTTGCCATCCGGCATCACATAAAAACATAAATTTTCCGACTTATAAACAGTGAGTTAGTTAATTGCAAATAATTTTTATTTGCGAATAGGCTACGTATAAACGTAGTATATTACTTCTAGATAAAACGACAAAAATCTATTTGATCAACACATTGAATAATGTTTCATTGAAATCGGAAATAATAAATCAGAAAATAGCAGATTTCTGTTCGTTTTTGAATGTGTTTTTTTAATCCCAAATTCTTATTTTGTTAAATTTTTTTTAAACGAATAAACAAGAGTTTAAAAAAATCTGTGATCTGTGCCTCATTTACTATTATTTGTTTTAAAACATGAAAATGTGTCTTCTGAAAATTGTATTTTCACAGTTCAAATGCTAGATTACAATTAGAAGTGGTTAAATTTGCGGGTTCCAACATACATATGCATCCAATTTTGAAATTATCAGCCAAAGGGGATAATTTCAAATGCTTATAGTTTCAACTATCAGATATGTATAACCACGATTTCAATTAAATTTCTTTTCTCAAAAAACACATTGCCAGAGATCGTTCTAAGTACTTGTACTCAAACATATTATTTAAAAACATTATAATGTAGTACTAATTAGCAAAAAAAAAAATCCTTTATTTCATAATTTCCAACACTTTTAATATTTCTAAAATTCTAATTACCCTCCGGTATGTTAACTAATAACACTACACATACATACATTTATATACTCACAAACTTTTAACTTACAAATTTAGCACGTTAATTGCTAAATTAGCGCTTGTAAATGCAGAGCTTAACATTAAGTATTACAATAATAACTGTAGTCGTACATGTGTGTATTGCCCTTAACAATCACAAATATACATACATACATATATACATCTACGGGCTTACTAGTTATGACTGCTTAACAATAACCAGTGGCAAAAGCTAACAAGGTCTGTAATTTGAAGGCCTATTTGTATGTTCCAAAATATTCGATACTTAGAGTAAGTTCGGGTAATGTGGTATACCTATTTTGTATTTGACTATAATTTTTAGAATCTTATTTCGATCGGAACAGTTTTCTGCTGGTGTTTTGGTGTTTGTTTTACATCCATGAAAGTAAAAAAGTCTTTCAAGTTCAAGTTTCAGAGAAATTTGGGAAAAAGATAAAACACCCATAAAGAAGCCATTGAAAAAATTGGCGGGTAATGTGGTACACCATGTTCTTTTAATATTGTATACCAAACCGCATAACCGATTCATAGTATTTTAATTTGTAAATGAGTTGCGTTTTATTTAAATCATCTTTAATGGATGCGGTTAAATTTGGCTGCTGACCAAGCTTACCAGAAGCTCCTCAATACATTCTTCGCTTCGTAGGAGACATTGAATGACTGATGCGAAAAAAATTTCCATTTGTTGTTTCTAATAGCTCAGATAGCGTTCTTCAAATCGTCCGCTGCCCATTTTCATACTTCAGATTTCTTTGGCATATTATTTGCTTGAAATTCTTTAGCTATACCACATTAGCCGACCACGTGGTTTAATGAAATTATTATAAAATCGAACATATACACTAAATATACTATATTGTTACATATGTTCTTCAATATAAAAATATTCCCATTTGACTTTAAAATTAAATTAATATAAACCAGATCACACAAAAAAGTCTACCATAAGGTAATGTTGATTTTTTACAACTGACTATTTCTGTGACCTGCAAAAATGAAGTAGACTCACCCAATGTGAATTTTCTGAGATCATAAAACTCTTAAGCTTGGTACCGCTACTCCTATGCTCTTAGTTTTAGAGAAAAACAGCTATACCACATTACCCGCCTATACATTACCCGAACTTACAACCTGGCTTTCTGAAAAAAAACGTTAATTTCAACAGTCCTTACTTAAATATTCATTAGATGTTCTAGCTAGCTTATTGGGAAACTTTATACAAAGACTTCTGGATGCCCTGTTATACGAAATAAGGCCCTCTAAAAGGCTTCTTTAAAACACCCTTATCAATTAAGCATTTCTACCACACACATACAGTATCGGATAAAACATAATGGAAAAAATGCTTCTATAGGAAAAGCAAATTAACTTCTTTTTCAAAACAAAAACTATATAATACGAAATGTTGAAAATATAGAGAAATACACATAGAGCAGAAACTAGAAAAAGCTCAACCAAAACAATTACACAACAAAAATTCACATAGTTTTTTTCAATAATATATTATTACCGCTTAAGTTTTTGACAACTTTTTGCAGATGAAAGCAAATATAACCTTTTCAGGTCTTGTATGAGAAATCCAGGTTATATTTGCTTTCATCTGCAAAAATTACGGACTTCCTGAATGAAATGTTTGTTTTCAAATGTTGTCGACAAAACTCGATTCTTCGTCTTCTATTAACAGCATTTATAAACGGATTATTTCGGGCACTTAAATTGGGTTTTTCTTTAACTTTACGGACAATCCATCTCTTATCTGCATTATTAAATATTTTGTTTGGCGCAGATCTACCCTTATCGTCTATTCTATTTACGTGGTGAAACCTTTCTATAATGTGCTGGACAGTTGAGGAACTAATTGCAACAATTTCAAAAGTTAATCGTTGGATTTAGCACTGTTTCAAATGACGAAGAGCGTCTTTTCTTTTCTCAACTGAAGTTTGTTTTCCGATTTTAAAATTTAAGATCTTTTCAACTTATTTTTTATAAAAATTCTTTAAAAATGACCTTAGCTTAGCCCCCAAACAGAAAAAAATGCATTTCAACGGTATTTCATTATCAGAGAAAGTATCAAATATACTGAATCATTTAAGCTGTGAGCATATTTTAAGGAGAAAATTCTTTTTTTCATTAATATTTCTTCAATTAGATTGGTATTTGTTATTTTTTCTTCCTCAGCATTATAACAAGACATATATCATTACATTTTATATAAAATTTGTTTGATAAATTAAATGAACATTCGACTAATTTTCGATTTTCTGAAATAATTTTACGTGCATCAAATAAGCTGTGAGTCACTGTATATGGGCGATTTCATGTCAAGTTAACCAACTTTTGAAATCGATGTCTTCCGATTTTTTTTTTCTCAAAAGAAAGCATAGGTCTATTCCTTTAAGGGCTTTTTGTTCGTTTTGTGGGATTCGAAACCTAAGCTTTATTTTGAGGATATATGTATATCAAAATAAGTGCTGTGTAACTCAAGACATACAACTTTTGAGTTAACACATTTAATTTGATACATATCCCACTCGCATCCCACTAAGCGACCAAAAAGTTCGAAAGCTTTGTTTTGAGCAAAAAAAAAAATTGGAAAAAATGCAAAATGTTTTGATTTTGCAAAAAAAAAAACAAGTAAGAAAGTATATAATACCTAAGTAAAAGAGCAAAAACATTTTTCTTTTAAAATTTCAATAATTTATATTTTTGAGTGATTTTCGGAAGTGGGCCTTATATGGGACCTATGACTAATTATGGACCGATCACCATGAAATTGGATCGTGTGATTTATGTCTATATGAAAGTTAACTATGTTGAATTTTGTGTGTATATCAATTTTTTTAAGCGATTTATGCACGTTAAAGTGATTTTCGGAAGCGGGTCTATATGGGAGCTATGACTAATTATGGACCGATCGTAACAAAATTTGGTGACATGAATTTTTTATATATAAAACTTATTTGGAGAGAAATTTGTGGATATATAATTTGTACATATATAAATTAAACATTTATGACCGATAAAGTCCAATTTCTCAAACTCAGCCAGCCAGCCGATTAGCTAGACGGACGAACGGACATCGTTTAATCGACTTTGAGGTGGGCGTTACAAACATCTGCACTAACGCATTATACCCTCTCCACTATGGTGGTGTAGAGTATAAAAATCAAAAATTTTAAGTCTTGAACTATAATACATTTGTTTTGATAGATATCCCACTAATCGACCAAAAAGATCTTAAAGCAAAAGACCTAATCTTTCTTTTGAGCAAAAATAAGAAATGGTCCATTTTTAAAAAAGAATTTAGATTTTGCAAAAAGAAAAGTTAAAAATTATATGTCTTGAGTTACCTTTATTTTGATAGATACTCCACTCAGATACAAAAAAAATCTCTTAAAGGGAAAGACCTACGCTTTTAGAATTTGAGAGCCGGAAGGCGTTGATATGATGCAGTGGCCAGCACATTCAAACGACCTTAACCGTACAGAAAATGTATATGAAAAAGAAAATAGAAAGGTAAATCGGGAAATACTTAAATTTAATAATGTTGTTAATAATACTGAGAATGTATTGTTTTATGTATTTTAGAGAACATTTGTTGTTTCTAAAATTTTTACTTTCTTTGAGATTTTAAAAAAAGTTTTAACCCGAAATTTTGTCTAATATGTTTCGACCGATACTGTAATGTGCATACACTTTACTCATAGAGATTCTACCACAACTGCTAAAGAGAATGACAGCAACAACTAACAGTTACACAGATAGATTTAATAGGAAAAAATAAGAAAAAAATACCACACAAAAAATTTAAACTTTTTAATTTTAATTAAAAGTGGAGAATTGTTCAACAACATATACAAAAGGCAAAGTAGACTCAACAAAAACACAGAGATTTTTAATACTGAGTGTTACATGCATATGTGTGAGTTTAAGTAGTTAATAGTATGTTTAATGTTGTAAGTAGTAACAAGGGAGGCACTACACTGCTAGAAAAATAGCACTAAAACAATATTTGAACAGTCTATTCAGCCTAAACATCAAAACATCTTTCAAAAATGAAATACAAAATTTCTTTGTTGGATTATCAGAATTTCGCATGATAAATAAAGTTCGACTGAAAAGAAAAAGCAACAACTTTCACTTATATAGTAAAATTGAGAAAAATTGTATTCAAACTATTTTTAAATCAATATATTGTACAAATCATTCAAAAGACACTCCATACTTTGTAAATCGTCTTACAAGTTTACCTATGCTCTAATATCTCTCTCCATCCTGATGTCCATCGCTAAGTATAGCTTTCCCTAGTGATGAACTCTCGTTAAATGCCATTCAAAAACCAAAATTAGCTTTGCAAGTCTGATTCTATTACAGTCTTTCTAATGAAAGGCCAAAGAGGCAAGTGAAAAACCTAAATATAAATTGATCTGCTATTGTTTCATCAGCACTTTTTAATTGTCTTTATATAAGGGACTTTTGCATGGCGTGTTTAATAATTTTTTACACTGTAATGTTGATGCGTTGTTAAATGAATTTTCTACATACACTTGTGTACATTTACTCGTACACACAATTAAAACTTAATGCTATAATTTTATTAATTATATTTTTCATAAAAATGTTTATAATTATAACTCTTTGTGTTATTTTTAATATCAAAACCAGGAAATATATAAAAATTAATTAACTATTTTAATAAGATTTTAAGTTTAAAAACACACTCGTTTAATTGTTAACACAGACTGCAGTCTACTGTTTAAATGTTGGCAATTAGGAGTACTAAGGGAATAAATAAATAGTGAAAATTGACATAATTTGACATATTGTAGCTGGGTTAGAGAATTATGAAATAAATTAATCCATTATAAAATCAATGTTAAAATATTGCCAATGTTTCAATAAATTGAGCATTGTTTTTTTAATAGGACATTATATGAAAATTACGAATCTTAGGTTAAGGGACCATTTTTTTGTTTGGTTTTCTTTGATTTTTTTACATTTATTTAAAAAACAAGTAAGAGAGCTATATTTGGCTGTGCCAAAACTTATATACCCTTAACCAAATTGTACTTAAAAATATTTTTTTTAAAAGTTTTTTATTAATTTTTAAAAAAAAAATTTTTGGAAAAATAATTTTTGACAAAAAAAATATTTTGATTAAAAAATTCAGGTTAAGAAATATTTTTCCCGATTTTGACCCATTGTTGATGCAACTTACTATAGCCTAATATACATCGTTACAATGGACTTTGAAATATTTATCATCAGATATCCATATTGACTATATTAATGACAGTAATCCAGATATAGATAAAAAAAAGGCCAAAAATCGAGGTTGTCCCGGTTTTTTCCTTATATCTAAGCCACTTGTGGGCCGATTTTGTCAATTTTAAATAGCAACCGAGCCGGAAGAATCCACGATATATTAATCATATACATATGTGAGTTATTTGGGGCTACGGAAAGTTGATTTCAACATATAGACGGACATGGCTATATCGACTTCGATATCTATAACGATCAGGAATATATACTTTGTGGGGTCGCAAATGAAAAGTGTAGAAATTACAAACGGAATGACAAACTTATATACATATAACCTAGCCACTCATGGCGAAGGTTATAAAAATAAGTATTTATTAGTTTGTTTTATATGTATTCTGAAATATAATCAACATCCGAATCTGAAAATTTTTATGCTTCTTTATAACAAAAATCCAAAAAGAGGTATTCCACAATTATCTTTTACATATTTACATATTTAATTTAATTGGAATCCCACAATTGTTTTTTACATTAGCTGTTTATATTGACCAAATGGTCCATTAACCCAACATTAGTAAGTTTCTTCTAACCTAACAGCAGGGTTAAGATAATTTCATGTTTATTCCAGTATTTTTATTCCTGTATATTATTCGATGTAGTATAATTTGAAAAAAATTTCCAAAAGATATTTTGAATAAACACTTTTAGAGAAGACTGCAACCAAACAAATTTCTACGGATGAAATTTGCAACATTATTAGTTCTAACTCAGACACAATTTTTCAACAAGCAGTCTGCGATTTAGAGGTGGTCAAAATTTGACATTTTAGCCAAACAGTTGTTTTTTCTCATTCCTGTAACTTATTATAATGTTAAGATAGCTATTTCTGCAATCAGTCGAGAAAAAAAATAAAAAATTGTTGACATGTTTTTTCAAAATCAAAAACTTTTTTGTCTGTTTTTCAAAATGGGACTTTTTTGCTCAAAAGAAAACATAGATATATTCCTTTAAGAGCCTTTGGGTCGCTAAGTGGGATGCGAGTATGTCTTGAGTTGCAATGATAGATATCCCACTCGCTTCCCACTCAGCGACAAAAAAGCTCTTAAAAAGCTTTTAAAAAAACGATAATTTTAAAAAAAGTTAGATTTTGCAAAAAAAAAAACATTCAAAAATTGTATATCTTGAGTTACAAAATACTTATTTTGATATATCTATATCCCACCCGCATCCCACTAAGCGTCCAAAAAGCTCTAAAAGAAATAGAACCATGTTTTCATTTGAACAAAAAGGAAAGGGACCATTTTGAAAAAAATTAAAAAAATTTATGTCTTGATATATTTATTTTGATAGATATCCCCCTCGCATCCGACTCAGCGACAAAAAAGCACTTAAAAGAAAAAATTAACTTTCTTTTGAGCAGAAAAAAAATTAAAAAAGGGATCATTTTGAAAATAAAGTCAACAAAGTTTTAGATTTTGCAAAAAAACTAAAAAGTTGTAAATTTTGGTTCACTTGACATTAAATCCCCTCCTATACATAGAAAGAAGTAGACACTTAAACTGTGTTCATACCATTAAAGCCTACATAAATATTAATGTTTTACATCCTCTTAAAACTATTAATCCACTTTCACACTTATCTTTTAAGTTCAATCTCACACATGCAAATATGATCAAAATATACAAACACAACGTTATTGCACCCATACCTAAAAACACTAAAAAGTAATTTTCAGCAGTATAGCAAGTAGTCAATGTATCCCTAATAGACAGTAATTGTCATCAATTGTCACCAATTTATATGGACAATTGGTTACTTTATACATTCCAGGAAATCTAGACTGAAGACTGTTTTTACTTAAGTAACAAGTAATCTGGAGTGTAGGTAGACACTTTAAACCTTTAGTCACTTTAGTGTCTCTTAGTAACCTATAGTGAAGTCACTTTAAAGGTTTATTTTGTACTGCAATTTAGAAAGCAATCCATTGTCGGAGAAAGGTTTGTTTAAAAGCAATCCTTTATTAGACTGTCTATGATATGTCTTTTTAGCTGACTATTTGAGGTCAATTAGCACCCGTACATATTAAAATAACTTGTTATGTAGCTGATCAAGTAACCACTTTGGTAGCCAGTAATGTAACATGGATTCACTTACTGGTTACATCCCAGCTAGCATTGGCTGATTTTTAGACGATGGTGTTTAATATACAACTCTTAAAAGAATCTTCTGACGAGTAAAAATAACAAAAATATATATTTTTTTTAGTTCCGTTTTGTGTCACGTACGATATACCCTTATTTCGCTCAATATTTTGGACTACAATATTTCGAAAGAACTTTTTATTATTATAAAACATTCCCTCTGAATGGAACATAAAGACCAACTTATTTTTTAGATACTCTTATTTTTGCAAAATCTATTCCACTCTGTAGACGTACAAATGTCACGTACGATGATATGGAATTGCCCATATGTTGCTTTAAAAAAATAATAATTAAAAAGTGAAGTGTTTGTGAAATTAAAAACTATCTAAATCATCTAGATTTTAATCTTATAAAAATTGTACGGCTGAGCATTTCACGAGTTGTAAGATAATCCCTAAATGAGTCGCATACGATTCTTGGCATGCTTTATTAAACATTCTTTAGATAATCTCTACACAAATCTCTAACGATTCTCTCTACGATTAATATAAGCGTCTTTCGTTGTTTTGTGGAAGAATCTCACAGAAGAATTTGTTGAAACAGTTACTGCAGTGCAAGAGATCTTCTGCGATTAAAAAATGCGCTCGTCGATAAGCATGAGATTCCCTGTAGACTCTTCGACGATTGAAAATGCTAGCTGGGTTATACCTAAAGTACACAAATATTACCAATAAATACACAAACAAATGACTATATATATTATCCCGCTGAGCTGTGTCTACTTCGTTACGAAAAAATGTTATTCAGCTTATAAAAACATTGTACAATAACATATTACATTTGTATAGGACTTTCAACACCAACACTTTTATTTGTTCGACAGTTTGCATTTTAAAAGAAATAAGAAAAACATGACAATACTCAATAAATTTCTGAACTTTAAAGTCAACGTTTGTATTACATTAAAATGTGTGTGTTGAAACCAATATAATATATAAAGTTTTATTAATGATTAGTGTTAAATGTAAATAATATTTATAATTACATAACGTTTTTATTAAAAAAAATTGTATAATTACTGCAAAAATTTGTGAAAAAATGTAAATATGTTTTCCAATTAATTGGCGAGACATATTTTATATTATTTTTAATTAATGTCATATTAAGTTTTGTTATATATTTATTTGATTTACATTCAAAATAAATAATAAATTATTTCTTCTTAATTAAAGTCATATTAAGTTTAGTTATTTAAATATTTGACTTATATTTAAAATAAATAATAAAATATTTTCATTTTAATGCAAGAATCAGAATAGGAAGCATGAACATATCTGTAGAAACTTTTTAGACAACAACACGATGCTTCCTACATATGGGCAATACCAAGAGAATGACAATCACGACTAAAAAAACAAAAACGCTTGAAAATTTTTTTCAAGACGATTTGAATAGGAGAAAACATTTAAATGTTACTATGTCAAAGTATTTAGAGCTTATTACAACATTTTAAGGGCAAAAATTATAGTTTAAACTGACTGTATTTAATTTTTCAATTTAATTGGTATGTTTTAGGCTAAGATTGCGGCGAAAACAGAGATCCCAATTAGCATGTAGTATGAAATGAATTTGACTCTGATTGTTTTTTTTGCTATTATCAAATTGTTTACCCCCTGTCTATACTTGACAAGTCAGGTCAAAATTGTCTGAGCAAAAGCACTAACATTTTTGTCATAACGAAGCAATAATATTAATAAATTGAGACTATATCTGATAATTTTTTATCTTGACAACCATTTTGACGTTTATAAAACTTTATCAGGTATAGACATGGGGTTATTGAAACCGATTACATATATATTTTCTATTTATTTCTTTAGTTTTTGTATACATATATTTACAGAATTATAGATTGTTTTTGCTATAAGAGAAAAATCTGTCACGTACGATATTACATTTTATTTATTATAAAATCATTCAAAGATTGATTTTATTTAAATATGACAGATTGTAAATTAAAAATATTTGGTTTAGAGTAAAGGCCTGCACAAGACAACATTTTGTAGAAAAATGTCTTACTTCAAAATTTGATGCTTTGTTTTGTTGTGTCGACGCGCACATCATGTTGTTCAATGTCATCGCGCCGCAAAAACCATGTTGTACCATGTCATCGCGCCGCGAAAACCGTGTTGTGCCATGTCATGTCTATAACTATTGATGATGCTGTTGTTATGTGTGGTAGCTTGAATTGAATTGATGTTAACAAGTGTCGCATTGTTAGGCAGAATAAAATTGCATAGCAGAATGAAATTGTACATAACTGCTGAACTGTGAAAATCTGAGAACTATTATTATTTAGCATTATATATATTTTTTTAAATATTTAGAACAAATAATATAAGGATTTTTAAAAAATATAAATAATAAAGTGTAACACAGGAAAAAGAAATTCATAATTGGAATGAATTTTTTAATAAATATTATTAATCGAACATGAATTTTTTCCAAACTTTTTTCATTCAGAATAAGAACATGTTCATAAATATTATTAATTTGTACATGAAGGAAATTTTTAATTTTTTTACACAAATTTGTTGCTATTTTATAATAAATTGCATTATGTAGTTCAAATATTTTTGTATAATATCTCAATATTGGCCAATATTTCTAAATGTATAGAAAAGTCTGAAACGTATACATATTTTCTCATTGTATAGCTGAAAATCATAAAAAATGAAATATTTTCCAAGAAAAATTTCAAACATTTTTGAATAACATAAAAATATACTAGAAAATTTAAATAATTTTGTTCAAGCCTTCTAGATTTCATTTGAAAACAAAAAATAGGAAAAAAAAATTCTGTGAAGTTACGCAATAAATGCCCTACACTTTTTCTTCAACTCGTTGGGCAGTTGCTTTTGTTCCATTGGATCATTTTCGTAGATTTATATTTTTGTAGCAATTATGCCGCGAACGATTCAGAGACACTTCATTAAATTTAAACACGTTTTTACAACGAGTATAATAAACACGTTTGTCTTTAATATCATTAAATATATTATAAACTTCACCGTTAAGGTGAATATATACATTAATTTAATTTTCTTTAATTAAACACCGTCTAATAGGCCAATTGGCTTTGTTCATGAAGTTTTATTTTATTTAGCAATGTAATTATTAAATGTCCCGTTAATAATATTCGAGCGGTTGTACCTAAGTCAGGTAGTATTTAAAATATGTATGTGAAACACATTACATTTTTAATTCCATGAAAATTATTGGCATTTTATGGCTTATATTCCACGTATTCCTTTTTAAGTAATAATATAACAGGTAATATTACTAAATATTGTAAAATTTTCCAAAACAACATTGAAAAACCCATTGGTGTACTTTCGTATTTTTATTTTGACCTACTATATAATATAAATATAAATTTCAGTTGTATTTTTATAGTCAACTAGCTTGACTCGGTGCGCTTCGCTAGCCCTGTCGTAGTAAAAAAATATATAGCCTATTGACGCTTCCCAGTAAGGATCTATCTACGTTCCAAATTTCAATAAAATCGGTTCAGCCGTTTAGGCGTGATGCTCAAACAAATAAACAAACCAACAAACTTACAAAGCCATTTATATATTAATATAGATTTTTTCTTATTGCACACAATAAATACTACAAGTGAATTGAAATCATCTCATACAAAAAAGGCCTCATACATGATTTAAATGACTTGAAATTATTTTCCATGTCATCCATGCATCTGTTAATTTTTTTAATGTTGTGTGTGTTATGATGTTGTTAAAATGATGCTGCGTTTGTTTTTTGTTTTGATATACATTGCCTTTGCGTGTTGCTGTTAAGTAGGTAAAAGAACATAACATGACATGACAAAAGCATCATGTGGCAATTGTCTTCGTGTTAAACAATGCAGCTTGTGCAGGTCTTTAGTTTAGAGTATGAAATTAAAAGAAAACACAACGCCTCTAACGATTCGGAAATTTTCGCACATTTCTACATGTACCCCAAAATTATGTCACGTACGATATACCCTTATTTCGCTCGATATTTTGGACAATAATCTTTCGAAAGAACTTGTTATTCTTTTATGGAATGGAATAGAAGAATGGAACATAAAGACCAAATTATTTTCAGATACTCATAAATTTGCAAAATCTATACCATTCTATAGGCGTACAAATGGCATCTACGATGACATGGAATTGCCCATATATGTAATAAGATGAATCGAAATAGTTTCACCTTTTATGTATCATATTCTTGTAATGTTTATTTACGCATGGTAACTATATACATACCAATAAGAAAGCGACATCGTATTCGATGAGTTTAAACTTCAAGATGCTACGATTGGGAGACTTTTTCGAATTTGTTTGCAGGGTAGTTACACTTACAAGGCCGCTAGCTATAGACAGTTTTGATTATGTATATGTACGAATTATGGTTTCTTATGTTATATGTCTGTCTGTCTTCTATCCAATACAATTATTGCTGATGCACAACTTTTTTTTAGTAAATTTTTAAGTCATACACCCAATAGTATAGTGTACACTTCTTATAATTTGCCAAGTTTAACGCTTTTAATTGTTTTGTTTTTTTTTTTAATTCTCATACTCAAGTTTAATACATACATATGTACATAAGTATGTGTAATTTCTGTGGGTGCTAAAGCGTAAATTGAAATACAAAAATTAAATATTCAAAAGTGTAAATGTTTTCACTTTGAACTAAAGAAAACAAATACGAGAGCTTTACCCACAACTGTTGTTAATGTAAATGCATATATTAATATGTGTGTGTAGAATGTATACGGAAATATTAGGATGAATTCATTTGTCAGAAATATAAAAAAAATTCTCAATTACGCACATGAAGTATAAAGCCCACATATATGTATGCTTTTTATATCCACCACCAAAAAGATGGTGTATATTGATTTTGTCATTCCGTTTGTAACATATCGAAATATTGGTCGTTGACAAATTATATATATTATGTCCTTGGAAATTCAAAGACTATCTAGATATGTCCGTCTGTGTGTCTGATGAAGGTACGATAGAGCCTAGAGGGAAAGACTTAAGATGATGCAATTTTCCTCAAATATTCTCTATTAATCAGAAAAATTCGGTATTGAATATGGCCATTCATAACATTCGACAACATAAAAAAGTGATTTTTACGTATATTGCAGATAAAACCATCAAATTTTATACACGTTGTTGATATGATAATAGGCCAAACTCTGTTAAAAATAGTTTTATGATACATAAATTCCTTTGGAATACAAGTATCGGTAAAAATATGTTCGATGTAAATAGAAATCACAAGACGTGGTCAAAATTTTACATTTTGGCCAAATTGGTGTTTTTTTTCTCATTCATGTAACTTATTACCTATTGCTCTTATCTAAATGCGTCCTAAGTAGTTTAGATAGCTATTTCTTCAATCTTTCGAAAAAGAAAAAATAAAAAAAATATTTTTTTTTTTCCAAATCAAAAACTCAAGACATACAATTTTTGAGTTAAAACATTTACTTTAAGATATAGCCCACACGCATCCCCCTCTAGCTCAAAGAGTTCTTGCCGATCTTGTTGAAATATTGTGTCAGATTTACTATCCAATTTCATCCCGATCGGATGACATCGATTTCAAAAGTTGGTTCACTTGAAATGAAATCCCTCATATATATATATAAAAATTGTCGTACCAAATTTTATGAAGGTCGCCTCATAACTAGTTATAGATCTCATAGAAGCCCTGCTTTCGAAAAATACATTATACTACAAAAATGTTTTATAAATATCGATTTCGAACCAACATTTTACAGAGATAAGAATTATGTATGCAAATATCAAGCTGCTAGATTTAGTAAATATCGGTCCATATTTGATCATATCTTCAATATTAGGTACACTTCTGAAACTCACTTAAATACGAATAAATCTCTCATAAAAATGACGGGCATACGGATTGAATTTTTTCCGAAAATATTCTTTGTTGATCGGAAATATTTGATGTGGAAAATTTATCGTTAAAAAGTTTCAAATCAAAATAAGTATATAAAAAAATATTCACATTTTGAACACAACAACATTTATCTAGCAACAGCATGAATCTAGCAACGTGAAATTTACTACTGATATTTTCTAGTAATTGAAAAAAATGTTTTCTATGTAAATCCATCGGTATACGTAATTTATTGGTAGTGGATATATACGATTCGACACAGCCCACTATAAAACTCTTAATTGTTTAATGTTTTAATTGATTATCTTGAATGGTTTAATCAAAGAAACTTTACAAATTAGACTTTGTTCGATCGGATTTTTGTAAGAAAACTCTTTTTATAGAAAATGGGGCCATCCTAATATGTATAAATACATATTTAAATACAGAATGTACTTACTATGAGAAAGGTATAATACATACATATTTTGTTAATTTTTTATCTTAAGCTTTATCTTCTTTTGTTGAGCCAGATGAACACATATGTACATATGGGCAATTCCATGTCATCGTACGTGACATTTGTACGCCTATAGAAAGGAATAGATTTTGCAAATACAAGAGTATCTGAAAAATAATTTGTTCCTTTATGTTCCTTTCAGAGGGTATTATATTTTAAAAAAATAATAAGTTCTTTCGAAACATTGTTGTCCAAAATATCAAATAAAACGGATGTAATTTTGAGGTACATGTAGAAATATGCGAAAATTTCCAAATCGTTTTCTTTTAATATCTTGCATTAAACCAAATATTTTTCTTTTACAATCCCTCATATTTAAATAAAAATAATATTTGGATGATTTTATAATAAATCTTATTTAATATCGTACTTGACAGATTATTCTCTTATACAAAAACTAAAAAAATAAATACAAAATATATATGCGGTTTCAATAAACATGTTGATAACAGCAAAAAAAAACATCAGAGTCAAATTCATTTAATAAAACATGCTAATAGAGAGCTTAGTTTTCGCCGCAATCTTAGTCTAAACATACTAATTAAATTAAAAAAATAAATGTAGTCAGATTAAACTATTAGTTATGCCCTTAGAATATTGTAATAAGCTTTAAATACTTTCACATAGTAACATTTTCGAATTTTTTCCTATTCTAATCATCTTGAAAAAATGTTTCAAGTGATTTTGTTTTTCAGTCGTGGTTATCATTCTCGTGGAATTGCCCATATATGTATGTTGGTGTAAATTTGCCAAAAAAAAAGGAATTTATTAAATATCAACTAATGTGTTGGTATGTGCTCACATACATGTGGGAATTTTAAATTAGGGTATATCGTACGCGACATAAAACGGAAGTAATTTTGAGGTACATGTAGAAATATTGGAAAATTTGCGAATCGTGGAAGGCGTTATGTTTTCCTTTAATTTCTTACACTAAACCAAATATTTTTCATTTAAAATCCGTCATATTTATATAAAAATATTCTTTGGATGATTTTATAGTAAATAAAATTTAATATCGTACGTGACATACCGCACGTGGCAGATTTTTCTCTTGTAATAAAGCAATATATAATTCTGTAAATAAATATATACAAAACCTAAAAAATAAATATAAAATATACATTCGGTTTCAATAAACAAGTTGACAATTAAATTAGAAAATTAAATATAGTCAGTTTAAAATATTATTTTTGCCCTTAAAATTATGTAATTATTTCTAAATACTTTCAAATAGTAACATTTTATTGTTGTCTCCTATTCAAATCATCTTGAAAAAAAGTTTCAAGGGTTTTTGTTTTTTTAGTCGTGGTTGTCATTTTCGATGAATTACCCATATGTGAAAAAATTTAAAGTAACACAAATATTGTTTGTATCTGCAAAAATTTTTGTTGGTGCTGGTAATATGACATCTTAATTTTTGGTAATTTTTTTCTGTGTATAGGAAAGTGTTATGGATATTCAATATTAGTCTTTAGAACTCTAACAGATAATTTGATATTCTTTTAATGCAAAAACTAAGAACAACATGTTTAAGCTAGAATCCTAACACTTATACTTTTAAGAAAATTACTTATCTAATTAACATTAGCAAACATTTTACTTAGTCCAAACTTCTAACATGTTGCCATGTGCAATTCAAAGTAATTTTAAACCAAGTGTTGTAGTACTTGAATTATAAGTTTATTTTTATTTACACATTTACAATACAAACTGAAGAGTCGTATGCTTGTGGATATATGCAAATATGTATACATATTTAAGCAAACAACCTTGGTGTTAATTTATAAGTGTTTCAAGGATAATAAACTACATACAAAATAATAACATCTCAACATCATTGCTACACTACCAGCTCTGCCACCAATAAAAACCTAAAAAGAAAACCTCATGAACCAAACCCAACAAATGAAAATTAATGAAAAACTAAACTTCAAATGTCTACTCGTAAAAACACAGATATACATACATATATACATTAGGGTGGCCGCATTTGTGTGGCGCAAAATAAGATGTCTGTGTTCCCAACTAAAATAAAAATTTAAATTGTTTTAAGGAAACAATTTCTCAAAAAAATTGTACTGGCGTCAGTATTTGGTGAGCTGGATTAAAGGATAACAGCGTTTTTTCTTAAGATTTTTATAATTTTTATTCATAAAAGAAAGAAAACAAAAATAATATTTTCACGTTAAATGTGTTAAAAAATCTGTTTCAATGCCTTATCTAAAATTCCTAACATCAGATCGGAAAGAAAATAGGTTGCCAAAACTTCAAATAAAATTCAAACTATATTGAATTTCGAAGAATAAAAGAACCCGATTTGGTGAAATTGTATGAGGGTTGTATTAATTTAAACTAATTATTTTAAATAAAAAACATAACATATTTTGAATATATAGGTACACGATAAGTTCTGATACCGCAATGGAAGCACATTTCAAAGGACTTTCTCATGATACTAATACTTCAGAATATGAAAAAAATCATAAAGCCTAAAACAAAAGCTTTTCATCATTTGATCCAGCTAAACCCAAGTCAAACATTTTTAAAAACGCTGTTTAGAATAACTTGCACTTTTATTTTAGTTGAAAACATCCTCAACTTTTTCTTGAGGCCACCCTAATATATGTACATACATAGATACACATTATTACTTATACACCTATAGCTATAAATTGTTTTTTGTTGAAATACTTAACATGTAGTATGCGTACTTGGCAATAACATTATTTTACGAGCTTTCATTACGGAAAAAAAGTTATTAAACTAGAAAACAAAATCTTCTAGATAAATAAGTAATTTGATGCTGTACCAAAATATTACATGTAGAAATACTTATGTAAGTATAAGTACATACTGTCAGTCATTTAAAATAACTACGATTATTAAAGACATTTTGTGTAATGTATATTTTTATAGAAAATCTAATTAAAATTTTAATTAGTATTGAATTTTCAATGTAGTATTTTAGTTGAGCAACCATTAGTAAATTAAATTAAAATTATTTTGTAAACAAATGTAGATACACACACATAATGTGTTTAAGTAAGATTCAAATGTATTTATATGGTAATAAAATTAAGTGTAGAAACGTGAATATTTAGATTCTAATGATTTCATATAATAACATTAAAATCTTTGAAATTCTTTGTAATACTTGTATTTAAATAATTGGAATTCTATTGCAAATTATTATTTTATGTATTAATTTTCTTATAAATATTTAAATGTATTATGCATAATGTTAAACTGTATTATAAATTATTCCCAAAGAATAGATTATGTTTGATGCCAACTAAAATTAGAATCTAATTGTTATACCTTCCCACCACCAAAACTATGTTGTTTAAAAATCTAGATTGTCTCTCATCAGTACTTGAACTGAACTAGAACTGAACTAGAACTGAACTAGAACTGAACTAGAACTGAACTAGAACTGAACTAGAACTGAACTAGAACTGAACTAGAACTGAACTAGAACTGAACTAGAACTGAACTAGAACTGAACTAGAACTGAACTAGAACTGAACTAGAACTGAACTAGAACTGAACTAGAACTGAACTAGAACTGAACTAGAACTGAACTAGAACTGAACTAGAACTGAACTAGAACTGAACTAGAACTGAACTAGAACTGAACTAGAACTGAACTAGAACTGAACTAGAACTGAACTAGAACTGAACTAGAACTGAACTAGAACTGAACTAGAACTGAACTAGAACTGAACTAGAACTGAACTAGAACTGAACTAGAACTGAACTAGAACTGAACTAGAACTGAACTAGAACTGAACTAGAACTGAACTAGAACTGAACTAGAACTGAACTAGAACTGAACTAGAACTGAACTAGAACTGAACTAGAACTGAACTAGAACTGAACTAGAACTGAACTAGAACTGAACTAGAACTGAACTAGAACTGAACTAGAACTGAACTAGAACTGAACTAGAACTGAACTAGAACTGAACTAGAACTGAACTAGAACTGAACTAGAACTGAACTAGAACTGAACTAGAACTGAACTAGAACTGAACTAGAACTGAACTAGAACTGAACTAGAACTGAACTAGAACTGAACTAGAACTGAACTAGAACTGAACTAGAACTGAACTAGAACTGAACTAGAACTGAACTAGAACTGAACTAGAACTGAACTAGAACTGAACTAGAACTGAACTAGAACTGAACTAGAACTGAACTAGAACTGAACTAGAACTGAACTAGAACTGAACTAGAACTGAACTAGAACTGAACTAGAACTGAACTAGAACTGAACTAGAACTGAACTAGAACTGAACTAGAACTGAACTAGAACTGAACTAAAACTGAACTAGAACTGAACTAGAACTGAACTAGAACTGAACTAGAACTGAACTAGAACTGAACTAGAACTGAACTAGAACTGAACTAGAACTGAACTAGAACTGAACTAGAACTGAACTAGAACTGAACTAGAACTGAACTAGAACTGAACTAGAACTGAACTAGAACTGAACTAGAACTGAACTAGAACTGAACTAGAACTGAACTAGAACTGAACTAGAACTGAACTAGAACTGAACTAGAACTGAACTAGAACTGAACTAGAACTGAACTAGAACTGAACTAGAACTGAACTAGAACTGAACTAGAACTGAACTAGAACTGAACTAGAACTGAACTAGAACTGAACTAGAACTGAACTAGAACTGAACTAGAACTGAACTAGAACTGAACTAGAACTGAACTAGAACTGAACTAGAACTGAACTAGAACTGAACTAGAACTGAACTAGAACTGAACTAGAACTGAACTAGAACTGAACTAGAACTGAACTAGAACTGAACTAGAACTGAACTAGAACTGAACTAGAACTGAACTAGAACTGAACTAGAACTGAACTAGAACTGAACTAGAACTGAACTAGAACTGAACTAGAACTGAACTAGAACTGAACTAGAACTGAACTAGAACAGAACTAGAACTGAACTAGAACTAGAACTGAACTAGAACTAGAACTAGAACTGAACTAGAACTGAACAGAAAAACATACATAGAACAGAGCGAAGCGGAACTACGATTTAACATCGAAAAAGTACGCTACTGTGATTTTCTTTAAAAAGTATCTTTGAAAAATACTATACATAATAAACTCCTAATGTTATTGCAATGAATTATTAAATACTCATTTTCAACTGCGTTCTTGAAATCATGTTGAATTTTGTCGAGTTTTATTTTTCAAAAAACATGATTATTTTACACAAACATTTACATTAAAACTTTCTTGCTACTGGTAATTGTAAATTATATTATACAATACTTGTTTTTGCTCATATAAATGTGTTTTCAAATGCGCTCTGTTTTTTGTTTCGTTTGCTACGGATTTATGTTTAAACTTTTTTCTCTAAGTCAAAATGAGCATGCACACGAACTTATGATTATAATACTAACACAGCCACTACTGTTACAAAAGTTAAAACTACTAATACTATGTATAGTACTTCTGCAACAACTACAACTGCTTGTACGCATTACGTTTTCCCTCTATATCCTGTGTCGCATACATGCATGTTTGAATGCGTATGAGTGTAATGCTGTTACATACACACATGCTTATTAAGAAAAACATCCGGTTCAGTGTTTTTATTTTTGTTGTCGCTTAGCAAAGAGACGAAAAAAACACGCCGCTTCATTTCCACATGTGTGAGAATGGAACTTATACCCCCCATAAATGTATTTATGTTGCATTATTCTCTGGATGTTAGTTTTGTGTTGTGCTGGTTTTTCTTGTATTTCATTTATTTTTTCTATTTTTGTTGTTGTTTTTGTACTTGTTATATTTAATTCTTTGTATTTTTCTTTCATTACCGGATGTACTAATGAAAGTTGTTAAAATTTATTTAACTATACTTAAATATGTTTGTATGTACAATCTTCCAGTTTGTGTGTCTGTATTTACGTGTCCTTACGAGTGTGTGTTTAAAAAAAATACGAATGTATGATTGCTTCTGTGTGTGTACTCCAGTAGTTGTATGTTGTTCTTTTGTGCTGCTGTTGTCATATAAATTTCAGCAAGTGTTTAGGTAAATATTGTTTTTATTATTTTATGTAATTAAAGTTCTTTGAAATAAGAGTGTCATACAGTTGGGCGAGAAATAATAGTGATAAATTTATTTTAAAATGAAGTGCTTCATATAATCAAATAAATAACATTGTGTCCTTCTAAGAAGCAAAATCAATGTAATATGTTAATTTCGTAGTTTTAATTTTGTTTAGAATTCTGGTAAAAATGTTTAAACCGGAAATAGATAATTGCTATTTTGAAGAAACCAAACTATATTTTACGAAACACATAAACACATAAAAGGATAGAAATGCTCTATTTAAAGAACAGAGAGCATTCTTATTTCCTCAATTGTATAAAATAACTTCTACAAAATTCAAAAACAATTTAAATTTCTGTTGCTTAACCCAAAATGTAAAACTATAAGGACAAACATTTTCAGAAAACGTTTAGTATTTTTATTAATAAGTTTTTTTTTTAAACATTCTTTTTCCCCAATTTAACCACACTTTAATTATCGCCATATCAAAATGGCTATAGTCGAATATACTATTGAAAGCTATTAAAAAATGGTTTTACTTTTTCGCGGTTGTTAAAAAAGTTCAACCGTAAAACGCGGTAATGTTTGGGGATAACACAGGGCAACAAAATCGAAAACAAATTTAGAGGCTTTCTTAACCAGTAAACAATATTGATGTATTGTGGTTTCAGAAGTACCAATATGGTCCAAATTTTAAATTCTATGGACAGGTTTTTTTTAAAACAAATTTTAATTAAAATTGCGATTTTTTTGACATTTCTCCACATAATTAATGATTACTCAAAAACGGTTAGTCTGTTAGTAAACTTAAAAAAATTTAAATTTACATATTCACTAATCCGCTTATATATCACGTTTTAGTCGGCTTAGTAGTTTCAGATTTATAATAACAAATTTAAGCAAAAATAATTTTCTATGCGAAAATAGCTATTTTTTTGTTTAAAAAACTCCTGAAAAATTTAAATCGGAAGAAATGGTTTAAGTTTATTGCTTTATCGCACGGTAACATATAATAGCAACAAAACGAGATATCGATCATAAAAATTGATTAATTATTTTCGAATTTATTCACAATTAACTCTTTCAGCCACGCTTTTTTGTGTATAAGTTTAAAATCCAAACAATTGCATTTTTACATTAATCAAGGTTAGTTTATTATAAAAAGTAAGAAAGAATTAATCAAAACATGAAAAAACCACCCCAATCCAAGGTTTTTAATTCCAACCACCGTGGCGGTTGGCATTAAAAATAACTTTAATACAAATTTTTTGGAAATCGAATATTTTTGACAAAATTTTCTGACCAAACAACCGAAATATCAAAGTAACACTGAATTCGATGAACGATAAACGCTCTGTGCTTTTTTTATTGAACGCGTGAAAGTCTCTTAAAAAAACGGATTTTTGCAATATTTTCAAATTAATATATTTATCTAACCTGACAGCAAAGTTTTGCAAAAAATCATAAACAATGACTTCAAAAAATATAATTGTGTAGCAAAAAGGCAATCAATGCCAATAAACTATGTTTTAAAGACTATAGAAAATGTGGTTAGTAAACTAACCACCAAAACGCAAAGAGTTAAATGAATTCGCTTATTTTCATAAATTTATAGTTTTTTGTTTGATATATATTTAATTGAGTAGTTAATGTTCTACTTTTGAATGATTGAATTTTGAAAATATTTTTACCATGCTATGTACAGTGAGCCTCAAAAGCGAGAAAACACTAAAAATTATTTGATTTTTTTTTAAGATAGATTCGGTTCTGAAAAACAAAGATTTATATCGGACTATAGTGATTTTCATGATCTTAAAATAAACGAAAAATTCACTGGTGATTACTCACTTTTGAGGCTGTGTGTACGTATAATGCGTTTCAATCGGCACAGTAATTTCGGAGTTACAATAATAAATTGAGACAAAAAATATATTTTTTTACGTGAAAAAAGCTAATTTTTTTGTTTCAAAAAAAAAAACATGAAAAATCGAAAACTGCAGAAATTTTCCAGATTTATTACTTTATCGCAAAGCCCTAGTATACGTATTTAAGTTAATCGTTGCTTGTGTAAATATTAATTTGATACCCAATAAAGTATTTAAATATTTGCTTTCTGGATCAGGCTATACATCTTTATAAGGGAAAAAAGGTCATATGGAAAAAAGAAAACATGGGACATCGGGCTTACAAAAGGCGGCGTACTTAAGCAGAAACATTAAAAGTAAGAAATATTTGAGAAAATAATGACTTTAAAAAAAACGATTTAGTGGGTGATGTTTTTATTTTAAAATAACCCGAAAAAAATATTATCGTAAATAACACAACATTTGCCATCGCGTGGTTCTGGGGCCAAAATTTGGTTATAGCCCTAATGTACATTATATAAACAATTATTTTAATACTTTACATTGAACGCTTTTTAATGCATTAGAAAAATTGTATTTAAACAAGTGATTACCACAACCCTTCAAGTAACTTATATTTGTATTACATTTGTGTTATTTAAAAACATTAGTTCGAGAAAACATTAACTAAATAAATGTTAGCAGAATTGTATTTATTTATTTTGAAAGGAAATAGTAAAAATAATTTACATAATTATATTACACTGTGCAACAGTCATTTATTTGTACACATTAAAAAGTTGGTATGTACGTGAAAGTAGTAACCTTTCACAGAAACCCTGTGTACTCAGTTCTTTTTTCACCCGGTCAGATGTTCTTTTAAATGAAGTTTAAAATGTCAAAGGATAAACAAATTTCAAAATATTATATAAAATTAATATAATTTTAAATTTCAAAGGATATTCATAAAAAATAATAAGATATTTATAAAATAAGTAACAAACAAAAACGAAGAGTCGTTTCGGAGTAGTTCAAATACAAACATTGTGACACGAGATTTTTTTATATACAGAGAAAACAGATTCGTGATAGCAACCAAATTTGTTGCCAATCGAATGATTCTACCTTAGTGACCGAATTTTACTGTTGTGGCTATATAATATTAAAAGGGATAACAAATGTTAGGTTGCTTTAATAGAAATTCTTCTTTGTCAACTGTCTTTCTGTTGATAGAACCGACAAATTCTATGTGTACAACCGAATCATTCGATTTGCAACAAATTCGGTTGCTATAACGAATCTGTATTCTCTGTGTAAGATATAACTTTATATATTTATTTTATGAAATTTTTTAAAACTGTTTATTCAGTGAAATTTGAAAGTCCATTTAAAAGGATATCTGACCCGATGAAGAAAACCCAAGTAAGCAATTTTACTATGTACGGTCTTTACTTTCACGTATACTATATCGATTATTACATTTGTGTGGAAAAAATATTAAAATAGTTGCAGGGTGTAATATTTATGCACCCTCCTATTGAGGGTGCAGTAACAACAATATTTACCAAAACATTTACCCTTCAAGTATGCCAGAAAAAAAAACAGTTTAAAGGAAATGGACACGTTTTTAGGAAATTGAAATGTTTAGTAACATTTTAAAGGGTGCGTTGAAGAAAATATTGTGTCGGAAAATGTAAAGGATGGCTCCAGAAAAAGTATATTACAAAACCTTTAGCACATTTTCTTAGCAAATAACAAGTCTTTCTCAGCTCAATAGTCAACACAATTTTGTTGACAGTTTCTGGCTCCATCTTATGAATTGCTCTGAAGACATTCCACTCTAACTGCCGAAAGTAAAATCAAATGTTATCGATTTAGAAACTTGATTTGAAGTGAAAATACGTTTATTACGTAACAAATTATTTGATGACTGCAATTCTGTCCACAATGAAAGAGGAACTAATATCTCAGGGTAGGTGTTATATTTTTATTCAAAACCAAATTACTCGAAGATTTTAATCCTATTGGATATTTCCAAAAACTACGCATAAGAGAGTCAAAAGCTATGGACTACACATAGGCATGGCTTGGATAACTTTGGTAATCATGGCTCTGTTATGCTTGTCGACAACCAAATTTACCACATCCTCATCGGTATATTTCGTACAAGGTCTGTGTATCTGTTGTAGAATAATTAATTCGCCACATCATGCTTATACGCGTCAATCGATCCTTTACACAATTTAGTTATTGGTACCTATATAGATTATGTAAAGTTTGTTTGAAACCTGAAATCGCATAAATTCCAAGATACCATAGATCCATAATTAGTCATAGTTACCATATAAGGCCCACTTCCGAAAATCACTTTAGCTGGCATAAATATCGTAAAACTGTTGGTATTCAAATAAAATTCAATACAAATAAGTTTCATATATACAGAAGACGTGCCACGTAATTTTATGTCGAATGTTCCATAATTAGTAATGGCTTGACTATACTTTCTTACTTGTTTTACAATGCACTTCTTATTACAATAAAATGTAATTTAAAGTTTTGTGCCTTAAATTTGTTTTCTCGAAATCATAAATACAACAAATATAATCACTTACATATAATAATAACCTTAATGCCTATAAACAATTTAGTTTTGAAACCAATTTTAATTGTTACATCTACCCCAATTTTTTGAAGTTGCGTAGCAATTTTTGTTTCTCAATTTAAACGATTAAATTAATATGCCCAGCCAGTCATGATAAAAACAATTTTAACAACTACAATCAGAGTAGAAAAAAAAATAAATGTTAAATGAAAAAAAATTTAAAATAGAAATAAAAATGAAAATGGTTTTTTTTTTAGAATATAGAATAAAAATAGCAAAAAAATATACTTATACATACATTTTTATATTGCATTAAATAAATAAATGCTACAAAACTTGACCCAATTTTGTAAATGCTCTGTATAACATAAAAATACATGCAGCAGCAAGAAGCTCAGGGTGAATTGAAATAATAAAGAATGATAACGAAATTAAAACGAATGTGGCTGAGTCGAATACTTTAAACACTTTCGAAATTGAAATAAAAAAATTAAAATAAGAAAAACTGTTAATTTTAAAATAAACTTTTATATTGGGTGTATGATTTAAAACTGCCGGATTTTTTCATATTTTTAGCTTCTATTTGGATCCATTTTTCATCGCAAGTCATTAGTAGGTCCAAAACTGATTTTCAGTTATAGCGTTTAAACATCACTTCGGACATAAAAAATCATATCTCAAGATCACCCGGCTTCAATTCGTATGGTAAACAATTTTCCTGCTTTTTTAATGAATCCTGCTACTCGCAAACATCTTGATATTGCTGCCAATGATTTTGCAAACTCTTGTTGAGTTTGAAAACAATCTTCATGGTATAGTGCTTCCAATTCTTGGTCTTCGAACTTTTTTGTCTGGGCTGGGCGAAAATAGTTCTGACTAATTCGATAGTAGCTAGATGGGAAGAACTAAACTAGCAACCTAAAAATTTGGTTATACATTTCCGCTTATACACTAGCTCAAACCCTCTGACCTATCAAACTTATTTTCTAGTTATAGTGTTGGTTATATAAAATAAATTGCAACAATTTAACACAAATCACAAAAACATTTATACACATTTAAATATTTATTTGCATTAAGGCGGCCCCGTTTACTTTTAGCAAAAATAATGTATCGATGTTCCCGACTAAAATGAAGGTATAAAACATAAAATGAGCGATATCTTTGAAATATTTGTTAGCGTATCTAAATAAGTATTAATTGTTAGCGAGTTTACAAAATTTCTAAATGCATATCACAAATCTATTCTTGTTTGCCAACAAAAATTAATTTTCATGAAAATCGAAGTTATCGGGTGTTAATATAATCCCTAGATGAGAAATATGTAAAAAATCAAAAAACGTAGAAAAGGAAATACTGAACCCAGTACAAACTGTTAAACTTGGGAACATCCACAATTTGTTATTGGGCGCCACCCTAATATACATACATATTAAGAGCACAAAGATTTAACTTGCAAAACTTTGGAGTTTAAAGTAAAACTGTTTTATGTTTTTCTCTGGCATTCATTGCGACTTTGCAGGGGTATACAGAGAGAGAGTGATGAAGAGAAGAAAACCCAAGAAATAAAACAGAATAGAAGCCAAATTAAAACCATAACAATGTTAACTTTTATGTATAATTATGTATGTGTCTAATAAATTTATAGGGCCAATGACTAACTATGCCAAAAAATGTTTGGTAAACATTAGTTTTAGCCTTAAATTTTGTATTGTAAGTTAAAAGCCAGTTTTTTTTTCGCAACAACAAAACATTACCATACTAATGTAGGACATGCTGATAGTGGGTTTTAAAATTATTGGCACCACTAAATAAAACATTGTTCTCATAAAATCCGGCCACTTTCTGGTAATACTTTCGTTTTTACCATGGTTATTGTTTTTTAAATATAACTACCGCTGTTGTGTAAAAAAAATCATCAGTAGTAGTAAATATTCCTAGAATATCCGAAATTGTTTGCAAAAAGCTGACCAAAAGCACTGTCAAATATGCTATAAGTAATCCTTAAGCACAAAAATAAAGCAAAAATATTATTCAAACCAACTATCTTACAAAGAAAATACTACGTTCTTCGACAATGATCATACAATAAAATAAAACACCATTGTAAGCACCGACAGATGAAAACGAATGGACTAAAATAGAGGTATAAAGCAGAATGTTGCTTTAAAACGAGAATGCATTCTTTACCACAAAGTTTTAACAAAATTTAACAACTCCCTTATACAAAAGTGAACCTCAAAACCATCCGGACTAAAAAGAGCCTTTTTTTGGCATTCAATTTGCAGTTGTGTTCTAAAGAGTAAACCTTTTAGCACATCGTTAGCGATAAATTGGGATATTTATATAAAATAATTCCTGCAGAATTATTTGCTGCCTCCACTCATGTGTATAGTTTTGACCAAATTTAGTTCCTTGTCATTATTCAAAAGCTGCAATGGATTATTATCGAAGTAGACGTAATGGAAAACTATATGAACTCCCTTTTTGTCCCCATTTTCGACAAATTGAATAATTGTCAATGGAATATTAAAGCGAAGTAGTAGGACTGCAGTTCTTGACATTACAAAATGTTAGCGATTTTTGCCCTCAACTTCAGCAAATAGATATATTCGGTGTAAAATACAAAGAATAACAATTTTCTTAACAGGTAACTTGACATTAATTTCAACCTAATACATCTCGTGCCCTTAATAAAAGAATACTGTATAATTTTTTTGCCATTTCGAAATAATTGAGTTTAAAATTTTTGTATTGTAGACATCTAGAACAAAAGTAATATTTCAATTGATCTTTTGACCAACTTTGTGGAAGTAGAATTTCACCAAATGTTGACCACATATAGAATCAGTTATGGTGTACATTCGAGAGACAGCCGATTTTTTTTTTTTGATTTCAAAGAGTGCCGGGTGAAATATTGTGACACTAGGCCTAAAAGTTAAGTGCTGACAATTTGAGCCAAATTGGACAACGATTTCTGGACGCGCATCGAGGTCAAAGTTCAGATATATGCAAAATTTTACTATTTATATTAAATAAATACGTGAAACTCGTTAACTTTCTCCATTGTTTTCTAGAAATATGTAGATTTATTTACATTCATGAATGTTACATTAAAAAAAAATTACCCAAAAACTGTATTATCGCCAAAATTCGGAAAAAATGCAAATTTGTCAGTATTTTTAAAAAATTTCCTACTAAATAAATACTTTTGCAATTGAATGCAAAAGAATCGGAATGTGAATCGGAAAAAAATTAACATATTTCGAGAAAAATTAAAATAAAAGCCAATTTTTATTTAAAACATATCCGTATTTACTTGTGTATGAGCAAGCTGAGAGAAACAATAATTGCTCTCTTCACACCTACTTGTGATATATGAATTCAGCATACTTGTGAGAGAATTAAACACATCAAAATACTTGAAATTTTAACTTTGATTTTCCGATTAAATACAGACCGAACGACTTTATACACTTCTATACAATATTTGGCAATTTTTTTGAACACTTTTCAGGACACTTTTTTAGCCGAAACACGATAATTTTGCTCAAGCGAAAAAAAAATATTTTTTCTTAATTTTTGACACTTAATTTTATTTATGTTGGAATTAATTTATAGAACAGAGTTTCAATTTTTGGCATTAAAAATAGAAACAAATTTAAATAAATTAAAATTTAAACATTTTTATACAACTCTGTGAGTCTGGTGAAAATTTAAGACACCAATGCAATCTCAGAACTAATACATTCTCACGACTTAGGTTTTTGACAACAGACTTAGGTTTTTTCCCTCTCAGTAACGGTTCTATGGATATATTATTTTATGCCTTTAACCATAGAATAAACACATAGAACGGAAGGAGAGAGTAATATATATGGAAAAATTACTCTCTTTTGGCTCTCAGTTACCTATCTAGTTGTTGTCTATGCCTTTAACCATAGTAATATATAGATATATAATTGGTCGACTCACAAGGTCTCCTAGCATGTCATATTGTCACAAAGTTCTAACATTTTACGATTCGGCGGCTCGGCTTAACCGAAACTTAGGCATTCGGCGCAGGTATCTGTTGGTTGTTCACGATAACGCAATAATCATAGCATACAAAGTTGTATTATTTTAGAAAATTTCTAGCTTGAAAGGCAATAATAACATTTTCAAACCATTGTGAAATATTAGGACATTGTGACAATATGACATGATAGGAGACCTAGTGAATCGATATATATATTCGTATGGTTAAAGGATACTACTTAAAATATCTAGTATTTTATACATGTCTAGTATCTGGTACTTGTATGCAAACTTTTACTATTTACTATACACTCATTTACTAAACCAAACACTAGTCAAAATATAATTACTATGTATATGAGCCACAGTTAAGTTAATGCTTTAAATATTAAGCAATTTAATATATACAAGTCACAAATTTTTTCTATGCCTATATGTTCGTTGTCGCTTTTTGTAGTAGTAAGTATATGTTGGCAACATGAAATAGTTCATGTTATTTTAGGATTATAAATTTGTTTTGCATTTGTGTGTGTATGTTTTTTTTTTGCAGTTGGTAAGAAACTTTCACAAGGAACTATGCTCTAAATATAATGGGAATGAGCTTAAGCAGACACAAAATACATGTAAATTTGTTATGTTTAATTTTACGCTAAAATGTTATAAAATTTAATATCACCTGCAGTCTTTGCATCAACTGTATATATGTAAATACATACATGGGTTTTTGATGCACACATAAAAGTACATGCGAAATGTTGTATAAAAGATATAAGTAACTATTTAACGATGTACTTAAATTAACATTTACTTAATTCTAGTAGTTGAGTGATGAGGAAATTAAATAAAATTTTTATTACTGTCGTTTAGATAATCTGAAGAGGTATACTTATTACCAGGGCCCTAGTCCACAAACAACTTTTCACTTTGCACTTATCAAATTTAATTTTTTGGCCATAAGGGTTTCTGTTCCACAATATTCTTTACAAATCTCACTTTGCAATAAGCAAATTTTTGTAAAGTCTTTGTTCTCTTTGCGTTCTCTGTGAAAAGTGTCCCACAAAGCATTTAATCATCATTGCGCTTATGGCTTATTACTTTTCACTTTGCTTTGATAAATAGAACGTGTTAAAATGAGCCGCAAAATAAAAATGGAAAAAAAAACTTGCAGTATTACATGTGATTAAAGAACAAGTAAGAGTGCTATATTCGGCTATGCCGAATCTTATATACCCTTCACCTTTGTTGTGGATGCATTATTATTACTTTTTATAATAATTAGTATATACGTACGTATATTACCCACTTTCACACATGCTAACATACGTATTGTTGCTTTTTTGTAAAAAAAAACAATGAAACCAACACACATCCAAACATACGTGTTGTTGCTTTTTTGTCAAAGCATGCAATAAATAGTCTTTTGTTGATGAAATTTTCAGAGGTTGTCTCGGATTTTTGCTCATATCTCCGTTATTTATGGGCGGATTAAGCTGATTTTAAATAGCAAACTTCTCGAAAGCATTTCTGACAGAATTATTGAAGACTTGGATCTCGAAGATATCTGGGGTCTTCAGAAAATTGATTTCAACTAACAGACGAACAGACAGACAGATGGACATAGCTTAATCGACTCCACTACCTTTAAGGATTCAGAATATATATACTTTATAGGGTCGGAAAATTATATTGTGGAAATTACAAACGGAATGACAAACTTATATATACCCTTCTCACGAAGGTGAAGGGTATAACAAGTAAGAGTGCTATGTTCGGATGTGCCGAATTTTATATTCACCAAATTATACTTTGAAATACAAATTTTAAATATTTTTAGGTAAACAAATATTTTCTTTTAATTTTCATTTCAAAATGTTTTTACATTTTTTTTAAATTTTTTTAATGACAAAAATTTTATGCCAAATTTTTTTAAATTTTTTTTTATTTTTTTAGTCACAATTTAATGCCAAAGATTTTTTAATATTTTTCCAATTTTTTTTTTTCATTTTTAAAATTTTTTTTTTAATTAAATTTCTTGTTATAACCGCGTCTTCACTATCGTCGAATATAAATTCACGTGTGAACGTTTTTACCTTGCACATTTTTGACAAACTTATCAAAATTTGTTTTGTAAAAATAGAATTTACAGTTTTTGTGGAACGAAACAGCATAATTATATGCAAAGTCTTTGCAAATTACACTTTTCAATATTAAATTTGCATTTTGAACAAGAGAACGTACGTGGAACAGAAATTGCAAAGAGAATATAAAAATTGCTAAAACTTTGCAAATTACACATATCAATTTCAATTTATCACTTATCAAATTTGTGCTCATAAAACACTTTTTGTAGAGCAATTTTTTTGGTTGTGCTGCTGAATACAATATTAAGAGCGACTTACTTTGCATTATGATGAAACAGACCCAAGATATTTCTCAAAATGTCTTGGGTCTTGAAAAGCTTAACCTTAAATATATAAAGAAGAAATTTTCTATAAAAAGAGTTCCAGTTTGGGAAGCATCATAAAACAAACCAAGCATAACAAAGACTTTTTTCTTCTCCATACAAAGTACGTCTAATAAACATACATATACATATGAGGCTTAGCAGAACAAAAGGATATTTTTATGCTCATTTACAATTTTTGGAAAATTGTGCTTTATTTATTTCGCCCCCTTAAAGTACTGCATGAACTCGATAACAACCCAGCAAAAACTTTACTTATTTAGTAAGCCAGCAAGTAATATTGCAGCCAAGGCATAACTACTTATTATTTGACTGAAACACTACTTACCCTTGTTCGAGATTTGTAAAAAATTCATGGGTCAAGCTTACAAATGTACTTACAATCAGTTAAAAAATAAGTACATAGTAAAAAAAAATAAATATGTAGCTAAAAAAAAAACACAAAAAATATTGCCTTGTGTGGGAATCGAACAGTCACATTATTTGCTTATGTTTGATAGTCAAGCTGCTAACTCACTGCTCCATGTACGAGTTATTTTATTGTAAGTTAACAATAGTTTTAACATCAACATATAAATGAATACGATATGAACAAAAAAATTAATGGCTTTGACAGGTGGCTAACCACTAACCTCCCGTTTTCCAGTCAAACACACTAGATAGCTGTGCTAAATGCAAAATTTCATTACCAACCTGTATAAAAATAAGTACTTATTCTAGTAAATAAAATAATGTGCTGGGTAACCACCACTCATTACAAAATAATGCATGAAATAACTAGTTGTCATTACAAAAATTTGCAAAATTTTTGCTGGGAAGTTTCTTACTTATTAAGAGATGCATCTAACTTTTTAAATAAAGTACGTTTTAGTAAAAAAATAAAAAATTAAATTTTTTATACGTATAACAAGTAACAAAGTATGATCGGTCAAGCCCGACCATATAATACCCTACACTAAGTAAAAGAGCAAAAACATTTTTCTTTTAAAATTTCAATAATTTATATATGTGAGTGATTTTCGGAAGTGGGATTTATATGGGGGCTATGACCAATTATGGACCGATCACCATGAAATTAGGTCGTGCGTTTTGTGTTTATATGAAATGTTGAATTTTGTGAGTATACCAACATTTTTAAGAGATTTATGCACGTTAAAGTGATTTTCGAAAGCGGGTCTATATGGGAGCTATGACTAATTATGGACCGATCGTAAAAAAATTTGGTGACATGAATTTTGTATATATAAAACTTATTTGGAGCGCAATTTGTGGAGATACATTTATAAATTAAACATTTATGACCGATAAAGTCCAATTTCGGAAGGACATTTGTATTGGACCGATTTCAGCCAGTTTCAATAGGCTTGGTCCCTGGGCGGAAAAAATAATATGTACCAAATTTGATCGAAATATCTTCAAAATTGCGACCTGTACTCTGCGCACAAGGTTTACATGTACAGCCAGCCGACCATACGGACGGACATCGAAAATGCTAAATATTATACACTAGGGTGGCCGTTAATAAACGTAAATTGGATTTTGGCCATTCTCACCCTCCAGTTTGGTGAACATTAGTAAAAAAAATCATCCCTCTGAAGTTTTGATATGCATTTACAAGGGGAAAAAATTCATTTTTTTCAGTTTTTGTAAAAATTTTGCCATTAACAAATTGCTTTTCCAATTTAATTTAAAAGAATAGAAATGTGTACGTAATTGTCGTTCTAATGAGACATAAAAAAACAGAAATTTATGACGAAAACATTAAACAATTTTCAATTAGGGAGGATAATGGTAAATTCCTTGCATTGTATTGCAATTTCAAAACACAAACTATGCAGAAGAAATTTTAAATCAGAAAACAGCTCTGTGGGATCCGCTGAATTGCTTACAAATGATTTGTTTACTTTTTGTACTTTGTGCAATACTGGTTTTAGGAAAAGATGGTACGCCAAATTATAATCAGTATATTAATCACTTAAATGTTTGGCTTTGTAACATTGCTGGTTTGACGAAATTAAAACAAAATGGGTTTTAACTCAAATCATAGATCCTCAATACGTTTAACGGCCATTGACAGCCATCAAGTATCACAAGCCTTCATTATATAACGATGAATATAATGTGTAATAACAATTTTGACTTGAAAGAAAATTTTCTAGACATTTTAGTTTTCAGATATGAAATACTCTATTTCATTTTGGCAATTGTTATTTGTTTTTTTAATTTAATACTGCACAATTCATGAGTATGAAAGCTAAATGAAAATTAAAATGAAAATATAAATTTAGCCTTTTTATTTACTCTTTAGTCTCGAAAGAAAGAAAAAATCCTCGAAGCTAAAACCAAAATTTTGAAACTAAAGAGTAAATAATACCCTATTATTAATCGATTAACCGTTAATCGGTTAACCGATTAATTTTGGACGGTTAACTGTTCGAATAATTTGAAATTGCCGATTTTCAAATAACAAATAAACCGATTAATTTGTGTCGATTAACTGAAATTCCTTTTTTTTGGCACTTTAAACAATTTTTTTGTATTTATTTTTCCGTTTCAATTTAAATACAAACTTCAAATTAAAATTAGATATTTTTGAACATCCAATAAACATGATTAGTGAGTATGTATAACAACTGACATATTTAATTTACATGTATTTAAAACTTTGCATTTACATGTATAGACGAAACTTTTTTTTGAAATGAGTCTTTTATCATAATTAAACGAAACTATTAAATTAATCAATATCTAAAACAATCCAAAAAGTAATATTCTTTATCATGCTTTTGATTTCTCCAACATATACAATCAGCAAGAGAGTTTTTTTCCAAGAACAGTTTTATTAAATCTAAAGAAAAAAATCGTTTAAATTATATTCTTTTTATAAAAGATTATTCATTTGCTCATTTGCTGCAACAACGTCATAATTCAAAAAAGTCGTTTCGAGAAAAACGTCTTTGAATATTTTATGACATTTTACTATTTCTTAAATAAATTTTCAACAAATCATGCTATTTCAGAAATATAAATAGTAGATGTTAATATCTTTCTAATCTGTATTTAACCCAAATTTTTACTTATCATATATACGAGAAAACATGAATTTTAATTTTGATGTTTACAACAAAAAAAACACTCTCACACAAAAAATAATTGCTTTTTTGAAAACTGATGAAACTATATGAACGATTATAGAACAGCGCATATTTTGTATTACTTAGTTCATAAAATACAGATTTTGAGTTATGGCGTTGTTGAAGCAAATTGCTATTTTTTATGTTTTTGTACACAAAATTCGTTGTAGTATTTTCAATTTAAAATGAAAAAAGAAATTATTCGGTTAATCGAATAATTTTAAATTAACCAATTATTAACCGAATAAATCTAAACCTCGATTAATTATTTGCTCGATTAACCGATTAAACCAGAAACCCGATTAATTGAATACCCTAGTAAATAAAAAGGCAAAATTTAGCCTCAAAAAGGCTAAACTGGCAACACTGCATATAATATATATGTGACGTATACTTTATATATAATTTTAATACAAATCTTAATAATCATACGCCACATATGTATTATTAATATATTAGTACGAAGCCTAAAAAATTACATATGGGCATTATTTTGGCAGATATAAAAATTAATTATTGATTTTTATTTACATACATTCCATGTCATCGTACTTGACATTTGTGCGCCTATAGAGTGAAATAAATTTTGCAAATATAAAAGTATCTGAAAAATAATTTGGTCCATTCCGAGGGTACTATATTTTATAAAACTAATAGGTACTTTCAAAGCATTGCTGTCCAAAATGTCGAGCGAACTAAGGGTATACCATACGCGACAAGAAATGGAAGTAATTTTCAGGTACATGTAGAAATATTCGAAAAGTTGCGAATCGTGAGAGGCGTTGTTTTCGTTTAATTTGATAAACTAAACCAAATATTTTTTCTCTACAATCCGTTATATTTAAATAAAAACAATCATTGGATGATTTTATAATAAATAAAATTTAATATCGTACGTGACATGCCCTACGTGTAAGATTTTTCTCTTATAATAAAACAATATATATTCGGTTTCAACAAACTATTTGATAATTTCATAAGAACAATCAGAGTCTAATTCATTTCATACTACGCAATTAAATTAAAAAATTAAATACAGTCAGTTTAAACTCTTATTTTTGTACTTAAAATGTTGTAATAAGATTTAAATACTTTCACATAGTAACATTTTAGTGTTTTCTCCTATTGAAATCATCTTGAAAAAAGTTGTAATTATACTTTGTGTTGTAGTACTTCAAAATATATTGACATTTATATAAAAATGGTTTAGAGATCCAAATGCTAGTTTTTATACGCTCAGAAATGAAATATTTTTTGAAGAAATCCAAAGTCAGTTATTCAGGCATTTGATTGTAAAAAACACCTGCTAAAATAGAACGTGAGTTGCTGGGTGTCACATATGAATACTTTGACTCTTAAAAATTGTAAAAGTAGTCCTGTAAACAGCATATTCCTTTAAATTGCTCTCACGGTTTTTAATGTAAATGAAAATAAATACTGGAAATATCTCGAAAATTAATCGTACGATTTTAAAATTATCTACGCTTGATTTCAATCGGATATGTATTTTCCATTTACTTTGTGATATTTTTCATATAGATATAAAAAAACAAGTAAGAAAATATGGTCGGTCAAGCCCGACCATATAATACCCTACACTAAGTAAAAGAGCAAAAAAAAATTTTCTTTTAAAATTTCAATAATTTATATTTTTGAGTGATTTTCGGAAGTGGGGTTATATGGGGGCTATGACCAATTATGGACCGATCACCATGAAATTAGGTCGTGTGATTTATGTCTATATTAACTATGTTAACTATGTTGAATTTTGTGTGTTTACCAACATTTTTAAGCGATTTATGCACGTTAAAGTGATTTTCGGAAGCGGGTCTATATGGGAGCTATGACTAATTATGGACCGATCGTAACAAAATTTGGTGACATGAATTTTGTGTATATAAAACTTATTTGGAGCGGAATTTGTGGAGATACATATATAAATTAAACATTTATGACCGATAAAGTCCAATTTCGGGAGGACATTTGTATGGGGGCTAGGTGAAATAGTAGACCGATTTCAGCCAGTTTCAATAGGCTTGGTCCTTGAGCCGAAAAAATAATATGTACCAAATTTGATCGAAATATCTTCAAAATTGCGACCTGTACTCTGCGCACAAGGTTTACATGGACAGCCAGCCAGCCAGCCAGCCAGCCGACCAGACGGACGGACGGACGGACGGACGGACATCGCTTAATCGACTCAGAAAGTGATTCTAAGTCGATCGGTATACTTTAAGGTGGGTGTTAGACCAATATTTTTGGGCGTTACAAACATCTGCACAAACGCATAATACCCTCCCCACTATGGTGGTGTAGGGTATAATTAGATTGCAATAAATTCTTTGGGTTTTTCAAATACCATTTTCCCACATTAGTTGATTTCTATATGGTGGACATATGCCATGTCCGTCTCTGTCTTGAAATATACATTCCGAAGCCAAAAAATAACTTTCATACATAACTGATACTAATAGTTGCTATTTAAAATAGAGAAAATCGGAAAGCATATTCTGCATATGGTTGCCAATTGATAGCACCGAATACAGCACTTTTAATTGTTTAAATTAATTTCATCTACAGTTTACCACTACTTTTGTATTTATCAGTTTATATAAACAAAATTTTAATAAGTAAGTAGTGTATTCTAACCTTTTCGCATTTAACCCTTTTATTGTACCCTTTTTGTGTAATTTTATTTTAACTTGCCAGCTAAATAGTTGAGTTGCTAAACTTAAACCTGTATTCATACATGAAATAAAAATGTCAAAAAGGAAGTATTGCCTAGTTGAAAAGGATGCATGACCAAAGTTCCTAACAAATTCTGAACAGAAATATCTATTTGATAATTGTTTGAATTTTTGGGTAGTTTTTTTTAGACACAAATAATATTTAGGAAAACTATATTGACTATTTTTTTCAAATTCCTGTCACTGCATCTAGGGTTCATCCCATTCACACTTAAAATTTACGACAATAGATTTCAAACGTGCGTTGGTAATGTTATGCATTTATAATGCTGGTTAATGTGTTTTCTTGCATAAAGGAATAAAGGTATAGTTATGTTAAATTCATGTTCAAATTCACATGACACACCCAAACCAAACATATTACAGCTAATATGACTAAATGTCAACACTGAGACAATGAATAATTAGTACAAAAAGCCTTAATATTGAATAGAATCTCTTCAAAAATATACAAAATGTTTCATATAATAATTTTCTTTTTAAACGAATCCTGCCACTAGCAACATTTGTAAATATCTTTACTTTCATATACATACGTTGACTATTGATAAGGAGGCGGTAACTGTTTATTAACTATTCATGGCGATCCATATTATATTTTGAGCAGTCCTTATCTTCACAGCAACAAGCCTAGGTTTCTTATGAAACAAATTATCCTATTATGTAGGAGAACAGAAATATCTATTGTTGACAGTAAAGCCGTTCCCAGCCACCTCGTTCTTTAATATCCTAACATAGAGCAAGCCAAAAATACATGCCAGAGCCTAGGTTTCTTATGAAACAAATTATCCTATTATGTAGGAGAACAAAAATATCTATTGTTGACAGTAAAGCTGTTCCCAGCCACCTCGTTCTTTAATATCCTAACATAGAGCAAGCCAAAAATATATGCCAGAGTTCTTGACGTGTATTTTTCTAGATCTCCTTTGTTTCGTCCCAATATTTCCCAATTCCAATTTATAGCAGTTTCTAAGATTTACCACCAAACAGAGTAATCGGGGTTGTCATAGAATCCAATCATTGTCGGAATCGGTTTTGAAAATGATAGAAAAAGTACATTGGTCTTGTGAAATTTAATGTTATCGGTTTTATATTCGATCTAGAATTTAATTCTTTATCAGTTAAACAAAAATTACATTGGATTTCATGTACCATTTTTGTCGTTTTCAAAACCGATTCCGACAATGTTTGGATTCTATGAGAACCCTAAAAACCCCGCAACGGCTACATGAGTCCATATAAATCAGCCAATAGAGAAGCGAATTCTCAGTCAACCAAAAATTAATTCTCCCCATCTAGATACCAAAGAATAGTTAAGGTTCTATAAAAGTGCGTTTGTAACCATGGCATAGCACTCTTGACCAGGAAACCATCCAACAATTTTGAAATTCACATATTTACATTTGGTAAAAATTGGCCAATTCCACAACAATACAACCACGGCTGAAAAAACAAAAACACTTGATACATTTTTTAAGATGACTTGAATTGGAAAAAACACTAAAATGTTACTATGTGAAAGTATTTAGCGCTTATTACAACATTTTAAGGGCAAAAAATAATAGCTTAAACTGACTATATTTAATTTTCTAATTTAATTGGTAAAAATTGGCGAAAACTAAGTATGTAGTACGAAATGAACTTGACACTGATTGTTTTTTTTTTTTGCTATTATCAAATTGTTTATTGAAACCGAATTCATGTATATTTTCTATTTATTATTTTAGTTTTTGTGTACATATATTTACAGAATATATAATCAGGGCTATTCCTATTCTCACTTTCACCATTCACCGTATTTTTGGAAGTGTAATTACAACAATAGTATGTAATTTCCTCAGCATTTCTAATTATAGATGTTGATACGTGATTTTTTTAACCTTAATTATTTAATTTTCGAAACTTTATTTAATATAAATATTGTTGTAAATATGCTTTCAAAAATAAGGTGAATGGTGAAAGTGAGAACAGGAATAGCCATGATTATTTTGGTATAATAGAAAAATCTGTCACGTACGTTATTTTATTTATTATAAAATCATTCAGAGATTGTTTTTTTTTTAAATATGACGGATTGTAAAGGAAAAATATTTGGTTTAGTGTAAGAAATTAAAAGAAAACATAGCGTCACTCGCGATTCGCAAATTTTCGCATATATCTACATGTACCTCAAAATCCAATTTATGTCACGTACGATATACCCTTATTTCGCTCGATATTTTGGACAACAATGTTTCGATAGAACTTATTATTTTTTTAAAATATAGTACCCTCTGAATGAAACATAAAGACCAAATTCATTTTCAGATACTCTTATTTTTCCAAAATCTGTACCACTCAATAAGAGTACAAATGTCACGTACGATGACATGGAATGGCCCATATGTAATTACTAGGGTATTCATTCGAGTAATGATCTTTCGATTAATCGAATAATTTCTTACGAATAATTATTCGAACAATTTAAAAATTACCATTTTCGAATAACGAATAATTCGAACAATTTTATGTAGAATAATCGAATAAATGTACATATTTATTTAAATTTATAAAATTGCTTTAAATTTTTTAAATTCCAAATTTAAATAAGTAATATTGACTTACAAAAATTGTATTGTTTCTGAAATTCAACTAAAGATAAAGGGAGTCTTTCGATCACTGTAGATAAGTGGACCGATAGCTCCTTCTATAAATATGTAAATATTACTGCAAGAAGTTACAATTCTAAAAACAAGTCTTTCAAAATGTTTAATTTAGGACTTGAACCAATGAAACTAAAAGGTACGGAATAAAATATTTGTTATTTACTGAATGATTTAGAATTGAGTAGATGGAATTTTTATGAGAAACCTTGTTTCTGGTCAACTTAATGAGTCATTACTCAAAATCTTATTTTTGGAAAAATTCAAGACGATAAAATTATGAGTTTACGTTCACCACAACTTTTTGAGATGAAATCAACTGCTGAAAATTCTGACATTTCCATGTTATGTCAAAAGATCGATGCATTAGAGAAGTTAATTAACAACTTTACTCGTAGTCGTAGTACTGAACGACAAAATAGAAACTATTCAGCATCTCGAAGTAAATCTCGAAATAAAGATTGCTGCTGGTACCACAATAGATTTGCTGAGAAAGCTAACAAATGCATCAAACCCTCTTATTTTTCAGAAAATTAAAAAGCGACAGTATAATACAATTTGTTATAAATAATTTAGAAAAAGTGAATAATTAATTTCCTAAAGAATTAGTTACTCTTTTTAAAACTCGAATTAATGAACGACCTTAAAAAGTTCTTAATACGTTTATATTGTACTTGAATTCAGGATCATGTCCAACTACCTCAAATTTTTTAAAGCATAGCTCCAAAACGGAAAATAAACAGTTTGCTAGTCAATTATTTTGTAGATTGTTTGGAAGGAAATCTGATCAGGATATTTCTGATGAAAATTTAATGGTGATGTTTGTTTTCGAATGTTTTTTAACATTATCAATACTTGAATTGTTAACTTTAATGTAATTTTTTGTTTTTCTTTAACAATAAAATATTTAAAAACCTACATCAAAATTTCATTCTTTACTTTTTTTAAAAAAAAAATAAATTATGTGAATAATTCTATTAATTTAGAACGTTTGATCGAATTATTCGAACAAGTTAAAATCGCTTAATCGAGTTATTCGTTTTATTCGAACAAGAGAAAAATCCAATAATTCGAATACCCTAGTAAATACTGTCAAAGTTATTGTTAAAGATATCGATTGAACAAATCTAAACTAAGCAAATATATGTTTTTGCGATTTCCAGATTTGTGTTGTATGTTTTATGTGTTAAAAATATAAAATGATCATGAAATATCATTAAATTCTTTAAAAAAAAAATAATTTAAAATTTTCTCGTTTTATTTTTTTCAATCTCTCCAAATGAGTTTCATATATAATTTGTCACTATTGTATCACTTTTTTGCACTACCTGCATTTTATGTTTGAATCTACAAACATATTTTTACACATTGAAATACATACTTATATATAGAACAAGGTGTGTGTATTTATGAGATATATATATGTATACAGTTGGTTCAAAACAAGTACGTGTTCTACTTTGTCACAATGCTGTCCTCTGTACGTGTGTGCTGCATAATGTCATTAACATTACTTTAAAGTCATTTGCTTTAAACTAGACTCACATATCCTCATACCAGCTTATAGAGCTACATGCTCCTTAATAGTGTTCTTATTTATATATGTATATTAGAGTGACAATCAGTTGTATGGAAAAAAATTTTTGTTAAAATTTTGAAGAGTGCCGGGTGGAATATTGTGACACTAGGCCTAAATGTTAAGTGCTGAAAATTTTAGCCAAATCGGGCAACGATTTCTGGACGCGCATCGAGGTCAAAGTTCAGATATATGCAAAATTGTACTGTTAATATGGAATAAATAGGTGAAACTCGTTAGCTTTCTGCATTGTTTTCTAGAAATATGTAGATTTATTTATATTAATGAATATTACATTAAAAAAAAAGTTTTGGAAATTAACCCTGTATCTCCTTTGGTTCAAAATGACCCAAAAACTGTATTATCGCCAAAATTAGAGAAAAATGCAAATTTTTCAGTTTTTGAAAAAAATTTGCTACTAAATAAATACTTTTGCAATTGAATGCAAAAGAATCGAAATATGTACGTAATTATCGTTGTAATGAGATATAAATGACAAAATTTGATTAAAAAATGATAAAGTTATTACAAATTCGCCAGACCATTACCGTGTTTCAGACCACTTGAACAAAAAATTTAGAAAAAAAATTTAGATATTTCGAGAAAAATTAAAATAAAAGCTCATTTTTACTTAAAATATGTCCATATTTACTTGTATATGAGTTTTTGTCTTCGTAGGATACCGTTAACCTATTCGCAGGTATGGCCAAAAAAAATAATTTTTTTTAACGGCTGTTTCAAAACTCTATTTTCAAATTTTTAAAAATTTTGTTAAACAAATTTCAGATTTTTTCGATCATCACATTGGGGTTTATTGAGATCAAAATAGGGAATAAAAATATGAAAAAATTATGTCAATACCTCTTACAGTTTTTCCGTACCTGCGATTGAAATTTTGCGTTTTTCAAGAAAAACTAATTTTTTGTCCATATTTAGGCGAATGAGTCCAATTTCCTTACTGTTATAAATTTTAAGTAAAACCTATTCTTAATATTATAGTCCTTGTAATTTTAAATATGTTCTGAAAGTTTTACTAAAATCGGAAAACGATAACCTTTGAATCGTGAAGGTCAAATGCCAAATTTTTCAATATTTGGAATTTCTAATGAAAAGATAGCGAAATGTTACATATTTTTGGGCCGATTTTCATGAAACTTGAGGAAAATATATATTGGGGTCTAGCATTTACAACAACAGTGCAAAAATGAATTTTAACCTTTAAGAGGACTTGGGGTCAAAATGGTTGTGTTTTTCTTGATTTTAAAAGTTGAGAATAATTTGGACCCCAAGTGCTGCTAAGGGTTAATTTCCATTTTTGTGCTGTTATTTTAAATTCTGGACTTTATGTTATATTTTCCTCAAGTTTCATGAAAATCGGCCCAAAAATATGTAACATTTCGCTATCTTTTCATTAGAAATTCCAAATATTGAAAAATTTGACCTTTGACCTTCACGATTCAAAGGTTATCGTTTTCCGATTTTAGTAAAACTTTCAGAACATATTTAAAATTACAAGGACTATAATATTGTGAATAGGTTTTACTTAAAATTTATAACAGTAAGGAAATTGGACTCATTCGCCTAAATATGGACAAAAAATTAGTTTTTCTTGAAAAACGCAAAATTTAAATCGCAGGTACGGAAAAACTGTAAGAGGTATTGACATAATTTTTTCATATTTTTATTCCCTATTTTGATCTCAATAAACCCCAATGTGATGATCGAAAAAATCTGAAATTTGTTTAACAAAATTTTTAAAAATTTGAAAATAGAGTTTTGAAACAGCCGTTAAAAAAAATTATTTTTTTTGGCCATACCTGCGAATAGGTTAACGGTATCCTACGAAGACAAAAACTCATATACAAGTAAATATGGACATATTTTAAGTAAAAATGAGCTTTTATTTTAATTTTTCTCGAAATATCTAAATTTTTTTTCTAAATTTTTTGTTCAAGTGGTCTGAAACACGGTAATGGTCTGGCGAATTTGTAATAACTTTAACATTTTTTAATCAAATTTTGTCATTTATATCTCATTACAACGATAATTACGTACATATTTCGATTCTTTTGCATTCAATTGCAAAAGTATTTATTTAGTAGCAAATTTTTTTCAAAAACTGAAAAATTTGCATTTTTCTCTAATTTTGGCGATAATACAGTTTTTGGGTCATTTTGAACCAAAGGAGATACAGGGTTAATTTCCAAAACTTTTTTTTTAATGTAATATTCATTAATATAAATAAATCTACATATTTCTAGAAAACAATGCAGAAAGCTAACGAGTTTCACCTATTTATTCCATATTAACAGTACAATTTTGCATATATCTGAACTTTGACCTCGATGCGCGTCCAGAAATCGTTGCCCGATTTGGTTCAAATTTTCAGCACTTAACATTTAGGCCTAGTGTCACAATATTCCACCCGGCACTCTTTGAAATCTAAAAAAAAAAAATCGGCTGTCACTCTAATGTATATGTATGTGCATTTGTTTGCATGTAGGTGTTTAACAATGAATATACTTATGTGTATATAAAGGTGGCTCTGTATATATGGATGTAAAATAATGTCTATGTTTTTTCTACTAAACTGAAAGCTTAGCTTGTTTGAGTAGACCATTTTATAAAATTTGTACCCTGGCGTCAATATTTGGTGACGCAAAGAAAATATATGAAATCTTGGTATCATGTGATATGATTTTAATGCCGTATTTGAATTCTCTCAATATTTAAAAAATATTCAAAGTTTTGTAATTTTATTATTGCATCCACCGGAAAAGTTACTTATATCGGTCAAAAAAACTTATATAGTCCCGACGTTTCCTGGGTTGGGTCTAGCAATCGAGATTAATCGATTTGAAGTATGTATTGTATAGGGAAAATTGTATGTTTTTCTTGAGTAGGAAACTCAGTTTTTAATATTTTTTTTTTTTAAACTCATTTGAAATTTTCTAATACTATACCCAGAGAAAAAGAAAATAGTTGTACATGTTTTGAGTTACAATTTCCAAATTTTTACAGGGTTTTAAACAATATTATGGTTACTGTAATTATGTATATGATTGCGGTAGCCATAATATGTTTAAGATACAATTCACATGATTGTAGCAATCATACGTACGATTGTAGAAATTACATACATATTTGCGGCAATCATTTTTATGATGTATTACTTCACCATATTGTGTTGTTCTCGGATTATGGATATCATACTCTGAGTACAACATAATAATATCCATCATCATAATAATGCATTATAAACATGATTTCCATAAGCATATATTAATTTACTACAAACATATGCGTATATACTTGCTACAATTATGTGAATTTTAACTGCAATTATATACACAATTACTGATACTTACTAAATACAAACCGATATATTTCGATTTCTAGACCGATATAACTTTTCCCTCCGATCGCATAGTGTTATAGGCGAAATTCGACCTAGTTCGAATTCAATTTGAATTTTACGAACCATATTTTCTCTCTGATCTGGTGTTAGTTAAAAGATATGATTAAAACCATCATAATACTTAAGCGTAATTTTATATACTTTTCATTGGTTTATAACCGTTGTCAGGCTTTCTTTTTGATTAATAGTTTTAACGATTTTGCTTATTTAATGAGATAAATAAAAATAATTCATTTTAAATAACAGAAAGTTTAGTGTTTTCCGTCGTTGTCTTAAACATATAGCGAAAAACGAAAAAAAAAATTGTTCCAATTGAATTATATGAGGTTTATCTATATATATAAAAATGAAATGGTCCATGTATGTAATGGCATCACGTGAGAACGGCTGGCGCTATTTGGCTAATTTTCAGGACATGATTTGTAAAGAAAAAAAATCAAAAATTCCGTGTAAAACTCGGATTTTTTTATTTTTTTGAGTCCAGTCAACTGTAATAAAAAAGCTCCCTAAAGTATGCAGTACAAATTTAGACATTTTATTTGCAAATAAATGAGAACAGGCAGGTGTATATGGGTTGGAGAAACTTGAAGAACTAACATTAGTAAATGCTACCGGGCGAAGCCGGGGCGGTCAACTAGTAAAATATAAAAATGTTGTATGTTAGCACACAAACGCGCAACAGATCATGTTGCTCCATCTGTTTTTATGAGTAGTGTAAAGATTAAGGAATCAGAAGCTCTTGATATTCTAGGCATGAGTATTTAATGTGATGTCCGCTGGACAAAACACATTTATCAAGTGTCGTAAGAAGCATTAAACAGAATTGGTTTTCTAAAATGATATGGGAAATAATTCTCTCCATCTGATCTCCATAACTATTTACAGCACTTATATCCGACCCAAAATGGAATATAACTTTAATGTGTGGGCCGGCGCTTCGAAGTCTATTTTGGAGTTACTCGACCGTGTACAGGGCGAAGGTGCTTATAGGCGACAGTCGGATATGCAGCTCTATTGACTCACTGAAACATCGTCGCAATATGGGCAAAGATCGTAAACTTTTGAAAACCGATGTCTTAGAATGAATTATTCTTTTATTATAGTTGTGGACATCCACAACTTTTTTTGCAACAACCCTAGTGTATATGTACGTATGTGTGCGTACACTCATCTAAATGTCTTATTACTTTAATGTCAGTTTGTGGCACATACATTCTTGCGTGTTTGCTTATATGTTTCTGTGTGTACCGAACAAACATTTTATCATGCCAACACTGCAGTAGTTTAAAATTTTAATTAAATAGTTTTTTTTCTTCTCATCTTTCTTTATACATAAGTACCTACATTTTTATAAGTATGTTTGTGTGTAAATACTTCAATTAATTATAAATGCAATATTTATGGTACAACTTTTCAATATGTTATGCAAATTTAGTTGTGGTATTTGTGGACTTTATGTACGTATGATTAATTTTGATTTTATTAAATATTAATCATACGCATCGTATTAGTATTCGCCTGTGTAACTTTAACAGTGATACAAAAGTGAACGAAAAAAAAAATATGCAGGGGTTCTCATGAAGCAATTCTGTTTTGTTAGAGTCCATAGTTTATCGAAATACTTCTAATTTTTCTCAGTGTATTCATTTAAGTAAATCAGCGGTACTCTTAAAATTACAAATTTAAAACGTCATGAATATTTTATTTAGCTATTTATTTTTAAATTATTTCTTTTCTAATAATATTTATAAACAATTGGTTGGAAAATTGCTGTGATATGGTAGGTTAACAAAAATTAGCATAACCTATATTTATTTACTATGGTTTGAGAAAACGATTTTAGTATGATTTCCAACTAAAATAAGAAACAAACATTTTAATGCCTCGCAACTTAGAGGTTGAAAAATTAGCGTTTTTTGAGATTAACACATTATACACACCACCGAAGTAGGGAGTGTATAATTAGAAGATATTTCGAAAAATGTTGGTACGTAAAACTTGTTCGGTTAAAACTGGCTGAAATTAGTCCATTATTTCAGCTATTCTCCATACAAATTTCCTCTCGAAATTGAACTTTATTAGTCATAACTGTTTAATTCATATAGGTACCTACACAAATTTCGCTACAAATATTTTTTTGTATATATACGGAGATCGTGTCTCCTAATTGTATGATGATCGGTCATTAATTACTCATAGCTCCCATATAAGGCCCGCTTCCGGAAATAACTTTAAGGAGGACAAATCTCTTAGCAATATTGGTTAACACATAAAATTAAACTGAAATAACTTTCATATAGACTTAAAGCGCATGGCCTAATTTCAATGCGATCGGTCCGTAATTGGTCATAGCTCCCATATAATTATTGAAATTTAAAAAAAAATAATTAATTTGCTCATTAACTTAAGGTACGGTCACACATGACAAATATTTACTCAAAAAAGCATATTATAGAAAAAATTTGTTTGACGTTACAGGTGTTATGTAACGTGTATTAAAATGTATTAAAAGTTAACAAAATAGGATTTTATTTGTGACCAAAATCAGTTTTGCATTTTATGTGGTGTACTGTGACTCCCCGTATCTCATTTATAATTTAATCTGAATGTTTGGATCACACTGAATAGTTTTCACACAGTCATTTCCCTTAACTTTGAAATCGGACCTAATGGATGTAGTATTATGCTTGTTAGATTTTTAATATAAATTGGTTTTATAAAACTATACTCAGACCTTATAACTCATAGCTCCTTACATAAAAAAGTGGTCAACTTGTGAGAGTTCAGGCATTCTCTAGGAATTGTAGACGCTACAGCTTTAAAATATTAAACCTAAAAATTTACGTTTGGTCTATTGAAAGAAAAAAGTCTATATATATCAAATCCTCTTGTTTGCATTCTTTTTCAAGATCTAATATTTCTTAACCCGAAAGGGAAGCTAGTGAATGATTTGAAGAATAGAACATCGAGAGAATATTCTTCAGGTAATGCTAGAACATGATCAATTACCATAAATGTGGCGGAATATCTTCGATGCGGCCTTGAATTTCTGATCCATGAACGGGTGGTTGAAGGTTTATTGGAATAGACTTTTGACTTCAACTGACCAACGGTATGAATTTACACGATATATGATGCCAATTCTGTGGGTCGATTCACTATGCTTTTTAAACCACAATAGTTTCGTTTAAAAATGTTAACCACAAAATTAACCACTTTTGCTATTCACTAACACTTTAAACGATATCTGCTGGCGTTTAAAGTGTTTTACTTACTTTGCACATAACTATTTAAAATTTACAAATAAAAGGTATTTGTTTTGTTTTTTTTTATTCTTATTTGTTCTTTTTTCCTATTTTGACATTTAATTTTTCAGAGTTGCCACGTAAAAAATTTGAGAAATATAAAACTGTTTACCATGGTTAAAAATAAGTTAGTGAATCACAAAGTGGTTAGTGCAAACATGAGAATGTGTGGTTAAAGTTAACACCTACTAAAGTGTTAAAAGTTAGTGAATCGACCTACTGAGCTCCAAAACTAGAGAGTACACAATCAGTTAATGTTTTATTTGATGATAGATGACTAAAAATCTATCAAATTCCAAATTTATGTAATTTTCAACATTAAAACCATATAAGCTGGACTTGTGCAAAATAGAGATTTACAATTTGTTCATGTGAGCGAAAAGAAGATTTTCTAAACAAAAAGTGGTAATAATAATAAAATTGTTTCCGAGTTTTAAAAAATGTTGAAAATCTGATTTTACGTACACAGATCACATTTGGCCCGGGCCAGTGAAAGAATAATATGATTGATTTAGAGTATTTAAAAGTATGTTTTGAGATTTAAATGATAGTTTTGAGATTTTAGAACTCTTATGCTAAATTAAAAATTTCACTAAAAAACAATTAAGAAAGTATGGTCGGTCAATCCCGACCATATAATACCCTACACTAGTTAAAAGAGCAAAAACATTTTACTTTTAAAATTTCAATAATTTATATTTTTGAGTGATTTTCGGAAGTGAGACTTATATGGGGGCTATGGTCAATTATGGACCGATCACCATGAAATTATGTCGTGTGATTTATGTCTATATGAAAGTTATTTGTGTTAAATTTTGTGTATAACCAATAGTTTTAAGAGATTTATGCACGTTAAAATATTTTCGGAAGCGGGTCTTATATGGGAGCTATGACTAATTATGGACCGATCGTAACAAAATTTGGTGACATGAATTTTGTATATATAAATCTTATTCGAAGCGAAATTTGTGTAGATACATAGATAAATTAAACATTTATGACCGGGCTACGTGAAATAATGGACTGATTTCAGCCAGTTTCAATAGGATTGGTCCTTGGGCCGAAAAAATAATATATACCAAATTTTATAGAAATATCTTTAAAATTGCGACCTGTACTCTGCGCACAAGGTTTACATGGACAGCCAGCCAACCAGACGGACATCGTTTAATCGACTCAGAAAGTGATTCTAAGTCGATCGGTATACTTTAAAGTGCGTGTTAGACTAATATTTTTGGGCGTTAAAAACATCTGCACAAACGCATAATACTCTCCCCACTATGGTGGTGTAAGGTATAAAAATAGGTCACATTATTTGATTTTATGTGAACCACTCACAATTTGCAAGAATATTGGCATATAAGACCACACAGCGCCGCTACTGAAGTATCTTCGAATCGGCCTGAAAGTTATTTCCAGATTTATTTCCAAAATATTTTTATTCAGCAGTATTTTAAATAATATTTAAATATTTACTAATTTTTTTTTTCTTTTTTTTCTAGGTAAGCTAAGTGTTTTGATTAAAAGTTTTGTAAGTATGAATTGCTTATTTTTTACCTAAAGAATTTTATTAGGTAAAGAGATGTCCGGATTCTCCCGATAATATAGTATAAACTGCCTATTTGCAAGGAGTAGTAATTAATGTCCTGCTATTGCTCATATTCTTCACAATTTTTGTTTAATTGAAATCACGACTTCTCAAAAAAACTGTTTCACTGCAAAACTAAATTATTAAGTTTTGACTATTAGTATCAAATATTCTTTAGTATTTAAAAATGTTAACTCAACATCGGAATCCAAATAATTCCAAAAATTTAATATTTTAGTTTAATTTCATTAACACAACAACGATTTATACTTTTATTAAAACAATATTCCAAAATACCTTTCAATAATTCCTCATTAATTTTCGTTTGATATAAAAATTTAAAAACGAACAATGCATGGCAACAGTTTTCTTTGATATAAATTTCGTTCATATTTACAAAAGAATACAATTTTGGTCGTCTGAGCAATGCCTAAACTTATCACGAACACCCATAATACAAACGTTTTACTTATAGTTATACCTGGAAGCTTATTGTTTTCTTAAAATGTTTCTTAAAAATAATCGTAAAAAAAAAAAATAAAAAAAACAGCTTACTAACGTAGACACATTTTACCTGAGGTAGACAAATTGTTTGGGAAAAAAACCAAGCAAAATTTCAATTTAGATAAATTTATATGACTGAAGCAAAAAAAAATATAAGTTTTTATATATGTATGTACATAGCGATAAGTACATAAAAAGATTTCAACACACTTTATGTAAAGGGTCTTCCAATAGGTACTTCCAAATATTGACAGTTGATAGCGGCCATACTGTTAAAGCTACATCTGTCAAATTCAATTTATTTTGCTAAATCATCGTAGCAATACAATTGTTTTATCAAAGTGGGAGTTCTGTTTGGGAATCGTTCCGTTGACTTCGCCCATTTTACGTCAACTAACAAGAGCGTGTAATGCATCCTGAAAATTTCACTGTTGCGTGTGGATTTTGGGCCTGCGGCTTCATCGGTCCAAATTTTTTTGACAACAACGTTGGCCAGGCCATCACCGTCAATTTGAGATCATGGTTATCCCGTAAGACTTTTTCTTGTATGCTTTTCAAAAGAATTGACAGCTTCCACGATATCTCACACACACACTGTTTTATTTAAATTTAAAATTATGAAGCGCTTAATGAAATACCCTTTAGTTTAAAGGCAGTACCACTCATACAAGTCTTCGCAGCTTTTGTAGTGACTTGTTCCACGTCATATATTTAGCTTTAGGCAAAAATTTGTGTATTTTCCCATTATATTCTCTGTGAACAAACTGCAAGTTAGTGTGTTTGTGTAGCTACATTTTAATGCAAACAACTTTTCCAAGGTCTAGTTAGATGTATTTAAGAAAATATGTTTAATATGGACAAAAACACAATTTTGTTTAAATTGAAGTAAATTGATTCATGTGAATTCAAAATTAAAATAAGTAGCTGAAGAACTATAAGCTAAGACGATTTAAGTTTTCAAAGAAACTACCACGAAATTTGTTATTGCTTTTTAAATCTTAAAATTTATAATTTTTTTAAGGGGCACGATTTTAAGATGACGTTTGTCAAAACATATTCGGATAAAATTATCTCGTATTCCGCTTACAAACATTTATTTTTATATTTTTAAAACTTTGTCAACTCTCCCACAGTGCTTTTAGTTATGTTGCAAAATTTTCGTGTGGTCCTTAAAACTTTTGCATTTAATAATTTCCGCGGGCGCATCTGTCTAAAATATTTATAAAAATGATTCAGTTAACACAATTACTCAGTCTATTCTATACAGTCCTGTTGATGGCCTCGAGAAAAACTGTCCTTCATGCCTGCTGATCGTTTCGTTTATACAAGTCTATATTCAAAAATTAAAATTTCTGGTAAAAAATTATAAAAAAAACTTTCGTTTATTTCAATATTTTTGTTTGTATTTTTAAAATTTAGAAAACTATAACTAATGAACAGAGCAACTAAAAATATGCAAAATTGTATGTGGGTTAATTATTTATTCAATTCAGAAAATTTTAAGAATTTTGACATATTTTACTATATTTAACTCAAAATTGCATTTTTTTATATATTTTTTTCTTAACATAATTTTGTTTTGTTAACATCTAATGATAATTGGCTTAAGCTACATAAAGAAAAAATATATTTGAATACCTATAACTGACTTATGTACATTCGCCAAATTTTAGATAACCCAAGGGAACTTAATTTACTAATATTTGATACATATATATCAACATTTAACAAATAGTAAAACCTACTAAAAAAAATGTTTAACTTAAATTTTAACAATATTTTTGAAAAATTTACAAAAAAAAATTAAGGTAGCTTAAGAAAATTATGGTTGGGAATTTACCGTTTATATAGAAATGCTTTCTACTAATTTTTAAGAACTTACATGCAACAATTCATAAATATTCAGAATACAAAGATAAATTTCCATCGAAAATCCAGCTTAGTTCAAAGCACTTAAATAGATTTAAACAAATTGTACCAAAGATATTAAGAAATCATTCAAAAACAATATCGATAGACGAAACAGTATATGAGAAAGGAAGAAACATAAGAAAAGTCATGGGATTTTGAGTCCCAATGAAAAAATACCAGTAAGAGAGCTATATTCAGCTGTGCCGAATCTTATATACCCTTCACCAAATTATACTTAAAAATATTTTTATTTAAACAAAATCAAATTTTTTTTTTAATTTTTTAAAATTTTTTTAAAATTTTTTTTTTTCCAAATTGTTTTTTAATTTTTTTTTTAAAAAAGTTTTTTAAATTTTTTTTTTTTAAATTTCTTTAATTATTTTTTTTGGAAAAAGAATTTATGACAAAAAAAAATTTTTTATGAAAAAAAAATTCGGGTTAAAAAATATTTTTTTGCGATTTTGACACATTGTATGTCCAACTTACTATGGTCTTATATACGTCGTTGCAAAGGTCTTTGAAATATCTATCATTAAATATCCATATTGTCTATACTAATGACTTAGTAATCCAGATATAGGTCAAAAATTGGTAAAAAATCGAGGTTGTCCTAGTTTTTTCCTTATATCTCAGCCATTTGTGTACCGATTTTCTCGATTCTAAATAGCGACCGAGCCGGAAGAATTTCGGAGATATTGATGTATGAATCGTGTATGTAAGTTATTTGGGGGCTTCGGAAAGTATATTTCAACACACAGACGGACAGACGGACAGACGAACATGGCTATATCGATTCCGCTATCTCCAGAATATATATACTTTATGGGGTCGCAAATGAAAAATGTGGAAATTACAAACGGAATGACAAACTTATATATACCCTTGCCACTCATGGTGAAGGGTATAAAAATGCAGTAAAATCTTTATTAAACAGTCTTAAATAGAAATCATTCAAGTATGCCAGACTTTTTGATAATTCTGTAAAAATCTTGGATGGTGAATGCAGCAAAAGCCATTGTAATTTTTTACCAAAAAATTTCCACGCTTTCCATCGAATTTGTTGTTGATGAACGAACAAGTACAATTAAACAATTTAGTCAAATGAACAGTGTGATAATGATTTTAAATGGCATTTAGTTGTTTGAAATTTATTAAATTTCATACACTAATATATCGGTAATTCTTCCGGCTCGGTTGCTATTTAAATCGATAAAATCGGCCCACAAATGATTGAGATATAAAGAAAAAATCGGGAAAACTTTGATTTTTTCCCTATTTTTTATCTATATCTAGATTAATATAGACTACATCGATATCTAATGATAGATATTTCATAGTCCATTGCAACGATGTATGTTTATAAGAACAAAGTAAGTTGGACCTATAATGAGTCAAAATTGGACCTACAATGAGTCAAGAAAAATTTTTTTTTGTTATAAATTCTTTTAAAAAAAAAAAATTTAAAAAAATTAAAAAAAAATTTAAAGAAACTTTTTAAAAAAAATTAAAAAACAATTTGGTAAAAAAAATGTTTAAAAACAATTTAAAAACAATTAAAAAAAAAAATTTCATTTTGTACCAACATGTCATTTTAAACCCGTTAAAACATTTAAAGTCCGACAAAAACTGACTGAGTTACAGGTCAATAAGTTGACGAACATCACTGAAAACTGCTTTTTTCAGAATAACTTCTGAATTTGAGGGTGTTTCTGAAATTTTTAGATAACATTTTTAATGTACTCAGCAAGACCTATAACCAACGATAGGTCGTTCTCCAAGTTTTTATTTTTTTCGTCGTAGCAACGTGTTATTAAAAATCATGCAAAAACATTCACAGAGAAATCCTTTAAGCACTTTTTTCAGTCAAACACCTCAGAATAAAAAGGGATAACTGAACAAAAAGAACAAATTTTTTCATTTATTTGTTGTGAAAAAAAAAATTAAAATTAACGTTATGATGCCCAACTCCATAAGGAAAAACATAATTTTAAATGTAAAAAAGTAGTTTTTAAAGCACGATGAATGATTCGAAATATATTTATGGAGAGCCAAAGTCACTAAATTCGAAATTTAATCCTATAACAAACAATTTAAATTTATAAGTTCTTTGAATTTCAATGCATATTTTTTCAAGAGCATATTTTTTGCTTTTAAGTTCATTTTTTATGCGCTGCCCTGCTAATGAAGATCTTTAGATAGTTAGCAGTTTTTTTTTGCTTGTAGCCCGTTGACAGAAATTTCGTAAACACTTGAAAAATTATGTACAAATAGATTTTAAAAGAAACGTGTTTTTGCCCATATGTATTTCGAAATTTAAATTATGCTTTTGTGTGAGTACATGTGCTTTAAATGGCTAACAGCAAGAAACACTCTTATTTGTGTCTAACCATTAAATAATACGAAAATTAAAATTTTCCAGTTTAAGCACGTTCGGTTCCAGCCTTTTAAGTTCACCGTTTCATAAGGTGTTTATATGCTGGATTATACTCCTAATTACATTTATTTATGTACGTATATATGCTTGTATGTATTTGCTAATATATATGTAATTGAGTAAATATGTATGTATGTCTGTGTATTCTCTTATACAAATTTGTTCGTGTATTCAAGTGTCTTTGGTTTGAATTATACGAACAATTAGTGTGTTATACATACATCGCTCCATGCACACACTTACCTTAATATAACCCAAGGTTTTGACTTCAAAGCGGATAATTGCAATTAGATGAAATTAAATTTTCCCTTTTTCTACGTTTTCATATTTCAATCTTCCGCAAACTTTATGGTTGCAAATTGACGATTGAATTTCATTGGCAAATTTTGCAAAAGTTTTCATTGATTTATTTAAGCTGGCAACAATTCAAATGGGAAATTATATTTAAATTGATGTAGATTTTTACTGTCTAGAAAGTGTAACTAAATGTTCAAAGCTAATGCTTTTGATTTGTAACTTAATTTTGATATTGTTTTAAAACAATGTCCATTAAAAATTCTGTGCAAAAAGCTGTTGTAAACCTAAGTTAAGAGAAATTATTTTCAAGAGTTAACTGTATTAACCAGAACCATTATATATAATAAAATTCATCCCAAAAAGAAAATGTTATTTACAGATTTGTCTTCTCCGATGTCAATTAAAATTATCACAGATATTATAAATTAAAAGTCTTTATCAAATGATTAGTTCCCTTTCTGGTTCACAAATATGAAGATTTCAATATTGAAAAAAAACTACAAACATTTTTAATGAGTGCATTAATGTGGCCATTATTAACCCTTCTGCACTCAATGGGTCAATTTGACCCAATTTTGGTTTTCAAACGCAAAATTTTTCACTTTTTTTAAAAATTTTAAACGTGAAACTTTAATTTATCCATTACAGGAACGAAAACTATGCTTTTAGAAGAAAATAATTAAATTTTAATTTTTCCTTCCCCCATGATATATAAACATTTAATATCCTTTGGGTCAATATGACCCAACAAGTGATATTGCAAGTTTAATTCCACTTTACCATTTATTTTCCTATTAAATATAATTTAATTTAGTTCATCTTCATTCAGAATCATCGATCAATAATTTGTTCAGTCAAATAATCAACAAAATCTCTTACATTGACTACGGGAGATTTGCTAGCCTTCTATCGGAAAAGTGGTGTCGTTCAATTCACCGTTTTGGCGAAAGTAAAGTGGTGGCTCTAGATATTTCCAAGGCGTTCGATAGGGTGTGGTAGGGAGCATTTTTATCAAAACTTATTGCTTTTGGTGTCGGTATTAACTTCTCTCGATTTATATCGAGCTTTTTCAGAGATCGCAATATACGAGTTGTTATAGATGGGATCTCATCAAACGAGTTCAAGATAAATTCAGGGGTACCGCAACGATCCGTTGTTTCTCCTACTCTATTTCTTATTTTTCTAACTGACCTTCTACGTCTAACTTCCAACCCTGTCTATTGCTTTGCAGATGACAGCAACATTTGCCATTCATATTCATTCAGTTACAGACCAAGTCTTTCAAGAATTGTGGCAATGTGGCAAAACTTGAATGATTACCTTAATCGGAACCTTCTGACAATCTCTGAATGGGGTCGAGTGAATAGAGTCACTTTCAACGCTCGCAAGAATAAGTGTTGTGTGTTGACACATAAACGAACGACAGACCGTGTCGCTTAATCTGTATTTATAGGTGGTGTAAATATTGTGGAATCAGACACTCTTGAAGTTCTGGGCATGAGAAAACAATCTGATGTCCGCTGTTCTAAACACATTTTTCAAGTGTCCAATGAAGCATTGAAGTGTCTCGAATTTCTGAAACAGTGTAGGAGTTACTTCACTCCATCTGATCTCTTCAATAATTATACCACCTATATCCGACCGAAAATGGAATACAACTCTCATGGGCCGGTGCTTCAAAGTCTATTTTTGAGCTTTTCGACCGCGTACAGGAGAGGGCGAAGGTGTTTATTGGTAACAGTTGGGTATTCAACTCTATTGATTTACTAGAGCACCGTCGCAGTGTGGACTGCGTTTCATTGCTCATAGTGATGAAGACGAATTTTTTTCAACAGACAGCGCGTTGCAGCGATGCAAAAGACGAATCAAATCATCAAATAATAGCGTTGAAAGCGTGAAGGTGGAAAATGCAGTAGAAATGTATAATGTTGGGTCATATTGACCCAAAGGATCATAGGAAGGGCACATACCCAAGGAATACAATCCAAAAAAGGATAACATTTAGTTTATGCATTTAATTTGACGTTTCGAGTTTATTTTATTAATTAAAATTTAAATAATATGGAAAATTTAAAGTTTGCATTAAGTGGGAATTCAATACAATTCCACAAAAAACAAGTCAGATGTAATACTCTACAGTATGTAAATGTGCAAAAATATTTTTGTTCTAAAGTTTCAGTAGTTTATTTTCGTGATTGATTTTCAAAAGAGGGCCTTATATGGGAGCTATGACTAATTATGGGCCGATCATTATAAAACTAAGTGACATGAATTCCGTTATATAGAACTGATTTGCAGGAAAATTTTAAATTTGACCGATAAAGTCCAATTTCGGGGGGACATTTGGGGGATAGGTGAAAAAATGGACCGATTTCAGCCAAATTTCATTGCAATATCTTAAAAATTGCGACCTTTACTATTATCTCAGAAATTTATTCTGAGACAATATTTGTGCACGTTACAAACAGCTGCACAAACCCAATATACCCTTCTTAATATGGTGGTGTAGGGTATAATTATTCGATTTTACCAATCAATTTTTTTCTCTGCGTGTAACTTTGCATATAATCATTTAAACAATTTGAAATGACTTAAAACTTTAACTTCTACTGCAATATTAAAAAAGAAATGTCAACAAAGATTCAACTCTGTAAAAATTATTAAATTTTTTTTCCCACAAACTTTTTTTTCTTGCATTTGTCTGCTATTTTTGCTATTTTATGCAGTTAAACAATAATATAAAACGAAAAGACTTGCTTGCACACACAAAAAAGAAATCAAAATTTGAAGTTAATGTTAATGTCTTTCTCTACAGTCTTTCTATATCAAAATAAATGCAAAGAAATCGCCTCAAAAAAAGTTTTTTATATCTTTATTTCCTTAACTTGGTCGACGTTTATTGTCGGTTACTCCAGCATCATCATCATCGTTGAATTTCTTAGTATTATTATGCTTTTTGTGAATCATATACTTTTATATTATTTCCTGTACTTTTGCTACTGACATCTGATGACAGTCACCGAGTTACAAGTAACGATACGATAATTTCTGCAAATATTCAAAGAATTATACAAAAAGAAACGCAAGAAAAACTTCAACTAAAACCATTATGCTAAACCTTAAAAAATAAAAATCAAGACATTGAATAGAAAATTGGTATTTGAAACAAAAACTGCTAACAAAGCATAGAGCAAAAAAAAAATAAAAGCACCAAAGTTATTGTAAAAAATTTGTTGTTTAATAATGATGGCAGCACAAATCAAATAAATTATTCAAACGTTCTGATACCACTTGATCCAGAACAGACAAAGTCATTTGCAAGTTAACGCGGTTTCTTCTTAAATTTTTTTTAACTGTTACTTTTATGTTGCGGTGATTGTGACAAAAGTAACACAAAAAAAAGATAGATAGAAAAGTCAATAGGAGAATAACTGTTCAATTGGCAATCAAAGTATGTAGATTATGGTAAGAAAATTGTAGAGAATTCAGGGAATTGCTGGGTTTACATTTAGATTATCTTCAGCCACAGGAAATTATGATATTCTGGAGCTTCTTTTGTTGAAATTATTAATGATTTTTGGTAAAGAACGACTCTTTTTTCTTCAGCAGAAGTTTTAATTGAAATAAATTAAAGGGTAACCCGACCAAATAATGCGGCTGGTGTTTCCAAACAAGAATAGAAGTTTAATTCATTGTAAGATACCGTTACTATGTTTATATAACGACTTCTCGATTTGAGACATTTTGCCTAAAGTTGAATTTTACATAAAAAAGCCCCTTGGTATTAAAAATTTATAATTTTTTTGTTATTTATTCATAATACTTTACGCCAAAGTTATTCAAACGCATATAACACTAGTTTACAAGGTTTTTGCTCATGAATTGAAACATATGGGGATGTATGTATTTAGGTCTTCCAACTTCGGAAATAATATTTTAAAAAATCCTGGACGTCAAACTTTTGAGATATTTCTTAAAAACGAAACATATAAAAATGTACATTAAATAAGGACAAAAAAATTAAAAGTGAAGTGTTTTAGTCTTTTGTTTATAATTATTTTCATTTTTCTCCCTCACGAGACACCAACAGTAGTCTCCTAGCATATTCTGATTCCAAAAACCTTGATAATTAATATCGAAAAACTTCAAATCTTGATGGGAGTGCTCTCCATGTTCGTCACTCAAGTGTCCGAGGTTTTTCGGGATAAAATCCACATGAGAATGTAAATAGTGAATTTTGAGGGAGATATTTACGCCCATCAGTTCAAAATTATGTAATAAATTCGCAAAAATATCACTGTAATTTTGACTTTTATTATTCCCCAAATATTCTTGAACAACAGGTTTAAAAGAATTCCATGCTGCTTTTTCAACATCGGTTAATAGACACTCAAATTTGGTATCACCCAAAATTTTTCTTATTTGAGGACCCACAAATATCCCTTCTTTTAATTTAGCCAAAGAAAGACTCGGGAACACACTGCATAAATATTGAAATGCTGGTTTTGTCTTATCTAAAGCTTTTACGAAATTTTTTAAAGTAAATAAGCATTTTGCAGTGTTTGTGTTATAGGAAAACCTCGATTTGACTGAATAATTTTTCCGAAAATAAAACAAAAATGGTCTGGGTTTATTTTACATTTTCTATAAGATATTTTAAAATAGTTTTTACTTTAGAGTTTTGAACTTAATAGCGATTTATTAACGTTTATCTACAGGAAAGATGTCCTTTTAAACAGTATTTATTTTTTTCTCGTTAATTTTTGTTGGAATTTGTCAAAATAATACTCTGTCTGAAAGTATCTGGTAGCTTCTCCAGAGCGTTGAGTACCCAAAAACGATGCAAATACTTAAATACCACAATTAGGTACACTACAGTATGCATTAGTAGTACTCAGGGCAGGTGAAAAATAAAAACCCATATATCTCAAAATTTTGACGTATAGGTGGGAAACAAAAAATGTTCAATTAACTAGCGTCCGTAGCTCTTCTCAAAAATATAAGTTTCATTCCATGAGCAAACAAAAATGTTTGATTTGTAAACTAGTGTAACTTATATGTCACGATTTTTATTTTTTTTTTCTATTCCACTGCACAGTGGTTTAGAAAGTTTTTTTTGGAAATAATTCGGTATCTTGGGAACTATTGAAAATGTTGTTACGAAATTTCACTTGGTTTGAGCTGAGGTGTTTTTGAGTTGGTCACCTCGGCTCTCAAATTTTTTAAAAATATCACCAAAAATCCATTTATTATCCCAATGAGCTGAAATTTTAAATATAAATAGTCCCTAAGAAGATCTACAAAAAATACGTTTACAAGTGTAGGTTATCTCTACTAGTTGAAGAGATATTAATGTTTATTGATTTATTTTTTTTAATTTTGCTCGATCTTTTTATGGTTTTTTATATATGGCGGGCTTACGAAGGGTCCAAATTTATTTTTAAAATATCAGCTATATTGGCGATAAAATTCTAAATAAAATAAAAGAAAGTTGCTAGCAAAAAAAAAAAATGTTTAAACCACTGTGCACTGTGTGACGAAAATTATAAATACAATGAATATTTTTTAAAACATAAGTCATAAAATAGTTTACCTTCATTTCGGACGTTCATGATTAGGAACTATCTAGAAACGATATTTTAGTCTTGTAAAGTAAACAGATCTTGGTAAACAAATAACCACTTTTTCAACAAATATAAAATGGCAGTAAAAATGTTATGGAAATATTTCAAGAAGGTATTAGAATTACAGCCAAAGTTTTGATTTTTTGATAGAAGGAAGCAAACAAAATGTTGCAGGTTAATGTCTGAGAGAATTCTTATTGTCATAGTTATGTTGTGGAATTTTATGTGGATAATTTTTGTGGAAGATATGTAAATAGAAATCAAAATTTCTACCACAAATATTAAATTTTCATATTCCATTATCCATAGAAATTATGTAAAATTTCCCAAATATTTAAGTTTTAAGCACAAAACGAAATAAAAACTTCAAATAAACTGTCCGCTTGGTATTGATTTCAACATTCTCTCATTGACTGACCACTTAATTTTATTTTTATTAAATTAACTTTAGTCTTAAACATTAGAAAAGTGAATTGCATACTTTGGGGTCATTTCATTAAATGGACCGCAAAAGTTTCTTTAACAAAGATAATAAAAAGGCGAGCAAAGCAACGACATCAACACTATGTATATTGCAATCATTAATGACCCAAAGGCAGTGATTTCTTGTTTTTCGTTCATTACTTTAGAAAGAAAAAAATCCAGAAAAAGACAATAAATACTTTAAGAAGAAATAAGCAAACAAAGCTGAAAAAAATGAAATCATTAAAAGAAGAAATAAAGAATATTAAAGAAAAGAAAGAAGAAAGATAGAGAAAACTTGCTAAATTAAAAATGTTTTAGCCCAAATGCGAACAAAAGAAAAAAGATGGTAGCTGTAAAAAAATGTATACAAGTCTAAATGAAGAAAATAAAATCTACCGCAAAATCTTTAATGCTACATTTTTCTTGAATGAGAGAGTTTACGTCTACTACTTATTTTGTCTTTCTAATGAATAAGTTCAAAGAAAATATAGCAAACAGGGGGACTTAGCTTAAATCATCAACGATTAGAAAATGTTGGCCCTTTAATTCAGTTAACTCTGATCTTAAACAATGGAAGTGATGCTATTTTCCACCTCCAAAATCTTGAGTTACGGGAAAAAACTCGGTTTTTCTTATCTTAATGCAGTAACTTAGTTGACTTATAACTTTTAAGTTTGTATGCTGATTTAGCAGGAATGAACTAAGGTCTTTCGGATAGTATATAAGCCATTTGGGTAGATTTGTGACTTAGATATTTATTCATTTCTTCTGCAAATTTATTTTTTTCACCATTTTCCAAATTTAGAGATGTTTTTACATAGTAATTTATAAAGGAATAGGATTAATTAAAGAAATAAGTTATTTCATGTTTTTTTTAAACTCCCGTAAAAATTGTTTGAGTTATTGAACTTTTTATTAAAACTAAATTTTTTGGAAAATAAAATGTTTGCTAGTTCACTTAACCCTCCGATAGTCGCAATAATTTTCAACGGAGACTAGTCGCAATGTATCAAATTGATATCAATAAAAAAAGCGCGTTTGAAAATAATCTCTTCACTTTTTATTTCGAAAACATAAAAACATTATTAAATTCAAAGTATTTGAAAGAGTAATAAAAAATAGAATTGCATTAAAAATATATTTTTATTAATAAATAGCTTAAAATGTGGGGTGTTTAAAAAAATTTACAATAAAAAAATTTTTGCCTCAGCTTCATCAATATTTTAAAATAATTTTTTATATATTTTTTTTACTTCAAAACTTTTTCTACTGCAACCATTGCAAGGTGAAAATGTTTGGCTTTTTCTTCGCTGAACTGCCACGGGTTGTTTGGGAAGAAGTATAAATGTGAATGCAGGAAATTAATTTATGCGGGCATTTTGCAGTCCATTTCACCATACGAACTTAAAACAAGTGATAAACAAAACAACAAATTAAAACGATAAACTGGGAAAAATTATGTTGATATTCAACTAAGTTAGAGCCTTATACGTACATATACATAGCTATGAAAACCCTTGTTTTTTTGCAGATGCTGAGCAAATTTCAAAAACAGATTCTTGTCGTAGTTTAGAGCAGTTTATATTGTGGGACGATTTTTTAATTAAAATATTTGTGTGTTAACTGTTGCTGTGCTTTTTCTATTCTGACATTCTTTTTCATAATTTCCTTTTAAGAAAATCTTGTGAACAATTTTGTACAGTGAAGCCATTGCAATACAATATTGATACCATATGGTGCAATAAAACTAGCTTAATAAACAGAGATGTTTAAAGTTTCTTAAACACATTTTTGACTGATAATGTTTTAAGACTATTCTGCGGCTCACCACTATTTAAATCCACTGCTCTTGACCGCTTTATTCCAGATTTCGTAGTTCAGTAACTGACATCGAAAATTAAAAATATATATTTCTTTGAAAATCTTCTAAATTGTTCACAATTTGAAACCAATATTGAAATATATGATGGCATATCTATCAAATATATCTTATATATAAGAACACTACATAAAGTGTGCTACACTTTATCTACACGCAGAGAAAAAATATAATTGGGCATGGTTACTGTAACCATTTATATAGTGTTACAAGTTTTTTAACTATATTAGAGTCACAGTAACCATTTACATGATTGTGGTAACCATAATATGGTTAACTTACGATTCACATGATTGTCTCAACCATATATATGGTTACAGTAAACATATGTATATATGTTTGTGGCAACCATATTTATGATGAATAATTTTATCATAATATGTTGTTCTCAGATTATGATAAGCTTTAAGCTGAGAGCAATATAATATGATAAGTCCTTCATCATATAAATGGTTGTCACAAACATATATATGTTTACTGTAACCATATATATGGTTGAGACAATCATGTGAATCGTAAATTAACCATATTATTGTTACCACAATCATGCAAATGGTTACTGTGACTATAATATAGTTAAAAAACTTGTAACAATATTGAAATGGTTACAGTAACCATGCCCAACTATATTTTTTCTCTGCGTGTATATACCTGACAGAAATAAAAAATGGGAAACCAATAGTACTTATTTGGTCTTATAATTGTACTTTTTGAGTTGTTTCAATTAATATAGGTGCAGGTAATTTTGTATTTAATGATAATTTTTATATTTTCCAATAGTACTCGGAATTTAAAATCTAATTTGAAATTAGAAACAACACACTAGGAGATCATAGAAGTTCTTTTCCATTTTGCGGAAAGTACTTTTAAATTCGTCTTATTTAAATAATTTTACAACATAAATATTAACATATATTTTTTTTTGGATTCTAGCAAAGAAAGACTGCTGATATAAAGGCAGTCAGTCTTTGGTTTCTCTATAGTTTCTGTAAATTTTCTGTCCATTAAATAAATTTTAATAATAATAATAATAATAAGACTGCTGATAACAATTTTTTATATAACAAATTGGCACTTTTTTCTTCGGATGGTAGTTTTTTGCTTCTTCCATATTCATAATATAAAAGAAATATTTTGTCATTTAAACTTTCTGAACGAGAAATACTCGATTTGTTTATTCCAATTAATACTTCTCACTCTGTGTTTGAAATTAATTTTTATGTTTTACTTTTAGCTATTCCATTCTATACTTTCTCATTTTCCTTTCTTATTTGATAACTTCATTTATTTAGCCATTTAGTTTTAACTTGCAATATTAAAACCAAAGTAGCACCTGGGTAAAATGTTCACATAATTTTTTTTACACCAGTTATAAACTAAAGTTAATGTTTAGAAAAATGCTAAATAAAAAGTTTTACACACCTTTTTTTATAGTGAAAATAAACAAGAAAATCTCTATTAAATATTTAAAAGCAGTAGCTTTAATTTGCTTAGAATTATATTCAGGAGTATTTGTGTGTACAGGTGAAGTCTGTTTAATATTTTAAATAAGGTAGGCACACAGAGAAAACTGATTCGTAGTAGCAACCGAATTTGTTGCTAATCGAATGATTCTGCTTTAGTGATAGAATTTTATGGTTGTGGCAACAAAAGTTTGGTTGCTTCAAACGAAATTAGACTTTATCAACTGACTTTCTGTTGATACAACCAAAATATTCTATTTATGTGAGCAACCGTATCATTCGATTGGAAACAAATTCGGTTGCTACTACGAATCTGTTTTCACACTAATGGTCGCTGACAATAACTTTGTAACATCTAAATAACATATGCCACAAAATAAATAATATATAACATTTTAAATTATTAAATTCATTCTCATGTGTTTTCTAATTTTGTACAGTAAAGAAAAAAATCTGTGTTTAAAAGTATTCAGACACAAACATTTCAAAGGCAGACAACAAAATGTGGCAAATACATTTTTTCAGCTGACACTTTTTACTCTACAACAAATAAGGCCAGATCGAAATTTCGAAAAAAAAATAACAAGCAAAAATCTGCGACAAACAAATACATGACAAAAAATCGTAAAGAAAGTTAAAAGGCAAGAAAAAAAAAGTGTACAAATCAGTGTCGGATTGGCTTACACACGTAGAAATTTCTTTTTCCACACGAATTATACACAACAAATGTTGCAAGCAAAAAATCCAATGATACATATTTGCCAACAACAAAAAAATCAAAAACTCACTCTCATAAGTGGCAGTGCTAACATGAAAATAAAACAGTAAACGTTTTACAAGCATTTGTCATTTAAATGCCATAAGAGAAGTGAAACTAAATGAGATGGATACAATGAAACAAGTGCCAAATTTTGGTAACATCATGTCACGAACTTGGATTTGTTTTTAGACTGCAAAAAAAAAACTTTGAGAAATAAAAAAAAAATAAAAGGAAAGCCTTTTTGCAAAAAATACTTTGTCCTCTGCCCTTGCTTGGCATTGATGTTATTTAAGACTTGGTTTGCGACAATACTAACAAGCGAATATACACACTTACATATATACCAATACATTTTAAATTTTGTATATACTTATGTGTCCTTGTCTACAAGACCCCTTGCTTCATTTTCACCTTTACAATGTACACTAATCTCTACATTTACGTCTTGATGGGTTCCGGAAAAAAGACAATGTAGATCAAATTTGAAATTACTTTTAGATGGTCTTTAGCTGAATATGGCTGACGCGTCGTAATCAGCTGCAAAGTGGTGAGCGGCAAAGAATTAAAACATATGGACAATACCACGAGAATGACAACCACGACTGAAAAAACAAAAATCCTTTAAACTTTTTTAAATAGGATTTGAATAGGTCAATTTAATTGGCTCCCAATTAGCATATAATATGAAATGAATTTGACTCTGATTGTTTTTTTGCTATTATCAAATTGTATATTGAAACCGAATATATACATTAGGCTTGGTCGAATTATATGGACGATCAAAAAGTAAAAAATCGTATAGCAAAAACGCAATCTACGGAAAATTATAAGAAAGTTTCCTAAAGAAACCATAGCTCTAAAATCAAATCCTATCTTACGCATTTCGTCTTTTATCCAATAAAACAAACTATCCTCACGATTCTACTATATACTAACGATTCGCAAATTTTCGCATATTTCTACATGTACCTCAAAAATACTTCCGTTTTATGTCACCCTTATTTCACTCGATATTCTAGACAACAATGTTTCGAAAGAACTTATTATTTTTTTTAAAAAATACAGTATCCTCTGAATGGAACATAAAGACCAAATTATTTTTCAGATACTTTTATTTTTGCAAAATCTATTCTATGGAATTGCCACGCAATGAACGGCATTTCTGAGCGGCTAAGCGCCGCCATTCAGATATATAACCTGTTCTAATTTTAGTGGGTTTCTAAGCGGTAAAGAATTGCGATGGCAAAAGTGAATGCGGATCTCTCATTTTCATCTGTAGAAAGTCGTTTGCTTTATCAATCTTATTTTAACTTTTTCAAACAGAAAATCAAAGGATTTCTGAAAATTTGTGTAGATTTGTATATAGTGTAGTGTGGCTTGATTTATCAGAACATTAAACAAAACCTCTCCTAAAAATAATATTTTAACAATTACCCGCTCAAAAATTAAGCTCAGTAATAAGCCACTTGCTGCTCAAAATATCCACTCACCGATTTTCGCGCATTGCGTGGCCTCGGTCTAACTGATGGAAAATTCAACACCAATGGGATAACCTGAGAACCTGACCCGATTAGAAAGTTGTATAAACGATAGATCAAGAACGAATCAAGCCAATATCGGATACCCTGTTCCAAAGTGAATCGTATCTTACAGGGAGCATTCTGCATCGATCGAAACAAATAGTAGTCGGATATGGCAAGGTCTGTAGTATAAAGCGGGTGAGCGAAACTTTCCAACCACTTCATTCTAAATACTTTTTAACAGATATTACAACATATGGCCAAGCGTTATCATGATGGAATATTTCGATTCATGTCTGGCATCATATTCTGATGACTCAAATCGAAGTTGAGGGAAATAAAATTATTGATGACGTAACTCGAGGTATTGCTGTACTAACAAGTACATACTAAGATAACAACGGTACAAACACTTTTAAAGAATCACCGAATACTTAGTGTCAACGCTACGCTGCCTCCCTCAAAATCTACACTGCCTTATTTTTTTAACATATAAAAAAACAGTAAAAAAAATTTAAGAACAATGAAACTACTCACAACAGTAACATTGCAAGTAAGTGTGAATATTCACAGGTGACATCTTGCACAGTGGGTGTCATTGTTAAATGTGTGATCAATTCTTTTAAATATCTACCCTTTTTGGTGGTAAACACACACAATATGTCCTCTACCTAGGAATTTATAATTATTACCTTCAACATAACTGTTAATAATAAAATAAACACTATACAATAAACACAAGCACATTTTTTCTACTATTGCGATATACTACAAACAATAACACTGTACACGAATTTGACACTTTTTTCTGTCAAGCGGGGCACCCGACGGGTTAACGGCTATTGTTTCCGAGATATACCGTTATTTTAAAAATGGAGGAGGTTGCACAACATATATTTACGTAACTCCAGACCTATTTAGCTTATTGAATAAATTAGAAAAACCGAAATTCCGCAAAATAATTACCTTAAGTGAGACTCAAACTTTTTTAATCTGCACTAAATTTTGATAAAAAATTATTTTGAAAACAAAGCTAACCTAAAAAAAAGGTTAGCACCGCTGAATTCAGCGTACTCGAATTAGAATTTACATTAGCGATTTGAATTTAACGGTCTGTAACCACTGCCTGCAACATTCATCATGTTCATAAACATGTCCATCAGTAGCAGCTTCTACTTATCAACAATGTTGATAGCACGCAGTTATTATCATTGTATGTAAGTATGGCAATACTAAAATTTTATGCTGCTAACATTGAAATCTATAGAATTCTAATATTCTAGTTTTGTCTGTTAAGAACTATCATATTGCTACTCGAAAACAGACGGCGCTGTATATAAGTAGTGGCAGAGGTTGCACTCGTTAGTGAGTTTTATCAAAGTGTTTCATTTTCATACTTTTCTTTAATACTTCCTAATCTTTAGAAGTTATCCAGTTAGTGTATTAGTATATTTTCATGAGATCCGGAATGTATTCCCAATATTTTACTTTGGCTGCTCCACTATGACATTTGTATAGTATTTTATTTGTAGTTTACAGACAATTGAGTAAGCGCTTCTTGAAACTGTTTTCAGTCAAAGTACTTAAATTCACTGCTACAATTCTATTGTAAAAGTTTTAGTTCAAAGTGCCTATTTAAGCAATATATGTATAATACAGGAAAAGCACATACATGCTCTTCAATACAACGGATATAGGATTAAAATACACACGTGCATATATAAATATGTGTGAATGTACACGTTTAACATCATAAGTAAATTTGTATATATGTATTTGACATTTGTTTGTCATCAGCTACATAAAAATTTATTTGTCACTTACCTTTATTATCGTTTTTTTTTTGTTCTTTTTTAAGAAATGTATGGCTTTTTATATGTACGCATATGTGTGTTAAAAATTACAACTATATGGATACAAATTTTCAAGGGCAATCTAAGAAGTCATTTTAAAACCAATATAAGCACAACCACCTTAGTTCACATTGTTGGGTTTGTTGTGAAGACATTTCCATATTTAGCTTCGTATTTCAAACATAAATAAAATATAGTACATATATTAATGACTTTAATCATGTGGCAATAGTAACAGAATATTATATTGTTATATTGTTAATTAAAAACGGTGGTTAATTTCTTATTAATAAACCGAATTCTTTTTATTTACTTAAATGTATTTGATGTTAACTCAAGCAGTACTTAATATTTACTGACTGATTCTCAAGTTGTACTTACTATATATATATACTGACTGATTCTTGTTTTCGATGTAACTATTTATGTATCAGCAGCATCTTCTAGTAATTTCCAGAATTATCTAGCGGATGCATTCGAGAGTACTTCAAGAATGAGTATGTAATATTTTTTAATTGTTCTGTCATACTCCGCAACATATTGGCAGCGCCTTTTTTATACAATAAGTAGAAGTTCCTACTAACAGTAATGTTGGTAAACATAATGCTTATTGAAAACAACCGCTTCAAATTTTGTAACCATATTAAATGTTTTTTTCTATTATCTCAACTTCTCAGCCAACACAATCCAAACACATTTAAACATTTGAATATGAAATAAGTAACAGTCATGTCTTTAATTTCGTACCATCTCTCTATTAATTTTTTGCCTTTCGTTTATGGGCATTGCGTGTTTGATTTTATTTGTGTCAAAAAGGTGTTGATATTTTTATTTGCAGTGAATTAGTTTTTTATTTTGTGTCTTTTTGTAAAGTAAATGATTGTGTGTTTCTTCTTTCGTTTTGTTAGAAATATCATTAACGCAACATTATTCGATTCAATGTCAATTGTTTTCGTGTATCTGTATGCCTGTAGGCATTTGGTATTATGTCTAATGTTTAATTGTCTATACCTTATTGATTGAAAACATTTAACTTAAGCGTCTTTTATAACTATTCATTAAAGTGGAAAAAAACGCAATATATATCAAATGACACAATAGATAATTGAAATGTACAAGAATTTAACTAACTTGAAGAGTAAAGTGGGAATTATAAAAAATAAAATAATATTCTTTTAACGTTATACATAAGTATGCCATTTTTATGCCCGTCACCTTCGTGAGAAAGGTATAAGGAGTGAGATCGAAAAATTCTTAACACACGTTTTTCATTACATTTTTTAACCCAAGTATTATTTGAATTTTTTTTTGATCAAGTTACCTTTGAAAAACATGTCAGTTATTATGTGTAATGTCAATTATATTAATTTTTTTGTTAATCTGATTAAAATGAGTGACCAGAAAAAAGTGCGTACTGAAATTATTAAATATTTTCAACAAAACCCAACTTGGTCTTACAAAAAGTTGGCCAAGCATACAAAGGTCTGCCGTCAAACTGTTTCCAATGTTATTAAACAGTACCGGGAGAACTTGTCAGTTGATAGAAAACCTGGTTCAGGTAGAAGGAATGGTCCACATGATGTTTCTAAAGCCAAAAAAATAGAACGCATTTTCAAAAGAGCTCCCAACACATCCGGTAGGAAAGCAGCCCGGTTAGCTCAGTGCTCGGACTATTTGGTACGAAAAGTTAAAGCTAATGCAGGTTTAAAAACATACAAGGCTCAAAAAGTTCCTGACAGGAACGCTACTAAAAATTTAGAGGCCAAAAACAGAGCACGGAAATTGAAGTCAAGTTTTATAAAAAAATATTCTTGCTGCATAATGGATGACGAAACGTATGTTCTGGCAGATTTTTCGCAACTTCCAGGTCAAAAATTTTATGTTGCTGATGCTCGAGGGAATGTTGAAGAAAAGTTTAGGACCCAAAAGCAGACAAAATTTCCCAGAAAGTTCTTGGTATGGCAAGCAATATGCAGTTGCGGCAAAAGAAGCCACTCATTTGTTACAACGGGCTCTATAAATACCGAAATTTACATCAAGGAATGTTTACAAAAAAGGCTGCTTCCATTCATAAGACTTCATAATGTGTCCACTTATTTTTGGCCTGACTTGGCATCCTGTCACTATGGCAAACAAGCCCTTGAGTGGTACAAGAACAATAATGTGGTATTTGTACCAAGAGAGGCAAATCCTCCAAACTGCCCGGAGCTAAGGCCAGTGGAGAGATATTGGGCTCTTGTTAAAAGAGAATTGAAGAGTACAAAAAAGGTGTCCAAAAGTGTGGTAGATTTTAAACGGAGATGGACTACATGTTCGAGCAAAGTGACAGAAAGCACTATAAAAACGTTAATGGAAGGGTTTCCGAAAAAGGTTCAAAATTTCATCACTAGTGATTAAAACTATAAAAATAATTTTTTTTGTAAATTGTAATAATAATTTCAATCAAATAAAAAAAAAATTAAAGCTGTAAGTTTAGTGGTTTCTTTTTTATAAACATATATGTATGTTAAGAATTTTTCGATCTCACTCCTTATATAAGTTTGTTATTCCGTTTGTAATTTCCATAATATAATTTTCCGACCCTATAAAGTATATATATTCTGGATCCTTATAGATAGCGGAGTCGATTAAGCCATGTCCGTATGTTTGTCTGTCTGTTGAAATCAAATTTCCGAACACCCCAAATAACTTATACACACGATTCATACATCAATATCTCCGGAATTCTTCCGTCTCGGTTGCTATTTAAAATCAAGAAAATGGCTCAGATATAAGGAAAAAATCAGAACAACCTAATTTTTTGACCTATTTTTGGCCTATATCTGGACTACAAAGTCATTAATATAGACAATATGGATATCTAATGATAGATATTTCAAAGACCTTTGCAAAGACGTATATAAGATCATAATAAGTTGGACCTAAAATGGGTCAAAATCTGAAAAAAAATTTTTTAACCCGATTATTTTTTTCCAAAAAAAATTTTCACTAAATATTAAAAAAAAAAATTGAAAAAAAAAAAAATTATTTTTTTTTTACAAAAAATTAAAAAACAGCTTTGGGAAAAAAATAAATTTTGTTTACCTAAAAATATTTAAAATTTTTATATTAAAGAATAATTTGGTGAAGGGTATATAAGATTCGGCACAGCTGAATATACCTCTATTGCTTGTTCAAAGTCAATTTGTTTTTAAATTACATAACTTTTTTTCGTTACTGAAAAAATTTATTTGTTTTTCAAAAATTCGTAAATTTAATATACATACATATACTAAATTTTAGACAACAAGTAGTTTTACTCTACACCAATGATGTTCATTTCATTGTGCTTTCGCGCTGAGTAACAACACACATATTCTTATTCTCTTTAAAAGAGTATAAAGTTTTCGAAAATTCATTAAGCATTGTTGTTGGTTGGTCTTTGAACGATGCATAGCAAACACACGCATTTCAATTAAAATTGAACACAAAACAACAAAGTCAGAAATAAATAAAAAAATTTAGATAATTTCTGCCGTATAATGTATATTCTTTTATTTCCTTAAAATTTAAATTACATTCATTTAATAAATTGGTTATATCTGGAAAAAATTCTAAATCTAAACATTCTTTATTTTGTTCTTATTTTAAGTGTTTGACATTATGTTTGCTGGGTAGCTCTCTCACCAATACATCTTCATTTTTATTTTTGAACATCACTGCTCTACACCACAATAGTGGATTGTGCAGATGTTTATAACGCCCAAAAATATTAGTCTAACTTTAAAATATATAGATCGTCTCAGACTCACTTTTTGAGTCTATTAAAAGATGTCCGTCGCACAGTGGGTTCAATGGTACCTAAAGTGGCGATTAATTAACAGAAGCCGTAGTTTTAAAATATTATATTTTTTTATTGATGAGTTATTATAAGCACATAAAAACACAGCATTTTAGAAAAAAAAAGTAAATTTTTTTTTTAACCCGTTAAGAGCATTATTGTTTTACGGAAAAAAAGACCTTAGTTCACAATTTATCGTGTAACTTTGGAACGGAAAGCGATAAATTAATGAATGAAATTGGAAATTAAAGCATACTTAATGTGCTAATAAAAATTCAAAAAATAAATTTATATTATTTGATATAATATCCAATTTTTGTTTTACAAAATTTTTTTATTAAAGTATATAATTTTTTAGTAATGAATAATAATAAATCCATAAAAACATATCATTTTAGAAAATAAAAGTTTAAAAAAAAAAAAATTTAACCCGTTAAGCGCATTATTGTTTTTTGGAAAAAAGACCTTAGCTCACAATTTATCGTGTAACTTTGGAATGGAAAGCGATAAATTAATGAATAAAATTGAAAATTAAAGCATACTTAACGTGCTAATAAAAATTCAAAAATAAATTTATTATATGTATTTATATTATTATAAATTTAATTTTAAATCTAATTTTTGTTTTTCACAAAATTTTATAAATGTACAAATTTTTTTAAAAAAGTCACAAAAGAGAATATTTGAATTTTTTAGTAATGAATAATCATAAATACATAAAAACATAACTTTAAAAAACATTTAACCTGTTTTGTTTCAGCATAGGTTTTTTAGCAACAGGAGTTCTTTTACTATAATTTAAATAAGTAAAAAACCTTAATAAACCCGCACAATTTTTTTTTGGATATATAAGCAGAAATACCTGATCTTGTCCTGAACTTTTTTTAAACTCCATCTATATATCGAAAAAACCCCAATAATGGAGCTCTTTAAAAAAAACATAAAAAATATTTGCAAAACATTTATCTAAAGAAAAAATATTTATTTATGTTCTCAAATACCTGAAGTTGATGGTTCTATTTTTAATACACTTAACAAAAAATATAAGCTCTCCAAATATCACAATTTTCAATTTTAACCACAGCTCGGAAAATTTTTAAACATTTTTTGACTTTGACCGCTCACTGCCAATAAAGTAAGTTGCTCACAACTACACTTTTAGCAGTTAGTGATGTATTATTTAATGCACTTTAACCCAATATCAAACATGACTTTGACAGACAAAGTTCAGCTTTTGAATTAATCGCCACTTTTGGTACATTTCAACACTATGTGCGTCGGTCTGTCTAGCTGGCTGGCAGTCCATGTAAACCTTGTGCGAAAAGCACAGATCGCAATTTTGAAGATATTACGGTAGAATATGGTACATATCATTTTTTCGCGTCAAGGACTAAGCCTATTGAAACTTTCAAAAATCGGTGTATTATTTGAACAAGTCCCCATACAAATTTCTTCACGAAATTGGACTTTATCTGTAATAAATATTTAATTTATACAGGTATCTACACAAATTTTGCTCCAATTAAGTTTTATATATACGGAATCAATGGCACCAAATATTATTATGATCGGTTCATAATTAGTCATAGCTCCCATATAAGATCCGCTTCCGAAAATCATTTCAACGTGCATAAATCTTCTATAAATGTTGGTATACACATAAAATTCAACAAAAATAAATTTCATATAGACGTGAACTATATGACCTAGTTTCATGGTGATCGGTCCATAATTGGTCATAGCTCCCATATAAGGCCCTCTTCCGAAAATCACTCACGAATATAAATTACTGAAATTTTAACACATTGACTGCCACGTCGGACACATATGTCCGACACGACTTTTATTCTCTCTAGCCATGTCAGACAATAGTGCTGGATTTTAAGAATTTGTTCGATGTTGTCTGGAAGTTCCTCATCAAAACTGTAATCTCCACATTCTTCAGCACTTTCTGAACTTGTACTGAGTATTTTTTCTAACTCAGTATCCCATAAAAAAAAACCTTTTCGCCATTTCGTAAGACTCTCTTATTTATAAACAAAATATCATTTTCTAAACAGTAAATATTACTGACAGTAGCATAAATTCCAATATTGACGTTTTCGAAGAGATTACGCAAAGAAAATGATGTGGCCCCCAGCATCTTATTTGCTTAAAGTGCCTTGGCAGTCAATGTGTTAAAAGATAAATGTTTTGCTCATTTACTTAGTAGGGTAAATGAGGTCGGCCTTGACAGACCATACTTTCTTACTTGTTTTAATTTATATATTTTTTTGTGTCATTTGATACTTATGTACATATGCTCATGCTCTTTGTATGTGCATAGGAAATTTATTTGGTTATTTTATGCCGCCCAGGTAATCTAGCTTGAAGTCAATTTAAACTTTTATTTTGTACTGTATTTTATAATGTAACTATTTTACCCGCATAAAGTAATACATTGGGTTATAATGCTGCATTTAATCCTATTTTCTCTACCGAATTTATCTAATAAAATTCGTTATAGTATATTTGGATTACATTAACTATTCTTGAAATTGAAATACCATTACATGTACGATTTTACAAGTATTTTCATAAAAAACGGTTAAGCTATAAGCTTTATAAAAATAAAAACTAATTTTCTGTTTCACTTATTATATTTTTGTAATGACAACTGTTTTGAGAGCCGCAAAACTTCGCGGAATTTACTTGGGTACGATTGTGCACAGCTTGCCTGAAAATGGGCATGATTGGATAAATGGGAGTGGCACCACCCATACAAAGCAAATAGTTATTTTCGAATATCTGCAGAACTGTAATTATGACAGTCTTTAAACTTTATTCGAACCAATTCCTTATCATTGAAGTCTAACCAAAATGGGGACGGATCGGAACTGGGATAAATAGTTTTTTTCGAATATCTGGAGATCTACGAAGTTTGGCTGAAAATGGGCGGAATTGTATTAGTAGGCATGGTACCTATCTTACAGAGTAAATAGTTATTTTAGAGTATCTGCAGTACTATAATTGTGAATGTCTTTAAGTTCAATCAAAAATGGAAGGATCGAAATAGGTGTTAAGTCAACTCCCATACAAAGTAAATAGATATTTCTAAATATCATGAGAACTATAACTGCGAGATTCTTCAAACTTTGTCCGAATAGCTTTCGGGATTGGATAAGTGGGCGTGGCACCTATCGTACAAAGTAAATAGTTATTTTCGAATATCTGGAGAGAGCGGAACAAGGGGTGAGTCAGTCACCTACCATATAAAGAAAGTAGTTATTTCTAAATAAATTGATAACTATAATTGCAAGATTATATAAACGATTGTTTATACTCTCAATGGCAAAAGCATGTTATACAATTAAAAACTAACGGATGAAGTTAGTTCTTATATAAAAGCGTATTTAATATTTTTTTATGAGCATACCAAGTTTAAACATATTTGGAAGGTATAAGGTCAATTGACTTGTCTCAAAATTATTGTTGCCTCACTCTAGTTTCTTGGTTTAGTTTATATTTTTTTTACTAATCCCAGTTCTTAATAACTACATAAGTCATACAAATCTATTTTAAAATTGTTTCAAGATTTAAATAACTAAAACGTCTCATCTCCCTCCTCTCTTAGCAAGTGTTTGTAGATTATAATTTAAATAACACTCTCCAATTCTGTTTAATTTCCATAAGAAGTTTATCGTTTTATCAGTATCTTTATTTTATATTTAATTTGCCTGGTGCTATGTTGCCTAGACATGCCCCTTATTTATGTAATAATGCCAGTATGCCTTTTGGCATCAGGTCAAAAACCAAAAACAAAAAAAGAAACCCTCTGTTTTTTTCTTAACGCATGCCTTTGTGTTCATTCATCGTTCATCTTGTAGTGATTTAAGATAATTGACTGTCACTATGAGGCGTATGACATCAATCAAAAAGTAAAATGGTTCATCATCATCCACGTCTTCGTCATCATCATACTGATCATTACGATGCCCTATAACCCAAAAAAAATTTAAGGAAACAAAAATAGTAAAATAATATGTGAAAAATAAAACGTAAACTGTTAAGAAAAATGACAAAAATTGTTGTATAAGTTAAGGAGAGAAAGAAAAAGAGAAAATGAAATCAAGGCATAATAATATAAAGCCTGATGATAAAGTCAAATTGAATTGTACTTGTACAGCGACGACACAGTAGCAACAAAAATAAAAATATGTTTTATTTTATTTTTTTCTTTTTCCTTATATTTGTCTACTATAAAAGTCAACGAAAAAAAATAATAAAAATGACAAAATGATAAAGATTATATTGTGACACATTCATTTATTTTCTTTGTTTTTTTCATACATTTTCCATTTATTTTTATATTGCTTATAAGCTTCTTATTAATTTTTTTAGTTGCTAGAATAAAATTATATTTTAGAAACAGGTGTTTTGCAAAACAGTAGAAGAGAATTTATTTAATTTTTTTTTATTTCTGTGGAACATTTGTGTACATCCGGGACTTGTGAAATAAGGCATATCACATAAGTTGTCAAATTGTGAATAAAATTTATCTATGAAAATGCTCAAGTAACTTTTAGCCAATCATAATATCCTAGATTTAAAAGTTGTACATTCACTTCATCCTAAACCAACGTCATTTTAAAGTGACTGTACAGCGGTCGGCATAATAAAAAAATAAAACCTGAATTATAACAGCGTATTATGTACTTTCTATCTTTATTGTAATCTCTCCAGATATTGGTTGTGATAATGTTTAAGAATTTCGTTGAAATTCATATTATTTACCAGTATTCGGTTCATGTCGGCTGTAAGTGCCGATCCTTCAATTATTAGAATTTGGCTAAATTGTTTACTACACCAAAAGAACAAATCACATAACCAGATCTGTGTCAGTTTCCATTATTTTCCTATAAAGTACAATAGCACAGTCTCCTTGAAGATTAACCATACACACCTTCGAATGGGCAGACTCTTAGTAGGCGTGGCACCTCCCATACGAATTAAATACTAAAATTCATATATATCTGTATAATTGTAATATGTAAAGCCTTGAATCTTTGTACGAATTGCTTATTTAGGCCAAAAATGGGACAACTAGCAATAGTGGTCGTGGTACCTCCCATAGATATGAGAAATTATATATGTATAGGGGAAGCTACAGCAGCTATCAATATGAATATTTAGTACAACAATGGGAGAACTACCAACAATATTAAGTAAATGTTAAAATTTGTATAAATTTAAATATGAATACGTAAAATTGAACAAAAATATTAATTTTGCAGGCAATCCGCAGCTGCGGTTTGAAGAAACAAGCTTTTCAGACATGTATTTAAAGAATTTTCAGAATTATATATAAAAAGAGAGCTTGGAAAAGCGATTGCTGTCATTTATAAGACATCACACATCTGATACAAAGTTTTAACCAAGTTGTCATTACTCAAATACAACTATGAAGTGGTATAATGAGAATAATATTGATGTTATACCAAAACACATCACTTAAACAAATTGCCAAAATCTTCGTCCAATTGAGATATATTGGGCAATTGTTAAACGTAAAAGAGTGCAGGTACAGTAAATAACCAGATTTTGATGAGAAAAAAGTGGAATAAATATGCTGGAATAACGATAGAAGTGGGAAGAAAAGTTGTGCAGCTATTAATGGGAGGCATAAAAAGAAAAGCCATAACATTTTTTCGAAATAAAGACACATAAACCTACAGTTATATTTTCTTTAAAGCTTAATTACCTTTTATTTCATGTATAAAATGTTAACAGACGTTATTTCATTTAGAAGTTATGGTCTCTTTAATCAGTCCCGATTTTAAGCGGCCACTTCTTTACATGGGAAAACCTTCTTATATCCCTGCAGAGAATGCCAATAATGAATTGGAAGTGATTTACTAGTAAAATTGTCAGTAGTAATTCTTATCATTTATATCCCAGCCAATGTAATTTTCCATTGACATTTAATATTAGCTTGTCATTGTAAATCAACCACTCACTTTTAGAAAAAATTAAATTTTAATATCAAAATGAGTCAAATTTGACTTATTAAGGATAAGAAAAACAGTTTTCATACAAGTATAATGTTCAGCAAGTATGATGAAAAGACACAGATACATACGATATATTGCTACCAACGATATATTGTAGCTCTACGAAAACTTTGAATACATTTAACTTAATTAAAATTTAAGATTTTTGCTGCAGGTCAAATATGACCTAAATAGAAGACATTAGTGCATACAAATTTATATATATTTTTTGCCAATTTTTTTTTCTAAAAACCTAACGTAGTTGTTAATATTTCAAATTAAATTAAATTCATAAAATATCAATTTTCATTTTCAAAAGGGTAAAATTTGACATAAAGACCCTATGAAGGTTAATTTAAGGTCATATCAGGGTACATGAAAAAAAGTTATTAGAATAAATTAAAATTGCAGTCCAGTTTGACAGCAAGCTCAATAAATTAGATTTAAAACAAACAGAAATTATGAAATATATTAATATATTTTGCCACATTTATAAATTAGTCACATAAAGTGGTTTTTATTTACTACAACCTAGATCAATGTCATATAAGGTGCTAAAATTCAATTTTATCTCTAACATACGTATTTCTATGTCAGTTTGTTTTTCCTTAGGAAAACTAAAAATTCACTTGGATTAGTACGAGCAGTCGAACTCTTCACAATTGTATGTTCTATATTATTTCCCCCGAAGTCATTATTACAAGTTCAAAAAGGCTAATAAACCCTCTGCAACTGACGTGGAGAAATTTTAACAATATAACTGACCTCACTTTTAAACTCATTTCTTATGTTGAAGTTTCTGACTAGCACCTTCATTGTCTTATTTGTTTATAACAGTAAATAGTTTTCAAGCTAACACAAAATTTAAATTGGAATTAAATTTCGTTTTTTTTTAAAGTATGACTTATTTTATTTGGTTTCACTGTTCAAAGGTACGCAACATTTAGTTTTTGCTACGAAGTCAGTTGCATAGGGTAAATCTTGTAAAAATTTTAGCTACACTTATTTTTTTAAATTTTTCTTAACACTTCTGGTTTTACTGAATTTAAGATAATTACAATAACTTAAAATATTAATCCAATCATATTTGTTTTATAGCTAATTCAACGCATGATATAATTTATGCAGTGGCAAAATAAAATATTAATTAAGTTTTTAAACTTCATTGATTTCTATTAAATCACACAATTTTTTATTTTAGTTATAACACAATTTTGTCAAACAGAAATTTTTTAAAAATTATGTAAATTAACTTTTTCCCATTATAAAAGCATTTTTTAATTAATATCAATAATACGCCATGAAATATGTATTGACATATTTTGCCACATTTATAAACATTTGAGTATTTTTGCAATGATATGATAAATATTTGTATACATAAATTATAAAACAGAGATTATTTAATATTATTTTTAAATTAGGCCACTTGAAACTCATTTTCAAAGTGATGTATGAAATCAAATGTAAACAAGCGCCAAATGATTTTAAAAGTTTCAACTGTTCGAATATGCCATACATTTATCCACAATTAAACTTTTTTTTGTATTTAACAACTATACAACTTTTGAACATAACGATGCACAGTGGGGCCAAAGGCACCTTTGTCCGGCCAAAAGTCGAAAAATTTACAAAATGATCCACAAATTTGTATATGGGGGTTTTTGGGGTCGCTGATTACGAATCCGTTCCGAATCAGAATTAGAAAATTCAAAATGGACGACCTAATATGGCGTCATTTCATACGAAAAAAAATTAAATCATTGCTAATTGATTAAAAGTTTTTGTTTAATAATTGAAAATTTATTAAAAATTAATAAATTTACATTGGTGAAATGCAATATGGCGATGTTAGTGTGCATTCATGCATGCATACGTACTTATTTGTGTAGCTCTACCTTAGTTCACGTTTTCGTGAGTTTACTGTATATTTATATATATAAATGTGGTGCTGTATTTAATGTTATTTCATGTACCTTAAAGCGTACCACCTTACAAGCAAAAAAGAAATGCGACATAAACCCTCTAGTAAGTATTTTTGCAAGGCAGTTATCTAAAAAAAAAAATTAAATTTTTTTTGGATAACGTAGGACAACTTGCAATAATAATACTTTGACTTATTACCTCCAATAGCTTAGAGAGCAGGAAAAAGCAGGAAAAAAAATTCACTCAATCACATCAATTTTGTTTAACAAATTAAAAATAAGAAATAGTCCTTACATATCACTTTCTAACAATTTACTATTTAGAAATTTACATTCAGATTTTGATTTTACGTATTATACTTACCTTCAGCTGTAGAATCCATTTTATTTCGTTTGATTTTTTTGATTACAAAAACTTTGACACGTGTTTCACGGAAACTACTACTAGTCGATCTTTCCTACCGTAGTGTGCCATTCGTGCAAAGGCCTCATTCAAACTGAAATTATGAAGGGCATTTGAGGCATGGGACGCCTAGAGCATTTCTTTAACCAATCCAATGACAAAAAACTTGTTTTTTAGACTTTTGGACGGACAAAGGTGCCTTTGACCGCATTGTTCCAAATATTGACATGTTTTCACTATGACGTATAACGGGATGGCTTCATAAATTTTTTTGGCAAAAATTATAAGGAAGGGTCTTACAACATATGATAAAGGTTTGTTTCACGATGTCGAAAGAAAAATGATTCGAACAAATTTGTATGAAAACTATTCGAAAGAATTTTAAAAACTGAGTGATTTTCATACAGATTTTTCGACTCATTTTTCTGTCGATATCGTGGAACAGGCAGTAGGTTTTGTTAAAATCGACCATGCCCACTGCATACCGCCCATGCCATTCAAATCAATTTTTTCGCCTAAAATTTTTCTTATCCAACCAAAAGTCTAGAAATTTGGTAAATACATTTTCTGAAACCGCTTATGCAACCCATACATTGATAATATTTTTTTGGATATTTCGTTTTTCATTCGAGGAAAAATTTTAAGTTTTCATCCTGCTCCGTAAACTTCCGATAAATAATTTTTCTTTTAATAGAAACAAGACATACCCATCTTTCATTTTATTAAAACAACAGCTTGGGGGAAATTGGGGCTACATTATTATTTTTTTTTATGGAAAATCAAAAATAAAATGATTTTTAGAGGCTTATAGATTTGTAGACATTGGATCTTTAAACATTTCTCTAAACAACTGCATCATTTGATTTCTGAAACTGAGGGGTTGAAAAATAGGGGTTTTGACACCAAAATCCCTATGTGTGAAGTACTGATGCCAAACAATATAAGTGTTATGAAGGAATCTTTTGGTGTCATTATCTAAGCTGAACAAATAATTAGAAATTGTATAAATGTTCAATAGCCAAAGATAATTAAATTGCTATTATTCAAACAATAACGAATATTGTTTATAATTTACAACTTAATAGTATAAACTCTTTTACAATTTGCTAATATACTGACATTATCTTTACCACTAGCCAAATAATGATTATTTAGCGTGTTTACAACATGATGGCATGAATAAATTTGTATTATATATTCAATACTATGATATTGATAATATCTATATTAGATTGAATATATTGATCTAAAACGCCATGCTAAAATACCATAAAATATGTCAGGTCACAGAGGTATACTTTTTTCCATGTTACACAGAAATACACAAAATGCAAATACTAAAATAAAAATCTTTGTTTTGTTCTGCGAACAAACGCAGTATAAATACTCACGTTTGATTTTGTTGAATATATTTTTTTTGTTATTTTTTTTTTATTCTATATTGCTATTATGTATCTAAATACATGTATATTTTTACACCTTTATGACTTTTAAAAATGACATCACGTCTGCGACAAAATGATAAATGTTGAAGGTATAAATTTCGATTTAAATTTTATTTTTCATGACATACATGGTTATAATAGGAGACAGGAAAATGCTACACAGTTGGACGTCTTATGAAAGTATTTGATAAAATGTCAGAGTCACTAGTGACTTTATTTATTCTTATGAAAATATTTGATAAAATGTCAGAGTCACTAGTGAATTTATTTATTGCTCCCATACAAAAACTTCTTGACATCCCATGTCATTTTCATATATTTCATCAGATTTCGACAAGACAAAATCAACATGTATGTCAAAGACAGTTGAATATTTATATACTCAATATCAACCACTGAAATTGAATTGGATGCTAGAATTTGATGTTCTTGTAATCATAATAGCAGAATTAATTTAAATACATATTTGATATGAGAGATATACAAATGCTATTTGAATGGACATCAAGTTATGCACATGTTAAACAACATATTCTTATTTCCTACTCATCTTATTTGATCAACTGAGATAGTTTTATGAATCGTACTTTCAAAAAGCTTCAAAGATGTTTGGATGTTTGGTGAATGTGATAAATTTCTGGTTACACAAATAACTTTAAATTATTTTATTAATCTTAAACAAAAAAAATAAGATGTTAGCATAACATTATTAAAATAATTATCCAATTTGTCTAATGGTTTCAATTATATTCTAATTTTATCAGATATTCATTTGCTCAAAAACTAGTTTTCGATAATTGAATATAGGGAGGATCCATGTGAAAGCGGACAGCATATCCGATTTTAATGAAATTTACCACATACATAATATATCCAATATGTTCCTCTATCTGTGATTTTTTCCACTGAAATTCATTACGATGTATAAATATCGCGATTTGAAAATTGAAAATTTTTTTAAAATTTTCTAAAATTATATACTCATACATACATAATTGCCCATAACTTTGAAACTACTCGAAGATAAGTATAATTTTTGACTCTGTTTTAAAGGCAAATATATTGTAAAGGTCAATTTTTGGAGTATGTTTTCATTGTAAAAAATATCAATGATCGCGGTGTTAAAAAATGAATAAGGAACACGGTATTAGGTCACCTAAACTCTCTACTATAATCGTGTAAAAAAATGTGCTTAAATTTTTATATGAATTTATATGAAAAATAAAGTTTTTCTTTATAACTCCTGAACTACTTGAGTCTCCATCGTCATTTTTCACGAATATAATAGATAGTTTAGGTGTCGTTGTCAAATCCGAAAATAGCAGTTTTCTGTTCGTTTTGATATGGATTTTCCCTATATATTTTTCGTTATTGTGTTTATTTAAGTTCTGCCGATAACGAAAAATATATAGGGAAAATCCATATCAAAACGAACAGAAAACAGCTATTTTCGGATTTGACATCTTCGATTTTAATGTAATTTAAATCGAAGATATCAACGACACCTAAACTATCTATTATATTCGTGAAAAATGTCGTAAATGAACAAAAATATTATTCTTTTAAAATTTCAGTAGTTTTCAGTAGAAATTAGGTCGCGTGATTTATGTCTTTATGAAATTTATTTTTGTTTGGATTCAAAATATTCAGAACTCGAAATTTTATATAAAATGTGCGACCTCGAAATGTTAACCGATTTTGCTAAAATTTTCAGCATTTGGTCTTTAGTTGACGGAGAATAATGTTAGACTTTGGGGACACTGTAAAAGTACTATTAAAAGTGCAAAGACCTTAACGATTATAGTGTCTTCGGGTTATATTTAAGCCATTTTGAAAGTAAAATTTAATATTTGCTAAAAGTGAGTTGTTGATATTTTGTAAATTTTATTTAAAATTTCTAGGCAAACAAAATTTCTAGGCAAACAAATTTTCTATAAAATATTGTGCACTTAAGGTCTTTAGGTCTTATTTGACCTGGATCCAAAATGTTGAATTTTGGTTACGCACAATTAAGTTAAATGTTCTCAGAGCTTTGGTAGCACTACAATATAACACTGATAGCACTAATATATATCTGTCTAGTATGAAAACTGGAATTCAAACGGGTAAATACCAAAGCTATGTTTTTCAAATCCTTCATAAGGTCTTTGGGACAAATTTGATCCATTTTTAAATTAAAATTTAATTTTTTCTAAAATTGAGTGGTGGATATTTTTGATATGTTATGACTTTTATTTAATTTCAAATTATTTGGGTCAAATTATAGCCAAAGATCGTTAACGGCAGTAAATTTGAAGACCTTATGAATCAATGATGATTATTTATCTCTCATAAAGAAATATCTTTCATAAAAATATCTTTATAAAATCATATTTTTCCAATAAAGTTTCTTTATATTATAAAAATATTTTTTATGGATAAACTTTTTGTTGATCAACCTTTTGTTAAGTGTTAGAAAAGCTTTTTGTTAAATACAACTTTTACGAAAAATCATAACATTGTATAAGCCTATCAACAAAACATATTTTCTAATGCAAATAAGCTTTCTATAAACAACAGCTTTTCTATAAAAGGAAGCTCTGAAATAAAGTTTAGACCAAAAATGTTTTTCCCAAAAAAAAAATTCTTTAATAAGCCCAAATTTTTGTTATTTTAAGTACTCAAACATTTATAAAAACTCTTTAACAAATATTTTTCAACATAAATTTTTATTAAGAAGAGTATTGAATGAATAAAAGAAAAATAAAAAAATTGTTTGACAAACATTTGTTTTTTTTTTTGTTTCTGTTCTTCAAAGGTCACTTTTGGGCAATAACAAAAATAAAACTTTATTAAAGGTCTCACTTTTACACAACTAAGTAAAGTAAAATATAATTTAATAAAGGAAAAACAAACAACGTAATGCTGAAAAAAACAAATCTGAGAACAGCAAAAAAGCTAAATAAAGGAATAAAAACTTAATACGTAAAATAAATAAGAAAATAAAAAAAAATTCAAGCAGAAACAGAAAATCAACATGTTACGTGACGAGTAAAATAAATGATAGTTTCATTAGAGAAAGAAATGGAAAAAGGACATAAACAAATAAACTAACTAAGCATTTGATACCAATTCTTACAATACGGTCAAACTCGGTTTCTCGTAAATACATGAATACGCAGCAGAATATAAAAAACACAAACAAAAATGTAAATAAAAATAAACAAAAATGGCAACGGATTTTGTAGGTATTTCAAAAGGCTACACCATTTCCAGCTGAATTTTCTTTAAAAATAAAACCATGTATGTAGGAATTTTAGATATTTCCTTATTTCCAACTTCAAATGATTATAGCATGCAGCTAAATAAAAGCCCTTTTATATTTTTCCACACTTCGCATCGGGTGTCATATTAGGTGTCAGCATGTTTATGTTTGTTGAAGGTGGTTGAGAACAAATTCAAATCAATTGGTTGTTGACATTTTTATCATTACAATGGATTTTATGCTTATTTTCTTTCCTAGTCTCCTTTCGTTACTATTTGTTACGGCTTACAGTCCTGTTGTGTGTTAAAGCTGTTAAATTCTCTTTCTTGCCATATACAGCAACAAATATGTTAACCCTTTTGCTTTTCTACTTTTTATATTACTCATGTATGTTTGTTTGTTACTTAGATATAAAAGAAGAAAAAAATAATGGTGTCATTGTATTTAATCACACAGTTTCTGTAAAATCCCTTTCAAACTTCCTTTTTTGTTACCAAAACCTGGTTGGTTGATTTCAGTTTTTTTTTTTTTTTTTTTATGTGACGTGATTTTAAGTATTAATGGCAGACGAACGTTTTATGGAAAACACAAGTTATTTTCTTTTAGAAAATAAATTTTTAAGCTGTTTGGGTACAGGAGACATGTTAACTTTTGTGATAAAGAACATCATTAGGAATTTAAATTTAAAGTAAATGGTAATACTACTATTTGGCTGCTTTGAGCTTTTTTTTCTAGCTTAAAAATACACAGTATGTAATTCGCTTGTTGGTATTCAGACGAATGTTGTTTTTACTTTGCTCCTTTTTGGCAAAAAAATGGAAAAAGTAGCTTCTAAGCGAAATATACAGATGGTAATTGTTTACCAATACCAACTAGCCGACTAATTATTGTAGATACGGCCAAATATTAAAATTACGAGTTATTTTTCCTTTCATTGACTACTATTCAGTTAAACATGTATAAATATAACAGAGTTAAAGCTACACAAAAACATTTCATTTTGCTGATAATGAGTGGAAAATTCCATGAACAAGTTTTAATTATGTAAAATAACTTGCTGTTGAGAGCAACTGTTGTAAACAATTTTTTCTCTTGGTTTTTGTATAACTAATTTCAGCAATAATAAATTTTAAAATGTGAAAGTTAATATATTTCATATTTATAACCTACACGACCATAGCGGGACATGTATATTGCGTTTGTGCTGATATTTATAGAGCTCAAAAATATTAGTCCAACACCCATCTTAAAATATACCGATCAGCTCAGAATCACTATCGTAAGTCGTATTAACAATCACCCTTATCGTGGTTGGCGTAAACGTCTTACGCCTACGACAGTTTCGTACTAGATTAAAGATAAAATGCAAACTGTTACATTAATCTAGTACTAAACTATCGTAGGAGTAAGACGTTTATGCTAACCACGATAAGGGTGAATGTCAATCTGTCCGTCTGGCTGGCTGGCTGTCCATGAAAACTTCGTAAGCAAATTTGTACCAAGGACAAATCTAATTTAAACTGGAACATTTTTGTCATAAATACTTTGTATATAAAAGGAAATCACATAATTCACCATAGCTCCCATATAATACTCAATTCCGAAAATCACTTTAACGACATAATTGTGTTTGATATCTCAATAAATCAAGCGACCAAATTTCATAGCGATCAGTCCATAATTTGTCATAGCTCCTATACATGGCCTACTTTTGTAATGCTATTGACCTGATTTGAAATGAGATTCGATTGTCGAAACGCAATTTCAATGAAGGATGTTTTGTGTTTTGAGCAGCTTTTTCTTACTGTTGTTTTGTTCCAACAACAATAAAATTTATATTGTAAATCCCCATCCAAACTGTGAAACATTTGCTGCAAAATATTTGAGTTTGTTGATGAAAGGGAAAAGAGAAATGGCAAACATGAAGTTTTTGTTGATTATATCATATACATTTATCCGTTGATATTCGTTCCATACAGAAATGTCAAACACTGAAAAGAAAAAACTTCACTGTATGGACATGAATGCAGTTTAAAAAAAGAATTTAAAAATGTTTTGCAGCAAATGGTTGACAGTGTGGACCGGGCCTTATTATTACTAGAATATGCTCTACTCTCATTCATGATGGTTGCTTGTTTTAACAAGAAAAAGCTGAATTTCACTTTTGAGATTTATCAAAAGCTATGGTTCACTGAAAATAATATTCCTCTGTTGCTTAAAGGCAGTGATAATGATATTGATAAAATTTAAAATTAACCGAAAAACCGGTTTTTTAAAATTTGGGTTTTTATAAGATCTAGTGCTTATAGGTATAAGACATCGTTTAATCGACTAAGAAAGTGACTCTAAGTCAATCGGTATACTTTAAGGTGTTAGACTAATATTTTTGGGCTTTACAAACATCTGCACGAACGCATTATACCCTCCCCACTATGGTGGTGTAGGGTATAACAAGAATGAAATGTACAGCAAAAGCTAAATTCACCTTAACCATCCGATGGGTGAGAAGGTCACTGGGGACCGTGTTCATTATACCCTACACCACCATAGTGGTTTTTGTGCAGATGTTTGTAATGCCCAAAAATATTAGTCTAACGCCCACCTTAAAGTATACCGATCGACTTAGAATTACTTTCTGAGTCGATTAAACGAGGTCCGTCCACCTGGTTGGCTGGTTGGCTGTCCATGTAAACCTTGTGCGCAGAATACAGGTCGCAATTTTGAAGATATTTCGATTAAATTTGGTACATATTATTTTTTCGGCCCAAGGACCAAGCCTATTGAAACTGGCTGAAATCGGTCCATTATTTCACCTAGCCCCCATACAAATGTCCTTTCGAAATTGGACTTTATCGGTCATAAATGTTTAATTTAAAAATGTATCTCCACAAATTGCGCTCCAAATAAGTTTTATATATACAAAATTCATGTCAATAAATTTTGTTACGATCGGTCCATAATTATCCGAAAATCACTTTAACGAGCATAAATCGTTTAAAAATGTTGGTTACTCACAAAATTAAACATAGTAGACATAAATCACACGATTCAATTTTATGGTGATCGGTCCATAATCGGTCATAGCTCCCATAAGGCCCACTTCCGAAAATCACTCAAAAATAATAAATTATTGAAATTTTAAAAGAAAAATGTTTTTGCTCTTTTACTTAGTGTACGGTATTATATGGTCGGGCTTGACCGACCATACTTTCTTACTTGTTTTCAAACTGAAATTACTCCTTGATGGTTCATTGGAAGTATACCCGACCCTTACATGCGTTCCAAGGACATTTTATTTAAAATCGTTTAAAAGTTCAAGGCAATCCGAGCAATAGTATAGTTTCTATTGCGATTTCAAGGTGTTTAGTACGGGAACGTGTGGAAAGGTGTGCTGGGACCTTGTGCTGAAATATCAAGAAATCATTACCCAGCAAAAACTTGGTAATGATTTGCAATTACTGAACAGCTTACTTTTCAATGATTACTTCATACCACCTGCATTACATATAAGTAGTTTTGTAATGGCTGGAATATAATCTGATACATAAGTATTTGTTTATGAACTGATTTTCGAAATTCAGAATTATTTCATAATAAAACGCTTTTAACGTTTTATTGATTAAATTTTAGTTGATTAAAAACTTATAAAAATTGATGCCTTCTTGAAAACTTTCAAATATTTTCAAAAAATATGCACATGTGATATGAATGAGTTGAAAAACTAATTTAACACCCTATTTGTAAGCGAAGGTGTTAAGTACTTGCCACCAATGACATCACCGTGTTAAAACGCCAATGTATAAGTGGAGATATATTAGCTTTTTAACTTATTACATTTCAATGAAAGTTTTTGCTGGGTATGTATATTTGTTAAACAATTTGTTTAAAAAAGGTAAAACATTTTTCTGCATGATTCTATTATTCTTCATTGAAATATTTTGCTAAAAATCTGTCGTTTGTAATAAATTTTGAAATACAGCTGAAAAAAATTTAATTGAAATAAATTCTACTAAAACAATGTTGCAATATTTTTTATTAAAAAAAAAACGATTTGTTATGGGAAAAAATTCAACTAAAAATTAGCTGGAAATTTATCTAATATGAACACAAATGGTTTATTATTGGAAAGAAAAATATATTGTCAAAAGAAATTTAATGCTTTCGTTGGATAAAAATCTCAACAAATATTTTTTTGATATTTTTAAACAGAATTTGTTTGTTGTTAGAAGGATTCCAGAGTAATTAAAAAAAAAACCACTAGTTAAAATTCCCTTTTCGGTTTAAAATTTACCTTCTACCCACCAACGCGATTAATATCTCACTAATACGCTTCCTTCACACAAAGTTAACATACGTATGGGCAATTGCATGTCATTGTACGCCTATAGAGTGTAATAGATTTTGAAAACATAAGAGTATCTGTAAAATAATTTGGTCTATATGTTCCATTCAAAGGGTACTATATTTAAAAAAAGAGGAATATCGCACGTGAAATAAAACGGAAGTAATTTTGAGTAAATATGGGAAAATTTGAGAATCGTGGTAGGAGTTATGTTTTTTTGTTAATTTTAAACCCAATATTTTTCCTTTACAATCCGTCATATTTAATAAAAACAAATTTTGGATGATTTTTTAATATATAAAATTTAATATAGTACGTGACGTACCGTATGTGACAGATTTTTCTCTTATAGTAAAACAATATATTGTTACGTTTTAACCTTTTCAAAACGTTGGTTTATTTCCTTTAAATAAACCGGATACTTTTGATTGCAAATAAGAGCCGTTTAGTAGTTTGAAAATTTTAACAACTCTTTATTTATTTAAAACTAGATGACCGCCCGGTCAGCCATTTACTAATGTTAGTTCTTCAGGTTTCTCCAAAAAATGTCTCTTATTATGAAATGTGAGAAGTGAAAAGTGAAAAGGAGGTAATATATTAATAACTTAAAATTTCCGAACTTTTTAATTTTTTTCTTTACAAACCATCTTCTCAAAAATTTTGAATCGAATACGAAAAAAATCAGCCAAATCACTCCAGCCGTTCTCACGTGGTGACATTACATACATGGACCATTGCATTTTTATATACATAGATGTACAACAACAGAATTAAATAGTCACTCAGTGTTTTTTTATACACGTCTATAAATTCGCAGAAATACAGACACACTTTATAATCTACACGAATTCACTTGACAAATACAGCACACTTTAAGGCACTCAGTTGATGTTTATTCGAATTGAGTCTCTGATAAACTCACTGACGACTGCAACCTCTGCCACTATTTATAACACTGCCATCTGCACTCTAGATTGATCTTTAACTATCAAAGCTCGTATATTCGAAGCCTAGAGCACACGCCATCTCCGGTGAATTTTCTACAATGTTAAAGAACAGAGCTCGTATATTCGAATTCGAATATACGAGTCGCAACAACAGCATTGCCATACTTACGATCAATGATCAACTCAAAGCTTTTACTTAATGTTAATAATGCCCACAGATATGTTACAGTTTGAGGGGCACTGCTATTTGAAAGCATTAGGCAACTTTAAATCAGCCGTTAAAATCGTTATACTTGAATTCAAGTACAATTTCGTAACAATATATTCTGAAAATATGTGTATACAAAAACTAAAAACATATATTCGGTTTCAAGACACTAGTTGATAATAGCAAAAAACCAATCATAGTCATGTTCATTTCATACTACGTCCTAATTGGAAGCTTAGTTTTCGACGCCAATTTAGCATAAAATATACGAATCAAATTATAAAATTAAATATAGTCAGTCTAAACTATTATTTTTGCACTTAAAATGTTGTAATAAGCTCTAAATACTTTCACATAGTAACATTTTTGTGTTTTCTCCTATTCAAATCATCTAGAAAAAAATGTTTCAAGGGTTTCTATTTTTTCAGTCGTGGTTGTCATTCTCGTGGAATTGCCCATATACCAACTGTTCAAGTAAAACTTTAACAATATTCTAATCGAAATAAATCCATGTTTCCTTTACAACTTCCGGCCAAGTGTCATCGATTAATTTATTTACGCCTGCCAAAGTGTTTCATTTCAACAGTCTAACTGAAAAAGATAACTTTTTTTGAAATTTGTACTATTCTCCATTATTTTTCACTTTCCACACAAGACACCTAGTCAAAATAACAGTAGCAAGCAACTATGAAAAGCCAATGGCAGTAGCTATAAAAAGAACAGTATGTTTTTAGGCAAATATGTCAATAGGTCATGTTGTTATGCCTGTCATTATCACAGCCTTCATCGTCATGTTTGTCAATTTGTGTCCTCCATCTTCATTAAAAATTGAATAACGGCACAAACAGGCAAGTGTTGCTTTAATTCAGCTTCTAGGATAAATTAATTTCTATAGCAAAATGTATCGTCTTGTTATTTTTGCAATTGTTTGACTGTCTTTTTTTCTATTTATATGATTCCTTCTCTAACTGTTGTTGACCAATACAACAATAGAAAAGTTTTTTTGCTTTATATATCAAATTATTCGGTATTGTTTACATTTGATTGTTTAGTTTTAGGTGATTTTATTTATGTTTTATTTTCTTTTTCTTATCAAATGATACCATTTTTATGGCCCGTGTTCATTTGAAATCAAGTGTCAAATATTGGATTTATTACCAAACAAATAAGTAGATTTATATATCATTGTTATTGTAACTTTTTCGTCTTTAGGTTTCTTTTTTTTTCAATAAATATACTTTATACTTTGTGTATTTATGCGCATAATAGTTTATTTTTGTTGCCAGTAAATGTTTTGGTATTTATATTTGCTCTTTGCGAATAAAATACTTATAAATATAATAGGAAATTATTGTCCTAAGTTAGTCTTTTGTAATGATTTTTATTTAAAGATTTTACTTTTGTTTTTATTTCAGTGTGTGTTTAGATTTGTTTTTATTATTTGGAATTTTATATTGAAATGTTTTTGGTAAAATATTATATTAATAGTGTCAAATTACTTAAACTTTTTAAGGTAATTAAATTTTTAATATTTTCAATAGTTGAAATATTCTATTAGCTACCCTAAAGGTAAAATAACTGACAAAAATCTTGTAACATCTGATTTTTGTTAGCTTTTTAATTATCACTTTTAGTGATTAGCCTTAATCAAGTGTAGTTTTAGATAAGCATAAGTTATCCATTCTATGATCATATCGCAATAGAGTTGTGTAGCTCATGAATGACCTAGTTCAATTGAGCTATTCACTCAACTGAGCGAAGTGAATCATTCATCATACTGAGCGTTTTCAACTGAGCGGTTTTGTTTTATGCTCATGTTTCTTTCAGTACTCATGAAAGAGCTGCACAAGCACATTCATTTGTCATCTTCAATGTTTCACATGTTTCACTTTACTCGTCAATTCTGTAACATTCTTTCGCTCACTGACATTGAAAAGTGAGTGAGTATTGTGTCCTACAAAAATAAAACGATCATTCGAATGTAGGTTTGTTATGTATGTATATGATCGTATGCTGCCGCGTATATATTTTTGTTTCAAGAATTATTAGATTTATTCAAATTGTTTTTGTTTTCATGAAGGAATTTTTATATGTGTGCTATTGAATGAATGTGAATTTATTTATGGTATGGTGATGTAGAATGAAATAAAGAAAGAGTATTGCTACAGTTTTTAAGTAAATTTCATAAAATAATAATGAAAAAGGGAAATACATAATTGTTATTGTTAAAATAATAATTGTAATTGAAAGTATGTAATTAGTAAAAAAAATACTATTTCGAAAATACATTAGTGGGATTATATCTACCAAAAACATAATTAAAAAAATACAAAGTACTAATATTCTTAATTAGATGGGAGCTATGACCAATTATGGACCGATCACCATAAAATTAGGTCGTTTGATTTATGTCTATATTAAAGTTAACTATGTTGAATTTTGTGTGTATACCAACATTTTTAAGCGATTTATGCACGTTAAAGTGATTTTCGGAAGCGGGTCTATATGGGAGCTATGACTAATTATGGACCGATCATAACAAAATTTGGTGACATGAATTTTGTATATATAAAACTTATTTGGAGCGAAATTTGTGTAGATACATGGATAAATTAGTGACAGAAAGTGATTCTAAGTCGATCGGTATACTTTAAGGTGGGTGGTAGACTAATATTTTTGGGCGTTACAAACATCTGCACAAACGCATAATACCCTCCCCACTATGGTGGTGTAGGGTATAAATATATATTCTGCCAATTAATAACTAACATTATGTAAATGGGAAAACCTCCAAAATATTGCAACAATATTGATTTTGGTTTAGTTATTGTCACATTTTTATTTTGGATCACAATTATCAGATCATCAAAATATTTTTCCCTTTTCAAATTCCAGTTAATATCTTGAGTTTTTTGGTAATTTTATTATTTTGTGGTAAAAGAATACCTTATAGTTAGTGAATGTTCTGCTTAACAAATATTGTCTAAACATTTGGTTAGCATCGGAAATTAGAAATAATAAAAAATTAACTCTTTTTTCCGCAAAAATATTAGTTTAAATAAAATACAATTTGATTTTTTAAAATTTTAATCAATTTTTTCCGCAAAAATATTAGTTTAAATAAAATACAATTTGATTTTTTAAAATTTTAATCAATTATTTCACGCATAAATTGTCAAAAGACTGTGTGTTTTTACAACTAACAACAGAAATACATAATTGATTTAATTCACTACAAGCAATTCTCAAAATGAAATGGTCATTATACAACATACTGAGCTAATGAGCTAAAAGACCTAGTTCATTTCAGTGAGCTGAGCTGAAAAGAGCGGTCACTTCACTGAGCTAATAAACCCAACTCTATATCGCACTTGATCAACAAGAGCGTATTAATTAAAAATTTAAAAATTTTCAGTAGATGTGCGAAACTGTTTATGGTTACATTTTAAGAGAATTTGAAAATCAGAATACATCACAGTAAGCAAATTCCATTTGAAAATATATTAACATTGTTTTTCTTTTAAATTTTTGCAATTAAAAAAATCAATTTTTTAATCAACTTTATCATAAAAAGAGTCACAATTCGAATTATAATCATAAAGTAAAAAAAATGTTATCAACAAAATAGTATCAACTGAAAATACAACTAAATTTAAATATAACAAATGAAAATATTACATTCTTTATGAAAATATACGAAGCATTGCTATTTCAATTTTGAGTTGATACTGCTTTGCTGATACAATTTGTTTTTGTTTATGATTTTAATTCGAAATGTGAAAGAAAAATTTAAAAGAAAAATAATACGGGCCCTCATGTAAACGCTTAAAAGCATTTCAGACTGTGAAATCTGTGCATTTTTACTCTCTCGCAAATGAACTGTCAAAAAATGTTTGGAAATTCATTTGCACAACGCCGATGTCGTTTGCGCGACATTTTAGACTCGCAAACTTGAATTTATTGTGCATTTGATGAATCAGCTGCTTTTGTTTACTTTTATTTATAAGAAATAAAAATCAAATAAAATATAAAAATTTTGTGTATGTGAAAATTGTGTAACTTTGGAACAGAATGATTGTATTAAATGACATTGTGTATGAAAACATTAACCAACGGCTAGAACATACACAAAATCCTCCAAACTATGTATACCACTGCACAGTGGGGCAGAATCGATTTTTTTTGGAAATAAGTCTGGCATTTCTAAACGGCTAGTCCGATCGGGATAAAATTGGAGTAGCCAAGGAGTATTCGAGTTTAAGTTATTAAAATGGGCCCTACAAATTATCCAGGGGCGGCGCTATGGGGTCTCAAAGTAGGGTACCTTCGACATGTAAAATTTTTAAACAATTTGTTTTGTTTCCCATCCGATTTCAAAGAATGTTATATTTTTGGAAAGCGCTCGGCTAGATCTTGAAACATGCATGCTAGTTATAGGCATTTCAAAATTGAAATTTTAAAATTTTCCGCTTTTTTAAAAATGTAGGGCGCACTTTTGGACCGAATGGACTCGAATTTTTTTGTTAGTTAGACAACTAAATTACCAACAACATACAAAAGATTTCAGAGCAATATCAATTACGAATCCAAAAATAACAGATTTTCAATTTAAAAATTCAAAAAATAGTATATTTTTGCTGTTTTTTGAAGAAAAAGGTGACATAACTCTTTTTTTATTAAAAAACAACTTTCTTTAAGAACATATAACAATTTTAAAAACATGTCCTATTTTTTGAACATGTCGGCCCTACGCCCTTTGGAAATTGGCCTATTTTTAATCAAAATTTCAACTTTGGGCCACATGTTCTAAAATCCCCAAAGCTGGGATCAGAAAACGGAAAGCAGTTTTGCAAACCCTGATGTGTTCCCTATTTATCCCTGAAGTATTTTCCGAGCCCCGAAGGAAATGTGGACCCTATAGACAAAATTATAAAAAATACCATTTTTGGGATTTTCGCTACAATTTTTTGGAATTGCGGGATTCCCTTTGACCTTTTGACAAGTTTTTTTACGCCTTGTTATTTAGAATGAGAAATTTAAAGTACGCTGAACAGTTCATTGAGTTGCGTTAATAAATAAAGTTTTTATTACATATTACATATTCATTGAGTTTCTAAAACTAAAATTTATATCAAAATTTTAATAGGTATGCAAATATTAGGAACAATTTGATCCACATTTATTCCGAGCTATAGAACTTGATTAAGCAGCTGGTAACGTCATGAAGATTTAAGAGGATCAGTGTACGAATATCGTTCATGAGAAATTGTTCTGATAAATTTACAAGAAATGGCATGTTACAAAACGTCTTCGAAATATTAAAGTTCCACCGATAAAAGTTTGAATTGTCTTGTGACTGTAAGTAAATTGAGAAATTCAGCTCATAATGCAAAATTTTGGTTCTAACTGCATTATTTTTCTTTAGGGAAAATTCAGAATATTGCATCTTCAACTCGAGACTCGAATATCAGACATTCGAATATAATGAACCGCATACTATGTTATTTTTGTGTTGTACGAAACATATGTAACTAAAACTTCTCAATGCCTGGAATATGATCATTTACGAGTAGCAACAATTTCAGTAATTGCTAAATAGAACCGAACGAATTCGATTGGAGGCAAATTCGGTTGCAACTACGAATCCTTTTTCTCTGTGTATAAATAAGAGTTTCTATGATACGAGTACTAGAAAAGTACTTTGATAAACTATATCGTTATCTTAATATAGAAGGCCATAACTCGTGTTTTTTAAAGTTGATTTTTTTGGCTTAATATCATATACATATATGCAGACCATTTATCGAAATAAATGAAAACCTGGGCTTACAAAAAAACATGAGTTAGGGCCTCTCTATATTAAGATAACGATATGGAAATTGAAAATATAATGACAAAATTATACATAACATTAGCACTCATTATAAAGGATTAAATTTCACTAAAATATTCAGAACTAAGTACATGATTGTAATCAAATTTATGGTGTTAATTTCTATACACTGTATTAAAGCACAGAAGCAAAATGCAATTTCTATTAGCCGGTTTTGTTATTCTACAAAATATTTTTATTCACTAAGGTTATAGCTTGCAACAAACATACAAATTTAATATTGTTTTTGTTTGGATTTAAAGACATGACCATTGTTTATACTAATTTTCTCTAGCCAAAATATGTATAAGACTACATACACAAATGTGTTTTTCTGGATCACAAAACAAAATTTTCATTAGGATATTTATTTAATAACCTAAAATTAAATAAATCAAATTATAACAAGTCTTCTCTTGCTCAATTGTTGCTAAATGTGTATGAACAAGTTAAGAATTTGAAATAAAACAATTACAATTACACACAAAACATGTATGTAGTTTATGTTCAAATCAAATTTATTATGCATATTTATTGTGTATTTGTACATGGTTATACAAACTATGTACGTACATATGTACATATGTATGTTAAAGTATAAGAATGTTGCTCTGCAATACGTAATTTTATTTCAGTATGTAATCTAAAAACTAATTATTGTCTTGGTTGGTTTAAGGTATATAATATGTATATGTACAGTTTCGGTCAAAATATATTGGAAACAAAATGTTTCTTCTAAAACGTAATAAAATTAATTAAAAAATAAATAGCTTGTAATAAGAAAGTGACAACAAATATTAGACAAAACTGGGTATGTATCAGGGTATTCAAATTATACGATTCGAATAAGAAATTTTAACTTGTTCGTATAATTCGATCACAAATTTATAGTTATTCGAATAATTAAATTTTTTTCAAAAAAAGTAAAGAATAAAGTTTTCTGATATTTCATTGTTAAAGAAAAACAAAAAATAATGTTAAAGTTAACAGCTCAAGTATTGATAATGTTAAAAAACATTTGAAAAGAAATTCCATCAGAAATATTCTGATCAGATTCCCCTCCAAACAATCTACAAAACAATTGACTAGCAAACATTATAGTTTCTGTTTTGGAGCTATACTTTAAAAAAATTTAAGCTAGTTGGACATGATCCTGAATTCAAGTACAATATAGAAGTATTACGAACTTTTTATGTTGCACAGTGGTATGAGAATAAAAAAGAGGGATGTAAATCTGTAACTTCTAAACCCTTACGCCGATTTCAATGAAATTTCACATGCGCAAAGAGGAAGTGTAATCGAGTTTAAGTTTTGAATTTGGACCTTCCAGGAGCGGGACCAGGGGTTCCCAAATTAGGACACCTCGGGTATGTTCAATATTTAAAATGATCCTATTTCTTCGTTTGTGTTCCGATTTAAGAATCTCAGCGAGTTGTTTAGTTTTCCCTAATTTATTTGACACGTAAAAAACACAAGGTAGACATGTTATATATCAATGGATAGAGGATTTTGTCTACTTTTCAATAATGTATATAACTTTCATGGAATACTTTTTTTGAAAAATATGACAAAAAATGCTTTTTATTGAATTTTGCATAGGTACAAATTTTTCAAATTGAAATAAAATTTTAATTTTTATTTCATGAATATTTTTTAATTCCCAAAAAAATTTTGAAAAATCCCAAAAATGGGATTTTTTCGTTTTTTGGCTATAATATCCATAATAGGGGCGGGGTTATCGGAACCCTTTACAAAATAATTAAGAACTTATTGGACCATCTAAAATAGGTTACTATATTTTGATATCGAGTATGAAACTTGAGAATTTTTGCCCTAATGTTGAATTTTACATAAGAAATAGGCATTTTTTGAATGGACCTGATCCCGTCGGTATCAAAAATTATAAATGTTTTTTTCATTTAAAATATTTGGCGTAAAGATAGCTTTTCAAAAAGTACAAATTCATTATACATCCTCTTAGGAAATTTTTAGATAACTTAAAATTAATAAAAGTACTTTTTTCCCAAAAAAATTGCCTTTTTTAATTTTTTTATATTCAAATGCATGTAACTTTGGACTCAGTCATGATTTTCCTCTTTCTTTATTTGATATATAGATTTATTGAGAATATTTGGAACCGCGGTCACCAAAAAACTGGTGTAGGGTGGGTAAAAATGTTGAAAATTAAATTTTCAAATGCGAATATCTCCTAAGCTATAAGAGATAATTGATAGCTACGACGAATAAATAGGATCATTTTAAAAATTGAACACACCCGAGGTGCCCTACTTTGGGAACCCCTGGTCCCGCACTTGGTGGGCTCATGAGGTCCAAATTCAAAACTTAAACTCGACTACACTTTCTCTTTGCGCACGTGAAATTTCGGCGTAAGGGTTTAGAAGTTACAGATTTATTTCCCTCTTTTTTTATTCTCATACCACTGTGTGTCGTTCATTAATTCTGGTTTTATAATGAGTAACTAATTCTTTAGTAAATGAATTATTCACTTTTTATAAATTATTTATAACAAATTGTATTATACATCAAGCTCTATCAACGTTGCCGAATCTTTGCTTAATAAAGTGGTCTTGGGGAATTACACAATAAAGGGAATCATTGTCAGTGAACGTGACTAATTTGAAGTTAGACAGTGTATGATTGATGCATTTATAAATACACAACAAATGTATTTTATGTTTTTCTTGGAACAAAACGTAATTTTACAATATTTCGTGTTTATTATTAGATTTATTAAATATTTTGCAACACTTATTACGTATGCGGTGATTCTAAATGTCATCCTCAATATCATTTTCGATGAATGTTTCAAAATCACATTCGCCATCACTTTCAACACCACTTCGATCTGAGTTAATATTTTGATTATTAATTGCGATTGTGCTAATATTTCGCTAGCACATGTTCATCTTTAGAAGCTAAAATTTATGTTTGGAAATCAATTCTAAAATCATTCAGTTTTTTTTTGCTAAGTAACAAATATTTTATTCTGTACCTTTTATTTTCATGCAGTGATATTTATATATTTATAGAAGGAACTATCGGATCATTGATCGAAATACTCAATTTTTTTTTTAAAAAACAAACACAAACTGCGAAGCGTTTTGCTTGTCTGCAGTTATACCCAGAATCTTTGGCGGGAATCGAACCCGCAACCCTCCGATTAATAGTTCAGCATACTATCGATTGGTCTATCGGGGCACCCATCTTTATCTTTAGTTATTTGTCGAATTTGAGAAACTATACAAATTTTACTTATTTAAATTTGGAATTATGAAAATGTTTAAGCAATTTAATAAATTTAAATATCTACATATGTACATTTATTCGTTTTATTCGATTATTCTACATAAAGTTGTTCGAATTATTTGTTATTCGAAAATCGTTCTTTTTAAATTGTCCGAATAATTATTGGTAAGAAATTATTCCATTAATCGAACGATTATTACTTGTGTGAATAGATTTTGCAAAAATAAGAGTATCTGAAAAATTTAATGAAATTTGAGTCAATTCAAATAAATTTTGTAAAAATGAATTGCAATTCGTTTCCATTTCAAATGAGTTTGTTGAATGAATTTCTAATTCAAATGAATTTGTCAAAGTGAATTGCAATTCCCTTGAATTGAATTTGAATCTTTATTAATTCAAATGAATTAGTTATTAACTTCCAACTCATTTGAATTGATTGAAATTTAAAAATTTCTTCTTTTTTTCAATTTTCAAACGAATTTTAAAGATTCTAGCAACTTCGAATCTCAACATAACATTTGTCGATGTCAAAGCTGTGTTCGTTTACTCGAAATTCTTACTAATTTTACTACAATTGGAAAAATTTGTTTACTTCTTATACTGAATATTTTCATTTTGGTATTTTCATATTTGATTTCATTCAGTTGAATTGCAATTCATTGTTCTAATTCCTTTGAATTAATTCAAAGTCAATTCAATTCCAACGAATTGGAAATGAATTGCAATTCACTTTGACAAATTCATTTGAATTAGAAACAAATTCTATTATTTAATAATTCATTTGAATTGGAAGTAAATTGAAATTCATATATCCAGTCACGCCAGCTTCTAGATTAAATTCAGCCATAAATAGAGAAGCTTCATTTGACTATGTTGGTGACTTCGCCCTTGAAAGAAATATTAGGTTTTAGGTTAGGTTTTAGGTTACGTGGGTTGCTCGCAAGTTAGCGAGTTCACTCGGAGGCCTTGCGGCCCATTGTGGTACCCTTAGAAGTACTATTCCCTTATGCTGAAAATGTCATACATAAAGTGAGAATAGTTTCCCTCCCTAGTTTCGTCTATTATGTGATTTCTGTGGTCCCTATGGGAACCAGCCGGTACTTCTAATAAACCCAATCATATTCACTAGTGACACATCTCTGAGACAGTCCAGATCATGGAAAAGAGCTCTACCAAGATGTAGTAGTCTATGCTCTTGTAAGGCTGGGCATTCACATAGAAGGTGCTGTACCGATTCCTCCTCCTCTTCATCTAAACAACTTCTACAATAGCCATAACGTGGGTAACCCATACGTTCCGACATATGTCCAATCATGCAGTGCCCAGTAATTATACCCGTGAGAAGTCTAATCGAATTCCTACTAAGAGACAAAAGAGTCTTAGTTCTATCCTCTGTCAGATTGGGCCAGAGCATTCTGGATATTCTACAAGTGATGATATTTGACCACCTGAGTTCCGTCTCGCTCAAAGCCCATTCATCTATCAATTTTGATACTGTCACCAAGGGAGTGTGAATATCCCTTTGCGCAAGAGATACGTCCAGGGACGACCCGTTGGTTGCGCACTCATCAGATACTTCATTTCCCCGGATGCCCGCATGTCCTGGAACCCATATCAACTCCACGTGATGTTGTGTCAGTTGTGCCAGTGATTTGATACAATTGAGAAGACATTTCGACCTAATCACGTTGGAGTTAAGAGCCTTGATTGATGCCAGGCTGTCCAAGTAGATATGTATGGTCGAATTTTCGAGATTCAGTTCCCGGATTCTTCTCGCGGCTGTATCAATAGCATAAATCTCAGCCTGGAAAACCGTGCAGGTATCGGGTAATCGAAGAGACATCAAAAGGTCCAGCTCATCTTGGAAGATTCCCGAGCCCGTGCCTCTTTCTGTCTTTGAACCATCAGTATAGATTGAGATCACGTCATCTCTTAGGACAGAGTTCGCGGCCCAATCATCCCTTGTCGGTATTCTGATCCTAAATGTTCTATCAAAATTCGGTGTGGGTATTATATAATCCGTTTCCCTCCCTATGATTGGCCTGCCTATCTTTTGTAGGATGGTGCCATGACCAATACGATCATGCTTCAGTCCGCTCGACTGTTTGAGTCGTAGAGCAGACTTAGCAGAAATGCATTTGATATATATATCAAGGGGAGTTATATTTAGCATCGTCTCTAGACTGGCCTGAGGTGTGGAATTCATAGAGCCAGTAATTGCAAGACATGCTAATCTTTGTACCTTGTTTAGAATAGAGAGGTGAGTCTTAGTGTCCACCACTCTCCACCAAACAAGAGCCCCATAGGTCAAAATAGGTCTTATGACCGCGGTGTACATCCAGTGTACAATGTATGGTTTAAGACCCCATCTCTTCCCAAAGGTTTTCTTGCATATATAGAAGGCACATAATGCCTTCTTCATTCGACTCTCAGCATTACGTTTCCACGAGAGCTTAGAGTCCAAAATTACGCCAAGATATTTGGCTTCGCTTGAAAACTTCAGAAAAGTACCATCCAGTCGTGGAGGTTTAAATTCTGGAGTTTTATATCTCCTGGTGAAAAGAACCAGTTCGGTCTTGGCAGGGTTAACACCCAAACCGTTTTCCTTGGCCCATGATAGCAGAACGCTGAGCGCTGATTCCATGAGTTCACTTATTGTGGGAAGAAACTTCCCTTGAATAAGAAGCACAACGTCGTCAGCATATGCGACTACTTTGGTACCTATCCTACTGAGCCTGAAAAGGATTTTATTTACGACAAGATTCCACAGAAGTGGAGAGATGACCCCACCTTGTGGTGTGCCTCTTGTCACAACTTTCCTTGTCCTACCAATACCCATATTAGAGTTAATGGCCCTGCTCCTAAGCATATTTTCTGTCCAATTCCTTATCCGCTGATCAACACATAAGTCACCCAGTGCATCAACTATTGCGGATATGTTCACATTATTAAACGCACCCTCTATATCCAAGAAAGATGCCATAACATATTCCTTCTTGTCAAGTGTCCCCTCTATAGTTCCGACAACGTCATGCAAGGCTGTCTCCACCGACCTGCCTTTAAGGTATGCGTGCTGTGCCCTACAGAAATTATCAGGGGAGAGGATGTTCCTGACGTGGATATCGACCAATCTTTCCAATGTTTTCAATAAAAACGATGACAGACTGATCGGTCTATAGTCCTTTGCGGTACTGTGGTTTACCTTTCCCGCTTTGGGGATAAATACCACTGTAACCTCTCTCCATTCTTTAGGAATGTATCCTGTTTCCAGGCTGTACCTAAATATCATTATAAGCCATGGCATGATGGTTGAAATCGATTTTTGGAGTAACGCTGGGAATATGCCATCTGGCCCTGGTGATTTATAGGGCTTAAAAGATGACACCGCCCACGAGATTTTCTCCACGCTAACAATGGATCTAACTAATTCACTTATGTGGATTTGAGAAGCTGCAAGATGCTCCGAAGCGGATACCTCATTTTCATCATCCCTGCAACCCGGAAAGTGTGTCTCCATTAGCAGTTCCAAAGTTTCGATACTACTTTCAGTAAAGTTACCATCCGGTTTCATCAGGAATCCAGGCGTACCAGGATCCTTGGATAGTACCTTTCGTAGACGCGATGCCTCCGTGGTATTCTCCAGTTCCCCACAGAATCGCTCCCAAGATTCCCTCTTTGCCCGTCTGGTTTCCCTCTTGAAAGTGTTGAAGCTTTGACGATAATCGTCCCAGCTTAACAAGTCTTGGTCCCTCTTCGCCTTATTAAAAAGTTTTCTACATTCCTTTCTTAGCTGCATTAGTCTAGGATTCCACCATGGTTGCCGGAATTTCCTAGGTCCCTGCCGCTCCCTACACGAAGCATAGTAGGCTTCCCTTAATGACCTGGATAGAAAATCCACCGAGTCGTCCAAGTCCCGTGTACCATTTAATCTATCCATTGCTGGATGTGGTATGGTGTCACTAAGATTACAGAAATTGACCCAGTCGGTTTTCCTAGGATTTCTAAAGGGTTTTTCCCTATCCAGTGTAAGCTGTATCGTAAACACTATCCTGTGGTGATCGGAGAATGAGCACTCGAGTGAAACTCTCCAATCAAGAATTCTAACTGAGTCAGTGTTCCCTACCAAAGTAATATCAATGACCTGCTCCCTGATCCTATTGAAGAACGTTGGTATATTACCCCTATTGCAAACACTTAGGTTAGTAGATAGAAGGTATTGAAGTAAACACTCACCTGAAATATTAATGTTGTAATTTTTAGACCCACCATCTAAAAATTGGCGAGTATATTGATTTTGTCATTCTCTTTGTAACGCATCGAAATAGTCATCGAAGAACAAAAAGAGTATGTATAATCTGGGTCCTTATAAAATTCTAAGACGCTCTAGCTATGTCCGCCCGTCTGTTGAAAACAAGAAAGAGCCCAAACAACAGGAGCAAACTGCCTGGAATTTTAGTTTTAGGTTTTTTTGCTATTATGATTTCTCAAATGTCCCCCCAACATACTGTTTGAGCAGCCTTACAAATGATGATTATGTGCCAAACCCGTTAAAAATTTGCACAAATTAGTTCTAAATACTCCGAAATTATACTGTAAAGTGTGGCGGAAATCGGGCAACATTTGTTCCTAGTTCCTAGTGTTTTTATTTTAGAGTACATTTGTTGTTTCTTAAGAAAAGATTTCTTTGAAAAAAAAGTTATAACCCAAATTTGATCCTATATATTTTGATCGATACTGTATATAGTCTTACACTACTTCGAATATTTGTATGTGACATTGGTATGTGTGTGTACACACTTAATAACATTTTGTTAAAATACCTATATTAAATATTTTACAACTTTTACAAAGTCTTCAATATAATAAGAAATATTTCCAATGTAAAATAATTGTTTTGTACAATGTTTGTATAAGAAACATTATTAATAACCACAATATACAGTGGGTAGTTTATATTGTTATATAAATAATAAATATTTTCATAATATTCTTATGCTGGTATTAAGTAATTTTGTATTTTTGTTGAAAAACAACTAAGATAAATGTAGAGATGCCAGGTTTAGTTTTATAACTTGATATTAAATATCTAAGTTATTTTAAATAATCCTAAGTAATATTGAATTTTTTTATTGATACTGTATATATAACTTACAATGTTATATATTTTCGTCGTGCTGTAGCCATTGTGCACAATAACTTGATACCATAACCATACAAAGAAAAGAACATAAATCATTAAATATTGCAAATTGCAATTTGTTGCAAGTAAACTTTTACAATCCATAATAAAATTATAGTATATATACATATATTTGTATAAACAACAAATGATTATTTATACTTATATATTATTTATTTTATTCTTGAAACAAAAGAAATATTATTACAAGACTATTATCAAATATTCTCGAATTTTCTAAACTTATTTATATTTTACTATTAAACTGAATACTTATTACAATTAAAGTAAGAAAAATAACTACATTAGGATGGTTCTCCTAAACAAAAAGTTGCTAAGGAAAAAAAAAATATTTGAACTATTTTTATACCCACTAACAAAACTGATTTTGTCATTCCGTTAAGAACACATCGAAATATTTATCACAGGCCCCCGTGTGTATATATATTTAGGGTCTTTATATAATACTAAGGCGATGGCACAATAGCTCCTACTGCGAAGAACACACACAAAAAAATCTACCACGCCCACCGCCCATGAAACCCATACATACATACGAAAAAGTCAAAAATTGTATGTCTTGAGTTACAAAACATTTATTTTGATATACAGTGGTGGCCAGGAATTTAATACAAAAATTCTTTGCTAAATTCCATGTAATTGTCAATTATTTTTTCAAATATTTCCACAAATATGTATGCATGAGGACTGTTTTAACACACAAGTGTGTTTTATTCGAATGTGTCAATTCATACATATTCACCATGAACACATAAAATTTTTCTACAACTTGACCAAAAATTTTATTTTTTAAATAAACATATTTTCTCACATTTATATCATTATAATTTTATTATTATAAAATATTCGGACCAAATTTCGTATTTTTAGTACCATTAGTTTCGGTAATATCATGTTATTAACAGCGGATGTTCGCTGAGGTGGGTCAACGTATTTCCACATATCTTTGTCCATATATGTATGTTTTACCGATTTTTCCAAACATTTTTCAGAAACTAGAAACATTGATAATAAATTTCATACCCTTAGAGGTCCTTTTATTTTGGCTCTATCGCACTTAAAATTCAGTTGATGAAAAAAATTCAAGTATTTGTCTTAAATTGGTGGCCACCACTCTATATCCCACTTAGCGACGAAAACCATCTTAAAGGAATAGACCTAAACTTTCTTTATAGCCAAAAAAAAAAAAATACAAAAAAGGCCCACTTTAAAAAAAGTCAAAAAAGTTTTTGATATTGCCAAAAAAATAAAAAATTGTATATCTTGAGTTACAAAATATTTATTTTGATAGATATCCCACTCGTATCCCATTAAGGGACCTAAAATATCTTAAAGGAATGTACCTAAGCTTTCTTTTGACTAAAAATTTTTTTTAAAAAATTCGAATTTGCAAAAAAAAGTCAATAATTGAATGTCTTGAGTTACAACAATTTTATTTTGATAGATATCCCACTCACATCTTACTAAGTGACAAAATAGGTCTTAAAGGAAAAGAGCTAAGCTTTCTTTTGAGCAAAAAAAAATTTTAAAAGAAGGTCCCATATTGGAAAAAAATTTTGATTTTACAAAAAAAATTAAAAAATTGTATGTCTTGCGTTACAAAATATTTATTTTGATAGATATCACACTCGCATCCCACTAAGGGAATAAAAATATCTTAAAGGAATGAACCTAGGCTTTCTTTTGAGCAAAAAAAAAATTTCAAAAAAAGGGCCCATATTGGAAAAAAATTTCGATTTTGCAAAAAAATTTCAAAAATTGTATTTCTTGAGTTATAAAATATTTATTTTGATAGATATCCCACTCGCATCCCACCAAGGGACTAAAAATATCTTAAAGGAATGGACCTAAGCTTTCTTTTGACTAAAAAAAATTTTTAAAAAAGGGCCCATTTTGAAAAAAAATCGTATTTGCAAAAAAAAAAGTCAAAAATTTTAAGTCTTGAGTTAAAAAATATTTATTTTGATAGATATCCCACTCGCATCCCACTAAGCGACTAAAAGGGTCTTCAAGGATAATATCTAAGCTTTTGTTTGAGCTAAAAATAAATAAAAAAGGTTCCATTTTGAAAAAAAAAGTCAACAAAGTTTTTGATTTTGCAAAAAAAGTCAAAAATTGTATGTTTTGAGTTACAAAATATTTATTTTGATAGATATCTAGTGTTTATAAACCGGTTAACCGAAAAACCGGGTTTTCTTCGAAATCTCGGTTTTTTGCGAACCGGTTAATTTAAAATGTTGATTTTCGCTTAACCGGTTTATCCGGTTTTTATCACTCGGTTAACGGGTTTTTAAAATTTGGGACTAAAATTAATAAATCTCATTTGTCTGATTTGAAACCTAAACTGCTGATTTATAATACAAACCTCTTTAGATTAATATTTTTAAGAATTACAATGAATCTAAATAAGAGAACACTAAATAAGAGAAAAACTATTTCAGAATAAATAATAAATAATAGTGGAACTATTAAAAATTTAAATTAAATTTCGCATAATTCTATAAGTTTAGGCTAAAACTTACTAATGATTCATTAAAAACTTAGTGTTAATTTGCCAAATGTTAAATTGAATTCGATGTACATAAATTCTTTCAATAATTTTGACTTCATTAGTGTATTTTGTTCTTAAAATTTAAATTTATTAATCATTTCGTTAGCTTTTCAGAAATATTACAGGAGAGACAAAAGTTAATTTGATTTGAAATATTTTTGAAATCTGATAATGGAGTTTTATTAATTATTTGGTATGATTTATAATGACAAATAATTACAGCTAAGAAGAAGTGCGTTTGCATCTTATAGGTCCTTTTTTGGGACTTGTAACATTTTCTGTTTCATATCATGTACTTTTCTGCCGTTTACAGTGGATAGACGTGTTTTACATCGCTCTCACAAATAAATAAATAAAATAATTGTGAAGATAAATACAAAAAAAAAATATATACAAAGATAAGTAACAGCGAATGGACGCTTATTAAATACTTATAAATATATTTAAATATTGATTTAAACAGCCAAAATAAAATTAAAAAAAAAACTGTTTGTTAATGCAAATATTAATAATCAGAAAAAAAAACAAAGCAAAAGTAATAAAAAAAACAACAACATAAATAAAACCCTAAATAAAGAGTGTAGTGTTTGTGTGTTTGTGTATGAGTTTCTCTTACTCTCCAACAAGTGAAAGGAGGCTCAGCAGCAATGGAAATAATGCATACATTGTTGTGAGCTCTCCATACAACAATAATAATACATATGATCCAAAAGATCACAAAAATTATTTAAGTGTAAGAACAACAACAAACGAGAGATCTCCACTCTCTAGTGCGCCAAAACAAGACAATTGTGTAGAAGACAACATAAAAGAAATTATAGAAAAACAAACAACAACTCAAATGGTTGCTGAAAAAAGCAATGCTACTGTGATCAATGTCACAAATAGTAGTAATGAAAATATTAACTCTATAAAAACCGGTGATGATAAGCAAAATCAATCGAGTTTTACATTAAAAAATACTGGTGCCATACCAAAAAATAGTATAGTGAAAAATACGGGAAAAATCCTAACAGGAATGGACCGTTACATCACTATAACTAAACGCAAGTCCAGTCCTAGGACATCAAAATTGGAACCAAATCCAAAGCAGGCGAAGAAAAATCCGGTAAGTCAAAATCGTTTTGCAATTCTTGACAATCATGAAAGTAAAGAAAAACCCGCAAAGCCTGTAAAAGACTATAAGCCACCTCCTCTTTATTTGCGCGAACCTACTACAAATGTTTTGGTGAACAAATTGTCCCAACTTGTAGGTAAGGAGAATTTCCACGTGGTCTCTCTACGTAAAGGAAATATTCAAGAGACAAAGGTACAAACTTATTCGGAAAAAAATTTCAGAATGATTGTTGATAATTTCGATTCCGAGAAAAGAAACTATTATACATATCAACTGAAAAGTGCAAAAGGTTTGACAGTAGTCATCAAAGGTATAGATAGTTCTGAGCCAACTGATGATATTAAAAAGGCGCTAGAGTCTGAAGGCTTTGAAGTGAAGTCCATTCACAATATAATAAATAAAAATAAAATTCCTCAACCAATTTTTAGAGTTGAAATCACTTTCAACTCTTCTCAATTAAAGAAAAAGGGTGACACTCATCCAATATACGGTTTAAGATATCTTCTAAATCGTAAAATAATTGTAGAAGAACCAATTAAGCGCAAAGGTCCACCTCAGTGCCTTAATTGCCAAGAGTTCGGTCACACCCGAACATTCTGCAAATTACCTTCTGTATGTGTAAGATGTGGAGATATTCATAAAAGTCAAGAATGCCCCCACTCAAAAACAGATAATATAAGAAAATGTAGTAACTGTGGTCAAAATCACACCGCAAACTACCGTGGATGCCCAGTATTCCTACGCATACAGGAATCAACGAAGGCAAGAAGACCTTTATATGCTCAATATACGGCTTCTAACTTTCCAAGCCTTCCTGATGCTTCTAGTGCTCAATATAGAAGTATCATAAAAAACAATAATCAAAACAAATCGTATGCCCATACGACAATTGAGGGTTCAGTTACCCAAATGAAAACAAACACAGGTGCTTCTAGTGCTCAATATAGGGGCATCATAAATGATAATTATAAAAACAAATCGTATGCCAATACGACAAATGAGGGTTCAGTTACCCAAATGAAAAGAAGCAATGGAAATAATTCCCCATTATTTTCATATGCACATGCATTAAAAGAGGGTGTACCAGTACCCGACAATAACTCTCAAAGCTCTATTGAGAATCTAATTCAAACCATGAACAGTTTCATGACGAACATGCAAAATATGTTTCAACAATTGATGCAGAATCAAAGCATGCTCATGCAGATCCTGCTAAATAAAAAATTAATTCTCTAAGAATTTGTTTTTGGAATGCTAATGGCCTTAGCCAACATAAGAATGATGTACAACAATTTCTCCACCTTCAGGAAATATACCTGATGGTAGAGTTACAATATCTTCAATATATTGTCCTCCTAGGTATAATATTAATCGAGAGCAGTTTCTCGAATATTTTAGGACTCTAGGTCCAAGATTTATAGCAGCTGGTGATTACAATGCAAAACATACATTTTGGGGCTCTCGCCTTATTACTCCTAGAGGGAGGCAACTGTTAGAAGCAATATCGTCTAACAGACTAGATGCCATATCTAGTGGCCAACCTACTTATTGGCCTACAGACCTCAATAAGATTCCCGATCTAATTGACTTCGCTGTAATCAAGAATATAAAAAGAGAATTTATTTCAGTGATCCCTTCGCTGGACCTCTCGTCAGACCACTCGCCTACAGTTTTAACGTTATTAGCAGTTCCAAGTAAATTGGAAAACTCTTACTCTTGTTTCCCTAACAAGAAAACGAACTGGTTAAAGTATAAAATGTATGTTAGCTCACACTTGCCACAAAACATCTCATTGAAAAATGAGTATGAGATACAATCCGCTGTCGATATATTTACAGACATTTTAACAAACGCCGTTAAAGTGTCCACGCCCCCAGTCACCCTGGGGAATTACAGACATTCAAAATGTCCTAAAAACATTGATTCTCTTATCAAAGAAAAGAGAACCCTCAGACGTCAATGGCAACAATCGCGATCTCCGAACGTAAAGGCTAAACTTAATCAGTGCCAAAGAAGACTTCACGTCGCCTTAAAGATTAATAAAGAATCTAACCTGAGAAATTATCTTAGAAACTTAGACCCTACTAAGAACACAGAATATAGTCTCTGGAAAGCTGTGAAAAATATGCAATGCCCTATTGTATATGAGTCGCCCATACGCCTTCAGAACGGAGAATGGGCAAAAAATACTTCAGAAAAAATCGAAGCATTTGCCAATCACTTGGAGAATGTATTTACCCCAAATGATACAAATTCATATATTAGAGATAATGTCATAAATAATGTGGTGCCAGCCCCACTAAAATTCCGGTTCTCTGCCGTGAGGACGACGGTCAAAGGTCTTAAGGCTGGAAAATCACCTGGTATAGATAAAATTACTACCACGATGATAAGTAATCTGCCCAACTCAGCACTGAGAATTATTTTGTTCATATTTAACTCAATACTACGTATTGGATATTTCCCATCCTCATGGAAAATATCTGATATAGTTATGATACCGAAACCGGGAAAAGATGTCACTCAAGTGACATCATACCGTCCCATTAGCCTATTGTCAATATTCTCAAAACTTTTTGAAAAGTTGTTACTTGAGAGACTTATAGTGCACCTTGACGAAAATTGCATTATTCCTGACCATCAATTTGGTTTCAGAAGGAAACATAGTACTATCGAACAGGTACATCGGATAACTACACTTATTCGGAAAACCTTCGAGAGCAAGCAGTATTGTTCCGCATTATTTATTGACATATCTCAAGCCTTCGATAAAGTCTGGCACGATGGACTAATACGCAAAATTACTAGATTACTACCTGCGAACGTACATAAACTGCTTAAAAATTACATACAAGAAAGATCTTTCCAAATCAGATCAAAGGATGTGATCTCAACACGTCGAAAAATATCCGCTGGTGTACCACAGGGAAGTATTCTAGGGCCGTTCCTATATATTTTATATACTGCAGATATGCCCACGAGCGCACTGACTCACACATCTACATTTGCGGATGATACCGCTTTTTTAAGTACACATGAAAATCCCGTAATAGCTTCTGAACAACTCCAGTCTCACATCGGCGATTTGGAAAAATGGCTGGACAAATGGAAAATTAAGGTCAATGCAACAAAATGTATTCACGTTACATTTACTTTAAGACGAGAAAGTTGCCCTTCCATACAGATAAATAATATCAAAATCCCAGAACAGAGCCATGTGCGATATCTCGGTATCCATCTTGATCGCCGTTTAACATGGTCCCACCATATTGAAGCCAAGGTTACGCAAATAAAATTAAAGTCAGTCCAACTGTACTGGTTAATTGGCCCACGGTCTGCTCTAGACTTGGAATACAAAGTGCTTTTGTACAAAACAATTATAAAACCGATATGGCTATACGGCATTCAGCTATGGGGAACAGCCTCCTCATCTAACGTTGAAAAATTGCAAAGAAAGCAGTCAGCACTGTTAAGGACAATAACAGGTGCCCCATGGTACATTCGCAATAGTAATATCCATAGGGATCTCAATGTCCCCATAATACGCGAGGAGATCAAACTCTCCAGTCTAAAATACATTTCAAAACTAATGGATCATCCAAACCCCCTCGCCAGGGAGTTGCTGTCATTTGAGGGTCATAGACGACTGAGGCGATTGGAAACACTGGATCTGGCCAGATAATCATCGAGCACTCATGTTGGATATTGCAGCGGCAATAACAACTTTAGTTTTAGTTTAGGTTAAGATTTGAATACTTATTTGTAAATTTCTAAAAAGAAAGATTCAATAAAGAAAAAAGATACTGAAAAAAAAAAAAAAAAATATCAGAAATTAAAGGTGATAATAAATTTCAAAATTATCAAATATTTAATTAAAAAATTTATTTAAATTTTTTGGTTGAAATTTAATGAATAAACCAATAATTAAAACAAGTATTATATATTTAGTAACATAATTATAATCAATTCCATTTGACTGAGATAATAATTTTGAAATTTTTACAAAATAAAATGCACTTAGCACTTTTGTATATTTATAGTTTTATAATATTAACCATTCCTGACTACTAAAAACTACAAATTTTAAAGCTGTATATACTTTATCGGACATTTTATGATTTTTACACATATATGACGGTTAACCGGTTTAACCGGTTTTTTCAATGTCGGTTAACCGAAAAACCGTTTTTTTTAAAAAAGGCCAATTTTCGGTTAAAGCCTAGTACTCTGTTCATATTTGCGAAAAACTATGGTTTTTTCATGCGAAAAATTTTACATGCTGTTTGACAGCTAGCTGTTCGTGCGAAAGAAGTGCTGCGTATGTTATTTCGTGTGGAAAAATAAGGTTGCCAGATGTAATTCACATGTTTTCAACAATAAAAACAGAGTACTGCTTTTGCGAAATTATTTCACATATATTTCATTCCAAATATTTTATATGTAGTTTGACAGCATTTCGCACGAAATTTTGAACAGAGTACCTAGCTTAACGGACAAACCAGTTTTTTTAAAAAGTCGGTTTTTTATAAACACTATAGATATCCCACTCGCATCCCACTAAGCGACCAAATAGGTGTTCAAGGAAAATATCTAAGCTTTATTTTAAGAAAAAAAAAAAAATATTAAAATTTTTTTATTTTTAAAAAATATTTTTTTTTGAAATATTGAAGAAAGAGCTATCTAAACTATTTGGGACACATTTTGCTAAGAACAATAGGTAATAAGTTACATGGATAAGAAAAAACCCCTGTTTGACCAAAATTTGACCCTCTATAACTCAGAGAGTTCTCGACCGATATTGTTGAAAAATTTTATCTGAGTTACTATCCAATAGATCTAACCTTGGTGCAAATTCCATCCCGAGCGGAAGACATCGATTTCAAAAGTTGGTTCACTTTAGCTGATAGATTTTCGAAATTGAGTGGTCGAAAAATAGGGTTTTTGAGACCAAAATCCCTCTGTGCGTTGCATTAAATGAGCGATATGTAAACTCTGTAACCAAATTGTATGATTATTGAGAATATGATATATGAAATTTGTATGTTTTGGTTCTATTAAAATTGTATATGTTTTATAAAGAATTCATACATGACTAAATATATATTTATTAAATAATATACAGAATATTTTAGCACTTGTCAAAAGTAATTATGTCTTTTACATATAAGATCTTAATTTAATGTGAAATGTTTATAATAGAATAATATAAATATGATTGATTTAATTTCATTTTATTAACATTTAGATTAATATTAACTTCATATCATTTAACTGCCAGCAAGAAAAATTATATGAATATAATAAATATATGAATTTATATGGGGGATTTCATGTCAAGTGAACCAAGTTTTGAAATCGATGTCTTCCAATCGGGATGAAATTTGCACAAAGGTTAGTTGTATTGGACAGTAATTCAGGCACAATTTTTCAACACGATCGGTGGAGAATTTTATATTTTGGCCAAGCAGGTGTTTTTTCTCATCCACGTAAAAGTATATGTTGATCTCAGCTTATGGATAACATAATCTGAGAGCCTCATATTATTATATACTGATTCATCATAAAAATAGTTGTCACAAATATATACTTGTTTACTGTAACCCTATATATGGTTCCACTGTTGCCAATTCTTGGTGAACAAAAAGAGCTAAATACTTAGAAAAAAACATTTTTAATTAAAATATACATACATTTGACACAAAAAACAACTTAGAATGTTACATTTGGCTATGCCGAATAGACAAACAAAAATGTATGAATATAACACAAATACAAGAAAATAAGAATATTTATTCCTGTATGTTGATCATTAACTTTAAAATAACATAATATGTGGCTACACGTATATCATATGCGATGTTTTTAAAACCTCGTATTTATCACCTGGCCCGCAATATGCTCCTAGGCAAATTTTTTATATGAAAGACAAATTATGTATAAAGTAATCCCTTGTGATAACTTCGAAATCGATGGAACTATATTTTTTTTCTGCGTGATAAATAAAATGTTAATAAAATACTGAATATATTATAGGATTTAATTTCGATTTTAGTGAGTACGGCACTCCATGAAAATAATTTGATTCATTCACAAATATCCCGGAACAATTTCTCTAAATATCTCTACTCTAATTCGAACTTTAAAAACTACTTTTTTACATTCAGAACTTGTAAGAAAGTATGGTCGGTCAAGCTCGACAATATAATACCCTACACTAAGTAAAAGAGCAAAACAATATTCTTTTAAAATTTCAATAATTTATATTTTTAATTGATTTTCGGAAGTGGGCCTTATATGGGAGCTATGACTAATTATGAACCGATCGTAACAAAATTTGGTGACATGAATTTTGTATATATAAAACTTATTTGGAGCGGAATTTGTGGAGATACATATATAAATTTAACATTTATGACAGATAAAGTCCAATTTCGGAAGGACATTTGTATGGGGGCTAGGTGAAATAATGGACCGATTTCAGCCAGTTTCAATAGGCTTCGTCCTTGGGCCGAAAAAAATTATATGTATTAAATTTGATCGAAACATCTTCAAAATTGCGACCTGTACTTTGCGCACAATGTTTACATGGACAGCCAGCCAGACGGTCGGACATCGTTTAGTCGACTCAGAAAGTGATTCGATTGGTATACTTTAAGGTTGGTGTTAGACTAATATTTTTGAGCGTTACTAACATCTGCACAAACGCATTATACACTTCCTACTATGCTGGTGTAGGGTATAATTAACCAAGAGAAAGTTATTTGGAACTCGAGTGGTAACGTATATATTGGGCCAAATCCGGGTAAATAGTTTGGTACTTTTTTTAAAACATATTTTTTTTCACAGAATCGGTCAATTATTTTTACTAGCCCCATAAAAATGTCATCCCGAAATTGGACTTTTTTCTACACAAATTTCGCTCCAATTTAGTTACGATCGGTCCATAATTAGTTATAGCTCCTATATAGACCCGTTTCCCAAAATCACTATAATGTGCATAAGTCTTTTAAAAATGTTATATAAACATAAATCACAGGATAAGCTTCTTGGTGATCGGTCCATAATTGGTTATAGCTCCCATATAAGGCCCACTTCCGTGATTACATTACACGTGATTACATTACATACATGGATCATTTCATTTTTATATATACATATGTATATATAGAAGAATAACTCAAAACAGTTTTTAGAAGTATAAAAAATAACTGTATATTACCAATTTGTAAATAAATTTTTCTCACACAAATTCCTACGTTCTTGTTTTTTTTTTTCTTATTATTAACTAACGTTACCCCGAAATAACTGCAATTACCGTTTCCATAATCATTTATACCGTCATCTGTGAATACAGTTATCCTTATGCTATAAATAATTGAAAATTATAAAAATACAAATTTTTGATTTTAAAAATTTTGTTTATTGAAGCACAGAAAAAACAGATTCGTAGTAGCAATCGAATTTGTTGTCAATCGAATGATTCTGCCTTGGAGATCGAATTTATAACAAATGTGTTTTTTCTTCAACAGAAATTCTTCCTTATTTACTGATTGTCTGTTGCTAGAACCGAAAGATTATATTTGTGCAACCGAATCATTCGATTGGCAACAAATTCGGTTGCCACTACGAATCTGTTTTCTCTGTGAGTCTACAGAATTTATAATATAATAAAAGGTATTTCCCGTTTTTACCTCCTCTTTGGTACTTTTTTGTCCCTATCCGTGGTAAAATGTTATTCAAATAAAGTTCTGTATCGTGGTGGGAGCTCATAATAAAATATTCATATTCATATGTCTGTGTTAATTTATATGAAAAATGTAACAAAAACAAACACAATTTTATTCTTAAGGTTTTGGAGTAGCAAACTTTTATTTGTTATTTTTTGATAACTAAATAATGGGTTTTAAAAATTGATATAAGAATACCGAATTTATCAGTTTTTAGCCTAAACGTTCGAATGTCCAAAAATCCCTTCTTAGTAAGTATATCGCTTAGGAGAATAGTCATTTGGGATGTGCGATGATGAGTGAGTCAGTACCTTTACTCTTTTATTTATATAGATTACATAGAACTCTAGTTACAGGTCGATGCTAATTTTCCTCTTCCAAAATTTAATTTTATGTTTACTGGTGTGATAATAAAATGTAAGATAAATATATTTTTAAGTAATTATTAAATTTGTTTTACATTAGAACAAAAGAAATATTTATTCTGTATATTTATTATTTGTGTAAGCATACATATATGTATTGTAAATCTATAACAAAAACCTTTTTAAAATTATAATTTAAACATAGAAATATTTCATGTATGTATAAAGTGTTACGTTTTTTTATGGTCATGTCAAGCTATAAAACACAATACAGAATTCACATAAAATAATAATACAAAATATTTAAATAAATATTTATTTGAATTACAAAAAAAAAAAAATACCAGGCACTAAGTATAAAAAACTAGAAATTTAAGTTAAACAAACAGGACTAAATGGTACTCTATAGGATAAAAAAATTAAAACAAATAAAATGCTAAAGAACAATGTGAATCTGAATCTCCGGGTATTGGTAAACATACATATGATTACATTTTAAAAAAATACTATTTGAATTTCTTTTTAATGTTAATTTTTTATATTGAAAATTTATAGGGTACATTAAAAGTCCTACATACTCTACTTTTTTTCCTCAAATAATAAACTGACTAGGAAAAGACTATTGCTACAAACAAATTTTTTGTTGAATACATTATGCTAGGTTTTTTTTTCTTTTTTGTTTATTTATCTTTTTGTTTGATTTAATACAACAATACGATTATTGCAGCATAATAAAAAAAAAATTATACAAATAATTGCACAATGTGTGTACACAAAAAGATATATTTATATTTTATATGGACTTATGTATGTAAATAATAAATATTAATGAAATAACTATAGGAAATGTAACTACTATTGTTAAAAGTTTTGAAAACAAAAGTACAAAAACCTATAATAATAGTTTGTTTTGTCGGTATTAAATTTTCATAAAATTCAACATTGCAACATTTATCAGAAGAAGAAAAAAATGTTTGCATAAAGACCAAATAATTGGTAAACAATTGGAATTTTGTCTCTATAATTGCATTTATGTAAAGACTTTGTGAAACAGGAGTAATTAAAACTGAAAATAGATTTCAAAATATATTCAACTGATACAGTTTGATTATATTAAGCTAAAAAAAACTTCTGAGTTTTATATGGTTATCATAATCTGAGCGAAACACATTATGATGTAATTCAAATCATAGAAATGATTGACATAAACATGTACTTGATCGCCTTTTGAAAAAGTTTAACATATTTTTATATATTCCATGCAAAATGTGTTTTGGAAAAAACGTAAAAAATACAGAATTTTTAAAGGCAACATGAAATAGCACCCAATGAAATAACGCCCACTTAGGAAAATGAAATAAGTTAAAATAAATTAAAACCAAAAAAATGAAATAACTCCCAAATGAAAAAAATCAAGTAAGAAAGTATGGTCGGTCAAGCCCGACCATATAATACCCTACACTAAGTAAAAGAGCAAAAACATTTTTCTTTTAAAATTTCAATAATTTATATTTTTGAGTGATTTTCGGAAGTGGGCCTTATATGGGGGCTATGACCAATTATCGACCGATCACCATGAAATTAGGTCGTGTGATTTATGTCTCTATGAAAGTTTACTATGTTGAATTTTGTGAGTATACCAACATTTTTAAGAGATTTATGCATGTTAAAGTGATTTTCGGAAGCGGGTCTATATGGGAGCTATGACTAATTATGGACCGATCGTAACAAAATTAGGCGACGTGAACTTTGTATATATAAAACTTATTCGGAGCTGAATTTGTGAAGATACATGTATAAATTAAACATTTATGACCGATAAAGTCCAATTTCGGAAGGACATTTGTATGGGGGCTAGGTGAAATAATGGACCGATTTCAGCCAGGTTCAACAGGCTTCGTCCTTGCGCCAAAAAAATAATATGTACCAAATTCTATCGACATATCTTCAAAATTGCGACCTGTACTCTGCGCACAAGGTTTACATGGACAGCCAGCCAGCCAGCCAGACGGACGGACATCGTTTAATCGACTCAGAAAGTGATTCTAAGTCGATCGGTATACATTAAGGTGGGTGTTGGACTAGTATTTTTGGGCGTTACAAACATCTGCACAAAATTACAACGTAGTTACCAATATTTAGGTTTTATTTCATAATGAAATAATTTCCAAAAAAATATGGAAATAAAGCCCAATGAAATAAGTCCCAAAAAAAATTAAATAAGTCCCTAATATTTGAAATAGTCCCCTCAATAAAACAATAGTGTATTATCATAGATCTAGATAACTGATTCTATATGTGGTCAAATTTTGGTGAAATTCTACTTCCACAAAGTGGATCAAAAGATCTGTTGAAATATTACTTTTGTTCAGATGTCTACAAACACAAAAATTTTAAACCCAATTATTTCGAAATGGCAAAAAAATTATACACTTTTGTTTTATAATAGGACGAAATTTTAATGAAATGTGTTTATTAGTGTTTCATATATGAATTTATCTAAATTTTTGTGTTTCGATGTTATTTGTCGACGTAATGCTTGGCAGTAATGGAACCAGCATCCAAATATTCTGGAACCTGAAAATACGGTTCTTATTGCCTTACGGAAACTTTGCGCATAGTCAGTTTTGTATGTGGCTGCATTGAAATTTAACACCTTTGAATTTAAATATTTAAATAGGTGGTTGTAATCGCTGCGATTTTTGCTACAAACTATTTCTCGACTGCGCTGCTATACTTTTTTCCATTACAAAACTTGTCTCTGTAAAGTAGTAAAGCTTCTTTTCGTAGTACATGTAGTGCACTGTATTTTTGTATAATGATTTTTGAAGTATAATTGTTGTTCAGTAATAAAATACAACAATTTTCTATTTCTACCGAGACTACTCATAATTTCGTATTCCATTAATAAAAATTAGTTTGATGTCACTAGTTCAAAGGTTTTTTTTAAAACAAAAAAAAACAAACTCAAACTGCGAAGCGTTTTGCTTGTTTGCAGATACACCCACCCTCTACATACACCCTCTGGCGGGAATCGAACCCGCAACCCTCAGATTTATAGCCCAACACTATATCGTCTAGTAGTCCAATTCTAATGCTATTATGCTGCATCAATAATATTTTAAGTCGATCCTAACGATTTCCAGTTGTAACACAAGTTTTAAAACTCTTAAAAATTTTTCAACAAATCATTTTTATGAAAATGAAATAAGGGCCAAATAAAATGAAATAAAGCCCAAAAATATTTGATATAAAGTAAACTCCAATTTTTTTTCTTTTTGAATTTACTTCATTTGGGAGTTATTTCATAATAAAATAATTCCCAATTTAAAAATGAATTAACCCCCCAAAAAAATGAAATAAAGACCAATATTAAATTTTTCCAATTTTATTGGAACTTATTTTATTTTCCTAATTGTGAAATAAGTATCTTATCAGCGCTGCACCAGCACTCAACATTTTAATGGTATGAGTAACCGAAGGATGACTGATCATTTTCCTTGGTTGCAGAGAGCGAAACCTTTGGTGCAAATTCGGATGCAATTCCTGAGAGTCCCGATATCTAATATAATTAAACCACAGAATGTGGAAGTTTTGAGTCTCATTACAGAGGGGAAAGCATTGAGATCACTGGCCAAAAAGATTAAAATGCCAAAAATATAACTCACTGATACCTTTATATTTAAATTTGAACAAAAAGTTACAAAAAGTTATTTAATTTATTTTAAATAATATTTGGAATAAATAATTCCTTTTCTGGAGAATGGCAGCCAACGACATGTTATTTGGCCAGTCTCTGCTTAAATGGGGAATATACCAATAAGTTGTCAAGTATAGCTGGAATGGTATCATTTGTGAATAATTTGTCAAGGGACTTTATACCTTTTCAAGTTAAAGGACTCGTATCTATTCGATAATAACAGGAAACATGTTTTACTTAGTAGTTCAAGAATCTATGTGATCCGAGTAGCAAAATAATGTCCTTGAAACAAATAATATCAGGCAGACATTATCTGCATACTCACCAGTTTTAAAACCAAATGACTTTAGTTCTTTCAGTAAAAAAATTATTGAATGATTCCATAGAATGGTAACTAGATTTCATCATGAGGAAAGTGTTACAATTTGGTAGCAATTTCCATAGTAAATCTCCTTTACTAGTTTTGTTACCCAATGGCTCTAAAGTCTCATTATGAAAGTTGGAGTAATTTTCCGTCCTAGATAATATCCCAAGGCTCCGAAACACTAACAAAATTCCGTAGGGTTTGAAAAATCTGGCTCAATATTGTCACTACAAAAGCTGCAATGGATTGCTCAATATTCAGTCCTTGTATTGAAAATGCAATTGACCTAGGACATGTATTATTTGAGGCACCATGAGTATCCATGTCTACTAAATTTTACTTCTTATTGCCATGTAGGGAGGCAACTTGATACAAAATATGCAAAAAGTCTGTCAGGATATAGGATTCATCATCCGCAAAGAATTTTTTATACATTTTTGTTTTTTAGGCACGTTATTGGATACCAAGTTCTATACTACAGTGCAATATGGAAGACTCTAAATAATAACTTAATTTCTGACAAAAGATCTTCTAAAGAAATCTTCAACATATTTTGCTTTAACATTTACCCAGCAAAAACATGGTAATGACTTGCAATTACTCAATAACATATTTTTCAAAGAATACTTAGAAGTGAAATTACTTACATATTTATTATCTGTTATATATTGGGTGTATGACTTACAAATGCGGGATCCAATCAACACCAAAGCCAAATATCCAAGGTAATTATCTATATTTGGTGGGAACAAAAGGGATCTAATATGAGCAATTGAAATCTGGCCAGACCATCACAAGGAATTTGTACCGACTGGAAATGATTCGTTTCAAGCGAGCATTGACCAGAAAAATTCCATTATGTCAACGCTCGGCCACAAGTTTCAATACCTGTTAAAAAGTATTTAGAATGAAAGTATTGCATCGTCCGCTTTTTAGTCCAGACCATGCCAAGTTCGACTACTATTTGTTTCGTTTGATGCAGAACGCTGTCTCTGTGATACGCTTCACTTTGGAACATAGTATCCGATATTGGCTTGATTAGTTATTGGCTTTAAAAGACTACCAGTTCTATTGGCTCGGAATCCCCAGAAAGAAGAGAAAAGTTCAGGTCAATAAACTGAATTAAATTATATTGTACAAATGTTTAAAAATAAAAGCTAAAAATTAAAAAAAAAAGTGTTAAAATAATAAGAAAATATTTCCAGAATTTAGTATTTTAAAACATTACTTGGCAATGCTGGGTAGTTACATGAGCTTTTGTCCGGAGGGACGCTTGACGCCTTTCTAAGAAAATATTTAACTTTAAAACTATATCTTACAGTAGCTTTAAAGTCTTCATGTTACAACTGAATGGCTTTTAAAACCAAAACAATAAACATATCGAACAATTTTACATAATCAGAATTGTTCGATATGTTTATTTGCAGTAACAAAGTAACATATTTGAGTTAAGGGTGGCTAAGTTCTAAAGAAGTTTATCAACCTTTTCACATAATTTCTATACATCAATTTGTCTATCAAATTTCTAAAGTAATTGTGTGTTGTTAAAATATTAACAAATGATTAATGTTTTCCTAAACCATATTTGAAAAACTTTTGTAAAAGTAATTTGTCAATAAATAATAAATTTTACAATATAATTACCTACATAATACTTTATACATAATGGTAATCTTTGAAAACTTTTTAAAACTAATAAACAAATATTAGCAAACTTTAAATAACATAAAATATTTAGACAAATAAATAAAAGAAAAATATTTATTTTTAAAAACAACAATAAATTTACACTATTTTAATTATTAAATAAAATTATTCTTTTTTGTTTCAGTATCTGCCTCGACAAGTATGATGAGTAAGCATGAGCCCATGTTTATATCCCGCTCAGAAACATTTAAATTTGTTGCCGGTGATACGATTGTCTTGCCCTGTGAAGTTGCCAATACCGGTGAGTTACTAAGCCTTTTTTCAAAACCCACATCCTACATCAATAGTAAATATAGTCCTGGTTCGTTTGCTATTTAAATTCGGGATGTTTGATATACATATAAGCAAAAAACCTCGACTGCCTTGAGTTTTGATCTATATCTGAATTAATAAGTCATTAATAAAGACAATATGGTTATCTTATAATATACATTTCATAGACCTTTGCAACAACGTATAAAACGATACAGTAATTTGGACTAACAATGTGTCGAAATCTAGACAAATATTTTTCAAACCGAGTTTTTGTTCACCAAAAATTTTTGTTGACCATAAAATAGTTTTCAAATATTTTACAATAGCAATAACTTTAAAATTTGTTTTCAAATTATATAACGATATTTCACTAATTCGAATTGATCGAGAACAACTATAAAGGCCTTATATATAAACAGTTTTTAAATTTAAACGACGTTTTAAAATCAAATTTTTTTATGGAAATTTAGCTTTAAAACATTGTTTAAATTTAAAATTTAAGTATTTCCGTACTCTATGGACTCCAAAAAAACATAGAACCTCTGCAAGGTTTTTCGTTCTATTTTGTATCAGTGTGTTTTTCAATTTTACATAAAACAAGTAAAGCTACGTTTCCGCATACACCGTAATCGGCACCGAAAACGAAATTCCATACATTTGCACCGAAAAAAAGTTCGTTTCAGAAATCGGCAACGAAAATTGGGAACGTCACCGATCAGTAACGAAAAACCTGTCATTTGGGGCCGGAACGAAAACAAACTCAATTAGGTTGTCCCCTTGTCTATACTTGACAAATATTCATCATAACAATAAATGACATTTGTTGTCAAGACAAAATTGTCTAAGCAAAAGCACTAACAATTTTATCATAACGAAGCAATAATACTAATAAATGGAGACTATACCTGATAATTCTTTATCTAGACAACCATTTTGAAGTTTATCATGATAAAAATTTGTCAGGTATAGACAGGTGGTAACGAAATTATTTTAATTATTTTTTTATTTCAAATTTAAAGCAAATCAAAATGAATAAAAAAATAAATTTTCTTTATTGGAAGAGAAAAAAATAATAGATTTTGTCAAAAATAATGAAATTCTAGTTAATTTCCAATTGAAAACTTAAAAAAATAATTTCGTTTCTGTTTTACGCCGCAACGCACCCAACTGAAACGAAAACAATTCAGAAGCGAAAGGAAACGAAACGGTGACGAACACCAACGATTTTCAGTTTTCGTTATCGGCGCCGATTACGGTGTATGCGGAAACCCAGCTTAAGCCGAATCTTGTATACTCACAATCAATATATGGATCCTCACAAAATTTGTTAAACAGATTTAGATTCTCACAAAACTTGTTCATGTCAAATTTTATCATAATAATAAATTCTTATACCCATGTCTTATAAAATGATGCCACTTAATTTTTGTTTTTGAGAAGATTCATTTAAATAACTGAAATGACCTTTCGATCTATTATAGCCCAAAGACTTTTATCAATTTATAGACAAGTTCTTAATGAATTACTTAAAACCTACATATTATATTTCTGCTTCTAATATTGTACTGTGAACCACTACACATGCAGTAAAGGATAATCTTAGGATTATAATATTTTTGTTTTCATCTAGGAAAAGAGAAAAAAGTTCAACTAAAAAATATATTAAAAATACATAAATATAAAAGATGCACAACTTCTTAAAACTTTGTCTATTTGAACTGTCTGTCCTTTCGTCAGCCAGTTTGTTAAAGAGCTTTGGAACAAATAAAAATAAATAAAAGTTTTATTTGTCTTTTTATGAATAGAACACATACTCGCATGTTCCTTGGTCCTAGGGGAAAAAGAGAAACATTTTCAGTTGATGTATGAATGTATGAATGTATGTGGTGTGGAAACAATTTCATAGTCTTGAGATTACAAAATAAGCTCTGAGCAAACTTCTATTGATTTGGTTTGGCAACTTAATGTTCAGTTTGTTGAAAAATAATGTACGTTTTGTTTGTTCTGTTATTGTATGAAAAGAAAGAAATTAATAGAAGGGTTTCTTCAATTCAATAGGAGTGCACAAATTAACTTTCCTGCAAAAAATGTAGGAAAAGAAACGAGTGTAAAACGTATTGAATTTTCAAAAAGCTAATCTATTCTTAAGCTACCTAGTCATTTGAATTTAGACAAATGTAGAACAATAGTTAGAAAAAACTCTATTTTAATAAGTTGTGTTTTTAGTTTAGAACGTACTAAATTTTGAAATTTTAATTTTTGGATAAATTCATATTTATTTTTGGGAGGTAAGTTAGCGCATTTTACTGTTTGCTTAGGCCAAACACTAAAGTTTTATTTGTAAAAATATCTAAACTTTGACGCAGCACAAGTAATAAACAATGACCTGAACTTTGAACAAAACCGACTACATTTGGCTGGACACCAAAATGTAGATTTTGAATGAGTAAAAAGAAAAAATCTAAAAAAACCACACGCTGTTTTTTATTGTATTCGAAAGAAAATAGAAATAAAGCGCGTTGCCATATATTTGTTTTGAAAATATTTCGGACATGAACATTCCATGTCCGAGTTCCTTCTCAGCTTGTATTTTCTATTACAAAGAAATTTAACTAAAATATTTAGTTTCTTTTTTAGATAGAAATTACATAAAATTTTTATTTGTTTTTCTGCAGGAAAATGAAATAGAAAAAGGCATAATTTGATGAAAAAACTAAGCTTTTTATATGAAGAGTGTGTGGATAATACAATTGACTTATCTAAGAAAAATAAAATCCGCTTGTTCATTACTACGGTTTTTATATTAGGCTATTCCTATTTTTAAATTTAAATAAAACAAAGTGTGAAACATTTTGTATCTGTTTCAAATGCCTAACCATCCCCTTGCAATATACATAAAATGATTAAAGAAATCTCTTATACGGAAGAATTATTGAATTCTTAAATACTTATCAATTTTCTATAGAACTGTTATACAGAAAATGTTCAATAGAAAATAACTTTAAGCTCAATATTTGTTATTGAAAAACTGTTATACAAACAATTTAGTATAGAAATAACTAGTATAAAGGTAATTTTACACAACAGAAACTGTTATACAGACAAAATTCTATAGAAAAAACTGATACACGAACAGTTTTGTATAGATAAGAAACTGTTATACAAACAATTTTCTGTGGAAAAAAAGACCGATAGAAAAAACTGCCACAGCAGAAACTGAAAAAACTGTTATTCAAACAATTTTATATAGAATATGCAAGTAATATTCCACTTATAAAACTGTTATACAGCCAATTTTCTATACAAAAAACCTAACATACAAAACAAATTTTATAGAAAAAACTGTTATACAAACAATTTTCTGTAGAAAAACAATTTGTTAGAAAAAACTTTTACACACAAATTGACCGATAAAAAAAACAGCTATAGCCACAGCAGAAACTGAAAAAAATGTGTAACACAAAAAAATTGTATGTAGAGTAACTGTTATGCAGGTAATCTTCAACTTTATAGCCTATTTTCTTCAAAAAAAATCTGTCATAAAAAACAAATCTTAAAGAAAAAACTGTTATACATACAATATTCCACAGAACAAACTGATATACAGAAAAATTTCTTTAGGAAAAACTGTTATTCAAAAATCGTTTGATAGAAAAAACTGTTATACACAAGATTTTCGATAGAAAAAAACTATTAACCCTCCGGTTGAGTAGTACAAGGTACACAGGGATCTTTAGGGAATTTTATGAAAAAGGTCCCCAGGGACCTTTTCACCTTTTCAGATTTAAACACATTTAAATAGAAACTAAACTATTGGTCGGATCGCTTTGATTTTTTTAAACGATTCTATAAAATTTCCTTGGAATACATGTGGGGGACGGGTATACTTCCCATGGACCATCAAGGAGTAATTTCAGCTTGAAAATTAAAAAGGTCCCCAGGTCCCATCTCATCCGACGGAGGGTTAAAAAAAATGTCTATAGAAATAACTGTATACAGGCAATTTTCCACATAATAAACTGTTATAGAGAATAACTGTTCATACAAGTAGCTGAAGAAACTGTTATACATTAAATTATCCAAAGAATAAACTGTTACACAAACAATTTTTTGGAGAAAAAAGTGTAGACACAAATTTTTGATAGAAAAAACTGTTATACACAAATTATTCGATAGAAAAAATTTTTATACTAAATTTTTTTTATAAAAATAACTGTTATAGCCACAACAGAAAATGAAATAATCATAATCAATTTTATATCAAAACACCAGTCAAAATTATTTTTTTAGAAAAAACTGTTATACAGGCAATATTCCACAGAATAAACTGTTATACTGAAAAATGTCTTTAGAAAAAACTGTTATTCACAAATCTTTTGATAGAAAATTTGCTATAGAAAAACTGTTATGTGGGATTGAAGCCTGGTCAGTCTACTAGATCTGGCAGACCTTATTAAGGGTTAATTGTTATTTGAATTAACTGACCAATATTGACGACTATGAGAGGGAAAGAGACAACACTATGACATATTACAAGGACGAACTTTCTGGAATGTTTTATAATCGGACGAGTGACGAGTATGGTTTGGATAGACAGACACTTTTAATATAGAGGGGAGTCCAGCAGCATTCCAAGTGAAAAGTTGTATTTAAGTTGCAAAGTTGTATTAAAGTGAAAAGTCGAATTAAAGTTGTTTTCCTATATTACTTTATACTATTTTAATTAATAATATTCCAAGATCTAAGTGAATTAAATGAATAATTTTATAAAAAACTATTAAATAAAACAAAAGAGCTACCGTATGCATTGTTTCCTTTTTGTAATTATTCTTAACATCCAAATTATTCATAGAGCTGCACAGACCTGATTATGGAGTTTGAAGAATAATATTTGAAATTTGGTTTGATAACACTATACGACAAACAAACTACAAAGAAAATTCAAGTATAACCAGAAACTTTTTGGAAATTTTACAAACAACTCCAAAATATTTCGTACCCTTATTCCAGTAACTTAGTTGAATATGAACAGATTTTAAGTTTCTCAGCGGATTTAGAGATATGAAATTGAGGCTTTTGATGAATGTGTCTGAAGATACTACCTTTAATAATCTCCATTGGAATTGAAGAAGTCACTAATTTGTCGCCTGTTCATTACCATTATACTCTCTATGCGCAGGGACCAGGTAGACGCTCCAGCCTTGACTGACTAATAGAGGCACGACTGACAGATGTTCATACTGTCTGCCGACATAAATACCGCTATTTTAAATGTCTGTAAGCTGTGGATTCCAATCTAGGGCTTGGCGGCTTATTTCATCTGGATCATTTCTAAGAGTGTCACCGATCAATTTCCACTTTATTCTTTTAATAATAATTTGGATAGGCTCAATATTGCACTTTCTATATAGTTCATTGTTGCTTATAACGTTTGGTGCTGTTGTTGTCAACCAACTTTCGCAGTTATAAAACAAAACTGATAGAACGTTTGACTTAAATATGTTTATTTTAGTTTTGACTGATATAATGGTTGATCTCCAACTATTTCGCAATTGTACATTACATGTGATTGAACCAACCTGACTTAGTCGAGAAATAGGGTTAATAAGATTATTGCGATATAATGGCAGGATAGGAAAAAGGGATGGTATCGGATGAATCTTTAAAGTTCAACGGTAGTGCCCATAGGCTTCCAGGAAGTCTACGCCTGTGCTTAGTCAAACAAAGAGTGTCAGGCTCCACGAAACTATTCTTTGTCCTTACAAGTATTGAAGGAATCCTTGCAAATCAGTCAAACAAATAACATGAATAAAACACTGGTAATCATAAAAGCAAATATTTCAACTTGTTTACAAAAGTCAACCAGTTTTTAAAGCTCATTAAAAATACGGTGAAAATATGCGGTACTCTGTTTGAAGTGTAAAAACGTGCTAAGAAACAATAATTAAATTTTCTGAAACACATTTTTAAAAGTAATAATGAAAAATGTCAGTTTTCAGTTTCAGATTCGTTTCGAAAGTCTGTACTAGATAAAATTTAATTTTTTAGGCCAGCAAAAATATTTTTAAATTTTGAATCTATCTAGTCTGGTTACTTGCTAATAGAGGAACCAGATCAGTTGTCTTTATTCTTAATTAGACACCTTTATATTTTTGTAATCTAAAGATAGTTTATACCATTTAAAGGATATCACCGAAAACAATATTGATATTTTTTTTGTTGAAATCATTTATTTATTCAATTTATTTTAAAATAAAAGCATCTTTAAAGATAAAATAATAATAATAATATAAATTAAATTAAATTAGCCTGGAAATTTCGGCATTGGTCCATTGGACAGTTTCCAAAATTATTTTGTGTAACAAAAAAAATATCGTAGCCTGAAATTGGGTCGTACAGTGATTTGCATTCCAAGACGTATCTTGTGTTTATTTTTGTTTATTTCACAAAAACAAAATAACTCACAGCCCCAACACAATCACCACCAACAAGCTTCTGCTAACACCTGAGATAATTGAGCGTGAGGAAGTTGTACGTTAACAAATGTTAGAGTAATAGCACAAAATTGAAGAGGCCTACGTCTCGCAGACGTACTTCATCTAACTGTGGTTATTAACAAGAAATTGTTGTTGAAAAAATTATTACAGACTAATGGTGGTTTCTTTTCTTTCATGAATTTTCCAAAATGTATATTTTTACAATATTTAGTAATGGTTTTTGTTCTAGTGTGATCGTTAAAAATGTAACAGATCAAGAGGGTATGAGTAACCTTTAATAAATGTACGAAATATGTTGGCAACATTTTGTGGCAGAAAAGAAAACGCCATATCGAGCCCTAGCCGCGAAAATAACGTAAGCGCCAAAAATCAAATTTTAAAGGAGAGAGTTTTTTTCGTTTTTTTTAAAGTTGTGCGAAGGATTTCTTTGAAAATTAAAATGTAGTCTATTAATGGTCTCATATATACGATAAATGCATTTTTAAGTTAATTTTGTTAGCAACAAATTTGTTTTGGCGCTTACGTTATTTTTACCGCCACTATTAAAGGCAGCTGAGACTAAAAAGTGGCGCATACGATAAATGCTTTACAAAGAAAAACTATTGTCTTAAATTTCGAAAAAATTTATTTTCTTAAAGTATGTAGTTTATTATAAATTTTTAACCTAATATAGTAGGTGCTTAGGGAATTAAGGCACATCTTCTTCATCTGTTTCGTTTAAGGCGTCTTTAATATTTTGGGAATGTTTTAGGCCAATATATTCGTTATGAAAACTTTGAGGAATACTATTTTTATTGCAAAGAGCTTTTAGATCGTTGAATTTATATGAGACAATTTTTAATTCTGTGCTGTATAGAGGAGGAGGTCCACGGACCGTATAAGTATTTAAATCAATGTTAATAGTCTTTTCCTCGCTATTATCAAAATAGCCGTACTTAATTGTAATCATAGTTGTATCAAAAATTGCAGACCGCATCGTGCCTAATTTTAATTTTATTTTTTTTGAAAGAAGCAGATCAGAAAACATTTTCTAGTTTAGAAAATCAGAGTGCTTTAACGATATACACTCATAACAGTAAGGGTTTGTTCTTGCACTTCGAATAACTGTAGGCCACACACTAGGAGCCCATACAGTACAAGCTCGCTGTCTTGTTTTACTCATGCCCCAATAATGTTCGCGAAGTGCCTGGCGATCTACTTCAGAAAATTTTGATACACAATCATTTCCACATTTTTTGTTAAGACAAGGATTTGGTTGAAGAAATTTTTGAGCACTATATGTACGTTGTTTTTTTTTGTTTTTTATAGCCCCGTTTTCCAACACATGTTTCTTCTTCGATGGCGTCATTATCAATATTGGACTCGTTTTCTGTGTCACTGTAAGGCACAAGTGACATTTCGAAAACCTTAAATAATTTTAAAAAAAAGTTAATAACATAAAAAACCTTTGACAAAAAAAACTCAACGGAACACATTTTACTAACTAAATCAGTGCAGAAAACAATATGTTTATAGGTTTCAAATTAATAATAAAGAACAAAAACTATAATTTCTGCGAACTTAATTTTCAATAAGCCAAATTACTAAACAATATGACTGGATCTCGAACTCCACTCCGCACGGTTGATGTAATCCAATTGCATATTTCATAAACAAGAAAACAAAACAAGATCAAACAAATTATAAAATTGGTGAGAGTGAACAAAAACAAATTTTCCCGTTAATTGTATTATAATTTATTTTGATTTTCTCTTTAGTTTTTCGGATACTCTTCCTTTCACTTATTGCTTTTATGGCGCTTATGTTATTTTTGCGGTAAAGCAAAAAGGTGAGTGGCGCTTACGATATAATTGAATTTGCGGTATCTCTGTATATATAAACACTTCATTTTTATTATTTCGGGTGCGCACGACACTTTTCTATCGATTTTCATTAAAAAGTCAATTTTGAAAAAATGGCGCTTACGTTATTTTTGCGGTTAGGGCTCGATATGTTAAATTCTATTTCAACCCTGCGGGAAATTTGTGTCAATTGTTCTAAGAGCACTTGTCCTGTGACCAGTTAATACAAAATTATTACCAAAAGGAACGAATTATGATAGGTCAACAAGACATATCACTTAACTAGTGTTAAAGTGTTTGAAGTGTAGTTACTACTGAGGAAAGGTAACTGACACAAAATTAGTCCTGTGACTGGGTTTTGTGGGTGTTATGTTCAATCTCTTTATATGGCAATGATGTTGGTCTAGAAAGTGGTGAAATCACATCTTTTCGGATCATTGTGATAGGTCACATAATGAACGCAAATGAACCGGTTCAGTTTATTATGAAACTGGTCACCAAATAGGATTAAAATAGTTTGAACTTTTTTTTACCAAATATTATTAAAATACGTTGAACCGACATTGAATAAGTGCGCTTAGGTTAGTTCAGCGACTTGTTCACTTGGGACAATATATGAGACAGGTCTTGTATTAACCGAAATTGAATAGTCCATTTAGGTAAGTTCAGAGACCTGTCACAAAGTGTCAAAAAGGTGTCAATTAACCCCCTCCTAGGACATCCTCATGTTAAAGTGACAGGTCCCCTTCATGTAAAGTGTTAGAATTGGAACCGGTCCCTACCACTTTGGAACTGTCACTGGTGTTAGTTCCTTTTCCCCTAGGGAATATAAATCTTTTATACGAACATATCTTCTTCATTAAAAATGCTGCATACTTATTTGGTCATATTAAGTAAATATTTTAAATGCAGCAGTGCGTATGTGGAATATGTAAATTTGAACAATTGAATATTTTCATACGTTTTGGATACTCTGCTAGCCACCATACAAATGTAAATTTGAACAATTGAATATTTTCATACGTCGAAATACAAGTAAAATATTTTGCAAGAATATTAGAACATAATGGCCGATAATCATAGTCAAACACTAAAGTCGGTTCTTTTTAAAAACAACTATAAAATAAAAACCAGCTTTTAATTATTTTGCAACTATAAAATTGAATTGAACCGACCGACAAATGTACAAAATGTTTTCATACAATTTACAAAAAAATATAGACAAGTGGTACCACTGAACAGCTGACATAGAAAATTAAAAAAAAAAACATAAAAGGTAAACAATAAAAGTAACAGCCAAATCTAAAGAAAAAAAGCAAATTGTGGTGGAAAAATGGAAAAAATAAGATTAATATCATAATTAGGATATTTTGGTTCTAATTTTATTGATAACTGTTCAATAATTGCAAAATCTCTGACAATATCTTGTAACATAAACATTTTTAACTTTGTGTCGAACTTTTTTACTTGGTGAAGAACAGCTGATGCTGTTGTTAAATGAGTTCAAAACAGCTTCAGCTGGTTTTATATTTACAGTGGACTTTAACGTCAAAAGTATATTTTATATGGTAGACCTAAAGTCCACTCTTAAGTAAAGACGACTTTATTTCTCTTAAAATATACTTTATTTCTGACTATGATTATGGGCCAATAAACTTAATTGAATAAAATAATGTAACATAAATAGTCTAGCGTGTTATTTAATCTAAAATCAAAACTATTTGTCAACAAATTATTTTATTTAACAATTTTATTCTGGGTAAAGGCATTGAATATATGTAAAAATTTCGTAAGGCTAAATCCCTAATAATTCTGAAAAAATCTAAACATAAACTGGATATTTTTTCCTTACTATATTTATCAGCCATTATTTCCCTGGTAGTTTGAACAAATACCTATAAAGTGATTTCAAACCATTTTATTATATTGCAATTTGTTCCACAATACATTAACTAGTAATCCTAAACAAAAAATAATTTAAACGTTGGATGGAAAACTTTTTAACATAGTTTCAAATGGTATTATCTCCACTTTATTGTATATTTTAAATATCTACATAAAATTTAAATACACACATAATTCTATGCATGTTTATTTCACAGTTACAGTTGATTTTTATGCGTTTTGAGTTAATACCTAAAAACGAAGGAAATTATTTAAATTAAAACGGGATTTTACTTTATGTGTATATTGAAATAACGATCGCAAGTTTTAATATTTCCCCTTCTCTCTCCGTGCCTTGGTTTATTATGTAGCATTTCCGTAAACTTTTATGAAGCGCACGTATCTAATAACTTTTTTTATTTGCTTTTGATTTTATTTGAATAAAAGTAACAAACAACAGCCAATAAGTATGCAGTGCGTAAATATTTACTTGTAGTAAAAGTTTTTATAAGATTTTTTTATTTTATTTATTATTGATGGAGGTGGTTGCGAACTGTACAAAAGCGTTTGTGTTTAGTGTGTTGCTACATTTTGGAAGTTTCAAAATAAATATGTATATGATTGAAATGAAGTTTGTGGAGTTGATTGGAAAAAGAAACAAGGTGCGTAGTAATTGTTGGGGAGAAATTTTTCAAATCCAACCAATGAAGATAAAGGGAAGAAACTATAAAAAATAAAAATATTAAAACTCGGACCTCTGTTCGATTTCACGTGAAAAAATATTTTAAAATAAAAAATACTTAAATGAAATTGCTGTGAAAGCTATGAATAATTATGAACCGATCGTAATAAAACTTGGTGACATGAATTCCGTATATATTAAACTAAAAATCTGTGAAGATACCTATATAAATTAAACATTTATGACCGATAAAGTCCAATTACGGGAGGACATTTGTATGGGGGCCAGGTGAAAAAATGGACCGATTCTGCCGTTTTCAATAGGCTTCATCCTTGGGCCGAAGAAATAATATGTACCAAATTTGATCGAAATATCTTCGAAATTGCTACCTGTACTCTGCGCACTAGGTTTACATGGTCAGCCAGCCAGACGGACGGACATCGTTTCATCGACTCAGAAAGCGATTTAGGCGTTACAAACATCTGCACAAACGCCTAATACCCTCCCCATTTTGGTGGTTTAGGATATAAAAAGTATCGCTGAAACATACGCATTTTTCACTGAAGCTTATGGTGAATGTGTTCCATCGTGCGAGAGATAGTTTGTATGGTGCAGAAGTGGTAATTTTGACATGGAAGACAAAGATCGTCCAGGCCACCAAACAAAGACTAAGAATTTGAGGCATTACTCTATACAAATTGTTGTCTAACTCAACAAAAACTTGCTAAATTAACGTTTGAGAGCACCAGAATTCATCCAAAAGAAATTGAGTACCATATGAGTTGAAGCCGAGAGACATTGAAAGACGATATTGCATGTCTGAAATGCTACTTGAACGCTATAAAGGAAAATCATTTATCACCTAATCATTACTTGTGACGAAAAATAAATTTGTTATTTTCATGTTTTGTTATCATTATACGCTGAATCAATTAAGTCTCCGTACAGACATACTCATCATATAAACTAGCAATTTATGGTCACTTTTCAATACATATTTAAACCTTTTTTTTAATTCATTTTATAAAAAATCTTATAAACTAGAAATCAACATAAAAAACTACAAACATTTTCGTTAAAAACATAAAAATTTACATAAATTCAATAATTGCACGAAAAGTATCACCAAAAAAGTCTCTGTACAAGTCTCTCGTTCATAAATATTATAAAATGGTTCATGACGGAAATTTTTGCTTTTTTTGCATAAATTTGATAATATTTTATAATGAATTGCATTATAATTGCATGACCTAATTAATTAATTTAAAATTATTAGCTTAGTATCCATATTTTAAGATGAATCAACAATATCTGAAACTTAAAAATTATCATTAAACATATTAAAATATCCATAAACATATGTTTATCATTCCCTTAAAAATTTTTTATAAATTTCGCCCATATTTGCTCATTTTGTAGCTGAAAATCTTAAAAATAAATAAAAAAATTTCCAAGAAAAATTTCAAACATTTTTCAAAAACAAAAAAATATAAATGAAATTGATATTATATTTTTAAATTTAATTTGAAAACATAAAATATGAAAAAATCTTATTATTTAAGAAATTATTTATAAATGTTATGAATTGAAATCAATGAAATATAATCATAATATTTATGTTGAAACTTTTTTCTGTGTACTACGAACAGAGAACCTAGCTTAACATTAGCTAAATCTTTGCCTGTCTATGATTTGTTCTAAGCCTAAATTGGGACAAACTGTTTTAGTAAGTTTTCAATAGTTTTAAATTTAAATTTAGTTCTAATGAAAAATACCCACTAACTCTAGCTATAATATAATTTTCAGAAACAAACCCCTATTAATAGGACAAATTTCCAAATTATTCACTAAAATTAAAACATTTTAAATTAAACCCTGTTTATTACCAATCTTGCAGGCGATAAGTAATCAAGCTTAAAATAAACATTTTATATCCAAAATATAACAACATGAACAGCCTTCTATTTTATTTTTTTTTAATATAAAATTTTGTCATTAACACTTAAATGGAATTACAAAGTTATTGGCGTACAAAAAAAACTTGCAACTTCATATTAAATTTTATAATATATTTTAAATTTCCTTGCTGTTACAGTTTTTAGCCTTGTATAAAATAAGCAAAATATATTCTCTTTCATTTCTATTGGCAAAATGTCTGGCACAAGCAGTCGAGTACTTTTTTCTAAATTCATTCAATTATGTTTTTATGGTTCACGACTGGCATAAAATATTTTACAATATTTTCGGTACTCCACTTTTCAGATGGCGTTTTAAGAGCTTATTTGGAAAAAAATGTTAACGTTTACTGCCCTCTAAAAGTTTAAGTATAAAAATAACTGGTTTTATTTATTTGCATTGTTGTCATAAGGAAACGGAAAAATAATAATTTGAAAACATATACCTGCAGGTTGTTATAATGACTGTTGGTATCAGTATTACTACAGGTGTTTGAGTGGTTAGTTAAATATAAAATTGAAATTTAAAGTCTATACATAGTAAATTAATTTAGTTTTACTATTTTGTATACATTTGTTCTGAAGCCTTTATGAATGTCTGTTTATAACTTTCAATTATTTGGCAACAGTTTGGTTTCAGTATGAATAAATTAAATTCTCAAATAGTGACATGAGGTAAAATTAAACATTTATGTCATTAACATAAACATTTAACATTTTTGGTTTTATTTTTGTATATCAAAAATAAAACCAAATTAATTTGATTCCTTGCAAATACTTAAAAGTACTTTCTTATTTACACACATAAATATGTAAGTACATATATGCATTTGTACTTAAATGCCTGCCAGCTGTGTTTTTCTTTTAATCAATTACAGATTTAAAAAACAAACAACCACAAAGAAAACATTTTTGTCAAATCTTTTTATTTATGACAAATAAAATAAAAATTTAACTTGACATTTTGGCATCAGGTGAATAACAGATTATATATACATATGTCAAATAAATTAAAAACTTAACAAAAAGTTTTGATTATGTTGTAAGTCAAATTTTAACACTCACTTTTTTAAAAAAACAACAACTTTATTAAAAATTATTTAAAAACAATTTTTTTTTATTTGCTCTATCTAATAATACTTAATTAAACTTCTGTAATTACAATATTCTTTCTTTTAACTTTTTGTGATACATTTTAACATTTATTTAAATTTGCCAGTACCTAAAGTTAGAAATTTATACCGCTCATTTGCTGCAACAACGTCATAACTCAAAAAACCCAAATAGAACCATTGCATAGTAAACAAGTTGTTTTAGAAACTGACAAAGTCTTGTGAACAACACTATTTGCAATTGCACTTCAGAAGTTTCTAATTGTATTTCAGAAATTTACAATTAAATTTCAGAAATTTCTAATTATATTTTTGAAATTTCCAATTGAATTTCAGAATATTCCCATTAATTTCAGAATTGTATTTCAGAAAATTCGAATTATATTTCAGAAGTTTCCATTTGTATTTCAGAAATTTCTAATTGTATTTCCGGAATTTTGAAATTCTGAAATATAATTGGAATATTCTGAAATGCAATTCGAAAATTCTGAATTATAATTGGAATATTCTGAATCTCTATTGGAAATTTCTGAAATTCAATTAGAAAAATCTGGAATATTGCAAGAAATTTCTGAAATACAATTGGAAATGGTGTAGCTAGCTGCTAAAATTGCACGCACCATCGCAATAGAAGCATTTGGTTCTAATTTCCTACTCTATTGTTATTCTATTGGAATAACGTATTATTTTAGTTTTGCGATGCCTGTAACTTGTAAACCAATAGCGGGAGGTGTTAACGATGCATCGTTAAGTTACACCGTCCGACAAATAGAGAAAAAATTCACTAGACACGAAACTATAAATTTAATGCAGAAAAACTGTGTTTTTAGTTATTCATTTCGTGACCATGTGTCCTTTTTTAAGGACTTCAAAGTTACAAAGAAGTACATTTTTCAAAAAATATTTAAAAATACTCCTGCTATTCAAACAATGACAAGTTGTATGTCAAAAGAACAAGAAGAGTTGTAAAATATTTTGTATTATCTTTATTTTATCCTGTAAGGATCAAAAGATGTCAAAAATGTACTTTAAAATGTTTATCCTTTAAGATTGCCAATAAATTCCTTTTAAAAAAATAGTGTGTTATAAAGTCCGAAATATTCTATACTAAATGTCAAAAAAGTTTTATTAAGAAAAGTGCATGTTTATAAACTACACCACCATAGTGGGGGAGATATAATGGGTTAGGGCTGTTGTTTGCAACATACAAAAATATTGTCCCTGCTCAGAATCACTTTCCGAGTCGACTAAGCGATGACCGTCTGTCTGTCCGTCCATCCATGTAAACCTTGTAATCAAACTAGAGGTCGCAGGTTTAAAGATAATTCGACAAAATTTGGCACAAACCTTTATATTGCCCCAAGGCCAAAGGCTATTGAATTTGATTAGAATCAGTCCATTATTTATCGTAGCCCCCCATATAATTGGCCTATTTGAAAATAGTTAAGCTCTCATAAATATCATAATTATAAACATATTCAAACCAAATTAAGTTTTATTTATGCCGAACTCTCACGATCAAATTTCGTGAAGATTGGTAAACAATATTCCATAGCTCCCATATAAGCAACATTCTCGAAAATGTCATTAATATCCATAAATCTCTGAAATATGTCAGTATCCAAACAAAATTCAACACAAATATGTATCATATATTCGTAATTGACGATTGGTCCATAATTAGTCATAGCTCCCATATAAGGCCCACTACCGAAAATGTGTGTATTCAAATAAGATTCAACACAAATAAGTTTCATATCAAAAGAAAACTCTTTATAATAATATACCCGGTGTAGGGTATCATAAGGTCGGGCGTGCTCGACTATAACATTTTACTTGTTTAATAAAAAGTCTTCTTCGTTGCTTTTCACTACGGATTTTGTGAGAACGGGTGGAGTGATTTGGCTTTTTTTTTATTCGATTCGAAATTTTCCGGAAATGGTTGTAAAGAAAAAAAATTCAGAAGTTCCGGGTAAAACTCGGAAATTTTTTTGTTTTTTAGTCCAGTCAACTATAATAAAAAAGCTCCCTAAAGTATGCAGTACAAATTTAGATATTTTATCTGCAAATAAATAAGAACTAACATTATTAAATGGTACCGGGTCAACTAGTAAAATATAAAAAATCAAATAATTAAAATTTAAAATATTTTTTAACACTTAAGTAGTTAAGATAGAACGATGAAATTTTGGCATGTTGTACTCAATATTTGGATCTTTAACTAAATTTTTTTTTAAAAAAAATTATTGGAAATCTAAAAGGATATTCAAGGATAAATATTTGAAAGGACATTTTTGACATCTTTTCATCCTGACCGGATAAAATAAAAATAATACGAAATATTTTACAACTTTTCTTGATCATTTGACACCAAATATGACATAGTAGAATGATCAGAAGTATTTAAAACATTTTTTTAAAAATGTACTCCTCTGAAAATTTGAAGTCCTTTTAAAAGGATCACGAAATGAAAAACTGAAAACGCAGTTTTTCTCCATTTAATTTATTGTTTCAGACGTATATCATCCGGTTCGTGTTTAATATTGAGTGTCGTACGGTGTTATCTAGAAATGTGACATATGTATGTATGTTGTTATGTGTCTGTTATTTTCATTAAAAAAATTAAAAAATTATATATGTATTGGTTTAAAAACTAAAAAATGCGTCTCCTGAAAAATTTAATTTTTTGAGTTATGACGACGTTGCAGCAAATGAGCGACATTACTTTTCTACATACAGATTAACATTTTTAAATAAACATTTATTTTTCTATATTTATTATATGTATTTGTTTTTCTTTTTTATTTTTTTTTTAGCTTTATAGCTACTTTATTTTTGTTTGTTTAACACAGCTTTAAAGCAATTATTGTTTATTTTTAATATATCCTGTAATTTGTTTCTTTTGCTTTGAAGATCAAATATTTGGTATAGAAATCTAAATAGTTACTTCCTAATAAAAAAATTGAAGTATACTATATGTTCATAAATTGAGACAAATGCAATTTTGAAGCAAATACTTTAAACAGGGCTGCAAAAGAAAAAAAAACTAAAAACTGAAAAACATTAGAAAATATGTTTAATGTGTAATGATTTAACATGCATAAGATTGAATTCGTAATATGTCTACAAAATAACATCATGTCGTAACCAAAAAAAAAATAAAAAATTTGTTAAATATTTTTAGTAAATATCGCAAAACTCCAAATTTTATTCAAATCTTATACTTTTTTAAAAATTATTTTTATAAATTACATTGACTAAATATCTACATTAAGTTACTGAAATAGAAATTGGTTAAGGAAATTTAAAATCCATTTTAAATATTAGCAAAACACATAGTCCAAAAAAGCTAAATAAGATGGTCTCTATTCAGCTTTTTGGAGCTTCAGTGCACCAAAGCTCTTAAATTTTTTTTGGTCATCTAAAAATTTGATATCAAAAAAAAAACAAGTAAGAAAGTATGGTCGGTCAAGCCCGACCATATAATACTCTACACTAAGTAAAAGAGCAAACACATTTTTCTTTTAAAATTTCAATAAATTTATATTTTTGAGTGATTATGTACCGATCACCATGAAATTAGGTCGTATGATTTATGTCTAAATTAAAGTTACCTATGTTGAATCTTGTGTGTATACCAACGTACCAAAGCGATTTATGAACGTTAAAGTGATTTTCGAAAGAGGGTCTATATGGAAGCTATGACTAATTATCGACCGATCGTAACAAAATTTGGTGACATGAATTTTGTGTATATAAAACTTATTTGGAGCGGAATTTATGGAGATACATATATAAATTAAACATAAATTAAACAATTTCGGGAGGACATTTGTATGGGGGCTAGGTGAAATAATGGACCGATTTCAGCCAGTTTCAACAGGCTTGGTCCTTGGGCCGAAGAAATAATATTTACCAAATTTTATCGAAGTATCTTCAAAATTGCGACCTGTACTCTGCACACAAGGTTTACATGGACAGCCAGCCAGACGGACGGACATCGTTTAATCGACTCAGAAAGTAATTCTAAGTCGATCGGTATACTTTAAGGTATTAGACTACTATTAAGTTAAGGTGATAGACTACTATTTTTAGGCGTTACAAACATCTGCACAAACTCATTATACCCTCCCCACTATGGTGGTGTAGGGTATAAAAATTATATAAATCAAATATATGCTTTCAAATCCCAAAGATTAGTTAAACTATTTTTTGAATAGAAATTTATAAAACTTAAAATGATTCAAATCAAAATCCAAAATGTGTAAATTAAGGGCCAACATACTATGCATGTATGCAACTCCAGTATAACAAACAATTATCTATGGCCTGCAATTATATAAATTCTAAAACAACATGAACATGTGTTTAAAAGTTAGTACATATACACAAAATAACTCAGCTATAAATTGTATCATGAACGTATTTTCTGTCACAATGTATAATATAATACACATTAGACCTGCTCTCATGAAATAAATATGCTTTGGATGGGTGTTATTTTATTCTCTAGTATTAAAAACAAATCAATGCAAAGTTTAAGGCCTTTTGAAAGTTTTGAAATTGTGTAAGTACAGGAGGGTTTTCCGATTTGACTTTTAAGCAAAAACTATTATGTATTTCACCTGCATTTTTTTGTTGAAAATAGTTGTGGGACAAATGTTTATAACTTTCTTTAAAACATAATGCACAGTTCATACATTTAAAAACATCATTTAAATAAAATTGTTCAGCTCTTAGTTTTAGCTAGTAAATAACAAAATAAGGTACTTCCAAAGCCATTCTATTTTTAAGGGCATGTATAATCTACACATAATTCAATGATTTTTCAGTATACAGTATCTTTTATTACAGGATGATTGTTAATATATGATAATTATGACCATAAGTATATGAGTGATCATATTCATATAAGAGCTACTTCCGGAAGTCCATTTAACATTCAGTAATATTTTATAAGTATTAACCCTTTGACGACGAAGAATTTTCCGCTGGAAATTCTTAAAATTTGTTGCGGATTCTTACTCGGATAGGCGACATTGAGACTAAAGTGTTGACAAAATTTAAAAATTATTACTCCTTCTACGAGAAAAACCATGGCACATATGTGTCCCATTCGTCGTCAAAGGTAAACATTTGGGAACAAATGCATTGAACAATTAAAAGCTTTTTTCGTTTAAAAAAGTAGAATACTGCTTTATTTACATTGCAAAACCAATAAAATCGAACAATGGCAAAAGGTGTTCCCAAACCTAAAGCTGCTAAAGAATTTTTAATTAAACTTCAGAGGAAAAAAGATAATCAAAATTACGTTTCGAAAGTTTATACCGACCCTGATTGCATATACGGGCAGGTTTTATATCCATAGATATTTTAGAAGTGTTTAATAATACAGTTTGAGAGATTTAAGGGCCGCAGTATATGAAAGACGAACCCATAAGCTTGGGTGTAGTTACGAGTTTAAATTGGTTATTTATATAAAACTGATATATACACAGGCAAAAACGCAGATAGAGGTTGACATTGGCGAATCCGTGGTTCAAGATATGACAGCAGACCTGAAAAATTTTATATTTCGATAACATTTCCAAGAATCCAATATTATTATATAAACTTATGATAAATCGCAGATCAGATTTTATGATCGTCTGTTTTTTGATGGCTGTAGCTGGACATTAAACATCAAACAAGATAGAATGGAGGAGTAAGGACAAAAATAAAAGTGCTTTACTGGAACAAAAAAATGTTTTGAATTTTATCAGAAATAAGTTCGATTTTGATTTAGATTTTATGAATCATATACAGGGTCTCATAATTTTACATGAATATTTTGTGTTTATCAATTATAAAATATTAAATAAAATAAAAAAAAATTTAAAGAAAAGATCCTTTATTTTTACCTTTGAAAAATACGAATTTCTGACTTTGAGAACATAACCTTAGTATTAACACGAAACAACACATTTGTTTTTTATCGAACAACACCGCTTAGATTAAAATCCAATGAAAATTGTTGCCGTAATGACTTATGTGTCCCATTCGTCGTCAAAGGGTTAATATCGGGACATAATTTAACTAAAATAAGATTTATATACACAGAAATGCTTAATTTGTTTATGATCGCTCCATAATGGGTTATAGTTCGCTTTTAGCAACCACTTCTAAAACTGGGGAACAAACTTGAAAAAAGATAAAGTACAAGAACTGCTCAATGCAGAAAGTTACTCCAATTTTTCAGATTTGGAAGCTGATTATATATTAGAAAACATACAAAACAAACTACTAAATACTAATTTTTATTAAATAAATATAAAATAATCAAAGAAAACCGAGGAAAATATACTACGGACCAAATGGTCTCATAACCTAAGATTCTTATTTTTTTAGATTTCTCAGTCCTGTTTTAAGTCAGATCTTTGAATTTTTGTATATAGCACTGGTTTATAAAAAGACCCAGCTGAGCTAAAAAACTAAGTCAATATATGTATGTATATCACGGTTCAAAAATTACAAAGATATTTCGATAAAATTTGGTAGAGATACAATTTTTACGGCCCAAGGACCGAAGCCTTTTGAAACTGGATGAAATCGGTCCATTATTTCACCTAGCCCCCAACAACTGTCCTCCCGAAATTGGATTTTATCGTTCATAAATGTTTAATTTGTATAGGTATCTACATAAATTTCACTCCATATAAGTTTTATATACTCGGAATTTACGACACTTAATTTTATGATTATCGGTCCATAATTGCTCATATCTCCCATTACTTTAACGAGCATAAATCTCTTAAAAATTTTGATATACAAATAAAATTCAACATACATAACTTTCATGTAGACGTAAATCATAGTGATCGGTCCATAATTGGTCATAGTTCCCATATAAGGCCCGATTCTGAAAATCACTCACGAATATAAATTATTGAAATGTTAAAAAGAAAAATGTTTTTGCTTATTTACTTAGTGTAGAGAAATAATTACATAAACCTCTTTAAATTTTGTGTCCATTTGCTAAGGATATGCATGATCCACAAAGAAGATTTTAATTTTAAAAGTAATCAGTTTTTGCTGGTATGGTGTAAGTTATTATGGTCTGGCTTAACCGACTGTACTTTCATACTTCGTTTTTAATTTCAATTAAGACAATTGGTCAATTCACAAGGTATCTTATCAGTCATATTGTCATAATGTCTTTAATCTTTAGCTCGGCTTAACCGACTCTTAGTCATTTGGCGTAGTTCTCTGCTGGTTGGTTACGATAACACAATTAACATAGCATACAAAGTAGTATTATTTTATGACATTTTTATCTTGAAAAAAACACATTTTTGTTATTTTTTGTGTTTTCAATTACGAAAATTATCTATTCAATAATTTTTGTATTTAAAATTCAACCAATAACGAAAATTGTATATTCAATTGTCAAAATTATCAAATTCAAAACTCAAAATTCAATAGAAAATATCAGAAAATTTTGTTTTTGAGCACATGAATACTTGATTCAAATATAAAATAATTGAAACCAGTTCAATATGTGATAAATGTTTGAATTGAAATATAATTTTTTCTGTGTAAGCAACTTCGAAATAGCATTCGTGTTTTTTGTTTAGTAAAATCCTCAAACTTTTTAGAATTTGCTCATATACCAATTTGTATGCATATTTTTTAAAGGTTAATTTTATAAGTAGCTTATGAATTTGTTATTCGTTTATATTAATTACATTTACTGTTGGTATTACGCCCTGTTAAACAAATACTTATCGAAATACTTGTGCCGAGAACTTTAAATTCAGCATAGTCGAATATATCAATTTTAAGTTGCTAATTGGATTCTAATATTGTTCACCCAACTGTACAACTGAATAAGACAACATATTCTTTAGGGTATTAAATAACAGGAAATTGAATGAAAAATTCTTAAAGTTTATGCTGTTTCTTGTAAATTATACATTTACACATGTTTGTTTATTTTTCTACATACTGTACATAACTACATAGAAATATATGAGTGCTTAAGTCCATAAGTTTAAGTGCATAACGGATACGGAAACAATTTTTTAACAACATTTAATATAAGATGCTAGTTACTTTCTTATTCTTTCTTTTGTTTTCATTCACTACTATATTGTATTCGTATGTCTGCATACATGTATTTGCTACTTACTTGTGTAACCGGAAGTTGTTTACACATACACAATTGAGTAACACTTAAATGTTTTATGTGCTGGTATGCATGTGTGCGTATTTATTTACAACATGAAATAAACATTGAGAGAGAAGGGATAGAGTATATAATGTATTGTAATATCATTTTCTTAAACTACAAGTACCGATAAATAACCTCTATGTCTGCAAGACAAACATTAAGAATTATTAGAAAACAACAGTAGTTGAAGTTTCATGTAGTTGTTTCTTTATGTTTAGATGTTGGTATACGCATGTATATATGAGGAGCCGCACAACAAAATGTGCTTTTTCGCACATTTAAAATTTTTGGGAAAATGAGCTATATTTATTTCGCCGCCTTAAAAAACTACATGAACCGGGAAATGGTAACAAGTTTCTTACTTATCAATAGATACATCTAACTACCATAAGTCACCACATTAAATGTTAAGGATGTTTGATATAAAACCATTTTAATATCGGAAAAAGAACCTTTTGTTAAAAAATAAAGAAAAAATGTACGTTTTATTAAAAACAAAATTAAAAAGTATGTTTTTTTAACGATAATATTTTAAATGAATGTTTAAAAATTGTTTTTGAACTCATTCACTTAATAAAAAAATTAAAAAAATTTTCTGACTTGATTGTTTCTAGAAGTTTTCAACCCAAATATTATAAAAATACCAAAAAAAACAATTTTTAAAAAGATGCGAAAAAGTAACTTCTGTTCTGCGGCTCCTCATATGCATACCCATTACTTGCTTAAGTTTAGTTTTGTGCAAAACATTTAGTTATTGCACCAGTAAAAGCTACAACAAGTAATCGAAACAAAAGTTAAAATGCCTCAATTTCCGGTCAAAAACTAGATGAAAATCTTCACACAAAGGGCGGAAATGTTCTCTGGAAAACAAAAATAAATAAAACTAAACCAAATTGCATAATAGGTGTATTGGAGAAACTAAGACAAATTAGAATTTATAAAAGGTTTATGAAAGAAACGAGAATTTTTTTTTAATACTGGAACAAAACTAAACAAATCTCGAAAAAAAAATTTATTTTTACACATTTTCTCTCATGGATTTTATATAGGTTCATGTTTAGAGTAACCATTTCAACAGTTTTACAAGTTTTTTAGCAATATTAAATGTCTTATATTGTAACCATAATATGGTTAATTTACGATTCACATGATTGTAGCAATAATATATATGGTTACAGTAAACACTAGGGTATTCGAATTATTCGATTTTTCTCTTGTTCGAATAAAACGAATAATTCGAATAAGAGATTTTAACTTGTTCGAATAATTCGATCTCACGTTTAAAATTAATCGAATTATTCGAATAATTTAAATTTTTTTAAAAAAGTAAAGAATGAAGTTTTGATGTGGATTTTTTTATATTTTATTGTTAAAGAAAAACAAAAATAACGTTAAGTTAACAATTTAAGTACTGATAATGTTAAAAAACATTCGGAAACAAAATCCATTATTAAATTTTCAACAGAAATATTCCGATGAGATTAACTCCCGAACAATCTACAAAACAATTGACTAGCTAACCCTTTAGTTTCCGTTTTGTTGCTATGCTTTAAACAATTTGAGCTAGTTGGACATGATCCTGAATTCAAATACAATATAAACGTATTAAGAACTTTTTATGTCGTTCATTAATTCGGGCTTTAAATTGAGTAACTAATTCATTAGTAAATTAATTATTCACTATTTCTAAATTATTTATAACAAATTGTATTATACATCAAGCTCTATCAACGTTGCCGAATCTTTGCTTAATAAAGTGGTCTTGGGGAATTACACAATAAAGGGAATCTGTCCAAAGTTTGTTATTATTGTCAGTGAACTAATTTGAAGTCAGGCAGTGCATGATTGACGCATTTACAAATACGCAAAAAGTTTATTACCATGTTAGACAAAGATGTTCAACGATGTTCAAGACGAACTCCATGCTTTTCTTGCAACAAAACGTTAGTTTGCAATATTTGTGTTTATCATTCGATTTATTAAATATTTTGCGACAATTACGTACGCGGTTGATAACATCACTTATATACTTAATGTATTTTAAGATCATGGCCTTCATCTATTTCAATGTAATCATCACATTCAACTCCACTTTAATCTAACTTAAAATTTTAATTATTAATTGCGATTCTTCTAATATTTCGACAGCTAAACAAGTATTTTATTCCGTACCTTTTATTTTCATTGGTTCAAGTCCTAAGTTAAAAATTTTGAAAGATTTGTTTTTAGAATTGTAACTTCTTGCAGTAATATTTATATATTTATAAAAGGAGCTATCGGAACACTCATCTACAATGATCGAAAGTCCCTTTGTCTTTAGTTATTTGTTAAATTTCAGAAACAATACTATTTTTGTGAGTCATTATTACTTATTTAAATTTGAAATTATGAAAAATTTTAAGCAATTTAATAAATTTAAATATATATGAATATTTATTCGATTTATTCGACTATTCTACATAAAATTATTCGAATTATTCGTTATTCGAAAATGGCCATTTTTAAATTGTTCGAAAAATTATTCGAAAGAAATTATTCGATTAATCGAACGATCATTAGTCGAATGAATACCCTAGTAACACGTATATGTTTGTGACAACTATTATTATGATGAAGGACATACAATCATTATGTTGCTCTCGGCCTATGGATGTCATAATCTGACAACAACATATTATGATATTGTTTACTTTAACCATATATATGATTGATACAATCATGCGAATTGTAAATTAACCATATTATGGTTACCACAATGATATTAATAATAACTGTGACTAAAATATTGTTAAAAAACTTGTAAAAATATTGAATGTTTACAGCAAACATGCACAACTATATTTTTTATCTGCGTTCAGAGAGTCGTTACATAAAAGCAATGAAAAATTTTGTTTATAAAATTTCTTTCACTTTTTTTTTACATATTAGCTCAGAAACTGCAGTTGCGTGTAATTCTTTTAAAATACCTTTAGATATATTTTCACAACACTTCAATTTCCAACAATTCCTCATTAAGCCAAAAGTCAGTAATTTGCTGCATTCATTTCATATTGAACCACTTTGCTTAAACTATAAAAAAACTGCTCTGTATTTTATTGAAAAAGTTTTTGTTTTTGTAAAGTTGTTAATCAATCTCATACATATTGGCTATTTTTACAATAAATATACTTAAACTTAACAAACATACACTGAACTTATATTTGAAAATTTAATACGAGTATTTTGAAATTATTTTTGTTTTAAAACTCCTGCAAAAAAGTCTAGACTTTTGTAGGCATGCACGTTTGTTCATGCATGTACTACATACGTGTATAAATGTATTTCTGGTTATTATTGCTCTACATTTTTCATTCATTTTAGAGCTACTTTTTTTCTTATATTATATTTGCCAATAACATACATTGCCCACAAATATGGTAGTTTTCTACAGATAAATTACTTTGTGGTTTAGGCTTTTTAAACAATATGGACACATATAGTTGAATATACCAGCAGTTAAGCAAGTAGTCAATGTATCCCTTAAAGTCAGTAATTGTCACAAATGTCTTATCGCTTGGCTGACTCCAATTTATATATTTTGGGTCATTTGACACGTATGTGCTCTTTGTAGTGCAGATAGAAGACAATTGGTTACTTTATTTATCCCATGTAATCTAGCGTGAAGACAATTGTCACTTTACTGTCTGTAAGTAATCTGGAGTGTAGTCACTTTAAACGTTATGTGAGTAATTCGTTCAAACTGGTTTTATACAAATGGTTTTGATATAATTCTTATACAGTTTATTTTTATTTTTGCTTAATAATCAATAGTCAATCGTCACTTTAGTGTCTCTTAAGGCTTCATTAGTCTTTACTTTCCGCTGCTGTTGCGTTCTGTTCCGTTCTGGATTTTACTTATGGCAGTTAGTTGTTCTGTGACAAAATATATAACTTATATTTTCTTTTAACACATAATTCCTCTTTAAAACACATTAACCAGACGGCTCGTTTTTTCCAAATTTCTATTAAATTTCACAAAATCAATAACAGAACGGAACAGCACAGAAAAACTAATACATGTTTTTCATGTACATGTTTTTCATGTACAAAAGAAAAACAGCTGATTCGGAACGTAACAGAAAGTAAAGACTAATTCTGCCTTTAGTAACCAATAGTGAAGTCACTTTAAAAGTTTATTTTGTACTGCACTTTAGAAAGCAATCCATTGGAGAGTTGTCGGAGGAAGGTTTGTTTACCAGCAATCCTTTATTAGACTGTCTAGGATATGTCTTTTTAGCTGACTATTTGAGGTCAATTAGCACCCGTACATGTTAAAATAAATAGTTATATAGCTGACCAAGTAACCAGTTAGGTATGTGAATCCAATGCGTTGACTACTTTGAATCAGCTATCGGACATTCTCATTGTAATCAAAAATGGTCAATAGTCTCGTAGCTATTGAAGTAATTAGTTCCCACCCTAAATGATGGTTAAAATCACTAGTTCGGGACTGTCTCCTAGAACTGCTAGGATGTAGATCATACATACATGCATGTACACACTCACACATATCCTGGCACAGTTTCAACATCTCGTCCTGATGTCGAGTGGCAGACACATTTATGTTGGTTGCACTACATTGGTATATGTATGTATAGAATTTTTGCAGTGTATCTTACTTTCTGAGAATATTACAAATAGTGTAGGCTACTCATTAAAACCACAACGTGTAACATAAACTCAAGATAGCAAAACAATTTTGAAACATAAAAGCAAACACACAAACTCATACCAACTAAGTTAGATACTAGTATTAAACCACAAATAGTTCAAGTATATAAAAATATTTAAAACATGCTTTGGAATTGTTTTCTTTTTGAAAAAATGTTGAGGCGAAAATCTAAAGGATTGAAATTAAAATGAAAATATAGAGAAGTGTAGAAAAATATAACTATAATGAAAAGTTTTACATAAACTTTTAACATGAATCTTATGTCAAATATTTAAATTTAATTTGTTGTTCAGAAATTTGTAGAAAGTTTATATTACTTGCAATCAGTTCTAATAGATGAGATAGAAATATGTGTAACAAGATGAACCAGATTAAGTTTAAGCAAAGAATAAAAAAAAATATAGTGGTATTATATAAACATGCAGTTCTGCATTATTGGATAGATCAAATATCCATACATAATGGCAATAACGTTGGGTTTTGCTAATAAATATATTTGTGGCCATATGAAAGAATAGCTTAAGTCGAAATAAAAAGTTTTTAAATATTCCCAATTTTGTATAATTTATATTGTTTCTTAAAAAAATCTGTAAATTAATATATTGGTTATAAATTTATTAGACATCAAAAATACAAGTTTAAAACAAATGTTGGTGATATCAGAAAAGTTATTTTATAACAATTATTTTGTGGCTTTAAAAATAAAAATCCATCTAAACCAGTTATTTTTTAACGTAAAAATAAAAGTTCATATGAAACTCTTAGAAAGAGAATTTTAATTTGCCGTCACAAAATGAAACTCATTAGAAGAGTTTTATTTTTCCCGTCAGAAAATAAAACAAATTTTATGTAAATTACCACCTAAAGCTTGCCGCTTTTCACAATATTTCAATTTGTAAAGCACCTTGCATTGCAATTGAATAAATCGTCATTACAATAAAACAAGTGGGATTTTAATTTGTTATTTTTTGATTCCTATTATTAGATTGTTGTGGTTTTTTTTAGACTCACTGAAGAAAGATACTGAACAAAAAGAAGACAATAAACGATTAAAAAAATAAACCTCCATAAATGAGTTTTATTTTCTGACGGGAAAAATAAAACTCCTCAAATGAGTGTTATTTTATGACGGCTAACTAAAACTTTTTACTACAATACTAATCTTTTATTATGTTGCTGAAGCTCAAGGGAATGTTGTAGAAAAATTTCTTGGTATGGCAAGCAATATGGAGTTGCTGAAAAATAAGCCAAACCGTTGCTATAAATGTCGAAATTTACACAAGGAAAGTTTACCAAAATGGATGCTTCCATAAGACTTCTTAATGTGTCCACTTATTTTTGGCCTGATTGAGCATTCTGTTACTATGGTAAGCAAGGTACTGAGTGATACAAGAAGAATAATGTGGTAGTTGTACCTAGAGAGGCAAATCCTCCAAACTTCCTGGACCTAAGGCCAGTGGAGAGATATTAGGCTCTTGTTAAAAGAGAATTGAAGAGCACCAAAAAGTTGTCCAAAAGTGTGGTATATTTTAACTGGAGAAGGACTAGCTGTTCGAACAAAGTGACAGAAAGCTCTATAGAAACCTTAATGGAAGGGTTTTCGGAAAAGGTTCAAAAATTCATCACTAGTGATTAGAACTATAAAAATATTTTCATTACAATAAAATAAAAAAAAACATGGGGGGATATCATATGGGGGATATCGTGCCAAGTGAAGCAACTTTTGAAATCGATGTCTTCAGATAGGGAAGCTTTCTTTTGAGAAAAAAATTTCAAAACCTTTTTGGAATAACAATTTCAACATTTTTTTAATTTTTTTTTCTAAAGATTGAAGAAATAGCTCTCTAAACTATTTAGGACACATTTTGGTAAGAACAATAGTATGGATGAGAAAAAACACCTGCTTGGCCAAAATGTAAAATTTTGCCCCCCTCTAACTCAGAGAGTTCTCCGCCGATCTTGTTGAAAAATTGTGTCTGAATTACTATCCAATAGAGCTAATCTTGTTTTCATCCCGATCGGAAGACATCGATTTCAAAAGTTGGTTCACTTGACATGAAATCCCCCCATATGTTTATTCAGTTTTGTTGAAAAATAATTGAAATTTTCTAGGAACAAAAATTGTTTTTTTTATGATTTTCGGATACAATGTAAAAATACAATTTGTTATGATGTAGCTATGAATTATTGGGAAACTATTTAATTTAAATTGAGTATGTCAGAAATCAGAAAAAAAATCAATAACAAAACAAAAAATTTTTTCATGTTGAAATTTATAATACTTACACTTAGTCGCAAAACTCCACATACGATTTAATTTTGTCAATACATTTCACTTTTTTTTTGTTGTAAGGCCTTCTCCAAAATCTTGCACGACCATCGATTCCAAAAAAGTTAAATTAGCATTTGTCTGTAAAAATAAACGTTGCCAAAAAAATGGCGTAATTTGAATCGATATCTTTGTATTGAACAACATAGACCAACACTTGTCTTTTTATTGATGGAACTAATGAACGGTCATGCACGACTAAAGTTGAGATTTTTTAAAGCAGCAATTAATTGTATCTGCATCGACATCAAAAGAAAACCGATTCGTAGTGGCAACCGAATTTCGAAAATCTCTCAGCAGAAAATCAGTTAGAGTAAGTTGGGGTAATGTGGTATACCTATTTTTTATTTGACTATAATTTTTAGAATCTTAACTCGATTGGAACAGTTTTCAGCTGGTGTTTTACTACAAATGTTAGGTTTACAACCATGAAAGTAAAAAATTCAAGTTTCAGAGAAATTTGGGAAAAAGAGAAAACCCCCATAAACAAGCCATTGAAAAAATTGGCGGGTAATGTGGTATACCATGTTCTTTTAATATTGTATACCAAACCGCATAACTGATACATAGTATTTTAATTTGTAAATGAGTTGCGTTTTATTTAAATCATTTTTAATGGATGCGGTTAAAGTTGGCGGCTGACCAAATTTCCATTTTTTGTTTCTAATAGCTCAGATAGCGTTCTTCAAATCTTCCGCTGCTCATTTTCATACTCCACATTTCCTTGGCATATTATTTGCTTGAAATTCGTTAGCTATACCACATTAGCCGACCACGTGGTTTAATGAAATTATTATAAAATTAAACATATACACTAAATATACTATATTGTTACATATGTTCTTCAATAGCAAAATATTCCCATTTGACTTTAAAATTAAATTAATAAAGTTTAAAACACGTGATTGTAGAACAAAATTAATTTTTAACAGATCACAAAAAAAAGTCTACCATAAGATAATGCTGATTTTTTACAACTGACTATTTCTTTGACCTGCAAAAATTAAGTACACTCACCCAATGTGAATTTTCTGAGATCATAAAACTCTTAAGCTAGGTACCGCTACTCCTATGCTCTTAGTTTTAGAGAAAAGCAGCTATACCACATTACCCGCCTATACCACATTACTCAAACTTACTCTAGTAAGGAAGAATTTCGGTTGAAGCAATCATGCTTTTGTTACTCCATCTAAAATTTTGTAGATACAACTGTAAAATTCGGTCACCCTATTCCACATTAGTTCGGTATAGATAAAACTTATTTGGAGTGAAATTTGTGTAGATACCTATATAAATTTAATATTTATGACCGATAACGTCCAATTTCGGGTGGACATTTGTATGGGGGTTATGTGAAATAATGGACAGATTTCAGCCAGTTTAAATAGACTTCGTCCTTATACGTACCAATTTTTTTTTTCTTCAAAACGAGAAGTAACACTCAGGCAATTATATTCATATATATAATTGTGTTACTTTCTTTAGAAAGGGGATAGAGTGTAGAAGAAAAGGTTGTGAAAAGAGGAGAAAAGCTTTTTAATTGACAACTCTGCAATTGCGCGTTATGTTTGTTATTAGTGCAGGTGGTAAGATGGCGCATTAGTCAAGCCAACCTTTATTTAATTATTTTACTTCAGTGGCGTTTTTAGTGTTATACCACCGAAGGAGGGCGCTGTGTAAATATCAGTTATTAGTAAACTAATAATTATTATAAAATGATGTTGTTGATTGGCAGCGGATGGGAATCGAACGCAGGCCACAAATACCATATCAAGCTTAGTGATCAAATACGCGTTAACCAATTAAGCCACAGCACATATGAACAAGTAGTAATTTTCAAAGATTAAACATTAAATAGTTAGAAAATTATGTTTAAATTAAATGAAATGTCGATATCGTATGTAAAGTTTTGAGAGTAAGTTCATTCATAGTATCAATTTCAGTGTTCAATTCATACAATTTATATAGAAATTCATTCAAGATATTAAATTGTTATCTGTGTATAAAACCTACTACACTTCTAAATAGACAATAGTTCGCAATATCATTTTGATTTATTCATAGGAAAGTAAAGAGCTAATTTTGTCTTTTTCAAACTGGCAAGTATATTTTGTGTGGTTGTCCTGTAATAGCTCATTGCTCATTTTTAGGTAAAGGTTTCTATTAATAGTTACTTTTATCGAGATAATTGTTTCATATTTATACCAAGAAAACATATAAACATTAAATACTAGCTAATACTACTAGGTTCTTTATACGACCTTTGATATTTTATAAAATTAGATGGAAACCATATAGTGCACTATAAATAACGTAAACTGTGGAGGCTGTTGATTTTTTGTCTGTTTATCAAATTAAACTAAAAAGATAGTGACTATGTTAATATAAGCTTTGGCAAGCTGAATAATATATATAAATAACTTTAAAAATAATCTCTCAATGCAATATCTAAAAATATCTTTAATAATGATTAATTTTAATCATTAACTAACAAAAAACCACAAAAAATGTCAATTAAAATGGAAAAATAAACACGTTTAATTATAAGCAGCAAAAAAAAATCCAATTAATAATAAAATCTTATTAAACAATTTTAAAATTAACATGAAAATTTATAATACCATTCAAACGTTAGTACGAAAAAAAACCTTAATGATGGAGAAATCATGAAAGAGCTATGTATCTGTAAAAATGAAAAACGATGATGCTGATAATAAAAACGGATGCTAAACTGGTGGTAATAATAATGACGATGATGTTGGCGTGTACGAATATAAAAATGAAATATAATCCCAGCATCTAGAAGCAATTAAATTTATTTCGAAAACCCTCAATTTCCTTTATAAACGTCGTTTATTATAAAAATGATGGTTGAGCATTGCACTCACATCCATACAAAATTTACGGTGATATTCTCTTTTTTTTTATTTGGTTATGTTAACTCCTTACCGCAGCAAAGCACACAGGAACTTAAATATACACACAGCTGTGTACGTACATACATATAAACATACATAACTCTCTATAAAAGTTATTTGAAAAATTTTTTGACATTTAAAGGTAGGAAGCATTTTTTTGAAAAAAAATTGAACAGACTTTGAGACTGATAACGTACGGTGAGTAAGTAAGTGCAAAGGTACTCAATAATTCATAAAATATTGTGCTGATGACGCTACTTGAAGTTTAATAATAATATGCAAAATATTAAAGCATTGTGTTGATATTGTATTGAAATAAAAAACTGTCGCTTAAAACAAAAATACATATATTTTGAGAGATATGTTATTTTATTGACTCACTCCAACAAAGGTTTGAAAGATTTAACATTTCAATTCAATTTTCAAAATCAAATTAAAATTTTTGTTTTAACCATTCCAATGAAAACAAGTAAGAGAGCTATAAACGGATCTGACATACCCTGAACCAAATTATTATTTAAAATAAACAATACAATAGGTAAAAAAAATTTTAAAAAAATATATTAAAATTGTTTTTAATTTTTTAGGGAAAAAAATTGTATTCCAAAATTTATTTTTTATTTTTTTATGTAAATAAAATCCACTCTACAAAAATCACCCCCAATTTACTTGAGAGAAAATAATTCGGATTCACTGGTTCAGAGCCTGATCTAATTAATAGGAGAGAACTGTTTTTACGTTATCCCAATCAAGAAAGGCACGATTCATGAAACTAAAATACATGTCAATAGTGAAAACGATTATAGAAAGGTTGTAACATATTTTGAAACTCAAAAGAAAAGTTTTTACACTTATCAGCTGAAAGGATGTAAGGGTCTACAAGTGGTAATAAAGGGTATTGACTGTAATGTTCAACCACTCGAAATAAAGCAAAGCTTGGAAGATAAAAACTTTAAGACAGAAAATGTTGAATTTTATATTACCAAAATCCGAAAATAAAAAGTTAATATTTTGTTTAGTTTAATTACGTCCTCTAGTCACTTTTTCATTAAGCTTACAAGAGGTTCAGTTACATCTTTAGCAGTTGGCCGTTAAAAAAAATGTAAGTAGTCTCGGCTGTTCATACCTTCAATGAATACAATATCAGGTCCTGCAGCTAAGACACAGACCCACACCATCAAAGACCCACTTTATATCAACTACAATTTATTTAATTTATGATTTATGCATAACACAAATATGTTGTATATTAACATTTTCATTAAGGCGTGACTTGATATATGTACAACAAATATGAAAAAGTCAAACTTGTAAAAAGTTTTTTTTTATATTTGCAAAGTAATTAAATACGTACCACTTTATTCAGACAAAATATTGCAACAATTGAACCTAAGGAGTTACGTTACCCAATCTCAAGATATTAGCAAAAATATGCTGAGATTGCGTAAGGTTACCAAAAACAAAAGAGCGGTTTGACTTGCATTACAAAATTGCATTACTCTGCGAATTGGACAAGACTTTTTGTATAAAACACTTTGTAGTAGGATTTGAAATAATATAAATTTATGTTCCAAATTATAAAAATTAAAAATCTTTCCTCTTTTTTTATTTATTAGCCTTATCCGTATCTGACATGCCTATACATAACGTTACGTTACTTGAATTTCCATTTCATATATTTTTTGGTTAAGAAATAAGAAAAATAAAACAAATAAGAAAGTCTGTTCGGTCAAGCATGACTATATAATACCCTACACTGAGTAAATTTTTTATTTTTTTTTGATTTCAATAATTTATTTTCGTAAATTATTTTCGGAAGTTGGCATTATATGGGAGCTATGACCAGTTATGAATCGATCGTCATGAAATTAGTTTGCGTAATCTATGGCTATATGAAAGCTATTTCTGCTGAATGTTATGTGGATAGCAACATTTTTAAGAAACGTCGTTAATCGATTTTCGAAAGCGAGACTTATGACTAATTATTTACCGATCATCATAAAATTACGTGACATGATTTCCGTTTATATAAACTTTATTGTGAACGAAATTTGATTTGAATTGATTAACTTTTAATTTTTCGGTTTGGGTCGACTTGTCGGTGGATATCATACCCCAGCAAAAACTTTACTTACTTAGTAAGCCAGCAAGTAATATTGCAGCAAGGCATAACTACTTATTATTTGACAGAAACACTAATTACCTTTATTGCAGATTTTTAAAAAATTCATAGGTCAAGCTTACAAATGTACTTACATTCAGCACCGGTATAAGTAGTAACAATCAAAACAAGAATAAGTAGCTAAAAAAAAACAGAAAAAATATTGCCTTGTGTGGGAATCGAACAGTCACATTATTTGCTTGTATTTGATAGTCAAGCTGCTAACTCACTGCTCCATGTACGAGTTATTTTATTGTAAGTTAACAATAGTTTTAACATCAACATATAAATGAATATGATATGAACAAAAATATTAATGGCTTTGACTGGTGACCTCCAGTTTTCCAGTTAAACACACAATATAGCTGTGCTAAATGCAAAAGTTCATTACCAACCTGTATAAAAATAAGTACTTATTCTAGTAAATAAAATAATGTGCTGGGTAACCACCACTCATTACTAAATAATGCATGTGGTAACTAGTTGACATTACAAAAATTTACAAAATTTTTGCTGGGACACTTTGCACTGTAATAAATCAAAAAAATAAATCGCTTAAATAAATTATAAAATTAAAAATCATATGACTTAAAATACCAACATTCATAATGATTATTTTCTTGCACTCTAGTTGTATGATTGTAAAAGTATTTCAAGTGTTGTATAATGCCTCCTTAAATAGAAATTAAATGAGAACATTATTAAATCATGCATAATCTAAAATCAAGTACACTTCATTAGCATTTATATAGACGTGTTAACAACCACACTTACATTTATACTCAACAACATAAATACACATACACATCAGCTCACTCACTCATACGCACAGACATTTGCGCTCGCACTTACTTACATACAGATAAATATACTTACATATATTCCCAGCAGTTCTAGGAGACACTCCCGAACTAGTGATTTTATACATCATTTAGGGTGGGAACTAGTTACTTCAATTGATACGTGTCTAGTTATTTTAACGCGTACATATCCTTAGCAGGGGGTCAATTGAAAAATTTTTATTAAAATCAGACTGTGCGATAGCTGGTCCCAAGTAATCAACGCATTGGATTCACATACTGGTTGCATAGCATCACTTAGTTTACTATCTACCTAACTGGTTACTTGATCAGCTAAATAACTAGTTACTTTAACATGTACGGCTGCTAATTGAACAAAAATAGTTATCTAAAAAGACGTATCACAGACAGTCTAATAAACGATTGCTTGTAAACAAACCTTTCTCCGACAACTCTCCAATATTGCTTCTGATGGCTAAACTAACTACTTTCTAAAGTGCAGTACAAATTAGATTTTTAAAGTGACTTCACTATAGGTTACTAAGAGACACCAAAGTGACTATTGACTTCACGCTATATTACATGGGATATCTAAAAATAAAAATAAACTAAAAATAAACTGATAAACCTCTAGATTAAGTGGCAATTGTCTTCACGCGAGATTACCTGGAATGTATAAAGTAACCAATTGTCTTCTCTCTGCAATACAAAGAGCACACACGTGTTAAATGAGCCAAAATATATAAATTGGAGTCAGCCAAGTGATAAGACATTTGTGACAATTACTGTCTTTAAGGGATACATTGACTACATGCATAACTGCTGGGATATTGTAAGTAAATACACTCGTGCAACAAACATAACATTTGAAAATTTATATGCATTCACATTGATTGTCTACAATAATAATACTGATGTTCAACACTCAGTAACAACCACAATTATAAGTGTCAACAACACACTCTTATATAGTATTGTCATTATATCGACCCCTTTGCGCGAAATTATCGTATGTTACAAAAAACAAATTTTACAGGAGAGCTTTATTATTAAATTTCTTTGCCTTGGCTAATATCATTAATACCAAATTTTAAATGCGATACAATAACCGATTTAGTAAATTAAATTTCACATACGTTAAAATTAACTTAAGTAGTAATATTTCCATAAATATAGGGAATATTGGTATAATATTTTACTATGTAAAAATGTAACATACGATAATTTCGCGCAAAGGGGTCGATATGTGTGTACTCATATACATAAATACATAAATATACATATGGGCAATTCCACGAGAATAACAACCACGACTGATAACACAAAAACCATTAAAACTTTTTTTCAAGATGATTTGAATAGGAGAAAATACTAAAATTGTTATATGTGAAGGTATTTACTGCTTAATAGACATTTTAAAGGCAAAAATAATAGTTTAAACTAACTATATTTCATTTTATAATTTAATTAGTATGTTTAAAGCTAAAATGGCGCCGAAAACTAAGCGTCCAATTAGCATGTAGTCTGAAATGAATTTGACTCTGATTGTTTTGTTGCTATTATAACGTTGGTTTTAGAAACCGAATATATATATTAGAGTGTCCCTTAGAATTAAATTTTTTGAAATGTTGAAACGGTACCCGCTGAAAACTTTCATAATGACCTAAAATACCACCAACAAAATTTTTAACTTGTTCTAAGAAGGGCCGACTTTCGATTTAGTTTTGAGGTGCATTTACAAGGGGAGCAATAAATTTTTTCAGTTTTTTTTTTTAAAATTTTGCTATTAAGTAATTACTTTTGCAATTAAAAGAATGGAAATGTGTACGTAATTATCGTTCTAATGAGATTTAAAAGACAAAAATTGGTTAAAAAATGTTAAAGTTATTAAAAAATCGCCAGGCCATTAATGTGTCTCAGACCACTAGAACAAGAACTGTAGGAACAAAATTAACATATTTTTAGAAATATTGAAACAAAAGTTTATTCTTACTTAAAATATATTCATATTTACTTATGTATGAGTTTTTATCTTCATAGGATACATTTAATCTATTCGCAGGTATAACCAAAAAAAAATATTTTTTTTAACGCCAGTTTCAAAACTCTAATTTAAAATTTTTAAAAATTTTGTTAAACAAATTTCAGAATTTTATGATCATCAAATGGGAATTTATTGACAACCTAATAGGGAATAAAAATGTGAAAAAGTATGTAAATACCTCCTATAGTTTTTCCGTACCTGCGATTTAGATTTTGCGATTTTCTAGAAAAACTAATTTTTTGGCCATATTTTGGCGAATGAGCCGAATTTCCTTACTGTTATGATTTTATAGTAAAACCTATTCAGAATATTATAGTCCAGGTCTGACCCCCATATGCATAAACAATTTTTAAATTTATCAAAGGTTTATAAAACAAAATTTCCATTCAAAATTTGTTTTATAAACCTTTGATAAATTTAAAAACAGTTTATGCATATGGGGGTGAATGTTTTACTAAAATTGGAAAACGCTAATCCTTACATATTGAGGGTCAAAGGTAAAATGTTTAAATATTCGGAATTTTTCATGGAGAGATAGCGAAATATTATATATTTTTGTGGCCGATTTAAATGAAACTTAAGAAAAATATAAAATGAAGTTTAGTATTTTAACAGTACAAAAATGGAAATTAACTTTTAATAGCACAGAACAAGTTACTTTTTCGAAAATTTAAAAATTTCGGGAAATTGATTTTTTCTACAAGATTTCAACCCAAATATTATAAAAAATTCGAAAAAATACATTTTGTTCTGCGGCTCCTCGTACATACATATATATATATATTTATTTATTTTTTTAGTTTAATAATACATTTCTTAGCAGAATATATATTGATTTACTTTAAGAGAAAAGTCTGTCGCGTACTCATTATAAAATCATCCAGAGATTGTTTTCACTTAAATATGACGGATTGTAGAGGAAAAATATTTGGTTTAGTGTCGCAAAATTACTTCCGTTTTATGTCACGTTCGATATACCCTTATTTTGCTCGATATTTTGGACAAAAATGTCTCGAAAGAACTTATTATTTTTTCAAAATTTAGCACCCACTGGATGGAACATAAAGACCAAATTATTTTTCAGATATTCTTATTTTTGCATAATCTGTTCTACTCTATAGGCATACAAATGTCACGTAAATGCATATATGTAAATATAATGATACAACATTTCACTAAATATGATGATTGTAAATTTATTATATGTATTTATTATTGAGCTTGTACATTTTTTTCCAGTATGAAATGAAAATAATGTAGAGTGAAAGGAATGCTTGCTATGTACAATGTATGTATAGAACGGTGGTCCCAATTGTATGCAGAAAAACTAAGGTGTCCCAAAATGTGACTTATTTTTTAATTTATTTATGAACGAAACCTTGTAACATATCGGTGTCATGTGAAATGTCCTTGAAATGCTATTTCAATGCCGCATCTGAATTCTTCTGCAAGTCCAAAAATAATCAAAGTTTAACTTTTTTAAATATCGAATTATTTAAAGTACAATAATTTTTTTAAAATAATTCGTTTTAAATTCATATCGATATTGAATATAGTTCAAATATTGGAAACAAATGGAAACTTTGGAATGGAAAGCGATAAATTAATGAATTAAATTGGAAATAAAAGCATACTTAATATGCTATTAAAAAATTCAAAACATAAATTTATTATATGTATTTACATTAGCATAAATTTAATATAAAATCTAATTTTTGTTTTTCACAAAATTTTATAAATGTACAATATTATAAATTTTTGTAATGAACAATCATAAATACATAAAAACATAACTTTAAAAAAAATGTAAGAAAAAAATGTTTTAACCTATTTTGTATCAGAATATGTTTTTTAACATAACTATAACTTAACTATAACTTAAATAAGTAAAAAACCTCAATAAACCCGCACGATTTTTTTTCTGTGTATAGAAGCTGAAAGTTCATATTTTAAGAGCATTTAATGGAATTTGCCCGATCTCGCCCTGATTTTTTTTAAACTCAATCTATATATCGAAAAAACCCCAATAATGGAGAACTTTAAAAAAAATCTTAAAAAATATTTTCAAAACATTTAGCTAAACAAAAATTATTTATTTTTGTTCTCAATTACCTGAAGTTGATGGTTCCATTTTAATATTTCTACTTTTAACAGATTTAACAAAAAATATAAGCTCTCGAAATATCACAATTTTCAATTTTAACCACAGCACGCAAAATTTGTAAAAATTATTTGACTTTGACCGCTCACTGCCAATAAAGTAAGTTACTCACAACTGTACTTTTAGCAGTTAGTGATGTATTATTTAATGCACTTTAACCCAATACCAAACATGACTTTTACAGATAAAGTTCAGCTTTTGAATTAATCGCCACTTTTGGTACATTTCAACGCTCTGTGCGATGTGCTCTAAACCGGTTTTTAAACATTGTTTTAGACACCTAAAACACTATATTAGGTCTATGTGGTCCATTCGTAAAGCCGATTTTAGAATTTTCCCTAGTTTTGAACTTTTTAAATTTTGTATGTAGCAACCTCTCCCGATGTGTAGATCATCTAAGAAGGGATTTTTGGAAATTCGAATTTTATGAGGGTAAAAACGGGTATAATCAGTATCTCTATATCTACGGATCTAACAAAGCTATCACAAAAAATCCAACTTCATTTGAATTAATGCAAAATATAAGTGGAAAGGTGTGTGGTACTTTTTGATTTTAGTACCTTTAAATATCAAATGAGCGAAAATTGAGGAAATCGAAAATAAATAGAATTGCAGCACTTCTAAAAAAATTTCAAATGGATTGTTTTAAATTTTTTTGCTATTTGAAAATGGACTTTTTTTGAAACTTTCGAAATCCGAAATAATATTTTCACTTTTCGGTTTCAACTCAGACAAGTATATTTCTAATTTAGTAAAAACTGAGTGGTTAATAATGAAAATACCACGAATATTTTAATTTTTTTAAACTTTTTTTGAACTTAGAGAATCTTTTTTTTGCACTGCTTGCTACAGGGTTGGAAAGCCGAAAAATCTTTATGTTTACACACCTACCAAAAAAACTTAGGATATTGTTTATATGCTAGCATTAAGATAAAAAAGCTAGTAAATAAACAAAATTTCCCTTTTTCAACAAATAAACAAAATGTTTTTATGTTTTAGCGTAGCAGCACACGACGGGTATACGCTGGTATTCAAATAAAAGTCGAACTACACTATTATCAATAGTAATTCGGAAAAAAACAATTGTAAACGAGATTTTTCATTTGATATTCAGAAGAAAAAAAATAATTAATAATGAGAATTTTCATTTGAAATTCGGAAAAGAGCAATTGATAATGTAATTGTCATTTATAATTTGGAAAAAAACAATTGAAATTGAGAATTTTAATTTCTAATTCTCAATTTCAATTGTTCAATTTTAAAATTGTTAGTAGAGTCCAAAAACTGTTTGTGGTTACATCTTAAGAGAATCCAAATACATGATAGTAAGCAAATTCCATTTGAAAATATATTTACATTGTTTTTCTTTTAAATTTTTGCAATTATTGCAAAAAAAAACTATTTTATGAGTTAATACCATTTTTCTGAAACAAAATAAATTATAAATGTACCAACAAATCTAAGAATTAATTTTAAGGCAAATACAGATAATGTTGCTCAAAACTACAGACACTTGGTATATAAAAACGGAAATAGAAATTAAATACTGTTCTAATATTTTGAATTTGTGTAATATTTTACATTTATTCATTTTTACAATTTTTATGGATTTATTGAAAAAAACATTTTGTTGTTATATTTAAATTGTTAAATATTTTTCCTAAAGATGCTACACAAAGAGTAGCGAAATATCGCAAATAAATAAAAATATTTATGTTTATGAAAAAGTAACCTCAAGCTCAACTAACTAAATAAAATTAATAAAACAATTTGATTATTTTAAACTTTAATAAAGGCTCAAATCAAACTAATACCTTTTTTATGAAAATATACCGATGCATTTCTATTTCAACTTTTGTATTAACTCAATATAATACCTTTTTGTTGATATAAAGGTAGTCACTATATTATCACGAACATTTTATCATATGGGCAATTCAAGATGATTTGAATAGAAGAAAATAATAAAATGTTACTATGTGAAAGTATTTAGATCATATTACGACATATTAAAGACAAAAATAATAATTTAAACGGATTATATTTAATTTTTTAATGTTTTAGGTATGTTTTAGGCTAAAATTGCGGCGAAAACTAGGCTCAAAATTAGCTTGTAGTATGAAATGAATTTGACTCTGATTGTTTTTTTTTGCTATTGTCAAATTGTTTATTGAAACCGAATGTTTTCTATTCTATTAATTTTTTTAGTTTTTTATACATATATTTACAGAATATATGTATATTGTTTTATTATAAGTGAAAAATCTGTCACGTACGGTATGTCACGTACGATATTAAATTTTATTTATTATAAGATCATCGAAAGATTGTTTTTATTTAAATATGACGGATTGTAAAGGAAAAATATTTCGTTTAGTGTAAGAAATTAAAAGAAAACATAACGCCACTCACGATTCGAATATTGTCGCATATTTTTACATGTGCCTCAAAATTACTTCCGTTTTATGTCACGTACGATATACCCTTATTTCGCTCGATATTTTGGACAACAATGTTTCGAAAGAACTTTTTATTATTTTAAAATATAGTACTCTCTGAATTGAACATAAAGACCTAATTATTTTTTAGATACTCTTATTTTTGCAAAATCTATTCCACACTATAGACGTAAAATGTCACGTACGATGATATGGAATTGCCCATATGTGATTTGGGAGACGAAAAAGTTATCGAAATACGTTGCTATTTTTACTGTAGATAGATATTGATTTTGTTAATTGATTTCTTGCAAGAAGTGAAATTTTAAAAATTTTGAATTAATACTAGGGTGATTAACCCGGTTTTTAGTAACCGGTTATTAACGGTTTTTTTTGAAAAGCTCACATTTCGAATATCGAAGAAACCGGATTTTTCTCCTCGAATAACCGGTTTTTTTCTAAAAGTATGTTTTTATGGTTTTAGTGCATTAAAACCTTTAAAACATATTTAAAATCCAAAAAACTTAAAAAAAATACTCCAACTATTTTAGAAGACTTTTTATATTTAGAAAAATAGCACAAGCGATCTATATTATATTCTATATATTTTGCCATTTTTTTTAAACCTAACGTAGTTGTTGACTTTTGAAATTGAATATAAGTCGTAAAATATCAACCACTCATTTTAGAAAAAACTCAATTTTAATTTCAAATCTTAAGAAAACAATAGCTTTGGTATTTACAAGGGGAATCCCAGTTTTCATACATACAGTATGATGAAATGAGACGGATATATGTTAGTGCTACCAAAGCTCTGAAAACATTTAACTTAATTGTGCGCAGCAAAAATTTTAGATTTTAGCTCCAGGTCAAATTGTACCCAAAGTTTTTTTGGCAGATTTGTGTTTCTAAAAAACGTAGTTGTTGATATTTGAAATTAAATAAAATTCATAAAATATCAAAAGTATCAACCACGAACTTTTAGAAAAAATTAAATTTTAATATCTAAATGAGTCGAATTTGACCCGAAGACCTTGTGAACGTTAAAAGAAGTAATCAAAATTAGAATTAAAATGTATTTAAGCGTTTTAAAAAGGCTTATTTTTTGTAATTAGAATACATGTATATTCTTTGTCATAAGTATGAGATCTTTAGTATAAAATAAAACTTATTTTCTTCTTATTTCTAGGCGTTTTAATATTTTGCCAAAAAACCGGTTAACCGGTTATTATTAAAAAACCGAAACCGGTTTATATTAAATTGCAATTTTTCAAAGAAACCGAAAACCAGTTTCTAAAAAATGTCGAAGAATCGATCACCCTAATTAATACCCTATTGTTGATCAAGTAGGAATTGTTCTTTTCCGAATTTCAAATGAAAATTCTCATTATTAATGAAAAATCTCAATTCCAATTGATCTTTTCTAATTTGAATTGAAAAGTTCTCATTTACAATTGAATTTCGAAAAAAGGAAAACTCTTGTCGACAAAATTATATGAAGTTTACAAAGTATTTATTTAAATAAATTAATTTAAATAATTCTGTGACAAAGTTAAAAAAAATTTTAGAAACGGCATTGAAAGCGCCTCTTATAGGTACGGCATTGAAATATGAAAAAATCATAAAAAAATTATCTCTTTGTCTTTCGATGCAGCTAACAAATTACTGAAGCCAGGTCAAAATTTTTGACAAGCGGTATTTTAGAATGAATAAAATTAGATTTTAGTTGAGAACATCAACAAATTTTTTTGGGGCAACGCTAATACACAGGACTAAGTGAACTTTACTTATATGTATGTACAAATTTTTAGTTAATGCTATGATGTCTGCGTATTATGTGTATGTAGGAGTTTATGTATGTGTTATGCTGATTAAGTATACCACAAACAAACAAACGGATGTTTGATTGCGTTTTCATTTGCATATCACTTTTGTATTGATTGAATCCTATAGATTTCATATCATTTCCTGTAAGTGTTTTTAAAATTTTTTTTTGTTGTTTGCCTTATTTTAGCTTTGTATAACTTTTTGATGTGCCACCATACATCTGATACCCTATGGCTGTAAATTGATTAAGCAGCATTACCATCGACTGATACTTGTATGTCTTCATGCAAGCGATATCGTCTACCTATTAGCCACCCTTGTCTTGCTTTTCAGTTTTACATTTCACTTTTTTTTCACAGTAAATGTAAATGATTTTGCGGTTTGTACTGAAAGGCATAATGAGAAATTTAATTAGATTTTCTGCTATTGATATTACACACAAAGATTACATTTACATACATACCTTTGCTATTAAATGGAATACATGTTTTTTTTTAAATTTTTTTCATTGAATTCGTTTGAAAGATAAATTTATTAAATTTACTAATGTATGTATATGATAAATTATAAGATGTAAATATATTCTATTGAGGTTTACAAATTAAATTGGAGTATATTTAAGAAGGCAGGCTAAAAGTTTTTTATAAGCTCCGTTCTTACTTCCCTTATGTGAAGAATTTTCCTACTACACCTCCATTATCATATATCCATAGATGATTTTCTAATTAATTGAAAGCATAGTTTAGATTTACAAAACATAATATTGTTGTTAAACTGAAATCACAAACCTTATCTCCCAACAATAAATGACTTTTCAGATAATACTTAGATACTTACAGCTGAAAGTGTACGGTAGCGTATGATTGACTGATAAATAAATATCACTTATACTTATGTACATATGTCTGTTTGTAAATTACATACTTTCCTTTTTTTTGTTATGAAAACATTTATTTTAATAATTATTTCATTTATGCACCTCTTACAGATCCTTATGTCGTTGCCTGGAAACGTGGCATTGCGATATTAACAGCTGGTTCTGTTAAAGTTACCCCTGATCCACGTGTACGTTTAGTCAACGGTTTTAATCTGCAAATACGTGATGCTGTGCCACAGGATGCGGGTGATTATATTTGTCAAATAGCAACAATGGAACCACGTGAAATTACTCATACCGTAGAAATATTAGGTAAGTAGCTAATTTTCATATGATGATGTTCTCAATTAAAATTGTTTGTGCTGGCGTCAATATTTGGAGAGCTGCATCCAATTATAAAAAGGTCCTTAATTTTCCTAAATGAAACTTATGAAATATTGTCATATATGGGCATTTCCACCGAAAAGTCCATCCAGACCGAAAAATTAAAAGTTAATCAATTCAAAACGAATTTCTCTCCAAATAAGTTGGAGTTGTGATTTTAAAATTATCGTTACATAATTAGTCATAGCTCCCATATAAGTCTCTTAAAAATTTTGGTATCCACGTAAAATTAAACTGAAATAAGTTTATTTTACAAATTTGACTTTTTTATTATTTTTTTTAACATTTTGTTGAACAAATATCACGTCACGCCATAATAGAAATGCCCATATATTATTCATTGTTTATTCACTTTTTTGCATTAAAATATGCTTAAATTAAAAGTAAATTAATGTTTGCTCAATGTAAGGTCAAATAAAAGGCATAAAACTTTGCTACTTTTCATTTGAATAATGTTTTATACAAATAATGCTCTCTAGATGATAAGATTTATTTCATACATTGAAAATATTTAAAGAACTAAGAAGTTCGAATGGCCACAAATGTTAGCTATTAAAGAACAAAATAAAACCCATCCAAAACAAAAATAATTTTTAAGGGCAGGTCTAATTATTTGAACTCTTAGTGAATTGTGCGGGAGAATATGTATGCACTTACAAGTTTATATATAAACCTACATCTTGATATACAATCTGTTAAGGATTATAAGTGTAAATTAATTTGCAAATGTTGAGTTGCTAATTGACGAAGTTAGCTAAATCTAAATTTACCACAAATGAATTTAATCAACATTGTAAATAAGCTTGATTTCGACAAATCAGAATATTTAAGTGTTTTCATTTACATTAATAGTTGTATTCATTTCTTGGATAATTTTATTGTACAATACCAAAAAAAAATTACAAGGTCCGACCAATATATTTTTATAGAAGAAAAAAAAGACATGTGTATCTGCGTTTTGAAAGTTTACATCTGAATTTCATTTGAGGGGGGGTTAAAGTTTCCCAACTCTGGCACATTCTTATTGTTAATCGGCATTAGAAACCATGTGATCCTTACATTTTAGGTATAAAATGTGTTCAGCAAATTTATGTAAAATATTACGGAGAACATTTTTGCAAAAAAAATCATTAAAACAACGATTTAAGGGGTTAAAATGTTCTTTAAAAATATTATCCGAGACTCTTTACTATAAGTCCCTGAATACACCAAAACGGAAAATTCAACCATAAGGTCAGAAATAAGACACAACAAAAGAGAGCTTAAGGTCAATTTCGTATTTAAAAATTTAGCATGAAAAAATAAAGTTCAAATTTAACTAAAAATCACTAATATCTCTATTATTTTACCTTCGATAGCAAATTTGGATAGGAAGTATTCATTAATTATTTTTGTTTAGCTCAAGGCAATTCCACTTCATTACCATACAATCTCTCTATAAATTCAAAAGCATTCATTCGCGTATCGCTGAAATATGCTGGACATTGTATGATAATGAAGTGGAAAAATGACTAAGATATTTTTGGTTTAATTTGAACTATTTTTTTTGTGCTAAATTTTTGGGGTACTAAGACCTAAGCTCTCTTCTGTTGTGTCTTATTTCTGACTTTCCGGTTGAATTTTCCGTTTTGGTGTATTCAATGACTTATAGTAAAATTTCACGGATATTTTTGCGGAACATTTTAACCCCTTAAATCGACGTTTTAATGGTGGTTTTTGCACTTTTTTAAAAGAAGGACAAAAAAGGCCCATGCCTTGAGGATTTAGAGGGTTAACATATTCTACAAAAATGTTCTCCGTAACATTTTACATAAATTTTCTTAATACAATTTATACCTTAAATATAAGGATCACATGGTTTCTTATACCGATTAACAATAAGAATGTGCCAGAATTGGGAAACTTTAACCCCCCCTCAAATAAAATTCAGATGTAAACTTTCAAAACGCCGATACACGTTTATTTTTTTTTTGTCTCCTCTATCAATATTTATTGGTCGGACCTTGTAATTTTGGAAAAAAATTGATTTTGTTGCATAGTATTATAAATACATATATACATACACAGAAGCAGAAAAGTAATGCCTGGAATATCAATAAGCATGAATTTAGCTTCAAAAATTTAACGCTTGCAGACATTTTGTCCAATATATTGGACATTTGGGTTTTTTCTTTTAAAGTTATGTAGACTTGACGCAAGTGGATAGATTTTTACAATTAATAGCGTTATCAACAGAGTCTTTAGTAGATTTCATAGAATAGCGTTATCAAAAGAGTCTTTAGTAGATTTCATATCTATGTGATTTAAACATCTAATTTTTCATTGGTTTTTGTTAAATTAAGTTATTTTCATAAGTTCGTTAGAATTCTATAAGAATGTGTTAGACATAGTAATATTCAATGCTTGCTTAAAATGAAAATTACATTATTTTAAACTATAAAAAAACGTGTAAGTATTAATTGAGTATTAGTCTAGCTATTGGTGTATTAAGTGCAATTAATTACATTCATTTTTATACCGTACACCACCATAGTGTGGAGGGTATAATGCATTTGTGCATATGTTTGTAACGCCCAAAAATATTAGTCTAACACCTTAAAGTATCGACTTAGAATCACTTTCTGAGTCGATTAAACGACGTCCGTCCGTCCGACTGGCTGGTCGGCGGGCTGGCTGTCCATGTAAAACACAATTCAACACAGTTAACTTTAATATAGGCATAAATTACACGACCTAATTTCATGCTGATCGGTCCATAATTGGTCATAGCTCCTATATAAGGCCCATTTCCGAAAATCACTCACAAATATAAATTATTGAAATTTTTAAAAAAAATTTGTTTGCTTTTTTACTTAGTGTAGGGTAGTATATGATCGGGCTTGACCGACCATACTTTTTTACTTGTTTAAAATTTATTTATGAGATACATGTCCTTTAAAAAAATTCGTCCAATATATTTCACCTCACCTGGGAGGCAGATGAGACGCTATACCTGTAATTTGACTTCATATTCTTAATTAGCATCCTCTTTTACTTACGCTGAAATTTTTTGTCTCAACTAATTCTATTTAATGTCTGAAAGGGTTAATATAAACTTAATTTAAATAGTTAACTACATGAAAACTGCTTAAATAATACCACTGTTCACTAAAACCATAAACTAAATCTACCCAATTGCCTTGATAATAAAGATATTTCTGTTTTTTTAAATCTATAATAGTGTATAAATAAATATCTCATCAAAATTTATAAAAAATTTACATAACAAACCCAAAGGCAATTTTTTTAGTTTTTGTTCTTTTTTTATTTTAATATATTTTAAAAGTTTATTTTTTTTCCATTATTATAGTAGATATTTTTATAGAATTCTTTGCTCAATTCATCCATTCATAAATTATCTACATACTTATGCACATACGATGTATGTATGCATGTATATTGGGGTGGCTCAGTTTGTATTGGGGATAAAAAAGTTGTCGATATTACAAGCTAAAATGAAAGTCTAGTTTGTTTGTGGAGATCATTTTTCAAAATTGTTATCCTGCCGTCAGTGTTTTGGGAGCTTTATCAATTCAATTCAATTTATTTTTTCATAATCTGTAAGCCTGTAAGGGCAATGATTTTTTAAATATGTTACATATAATTAGTTTTGTGGATATAGATAGATTACCTAAATAATAAAAATATCAAAACATTATATGTGCAATTCCATGTCATCGTACTTGACATAGATTTTGCAAAAATAAAATAGATTTTGCAAAAATAAAATAGATTTTGCAAAAATAAAATAGATTTTGCAAAAATAAAAGTAGCTGAAAAATAATTTGGTCTTTGTGTTCCATTCAGAAGATACTGTATTTAAAAAAAAAATAATAAGTACTTTCGAAACATTGTTGTCCAAAATATCGAGCTAAATAAAAGTAAAGTAATTTTAAGGTACATGTAGAAAATGCAAACATTTTCCAATCGTGACACGCGTTATGTTTTCATTTAATTTCTTACACTAAACCAAATATTTTTCCTTTACAATCATAGTCATATTTAAACAAAAACAATCTTTGGATGATTTTAGAATAAATAAAATTTAATATCATACGTGACATACCGTACGTGACAGATATTTCTCTTATAGTAAAACAATATATATTCTGTAAATATACGTATACAAAAATTAAAAAAATAAATAGAAAATATATATTGGGTTTCATTAAAAAATTTGATAATAGCAAATCACAGTCAAATTCATTTAATACTACATGCTAATTGGGTGCTTAGTTTTCGCAGCAATCTTAGCTTAAAACTTACTAATTACATTAAAAAATTAAATAAAGTCGGTTTAAAAAATTCCAAAGGTTTTTGTTTTATCAGTCGAGTTTGTCATTCTCGTGGAATTCCCCATATATGTTTCTTTAACTGACCGATGTGCCGGTTTCAATCAGAATTTACATTAAAATATAATAAGGTCCTTTATGAAGGTTTCAACAAGGCATATTTAACCAGGTGGCAGCGTAACGCCAGCTGAATATTTCTTGCTCTACTCGTGTTTTGCCTTGTGAAATGTCAAAAGCTTGTTTACAAACATTTTTAAATTTGTTATAAGATTAAAAGGATTATTTTATATTTAAAAAAGTGAGTATTTGTCACCACTTTATATGTATAAAATGTTTAAAAGTGTTAGAAAAAATTATTTAATTTATAAAAGTGCGTTTTTGTGATTTTTTTATGACACTTTACACGGTTTTACACAAACAAAAATGACTATTGTTCTTGTATTGTTGTAATTGTTGTAGTTACGCTGACACCTTGTTAATACATTTTGGGTTTCAATGATTTTTTTTATTTTTATCGCAAAGTTTATCATCAGAAAGAGAAGAAAAGAATTTTAGAAATTCTAATAAATTTTGAACTAGATGTTCCCAAATAAATTGAATGTTTGACTTTGACATCAATATCCCTTGAGCTGGATCAAAGAATAATAAATTGTTTTTTAAGGTAAGTATTCGAACCAGCTTGAATTTCTAAAAACCTTTTATACATTACACTTTGTTTAAAACTTAAAAAAAAAACTCTATAAAAATTAAATTTTTATCATTTGATCCAGTTCACAAAATACTGACAAACAATTTGAGATATCGTATCTTACAACGAATTAATGTTTTATTTCAGCTGGGAACATTTACCGCTTTTTTTGGGGCCACCCTACTGTGTGTGATTCTAAAATTCATTAGGGAATAAAGGCTACAGAACAGCATTGAAAATAATAAAATATATATACAAAATGTTATGGTTTTAACGAACTAAATTGAGCATTTTGTTTATGTTGAACCCCAAATTTAATAGTTGATAAAGATCAGAGAATAATGATTTATGAAATTGTATAAATATTTTGGAAACAAATATGGTTCATAATTAAGTTCCTGAAACTTCCTCATTCCAAGGAACACACAGCTTGTCTTTTAAAAAAAGTATATAATATTTTTGGCTGTCCAATGTTGTCAGGAATTCAGAAAAAATGGGTGATTATATGAGGAAAACCAAACATTTTTTTGGTGACACTTATCGGCGGATCATAGAAATAAATCTGTGAAAGTGTAAATTTATTTTCTTGAAGCATTTTATTTATTCCATTAGAAATTTAAAATTTTCGATAGTATTAAGTTGACTTTATAGCAGAGTAAATTTTTCTGTTTTAAACAAAAATGTGTCGGTTTTTTCACACATAGCAAACAGTTTTGATTGTATTAACCAAATTTATTGCTAATCGAATAATTCAGTATTAACGACCAAACTTTTCTGTTTGTGGTTACATTCCTTAGTTAAGTTTGACACAAATTCGGTAATTTCAATCGAAATTATTGTTTATCTAGTGACTTCATGTTGGTAGAACCGAAAAGATCTAAATATTCGATTGGCAGAAAATTTGGTTACCAAAACGAATTGGGGTTCTCTGTGTAGAAGGAATACTTATAAAGAAATTCGCGAAATTACACTGGAATACCATACAAAATATTACCGGTAATTGTCGAATAGGAAACCCAACCCTACACCATAGATATATTTAGAATTAAATAAGTCGTCGCAAGTTAGTTTAAAGTAGCAGCTGTAGCCACTAACCAAATTATATACAAGTAGTCCGACTCTTTGTCAGCAGTACCTAACTCTATATATATTTTAGTAAAAAAAAAACATAACTCTGAATTTATGTTAGTAACCAAAATGTATATGTGTTGGTGCCTTTTTATTTTTCACCAGACACACAGAATTTTATAAAAATGTTATAAATTTTAATTTGTTTGAATTTTATACGATTTTCAATATGGACAATTTAAAGTGTGGAAAAAGTGCTAAAAGTGTAGAATAAAATTATGTTAGATATATTTAAATTTGTTGAATTCACACGGTACCCGTCTATGTGAGAGATTATTATTGAAAAATAGATAGTTTAAAAATACTATCTTTTTGCGTATTTTCTATAGTTGTAGTCACCATTTATGTATATATTAAAAGACTAAGAGCCTGAGATCATTTATTCACCTCAATAGATATTTCATGCGATTTGACAGAATTGGACAAATGCAGCATCGTCCTCTTTTAAAGTAATAAACATTTTTGGGCAATTTTTCCCTATGAGCTATAGATTAATAGGTCTCATATCCATTGATATTCTCTAGTTGTGGAATTCTAATTCTATACTTTAGCGACTGACCCAAAAGATAGCTTCAACAGAAACTTTGAATGTTCAGTTCTCCAGGCTAATAACTAATACTTCTTGTCGCCGTTTAAAATATTGATATCAAATACCAGTTGTTAAGAATATTTTTCCTGTTACGGTTGGTAGCAAAACCCAACCAACAAAGGCCTTAATAACATTGGAGTTACCTGCCCCGAGATACCTCACAATGAACACACAATCAAATCCAATAAATGGTTAGGGAGTGGATTTTTTACAATCAACCAACTTAGGTTTCCTTATTAGAATTTTGTCCAATGATTTGTTTTTTAGTTGTTAATTTCAAGTGAATTCGTGTACATTATAAAGTGTGTCTGTATTTCTGCGAATTTATAAACGTGTATAAAAAAACATTGAGTGACTATTTAATTCTGTTTTTGTACATTTTAAATAAATAATGAGTTGTTACAATTTTTAAACTACTAAACGGCTTTTATTTGCAATCAAAAGTATACGGTTTATTTAAAGGAAATAAACCAACGTTTTGAAAAGGTTAAAACGTAACAATATATTCGCGTAACTGAAAAACAGTTTAAACTGAAAAAAACGCGAAATTCCGCAACGAAATTACAAGCAAAGCTTAACATGTTTATAATCTTCGTAATCGTTTAAGAAATATAATTTTTTTTTTTGGCAAAAAAAAAATATTTTTTTAGAAAAATTTCGAAATTTTTAGCTTTTAAAACGGCATTAAAAATTGAAAAATGCATATCTTAATTTTTATTACACATTTAGAAAACGTAGTTCTAAATAAAATAAGCTCTAGATAATTAAATTCTGCGCACAACTTTTCATTTTATTCAAAAAAATAATACAAATATCCCCTAATATTTTATACATAACTCGTAGTAATTAGCTACATCGTACAGTGCACAGAGGTATATACAAAAAAGAGGGAAATAAATCTAAACCCTTAGTCCGATTTGAATGACATTTGACATGTGTTGGCGAGTTTAATGTTTGAATTTTGACCGCATGAGTCTACCAGAGGTGCGGCCAGGGGTCCCAAAGTAGGAATCGGGTATGATAAATATTTAAAACGATCCTCTTTCTTCGTTTGTGTTCCGATTTCCGATGTTTAACAATTATTAAACATATAGATTCGTAGTACTAGAATCAAGAAAGAACGACCATGAGAAAGGGATAGAATTACATACGTTAAGTAAATTTTAAAGAATTATGAGAATTAGGGATTGTGGCAAAATTTACTGGAACACTATATCAAGGCACTATTATCATTTTCGATCAAATATATCAAAAGACTTAATACATTCCAAGCTATCTATCTTTTGTGACCATTTGTGTAAAAATGGATCAAAAAAAATTCTACAATTATATCTACATAGATATATCAGAAAGTTTGATCATTTCATTTATAACACACCATCGAATTTCCATAATTCGATGTAGCTCGACATAGCTGTATAGAAAAATTCAAATTATATACATTCCGAATGTAAAAAACCTAATAACAAAAGCATGAAATTTCCTACCAAATCTCAAATTCTCTAAAGGGAGCCTTGCTTATCAAGAAGCATTAAAATAGCTTATAGAATAACAGAAAAATTAAAAAAAGTCATGAATATAAAGTTTAAAAACAAGAAAAAACATCTATAAAATAAATTCCCTATACTTACTAAGTAAAAGAAAATAAGTAACCATATTATATCAATAATTTTATGGCTTCAACTGAATAACTTCAACAAACTTGTTAATAGTTTTAATATTTAAATTTTTTGAAAGTTATAAAAAAGTCTATTTTTTTATTACAAACATAAATACACTTCAAATTACCATAATTTCTTGTTATAAGTATATGCAAAGTCTTAATGGTGACAGAATGGTGGCGATTTTGTTGCTATAGAGCTGCTATTACGGATGTTCTTATTGACGACATATTTATGTCATTAAATGACATCTATTTCAATAGAATTTTTTTCGATATTTTTTTTTGTCGTTTTGTTGATTATTTCTCCCCATCTTTTTGACTTTTTCAAACTTTCTTTGTAAATTGTATATGTTTCATTTTTTGCTACCAACTTTATTCATCATCAAAAGGGACACACAGCGAGATATAAAAAGTTTTTCTTTTGTTCATAAATGAATTTACTTTATCATTCTTTGTGACCAAATTGTTTGACCACCATTATATTCTTTTCGGATTTTGTTTATTGTCTCGTATTTTGTTTTTCAGCTTTTGTTGGACTTGGGTACATACGTTAAATACACGTTTTTTATTTTATATAAGAATATGTATGTATATAAAGTTTTTCTTTTGTTTAACATTATATTTACATCATCATCATCATTGGCATCATCAAGTCAGTCAAAATGTCTGTCAGTCTTTCGCTCGCCAGTGTCCTTTTCAAATACATAACAATGAGTTAAAATATCAACAACATTGTCTATTATATGCTCAACATTGTAAAACCATTATTTTAAACACATGAGTGGCAGAAAAAATATTTGTGTAATAAGTTCATGAAACTCCCATAAAAATGTAGACACACACCAGTTGTTGTTAAAAAATAGACTTTGATTTTCCCAATTTTGCGTTCAATATTTTCCATTGAATCAATATGCTTTGTTAGATATTTAATGGTCCTGCCATATAAGTGCATTATTTTATTAAATTGCATTGAAGAAAGATAAAAAAAGTACTGAAGTGAGCCAAAATATTACTACGGCTTAGAGTCATTATTACAACTTGCCTTTATAGTTAAAGTTAACTTTAAGGGTACCTTTTTCTATTGCTTAAAGTTACCTTTAACTATAAAGGCAAGCTGTAGTAATGGCCCTTAATGATATAAATGACCTACATGTTAAAACTAACCGATATCAAAGGAGTTATGTAAAATTTAAAAAACTTAAAAACTGGTTTGATTACACCCTGGAAAATTTTAAAATTTTCTCCATATACATATGGAAAATTCCACGAGAATGACAACCACGACTGAAATATCAAAATCTCTTGAATAGTAGAAAACACTAAAATATTATTATGTGAAAGTATTTAGAGACTATTACAATATTTTAAGGGCAAATATAATAGTTTAAACTGACTATATATAATTTTTTAATTTAATTGGTATGTTTTAGGCTAAGGCTCCTAATTAGCATAGAATTTGACTCTGATTGTTTTTTGCTATTATAAAATTGTTTATTGAAATCAAATATATATTTCCTACTTATATTTTTAATTTTTGTATACATTTACAGAATTTTATATATAAATAGGCCACACGTTTTTTGTGTTACACTTTTAAGTATGTTATTGTCCACCAATATCTATGAAACATATATCGTTTAAAAGATTATTGTCTCTAGATGTGCACAATATGAAAAATATTTTAAAAATTCTTTCCATTAAAGTTGTATAAAGCATTTTTAAAGTGGTCGAATTTCGAATATTGTTTTACTACAAGAGAAATATCTATCACGTACGGTATTAAATTTTATTTATTATAAAGTCATCCAAATATAGTTTTATTTAAATATGACGCATCGTAAAGGAAACATTTTTAAGAAAAGGAAATATAACGCCTATCAAAATTGGAAAATGTTTTCATATCTCTACATATACCTCAAACTTACTTCCGTTCTATGTCACGTACGATATACCCTTATTTGGCTCGATATTTTGGACAACAATGTTTCGAAATAACTTGCTATTTTTTAAAAAAAAAAAAAAAAAACCCTCTGAATGGAACAAAAAGACCAAATTATTTTTCAGATACTCTTGTTTTTGCAAAATCTAATGTAACGTACAAATGTCACATACGATGACATGGAATTGCCCATATACTAATTAGTATACACCTGAAAACAGAGATTATTTATAGTACCACTCAGGAATATTAGAAAACGAAGCATTTCATCTAAGCACGAACTCCGGACCCTCTTTAAAAAAATAGGGGAAGGAAATGACTAAAGATATGACTGAGCATCTTGTAAACTCCATGGAAAGGTGACTAGAGCCGTAATTAAGCTGAATGGATGTCCAAAAAATATTAACTTTTTATTTTCGGATTTGGTAGTATAAAATATAGCGCACATCCATCAAAATGTATACTAATTTTTGACTGTTGATTTTATGCACATTTTCCCATAAAATTTCCACGAAATCAATTTTAATTTTCAAAGTTTTTTAAAATAATATAAGATTAAAATCTACATTTAATTTTAGCTTCGTGGATGAAAATGCTTGCTGTATATTAAATTCTCTGAGACTCTGATGTCAAATGTCGTCTGTTTATTTATTTGTTTGTTTGTCTGTGACTAATAGGAGCCTAAACCACTGGACCCATTCTCTTGCAATTTTTAATGTATGTTTATCCATAGCAGGAAAGAACAATAGGCTACTTTTTATTTTTAAATTTCACTTCTCGTACAAAGTAAAGAGTTATTATAGAACATCTTAGGTATGAAAGCTGAAAAACTTCGCTGAATTTATTTTGGTACCATTGTGCGCATTTTGGCACAATTGTGAATATCTTCAAACTTTAGATGAGTCAATTTCTTATCTCGACATTTTAATTAAAAATAACTGAAATTTGTAAAATGTTATAAATACAAAAACTGTTATACTAAAGTAATTGTAGCGAACTGCTATTGTGAATAACACTATGTTCCAATTTATCCACATGTATTGTATTTGTGCAAACCTAAGTTTCCTTATAAGTATCAAATTGCCTAAAATCCAATATTCTTCAAAATATTTTTTTTAAATTTAAAAAATTGCCTGTATTGATATCTGTATTGATATCTCAAATACAGGCTTTTTTTAATGGTTGGAAAATTATGTGTAGATACGTATGCAAACTAGAGTGCTCAAAAAAAATAGCGAATTGATCCATCCCTCCAATAGAATTATTCTATTTATTATAGATTCACGATGTTTAAAATCTTAGGATGATATGATAACTTGAACTGGTGGCGCAATGATGCTGAAGTTTTGAGCACGTCATTAACAGAGTGGAAAAATGCATTTTTTTTAAGTATTTTTAAAAAAATTTTACATTAAATAATTACTTTGATGTAAAATAATCGAAATTTGTACGAAATTATAGTTCTAGTTATATATAAAAGACATGAGGTGGTTAAAAAATGTTAAAGTTTCTAAAAATTCCATGATTTGGTAAATACTTGCAATACATAATAAGTCTGGTAAATTTTTTTCCTCACCAAATTTTTATTTCACCAAGTTTTTGATATTTATTTACAAATAAATAGTGAAACAGTTGTGTGCTTACATCCAAGTTATGTGACACTTTCTATTAAGGTATTGTATACGAGTTTAGTTCTAAGATAATTTTCCTAAGCATTTGTTTTAATGTTGAAATGAGTTTTTATATACATACGTACATATGTTATGTGATACATATAAACAGTTTAATGAACTGTGATTTAATTAATTTCCATTTAGATACTCTTTAACCTTTAAATTTATATACGAAGAAATATAGGAGGGTTGCTACGAAAATATTACTCTATGACCACATTTTTGTAGAAGGTGAAGTTATATACATTGAGTATAGAATTTAACATTTATACATATATAACTTAGTTATTTTAAATAATTCTTAACAATTTTAAACCCAGTATAGAGTATTGCAATCACCAATCATAGCTCTTTCACATACGTACGCATTTTACGCTGCACAGTGGTTTAGAAACTTTTCTGGAAAAAATTCGGTGTCTCGGGAACTATTGGAGATATTATTACGAAATTTCAAATGGTAGGAGCTGAGCTGTTTTCATAGATTTGTTCCTAGGGTTAATGCAGGCCTCTCAAAATTGTTCACCACGAGTCTCAGATTGTTTAAAAAAATCACCACAAATACATTTATAATCCAAATGAGCTGAAATTTAAAACATAAATAGTACTTGATAAGCAGTACAAAAAATATACCCACTTTTAGTTGAAGAGCTATAAAGGTTTATTTAGCTGGATCTTTTTTGGCTTTTCAACTATGGCGGGCTTACAGAATGATCAGTTATATTGGCGATAAAATTTTAAATAAAATAAAATAGCTATCTCGTCCCTATAAACAGTTACACCGACCAAAGTTGTAACATGTAAAAAGAACCGTATTTTTTAAATTTTTCCCAAAAGAATTCCTATATTTTTTTTTTTTGAGAAAAAAAAATTCTTTGGGATTATATAAAAATTGTATAAGAACTTGATGCAAAAGCGTTTGAAGTAAAAATTGGTTCACCTAAGCGAACTAAGTACCCACCAGATCAATCCAAACTTGGCTAATCTTAAATAAAAATTAGGTTTGATTAAAAAATTCGAAAAACGCAAAGCACCGATCTACGAAAAAGCTCTATATTTGTTTACCCTATATGCTATTTGAATACATATAAAGTTTACTATCACGTGACAAATAACGTCACAGTAGACACTCTTTAAAAAAAATTTAGTTTTTGGAACATATTTCTCCCGTTAGTGTATATTATTGGGAACATTTATCTCTCTGTTCGTTTTAAATAAAAGGTACAAAAACTTTTCAAGTTCCCCACGAATATTCGTATAAATTATATATTTTTGTATGTAATATGATCTCAATATACATAAATATCTATACATATATATACGTAAGTATATATTACAATACATATCTAAAGACCTTTAAGGTGTTTAATGGCAAATAACCTGTAATGCTTATGTTTTTATTCTTGACCATTGATACAAACTAACTAGCAATAATAACCATAAATTAGATTTTCGGTTTGACAAATGATATGTAATTTAATTAAACATTTACATATTTAATTGTCTGAACATATTTCCTATACACTTATGTATAAGTGTTGCAAAAGATTAGCAAATAAATATTTATTATTCATTCATTAATATAAACGAGTATTTTGGGATGTATTCGATATGTGTCTGTCTCAATGGATAATAATGTCACATATAATGGCATCAAATATTGTCAGAGGTCATGTTAATCCTGATTAAAATAAATTTTTCATTTGTAAGTAAGTTTTGTGAATGTGAAATGGGAATTTTGTGATTAAAATATGCATTTATTTTATTGTGCACGGATGTAATGACCTATACGTAATATTAATAGATATTTGAATTAAATATTACTTATACGTATTAACTTATATATGATTAAGATTGGTAGTTTTCTAAAATAAAAAAAAAAAATTCTGCACACAATTATCAAATGTTTAACAACTCAGTTAAAAAGGGGCTAAACGATTTCTAAGTAATTTAAAATTTCTCATTTAATTTAATTAGTTGGAATATTATTAATAATTTTCCTAGTTTTAATTACATAAATATTAATCCACTAACAACTTTGTTACGAATTTTATTTACAAACATACATACATTCATTACACAGGCCAACAGCAAAAAAGACTTCTCTAATCACTATATAGATTTGATGCATCATGGTTACCTAAGTACAAAAATGGTAAAATTTTTTAATTCTTTGAATAGATTTTTTTTTTAAATTTTTTTTCTAAAATTGTGAATTTTGTCTCCACATAATTTATGATAACTCAAAAATGGTTAGACTGATGTTACTGAAGTAAAGTTCAAAAAATTCAAATTTACATAGCCTTTAAGTTAATATATTGCATTTTAATCGGATCAGTAGTTTCGGAGTTACAATAACAAATTTTGTGTTTTTAAAAACTCATGAAAAATCGAAAACGAACAGAAATTGTAAATAAATTCGAAAGTAATCAATCGATCGATCTCAGTTCCTATTACATGTGGCTTTGCGATAAAGCAATAAATCTAAACAATTTCTGCCGGTTTCGATTTTTCATGATTTCTTTAAAACAAAAAAATTTAATATTTTCAAGTAAAAAATATATTTTTTGCTTCAATTTGTTAATATAACTCCGAAACTCCTGCGCCGATTAAAACACAATATATAAACGGATTAATGGTTATATAAATTTGAACTTTTCTATGTTTACTTCAATAATATCGGTCTAACCCTTTTTAAGTTATAATAAATTTTGGTACTACTACATCAAAATTGTGTAGTGGTTGAAAAAGTCTCCAAAATGATTTCGATTTTGTTGCCGTGTGTTATTTATATATTTTATTATTTATGTTTATTGTCAATAAAAAAGCCAATAACTGCATTAACACACATGCTAAAGGTGCAAAAAATAAACATATTTCAACAATATTATTCAGTTTGAAAAAATTATAGTTGTCCACCACAAATTCACCAAATGAATGCGTGACTTAATGCATTGTGGTTAATATTGGTTAACCACATGTGGTAGAATCAAATGCTAGATACATATTATATTCATATATTTATGGTTCTGTTTAAAGCAAATGAAAGTGTATTTATTTTTATTATTTGTTTGTATTTAAATTAAAAATTTAAATACATAAAGAATACGCAGATTTAACATGGAATAATTTTGAAAATGGAAAATAATAACTAAAAAAAAACACTTTTTGAGCCCAAATTTGTTTGACGTGTTTACTCCTACAAGTGTTTTGTAAGACCAAACAGCATCAAATAAAATAAAACAATATTTTTGGATTTGAATCATCCTAAGGGAATTAAGGTTTTGAAATAAATAAAAGAATTCAAATATATTATATAAATGGTTACATCGTTTTCGATGTAGATGTCCTGCTGAGATGGGACTTATCCGTCATAAATGCTTGATTTATATAGCTATCCAACAGAACACTTTTATATATGGGGAATTTCATATCTAGTGAACCAACTTTTTAGATCGATTTCTTCCGATTGTTATGAAATTTTAACCAAAGTTAGTTCTATCGGTCAAGAACTAGAACTCTGTGTTAGAGGTGGTCAAATTTTGGCCAAGCAGCTGGTTTTTCTCATCCATGTAATTTATTACCAAAATAAATATTTTGCAAAATCAAAAACCTTGATGACTTTTTTTTCAGGAAAAGAACTAAGCTCAAAAGAAAGATTAGTTCTTTTTCTGGAAGACCTTTTTAGTCGCTTTGTGTGATGCCAGTGGGATATCTATCAAAATAAATATTTTGTAACTCAAGACATAAAACGTTTGCCTATTTTTTTTGGCAAAATCTAATTTTTTTTTTTAAATTCGGCTCTTTTTAATTTTTTTTGGCTCAAAAGAATGCTAAGGTGCATTCCTTTAAGAGGTTTTTTGTCGAAAATACTGCAAACCAAATTATAAAAAATCCTACAAATAAAAACAAGGATGTTTAAATAGATGGGTATTTTCTAAGATAAGCGTCAGTATTTGAGAATTTGTTTATTGAACAAATATTATGATAAATAGTCCTCAAATAGATAAACTATTTTGACAACATATCTTACGCATAAGTTGTATAGAAAAACTGTATAATAAATCTTTAATTCAACCGAAAAATTCGAAACACTCAAATTAAAAAGAACACTTAAAGTGCCCTCACAACGACAATGCCTTATTTGATTGGTTAAATCGCAAAAAAAAAAATAATACTTTTTGGATTTAACGAAAATACCTCACATTAAAGAATGAGCTAAATGTCCCGGGATACCTTTCCTCTGTTCTTTATTTTATTTTTTAAAAAATTTTCTAGAAAATATTTTTATTAAAATGCAAAATCCTCTATCTTATCATTTTGATACATACATACACATTGAATATTTTGAGAAGAAAAACCCTCTATCTATCATTAGGTCCACAATAATGCCAAAATGTTGCAACCAATTCTATGTGAGAATCAGTAGTTGCTTTAAAAAATATTGTAGAATACCGAATACAAAATAACTGTTTTGGGCTCTCCTGAAAAGTTGTGTTTTTTAAATTAAATGGTTTTGAATATAGGTCCTCGATATATTTCTGCGTTTATCGTGCCTGATGTCACAATGTCATTTGCCACAACTGCAAATGACTTGCCATACAAGAAACTTTTTGGGGAATTTTGTATGTTTTTTGTCCGGTATTATTCTTGAACATTACCTAATCTATTAGCCACATACAAATCTTGACCCGGAAGTTGTGAAAAGTCTCCCAGTACATAAGTTTCATCATCCATCATACAACAGGTGTATTTTTTTTTATAAAATTAAACCTCAATTATTTTTCATCGTTCCTTCGCTTCTAAGTTGTTTAACGCATTGCGATCTGGAACTTCCTGAACTATCATACGACTTCAATAAAGCCGTTTGGAAATAAATCTGGCATTTCCAAACGGCTGGTCCGATCGGGATAAAATATGGGCGTAGCCAAGGAGTATACAAATTTAAGTTATTAAAATGGGCCAACAACTGATGTAGGGGCAGCCCTATGGGGGCTCAAATTAGGACACCTTCGACATGTAAAATTTTTAACACGTGCAATTTTTTTGTTTCCCATCCGTTTTCAAAGATTTTTATAATTTGGGAAAGCGCTCGGCTAGGTCTACGTGCGTGCGTGTGCTATCTATCTCTTATAGTTTCCGAGTTATAAGCATTTAAAAATTTAAATTTTAAAAGTTTGCGAAACCTTGGTCCGCTTTTTTAAAAATATAGGACGTACTTCTGGACCTAATGGACTCGAATTTCTTTTTTTGGTTAGAGAATTAAAATATAAATAAAATACAGAAGATTTCAGAGCAATGTCAATTATGGATCGAAAAATAAACGATTTTCAATTTATATATTCAAAAAATTTTTTATTATAAATACACTTTCTTTAAGAACATATAACAATTTTATATTTTTCTGTAAGGTATCTTTACGAAAAATATTCTAGTATAAAAAACATGTTCCAGTTTTTGAATATGTCGGCCCTACAGTCTTCGGAATGTGACCTACTTTTTATAAAAATTTCAAATTTGGGCCACATGTTTTAAAATCACAAAGCTGGAATCAGAAAACGGAAAGTAGGGTTTAAAACCCCAATGTGATCCCTATTTATCCCCAAAATATTTTCCCAGCCCCGAAGGAAATGTGGACCCTAAAAAATTGTAAAATTGTAAAAGATACCATTTTTGGGATTTTCGCTCCAATTTTTAGGAATTGCGGGATTCCCTTTGATCTTTTGATAATTTTTTTTACACTTTGTTATTTAAAAGGACAATTTTAAAAAACTTTGAAAATTTTATTGAGTTTTGTTAATAAATAAATATTTTATTACATATTACATTTTTATTGAGATTCTAAAACTAAAATTTGTATAAATTTTCTTAATATTTTATTCAACACAAGTTATTGGTTCTACTCAGTCACATTAAGAAAATTTATACAAATTTTTTAGTATGAAAAAGTGCAACATTTTTATTATAATATTGTTAAAAAAAACTTACAACAATATTGAAATGGTTACTTTAAACATGGACAACTATATTTTTTCTCTGCGTGTAGGCATTCCATTTTTTTGACATGTTATAGGAGTACGACGAAGTAACACACTTTTCTAAAATATTTTCTAGTATCCTTCAAAATAATCTATCAATCAATTACACAGAGTTTACTGAATGTTGTTAATACAAAAACATGTACATTGTACATATATGGTATTTTTACACAACATATATGTATAAAAAAATCAGAGTTAAATAATATTACACGCGATCTACAAAACATAAAATACATAAACATTACATATTGCTGTTTTTTATATTTATTATCATTAAGTTTTGATTTTTAATTTGACGTCAAATTAAGGCCAATTGTTACCAAACATTTTATGTACAGAAATTGATTGGAAAAATTATTAATTGATAGGAAATAACAAAACTATTTATTAGAAACGTGGAACTTGAAAATATTGATTTTATGACCTTGTACTTATTAGGGGCAATTATTTTCTTTTATCCTTTACTATTTAATGAAGGTTACATAGTATTTGTGCTTCATATTTCTTAAGTGATAATATACATAATTGTGTTCGACAAAGTGTAGATACTTTATTTGTGTGTTTTATATTTTTTATTGCTGCAATTGTTATAGAAAATAATGGTTTTATAAATTTAAATGCCTATTGCTTCGTACCCAGCAAAAACTTTACAAATAAGCTGAAAAATATGGGGAATTTGACGACTAGACCAAAAGTGCCTATTTTTGTTCGCGATGTCTCAAAGATAAGCTGTTTAAAGCGATTAATGTATGTAAAACTATTTTTTTTTGTCTTAGACTCGACTACAAAATAATGCATTCAGGAAGTAGTTAAATTGTAGTTACATTGAAAATTGTAAGTGAAGTTTTGGCTGGGTATTATATCAAAAACTTTACTACATTGCTAATGACCGACCATGCATTTTCTGAAAACTTTCTCAAACATATCAAGTGTTTAAATTCACAAGTATGTACATAACCCAGGGCTAATGTTAAAAACGCACACAGCATCAATGCTAGAATGTTTAAATTACCATTTTATTGCGAAATATAGATTTCTACAATATTCCCCTAACTATTACATAAATTTTGTTTATTTTAAATATTTCCTTAATTTTCAACAATTCTAATATATTCTTTCTTTCTTTTATTTTTCTTTCCGTTGGTTCCTTTGTTAACAACCAACAGTGCCACCAAGGATTCATCATATAAGTACCAGCGGTCATTTGCAAGTTAAAAAAGGTTCATCAGTACGTATTGAGTGTTCAGCCTCTGGTAATCCAACGCCAAATGTTACATGGAGTCGTAAAAATAATATTTTACCCAATGGTAAGATATTTTCTGCATAAAAACCATTATTGTATATATTTTTCATACACACATACACTAACGCACTTCCAACTAGGACGAAGAGCTGTTTTTCAGCTCTTTGTTTAAATTGAATTGAAGGACAATGTAAAACTTAAGGGTCATTTTTATATTTTTAAACTAAATATTTTATTTATGTTAATTTTTTTGTCTTCATTTTATTTCTATTTTTCTTGTATCTGTGTGCAAATTTTTTCTAGGCGAGGAGAAACTACATTCCCATATATTGTCAATTGAAAATGTGGATCGTCACAAGGGTGGCGTTTATATATGTACCGCCAATAATGGTGTTGGCCAACCCGCCTCTAGTCAAGTGGTTTTACATGTTTTATGTAAGTATATGTTAATAGTAGTTATAGTATTTTTCTTTTTATTTTTTTTTTTGTGAAAATTTACATATAAAAAAAATTTACAAAATAATATGAACAATCGACGACCCTCTATAAAAATATTGTTTTTTTTAGTAAAATATAAATTTTTATTAGTCTTTTGTTGAGTTTTGTTTTTTATACATATACATTTTTTTATGTTGTCTTTCTTGTTGTACTAACATTTAACTTTTATGCTTTTGTTTTTGCTATTTTTATTACAGATCCTCCTGAAATCACTGTGGAACGTCCTGTTGTATTTTCCGGGGAGGGTCATGAGGCCATGCTGGTGTGTATAGTTCATGGCGAAACACAACCTGAGGTAGGTTTTTCTTCTTATAGTTTTACTTACATATTTTACGACCGCTTATTTTTATTTTTATTATTATTGTAATAAAATTTCCATAATTATGATTAGGATAAGGCACCCAAGACTTATATTTTAAATTTAAATCAATGTTTGGAAATTGTTATTAAAACTAAATGTTGACATGTTGTTATATAGTTTTTGTAGCAAGAATGTCTGGAAAAATTAAGTGAAATCACATACATATTTAGCACACCTCATTATAAGACCGCATAACAAAATGTTTAAGTCCATATACATTTGGAACAACACACTCCATATTATCATATTTTTATAACCTTTACCATGAGTGGCAAGGGTATATATAAATTTGTGTTTATATGCGTACAAATGTCACGTACTATGACATTGAATTGCCACATATATCGTAATAGGGCTTAAATTACCATGGTTAGTTTCATTCTTTTCATCTGTTTCTAATTAGATGGAATAATTATCTAACGACTAAAAGCTGACGTCACGATCATAATTGAAAAAAGATAAAACTCTTCAGTTTGCAAATATTTAAAAAAAAATTTAGATGGCATTAAACGGCATTTCTCGCGAACAACTACATGTAGATAACTGCTTTATCGGTTGTTATCCACGGGAGTTCTACTGTACAAAAGAGGATCACATTATTCACAATTTTACAAAAAGATGATCCGGTAAAAACAATATATTAATATGTACAAACATTTACAAAATATTTTCACAACTTCCTTTAGTGCACTCACTGTGTTATTTATTTGACAAAAGCATAAAAATGGTTTGAACACAATTGGGTTATAAAGAAATTTTTTTTTTTAAAAATTGTACAAAAATACAAAAAGTATAGGAAAGAAAACAGTTTGAAAATGTTAGCAAAAAAAAATATTAATTGGGACCTATGTACACTACTGCGAAAGCCTTCCTTGAGTCGATTTCCGTTTCTGAAATATGTTAGTATCCACATAGAATTCAACAGAAATAAGTTTCATTTATACGCAAATCATGCTACCAAATTGTGTGACCATCGGTACATAATTAGCTCCCAAGTAAGGCCCACTTCCGAAAATCTCTCTAACAAGCCAAAATCATTTAAAAATTAAATTCAATGCAAATAAGTTATATCATGTCAAGTGAACCAAAATCGATGTCTTCCGATCGGAATGAAATGCACCAACGTTAGTCCTATTGGATGGTAATTTAAACACAATTTCTTAACAAGATCTGTTAAGACCTCTCTGAGTTAGAGGGTGTTATGACATTTTGGCCAAACAGAACAAAACTTTTTTCACTTTTTTGACAAAACATTTATTTTTACATATATCTCACTCGCATCCCACAAAGCGACCAGTAAGCTCTTAAATGAATAGACCTAAGTAAGCTTTCTTTTATGGAAAAAAAAAAATTAAAAAGGGCCCATTTAAAAAAAAGTTTTTTATTTCGCAAAAAAGAAAACAAAAATTGTATGTCTTGAGATACACTATAAAAGAATTTTTAAAATTAATTTTTGTCGACTTTATTTTAAAATAGTACGTTTGTTTTTATTTGAAAAAATAGTTTCAAAACTTTTTCCAAGATATACATTAGAGTTCGTTTGTGACCAGGTCACTTCATTTGATTTTCCGGTATCATAATTTTTCTAAAGGTTTTTGCGTAAATAAAAATAATGGCGTCCTTTTTTTTTGGACAATTTTTACTCCTTAGACGCACATTTTGAGTAAATTTTTCTGTAGAGCAAAAACGGTTGAATATATTGCAAATCTGATTTCACCAGTCGATTCTGTCTCAAAAATGAATACAATTGATGTTTTTTGAATCCTTAAAAAATAGTTCCAAAAACCCACAACAGGGGGCACAAATCTCATCAAAAAAATAAAAAAAAAATAATTTCTGATTTTTTAAACATGTTCGATGAAAAGGCATTTTAAGCTTATCAAAACGGTACCAATATTTCTTTACAAGGAGTAAAAATTTTCCAAAAAAAAGGACGCCATTATTTTTATTTACGCAAAAACCTTCAGAGAAATGATGATACCCGCAAAACAAATTTTTTAAATTAACTCTAATATACATATGTACATTCTAATAATTGAAAATATTTTTCAATGAATGTAAACAAAAAAAAAAAAAGAAATTTCCAAAAATTTGAAAAAATAAAATGTACATAAATCTTCAATACAAAAAGCTTTTCTTTAAAATATTAAAACAACATTTTAAGTTAATTTTAAATTTTTTTTATGTTACGAAATTTTAAATAATAGTCAACTTTATGGACTTAAAATCGACTTTAAGGCTTTTGTAGTTAGGCTGATTTATTTTGATAGATATCCCACTCGCATCCCACTTATCGACGAAAAATCTCTTCAAGGAAAAGATGTAAGCTTTCTTTTGAGTAAAAAGGGCCCATTTTGAGAAAAGAGTCACACAAGTATTTGATTTTGGAAAAAAAAAAATTTAAATTTAAAATTTTTTTTTTGAAAGATTGAAGAAGTAGCTATCTAAACTCTTTAGGACATATTTTGCTAAGAACAATTAGAAATAAGTTACATGGATAAGAAAAAAGACCTGCTTGGCAAAAATGTCAAAATTTGACCCCCTCTAACTCAGAGAGTTCTTGACCGATCTTGTTAAAAAATTGTATCTGAATTCAATTCAATTTATTTATTGATAATCTGGAAGCCAAGAATGGCCAAAGTGATTATATATGGCACTTATATTTTACATTGTTATTTATATTAATTTATTATTAAATAATTTGTATATTATATATTTTTAACTTAAATCTAAATAAAAATATCATGGACGTGAATAGTTTTCTCTAAAAAAAATCATAAAAAGCAAAGAAATTAAAAATAATATCATATTACCACCTTCACCAATAAGATTCAAAATATTAAAGATTTGACTTAATCTTGCTTTTAAACCGATCTTGTTAAAAAATTGTATCTGAATTCTATAGGACTAATCTTCCCGATAGGAGGACATCGATTTCAAAAGGTGGTTCACTTAACAAGAAATCCCCCCTATACAAAAGTGTTTATAATGATTTACTCGGTGTAGGTTATCATATGGTAGTCCTTGACCGACTTTCTTACTTGTTTATATATACTAAAGATTTAGCTTTGTTGATATTTTTACAATGACCGTAATTCCCATAAATCTATGCCAATATTTAAAAAAATGCTAAATATATCAATATGAAAATTTGCATATTCATTTTACTAATTATAACAAACATTTAAAGCTTACATAAAATTGTATATATAAATACAGTTTTATTTACAATATATAGATATAATTACCCAATAATAAGGGTAAGCCATAACTCAAAACAAAAAAACTAACTATAGATATAGGGTTAGAATTATTTGTAAATAAAATTAAAATCTATTACTTACAACAAGGGACACCCTAATATCATACTACTAATTGAATATTTTTTTTTTAAACAAAACATGGATAATATTATGACATTTTTATGACAGACAATACAATATAAATATTTGAATGTAATTATGTGAACATTTAAACAGTAAAATAATGGAAGTTATTAGTGGTCTAGCAAATTTTAATAAAATAGAAACAAAAAACTTAATATTTATTTTGTTATTTAAATTAAAAGTGTTAAATATGCAATTTAATTTTAATTTTAATAGCACTACAGAATTTTAAATTTATTTTTAAACAAATTATGGTTTTTTGTTTTTCAATTTAAAGCGGGTGATCTGTTGAAAGGAACTAGGATATTCTTATTTTTTTTAGTACATAGGTACATACAATATTCAGTTTTAAGTATGATATAATTAAAAGTTTATATAATATTAAAAAAAAAAGTTTAAAGCAACAAAAACTAATGATTTTTATATCTAAAGAAAAACATCCTTTATTTAAAACAATTCAGGCTTGCCACCAACAACTTACAAGTGAAAATCACAAATGTAAACACAAACACATTAAAGAAACATGGCTGTGATTCGAATCCAATGTGAATTCTACATACTCAAACTCTTACACTACCCAGCAGTAGTAGGAGACAGTCCCGAACTAGTGATTTTACCCATCATTTAGGGTGGGAACTAGTTACTTCAATAGCTACGTGTCTAGTTATTTTCACACGTGCATGTCCTAAGCAGGGAGTCAATAGACATAAGTAGTTATTTTAATGGATTGTTTTTTAAAGTGCAGTACAAATGTTAGAGACATTAAAGTGGCTATTGAATTCATGCTATGTTACATGGGATATCAGTATAGTTAAGCAAAAACAAAAACAAACTGTATGAGAATTATATCAACACAATTTGTAAAAAAACACTTTGTACGAATTACTCACAAAACTTTTAAAGTGACTACACTCCATATTACTTAGAGACAGTTAAGTGACATTTGTCTTCACACTAGATTACATGGGATGTATAAAGTAACCAGTTGTCTTCTTACTGCACTTCAAAGACCACATACGTGTCAAATGACCAAAATATATAAATTGGTGTCAGTCAAGTGATAAAACATTTATGACAATTACTGTCTTTAAGGGATACATTGACTACTTGCTTAACTTCTGGGTACTTAATATATCCTGTTTTCATTTTACAGCTGCTGTTGATGCTTGCAGCATAAGAGAAACTAAATAAAAAGTAAAACAAATTCATATAATGTCACTTGTTACTTAACAAATATTTTTCTTATTCCTTTTTCCATCTGTGCAAAACAGTTTCAACACTAATTAAAATGGGATTAAAAATGGAAGTACGCGCAATATCGTAGTAACAGAAAAATGAGATGTAAAAACATCAAATCAAAAGAACTTAAGCTTCCCATTATTGTCAACTATACGTTTTTGTGTGTCGTTTTGCCAGCTCAAAAAGAATTTATTTGTATTTCTTTGCTAATGTGGGTTTTTCAAAATAGTTCTTAACACAAAAAGAAGAACACAGTTGCTGTAAATGATAGACGATGTAAAATATTTAATTACAAGTAATTTAACTAACAATGTATTCAAATGTAAGGAAATGAAGTATAATAAGGGTTTGATTTTATTTTTTTATTTTGTGCAGAGAAATACTAAGTAATTTTAAATTAAATAGGTTTCAAAGGTAGTAAAATCGGTAATTGTTTTGACTACAAATAATATGAGAAACTATGTTTTATAAAAAAAATAATTAAGCAATACTATGTTATTGTATTAAGCAAAACCTATGAGCTTAGCTTAAGTCTAAATATTGTAACAACAACCTCAACCAACTTTCCTACAAATTTGTTCCCATGCATAAACCTATTAAAAACATGGTTGTGGTGAACATAATCTAAGATATTATGATAATGATCATTATTAGTATCATATTATGATCATTATTAGTATCATAATATGTTCTGAAATAATCATATTATTATACCCAATGAAATCATATTATTATTAAAATTTATTTTTGGAAATACAAAATTTTATTTGTTTTAAAATGCAAAATTCCCAACTAAACAAGCAAGAAAGTATGGTCGGTCAAGCCATATAATACCCTGCACTAAGTAAAAGAGCAAAAACATTTTTCTTTTAAAATTTCAATAATTTATATTTTTGAGTGATTTTCGGAAGTGGGCCTTATATGGGAGCTATGACCAATTATGGACCGATCACAATGAAATTAGGTCGTGTGATTTATTTCTATATGAAAGTTATCTATGTTGAATTTTGTGTGTATACCAACATTTTTAAGCGATTTATGCACGTTAAAGTGATTTTCGGAAGCGGGTCTATATGGGAGCTATGACTAATTATGGACCGATCGTAACAAAATTTGGTGACATGAATTTTGTATATATAAAACTTATTTGGAGCGGAATTTGTGGAGAGACATATATATGTTAAACATTTATGACCGATAAAGTCCAATTTCGGAAGGACATTTGTATGGGGGCTAGGTGAACTAATGGACCGAATTCAGCCAGTTTCAATAGGCTTCCTTAGTCCTTGCACCGAAAAAATAATATGTACCAAATTTGATCGAAATATCTTCAAAATTTATATAAGCATAAAGTTTACATGGCTATCCAGCCAGCAAGCCGACCAGCCAGGCGGACATCGCTTAGTCGACTCAGAAAGTGATTCTAATTCGATCGGTATACTTTAAGGTGTGTGTTAGACCTCTGCAATTTATTATTATTCATATAATAATTATTGTGTTATCAGCCAGCAGAAACCCGCACCGAACGCCTAAGAGTCGGTTAAGCCGAGCCGCCGAGTCGTGAATTTTAGAAAATTATGACAATATGACATGATAAGAGACCTTGTGAATTGACCAAATATGTTTACCTATTTATCATTATTTAGTTGTTCGAAACAGTGGCAGACAAACTTTCATTATTTTTAAAATATTGTTGCAATAATTCATTTTCTTCTGTTCCATTTTTAATAACCTGTCAGAATGTTTTTTTTGTTTGTTGGCAACAGTTTAAAGCACAAGTGTTTGCAAATTTTAATCTTGCGGCAATTTTGGAAAGCTCTACGTAACAAAAAAGTAATTTGATTGACTTAAAAATTGACTTGTACGCTTCTGTCATTTGCCAATCAAAATCAAAGCTTACATTTATAGTAATTATGACCGTTAATCAAATTAGTGCGTTTTCATAAAATTAAAATACATATAATGTTTCCAATTGAAATTGTTTCCAACATAATCAATATAATTTTACACATTATTAAACGTATTTCGCCTTTCTGCTTTAACAAAGATAAAATTTCATATGATATTACTTTTGCTATTTGCAAAATGAAGAGAAAACATGAATAAATAAATAACAACAATAAATTGCGAATATTCGTGTAAAAACAATTAATAAATTCAATTCAAATGTTATAAAAAATCGTTAATTTGAGCAATTTAAAACAGGGATGTAAACTAAATATACATATGTAAAATTATTTTAAAAATCAATATTGAAAAATAATACACAATATCTAAATATAGGAATGTAATTCAATAATGTTAATTTAGTAACGCATTCACAAAATATTTGTATATCCTTTACCGGTACTTTAAAAAAAGTACCAAAATTTACAAAACTTACGAAAACAATTATATGTAGTTTATTTCAATAAACTGACCCATTTTCATAATATGGACACATAGTACTGACTACATACTAGGGTATTCATTCGACTAATGATCGTTCGATTAACCGAATAATTTCTTAAGAATAATTATTTGATCAATTCAAAAATGGCCATTTTCGAATAACGAATAATTCGAACAATTTTATGTTCATATATATTTAAATTTATTAAATTGCTTAAAATTTTTCATAATCTCAAATTTAAATAAGTAACAATGACTTACAAAAATTGTATTGTTTCTGAAATTCGACAAATAACTAAATACAAAGGGACTTCCGATCATTGAGTGTTCCGATAGCTCATTTTATAAATATATAAATATTACTGCAAGAAGTTACAATTCTAAAAACAAATCTTTAAAAATCTATAACTTAGGAATTGAACCAATGAAAATAAAAGGTACGGAATAAAATATGTGTTATTTAGCTGGCAAAATATTAGAAGAATCGCAATTAATAATCAAAATATTAACTTAGATTAAAGTGGAATTGAATGTGATAGAGAATGTGATTTTTAAATGGTCGTCGAAAGTGATATTGAGGATGACATTTATAATGATTACATTGAAATAGATGAAGGCCATGATCTTAAAATATATGCGTATAAGTGATGTTATTAACCGCGTACGTAAGTGTTGCAAAATATTTAATAAATCGAATGATAAACACAAATATTGCAAACTAACGTTTTGTTGCAAGAAAAGCATGGAGTTCGTCTTATACATGATTTTGAACATCGTTGAACATTTTTGTCTAACATGGTAATAAACCTTTTGCGTATTTTTAAATGCGTCAATCATGCACTGCCTGTACAGCAATTCTATAACTTTTTAACGACAAAATTTTGTCGTTTAGTAATCAAAATTCGTTAGTTAACAATATTTATCGTTAAGAGATATTCCGAATTAAATTTTACCGATTATTTTCGTTAAAAATAGTCGGTAGATAACGAAATTTGTCGGTAGGTTAACGACAAATAAAATGTTCTAGTTAAGCCATAACGATAATTGTTTAGGAGTTAGTTTTATAACATAAATATTCAAAATAAGTTGTTCTTTGAAAGTACGATTGGTCAACTATTTTGTGTTTGTTAGATACGGACTGATTTGAGTTTTAAATATAAAAATTAACATTCTTTAATTATCTTTTTAAGATAAATTTGGACATTAATTTTAGAAAATAGTATTCGAATTTTAACCCTTTGTCGACCGATAGTACTTATAAGTACCATAACAATTATAAGCTTACAAAATGAAAACAAAACTTATTTTGACCCTTTTTACTCACTTACCCAAAATAACGATGAATTATGTCATGTTCCCATTGTGATGTTTATTTATGTTGTAATGATAAAAAATACTGGCCCATAATCATAGTCAAACACTAAAGTCGGTTCTTTTTAAAAACAACTTTAAAATAAAAACCAGCTTTTTATTAATTCGCAACCATAGTCAAAATTAAAGTATGTTTTAAATTGAACCGACTTTAACTGGGTGCCACCGCAAATGTAGAAAATGTTTTCATACAATATACAATAAAAAACAGACAAGTGGCAACGCTGAACAGCTGACATACAAAATTAAAAAAAAATCCAAAAAACGTAAACAATAAAAGTAACCGGGACATCTAAAGAAAGAAAGTTGTTTGTTGAGGAAAAATGGTAAAGATAAGATTAATATCATAATAACGATATTTTGGTACTAATTTTATTGATAACTGTTGAATAATTGCAAAATCTCTACCAATATCTTCTAACTTAAACATTTTTTACTTTGTGACGAACTTTTTTACTCGGCGAAGAACAGCAGATGCTGTTGTTAAACGAGTTAAAAACAACTTCAGCTAGTTTTATATTTAGAGTCGACTTCAGCGTCAGAAGTATACTTTAACTTGTCTATGATAGACCTAAAGTCACCTCTTAAGTAAAGTCGAGTTTAATTTTCTTAAAATGTACTTTATTTTTGACTATGATTATGGGCCACTGTTTCGTAAAATACCATAACATAGACTTGTAATAGAAAATGTTATAAAAGTTACAAAACTAATCAATATATTAATAAATTTTAAACAAAAATCTATGAGTTTTTTTTATCTTTTGGCTGATGCTGACTCAACGGTACCAGGTCCCTTTCGGATCCTTGTAGGTCCCTTTCGGTAACTTGCACTCCTTATTTTCAATATTAAATAAAACCTTTTCAAAGATTTAAAGCCTTGGTCCACAAGGGGTTAAGAGCAACTTTTATTTGGTGCATAATATCCATACTTAAGACATCTCTGGAGTATATAATGTTTATCCCTATATTCAAATTTCCTAGTGAGCATTTTAAACCATATTTGGCGATGTGATACGAGTATAAACTTATATAAAATATACCGTATTCTAAGAAGAAAATTCATCGGAATTTGTCGACTGTCCTTATAACAACACATATCTAAATTCTGAATCAATAATCACTTGTGGTGGCATAGACATATGGATTACACTGGGTTACTTTAATTTTTAGAAAAAAAAGTCTTGTTCTTTTGCTTTCAGTAGGTTTTTCTCGAACATATTTGGGTGATTTTTATCTATAAATGCGATTATTTATTCACACAACTATGAATTTATCTGCAAACACGAACAAATAGTGAATATTTTTAAGATTTTTTATTTTTAAAAATATTGACATTTATATTTTTAACTATATTCGTCGTTAAAATGTATTACCGAGAGATATCGTTACCTTCAAATAGTGAATATAAAATTCGTTAAAGCAACCGATATTTTTCGTTACTTAACGACATCGGTAGGAAAGTATAAAAAGTTACAGAATTGCGGTACTGACTTCATATTAGCCACGTTCACTGACAATGATATCAAACTTTGTATAGATTCCCATTATTGTGTAATTCCCAAAGACCACTTCATTAAGCAAAGATTCGGCAACGTTGATAGAGCTTGATGTATAATACAATTCATTATAAATAATTTAGAAATAGTGAATAATTAATTTACTAAAGAATTAGTTACTCAATTTAAAGCCCGAATTAATGAACGACATAAAAAGTTCTAAATACGTTTATATTGTATTTGTAAAGCATAGATCCAAAACGGGAACTAAAGGGTTAGCTAGTCAATTGTTTTGCAGATTGTTCGGGAGTTAATCTGATCAGAATATTTCTGTTAAAAATTTAAAGATGAACTTTATTTTCGAATTATCAGTACTTGAATTGTTAACTTTAACGTTATTTTTTGCTTTTCTTTAACAATAAAATATTAAAAAACCGACATCAAAACATCATTCTTTACTTTCTTTAAACAAATTTAAATAATTCGAATAATTCGATTAATTTTAAACGTGCGATCGAATTATTCGAACAAGTTAAAATCTCTTATTCAAATTATTCATTTTATTCGAACAAGAGAAAAATCGAATAATTCGAATCCCTACTACATACACTCACATAAAGAAATAATACAATAAAAAAAAAGAGTTGCATAAAACATTGAAAAAAAAAAAACAATGAAAGGCGTTAAATTAAATACATTTAGCACAATAAAACTGAATTAAATGTAAAAAAAAGAAACGAATGAAGAAAAAATGCAAATGTACAAATTGCATGCGGAAATATGATTCTGCCGGAAACCGCCTACGTTCATGAATTTAATCTGAGAATAAATATATGTAGGCATATCAGTATAAATGCAGCAGAAAAAAAAATTAATCAACAAAAGAGAATTTTTAAATTAAAAACTGATGTATTTATTATATGATTATATTTGTATGTATAAGCAAATATACATATGTGGAGCCGCAGAATAAAAGTTACTTATGTGAAAATTTTAAAATTTTGGGAAATTGATTTTTTCTAGAAGATTTCAATTCAAATATTATAAAAATACCACAAAAAAATTAATGTGTAAAAAAATTCGAAAAAGTACCTTTTGTTCTGCGGCCCCTCATATGTACTTATATCCACACCACTATGTGTGGAAAAGACAAAATTGCGGCAAAAATTATTACCAAGGGAGCTAGCAATATAAAACTTGGTGTTGCTAAAATAAGAATTTTAAAAGGTTAGCAATAAGCTCCCCTCCTTTCCTGATAACCGCAACTACACACAAATAATTAAACAATGTTAACGTATCTTAACATATTTCTTAAAGTCTATCATTAATGTGCATACATCTCTGAATTATATTAGTATCCAAATAAAATTCATTACGAATAAGTTTCATATTCATATAAACAAACCACTCCACCTAGTTTTGACACTTTTTTTCTGTCATGAGGGGCACCCGGCCAAAAATAATAATTTTTTCTAAAAATTTCAAAATCAACAACAAACAGAAAATTTATAGAATCTTGCCTTTTTGTAAAACATTTTTGTGCACTGCATTGCCGACTATTGCAGTACTAAACATACGGAACACTGCTAGATGTAGCTAATTAAATTCAAAGCCTAGAGAAACATAGAGCGGAAACTATAAAAGACATAAAAAAATTATTAAAAATAATCTTACATCTACTCTACTAATACATTCTTACCAATTAGGTTTTTGACAACTTAGTTAGGTCTTTGACAGGATAGTTTCCGCTCTATATCTATTCTCTATGATTCAAAGTTTCAATAAATTCTGTTATTAATTGACTTCAAAATATATGGAATGAAAGGCTGACATTTTTTAATTACGGATTGAGGTTTTAATGAATTAAGTTCAAATTGTATTTATTAATTTGAAGCTCTGATATATAATGATTATAACACTATGTTTTTATATAAAATTTGGCTATAATATTCCTAATTTACAGCCGGGTTCCCGGGAATGTAGAAAAAAAATTTTGCGATTCCCGGGAATCAAAAAAGGTAGGGAAATTAAAAACCTAAATTCATAAAACTTGTATTTATTATTTCAGTGACACATATCCAGAGCAACCAAAAATATGCAATATCATATTTTTTGCTGTGCGTCGTATAAACATATGAGTTAGTATTTATCCGTTTCAGACAATTTTAAGAATTTTGGCATCGATTTGTTAGCGCATATTTTTGCATATTTTGCCCTTTACTGCATATTTTAGCATATTTTGCGTTTTATAGCATATTTTTGCATATTTAACTCATAACTGCATATTTTTGTTGGATATTATCTTTTAGTTTTCATTATTTTATTTTCCTTATATAATTTTATTGTTTGTATTGTAATTTTTCATTTCTATATTTTACTATTTTGTTAAGGTCCAATGATAATTGGCCTAAGTTACTTAAATAAAAAAAATAGAGTACCCATAATCGCTTATATTCACAGAGTTTTCGTTGATTTAAGGGAGCTTAGTTTTCATATATTTCAATTAAATTAAAAATATACACACAAATATTAAAATTTAACAAATAGTAAAAATACGTAAAAAAATTAAAAGAAAATTCCAAAATTGTATGTTATTATGTGCAACTTCTTAAAAAATTGTTGGATACATTTAAAAAAAGGAATTTTAGTCAGCTTGTGATTGAGACAGTTTGGGCATTAATAGTTTACCACTAATGTAAAATCAAACAAGTATTCAACAGACGTTCAGAATATTAAGATCTATCGAAAATCTCGCGTTCAAAACCCGTTGATATATTTACACAATTTGTAAAAAAATTATTAAGAAATCGAAAATGTCACGGTATTTTGAGTCCCAGTGATAAAACTTGAACAAAAAGTTTTTTTAATTGCCGCAGTCTTAAATAGAACTAATCATTCCACTATTGTAAGGCTCTTTTATAATTCTATTTAAATTTTAGAAGCCGAATTCAGATGTTAATCTAGATACATGATGAATGCTCCAAAATCCTTTGCAATTTTTTACCAAAAAATTACACGCTATTCACAGAGTTTTTGAAACATTATTCAAATGATAAAAAAGCTTTTAACGCTTAATATAGAATAGAAACATTTGGAGAAACTTATTGGGTACATCCTCAGTAGGGATCCTATAAACATTGGGACACATGCATTGAGAATGTAAAATATTATGCCACTAATTACTAAAAAAAACGTTTGAAGTATTAAGCAGTTTAAAAGATGAGACAAATCAATTGATTATGATTGTCTAAGAAACTCGGAAATCTAAAACAAAGATTTAGTTAAAAAATTTTAAAACTTAAGTAAACACATAGTAATTTATTTCTAAATATAATAAAATGAATTGAATATAACTATTTTCATGTAGTGCCAAATTCCCTAAAATCGATATTTAATCCTATAATAACCAATTTTAATTTATGAGCTCAATATTTTATTTACTTCATATATATTTTTTTATGAAATTTTGAAATCAAACAACAACCAACTATTTTTAAGTGCATATTTTTTATATTTTAAGAGCATATTTTTCGTTTTTAAGTGCATATTTTATGCGCATAAAACACTTTTTTTAGAGCATATTTTTGGTTGCCCTGCACATATCTGTATAACATAGAACAAAAAAAAAACAGTTATTCCAAAATCTTAGGTTACTAACCTTTCACCTCTTAAAGTTATGGTCTTTGAAACTCAAAGACTTTTTTTCATTAATTTGATATAAGTATTTAGTTTCATTGTGTAAAGGTATCCACATACGAATATTTACCGCTTTTCGAATATTCAATCGTATACACCAATCACACTTATTAAATAACTAACCTCTATAGATACATATATTTATAATTTTCAATTATTAACATTTCATTACGGTTTGATTAAGTTTACACTTTGGTTTCATTAAAAGTTCTAGCAATTATTTACTTTTATGTATGTACTATGTAAATGTGAACAAGTCATTAATGATTGTTGGTTTTTTGTATAAAGTACGAGTATTTATGCATTTATGCTGTGAGTTAAAGTGTAAAGTATATTTGTTATTTGGTCTGATGTGGAAAAATCATACATAAATAGAAATATGTATCTTTGGAAATCAAATATCATTATTTATGTATGCATAAATTAACAAATATAAAAAGTGGAAACCATACATATAAATATTTATATGAATGTACGTAAATACATAAATATATAGATGACTGAACTAAATGAATGAATGAATGAATGATATTTTGCAAATTCTAGACATTTATGCATATGAATATGAAAGTACCTGCAAATGTAAATGCATAAGTATATATTGTTATTACATGCCTATATATAATTATGCATATGAATATGAAAGTACCTGCAAATGCAAATGCATAAGTATATATTATTATTACATGCCTATATATAAATAATTATTTTGTTGTCATATAAAATTCCTAATACCAATTTATTTTGAAGTTAATTTCAATTTATTGCAAATACGAGTACATGCTTATCAATACAAATATGTTGGTTTATATTGATTTATTTGTACAGAGAGTATTTCCATGTTTTATAACAAATCAATTAATTAAAATATTTAAATCATTACCTTGTATTATAATTTACATTATACATCAATCAAATTCAACATCCTGACACTTTATCAAAATCAACTTGTCAAAGCACGTGAATAGATTTTTTTTTGTACATAATTTTCAAAAACTTTGTAATTACATTTCATAATATTTACGTATACATATATTGATATGTAGGCGCATATATAATCTATTGGTATATTCACAAGATCTCATATCATGTCATATTGTCATAATGTCCTAATATTTCAAGACTCGGCGGCTCGGCTTTACCGACTCTTAGGCGTTCGGCGCTGGTCTCTGCTGGTTGGTTACGACAACACACTAAACATAGCATAAAGAGTAATATTACTTTCGGACATTTTTTGCTTAAAATGCAATAACAACATCTTTAAACCATTGCAAAATATTAGGACATTATGATAATATGACATGCTAACAGACCTTGTGAATTGACCATCATACGAGGAGCCGCAGAACAAAAGGTACTTTTTTGATAATTAAAAAATTTTGGGAAATTGATTTTTCCTAGAAAATTTCAACCCAAATATTATTAAAATACCAAAAAATCAATTTGTAAAAAAATTCGAAAAAACACCTTTTGTTATGCGGCTCCTCATATATAAAAACAAGTAAGAAAGTATGGTTGACCGACCATGGTAAGCCATGTAATACCCTAGGTACCGTGAAATAGCTCCCAAATGAAATAACTTCCAATGAAATAATTCCCATCAAAAATGAAATAATTCCCAAACTTGAAAAATGAAATAACTACCAAAGGGTAAAATGAAATTACTCCCAATAATCGGCGGTTTCATAATTTTAAAAATATTAGTCCCAAAAAAGAGAAATAACTCCCAATGAAGTAAATCCCAATAGAAATGAAAAAATAGTGAAACTATTTTTCGCTTACCAAACATATTTTGCATTACGGGCCTATGGCGTAGCGCACAGTTTTACTCTTCTGGGATGTGTAAAAAACTGGCTTCGCTCAGAAAAGTTTTTTGCATTACCGGCCTTTGGCCGTGCGCTAAGGTTTTCTCCTCGGGATTGTATCAAAACTGATTTCGTTCAGAACAGTTTTTTGCATTGTCGGTCTTCGGCCGTGTGCTAAGGTTTTCTCCTCTGGGGAGTATCAAAAACTGGCTTCGCTAATGGTTTCTCCTCCGGGGTGTATCAAAATTTGGCTATATATTTATGGGTTCTGGTTTTGCTAAGTAGAACCCATCAAAAATTAAATAACTCCCAATACAGTGAAATAACTCCTAATTCCCAAAATAAAATGAAATAATACCCAATAAAAATTTCATTGGGAGTTGTTTCATAATGAAATAAGTCCCAAGTTGTATGAAAAATTTGTTGGGTGTTATTTCATTTTTTCGTGGGGAGTTATTTCACGGTACCAATACTCTACACCAAATAAATGAGCAAAAACCTATTTCTTTTAAAATATCAATAATTTATATTCGTGAGTGATTTTCGGAAGTGGGCCTTATATGGGAGCTATGACCAATTATAGACCGACCACCGTGAAATTTGGTTGTGTGATTTGTGTCTATATGAAAGTTATTTATGACGAATTTTGTGCGTATACCACTATTTTTAAGAGATTTATGCACTTTAAAGGGATTTTCGGAAGCGGGTCTTATATGGGATCTATGACTAATTATGGATCGATCATAATTAAATTTGGTGACATAAATTTTGTATATATAAAACTTATTTGGAGCGAAATTTGTGTAGCTACATATATAAATTAAACATTTATGATCGATAAAATCTAATTTCGGGAGGAAATTTGTATGGGGCTAGGTGAAATAATGCGCCAATTTCAATAGGCTTTGTTGTTGTGCCGAACAATTTATGTGTACCAAATTTTATTCAAATATCTTCAAAATTGCGATCTATACTTTGCGCACAAGGTTTACATGGTCAGCCAGACGGACGGACGGACAGGCGGACATCGTTTAATCAACTCAGAAAGTGATTCTAAGTCGATCGGTATACTTTAAGTTGGGTGTTAGACTAATATTTTTGGGCGTTACAAACATCTGCTCCCCAATATGGTGGTGTAGGGTATAATGAAATGGTCCATGTATGTAATGGCAAAATGGCTGCATTAATTTGGCCGACTTTTTTTTTTATTCGAATCGAGATGGTTTGTAAAGATAAAAATCAAAAATTCGGAAATTTTAATTTCTAATGTATTGCCTCCTTTTCACTTTTCACTTTTCTTAATAAGAGACAAGTGAAAAGGAGGCAGCTAGTTAATTATATAAACACCATTAAATAATTTTGGCTGAAAACTAATTTACATTTGAATTAATTTGATATGCATTAAGGTTACGCTTGAAAATTTTTCCGGGAAAATTTTTTTTGGAAATTTTCGGGTATTTCTTCCTAAAGTTACATTATTCAGATTAATTTTGATGAGCAAATTTGTTCTAATTAAATGATTCCATTATATCCATGGATTTTTTCGGTTCCAGCAACAGAAAATCAATTAATAAAGAAGCATTACGATAGAAATTACCGAATTTTTTTCACCCAACTCAAGGCACAGCTGAGAATTTCAGTGATTAATCGTATTTTTACTTTAGTTTATTGAGATAGACTGAAGTTAACGATCAGCTGATAATGAAACAATTCTTTTGGTTATTGTATGTTTTGTGTTTCTGTAATGTAAATGTTTCCTTAGTCCTTGAGTATTCTGAAATAGCATTTTTTTTCTTTGAAAAATGTAATGCAAATCTACAGTAACTTCAGAACTCAATGACATTCCAATTAAAAATATATAAAAAAAAGTCTTAGCATGTAAAATTATTGTAGCATATTACTTTTGCTGTATTTTCCACGAATAATTTATGTTGGTGATTATATTCAATCCATGTTTGTGCTAATGATTATTAGAAACAGTAAATACAAGTTGTTTTATTATTTATAATAATATATTTTTGTTTGTACTATACAAACGTGTGTACATTAGGGATAGAACATTTCTCATAACATTTATTTGTGGTAATCAAACGGTCTTCTATTATGTCATATTGTCATAATGTCCTAATATATAGTTTAAAAAAATTGTTGTAGTGTTTCAAACTAAAGTGTCATCATTATGACAATATGACTTAATAGTAGACGGGTTGAATCCCCCAGTTGTATGATAAATGGTTTTACTTGTTTGATTTCATAAACAAAAAATTCCCAAAAAAATCTCTTTGTAATGTGGCGCATTAAAATTTAAGAAAATATATTAAAATAAGTATTTTAAATATCATAGAATTCTTTTACAAATATCAATATTTGTTTAGCTTTCAATATTTCCAAAATATAAAAAATATAGATGCTTGCTGAAAAGGCGTTTAAGTGAAATAGATTGTTTGAAAATAATAAGGGTACTCATTTAAACGCTTAAGTTTCCTATTTGTGCAAATGGGCAAAGTTGCGCGACATGTTTCATGAACCCACCTTTTCAATTTTGTGCAAGTTTATACAGAAAATTTAAATAAAAATACATAAATTCAACAAAAGCTTTAATAATTTTTTTTCAAATTGTATAAATTTTAATTTTAAAATGTTGAATGAAAGTTAAATCTTTGGAACAAACGGTGGTATACATAGTTTGGAGGACTTTGTTTATGTTCTAGTAATAATAATTCTAATACAATCATTCTGTTCCAAAGTTACACAATTTTCACATGCACAAAATTTTTATATTTTATTTGATTTTTATTTCTTATAAATAAAAGTAAACAAAAGCAGCTGATTCATCAAATGCACAATAAATTCAAGTTTGCGAGTCTAAATTGTCGCGCAAACTTATCGGAGTTGTGCAAACGAATTTCCATACATTTTTTGACATTTCATTTGCGAGAGTGTAAAAATGCACAGATTGCACAGTTTACGAGGCTTTTAAGCGTTTACATGAGGACCCTTAATATTAGTTATAATTAATTACCCTATAGGCTACCACAAATAAATAGGACCTACTAATATCGTTACACCCTTAATGTCATATATATGTGTAAACAAATATCGCGTTAATATATAATTTTTTTTTTCCTTTAGAAACAAATGATTATATTTTAAATTAGTGCGAAATAGATGTTGTTTAGTTAGCAACATAGGCACCACCATCATCATAATCATTGAATGAATGCTTTTGACAGGTGAATAAAATTGTACATTTCCCCCTTCGGATTTTATTTGCTCAATATCCTTTGATGTTGAAAATTGTAAATATAATAAATCAGCGAATACACATTTAATTGAAATTAAAATATTTCCCAACTTTATTTAATACACAAGTATACCTATAAGCAGTTGGGAAAAAATTATTTTCTCAAAAATATGTATGGAAAATTATCTAAAGAGTTATTTAGATTTCATTAAACTAGGAAATTAATTAAAAATTTAAAGGTTTTTTCTTAAATTACAGATTATAGTTAGTGTGTTAAGATTTGACTAGTTAAAGGTAAAATTGTCATTATTAGAATTTAAAACAAGTTGAAAATGCTATGTACACGCAAAGAAAAAACATAGTTATGGGAACCAGAATCTGAAACTATCATTAATGATTGGTTTTATTTTCATGACAAACATGTAAAATATTTCGCAATGAGGAACATAATATGATTCTTATAAGTTATCATAATATTGTCCGTAAGGATCTGTAACATGATTCTCACAATAATAATTTGATAAAATTTTTGTTAAATTTTTTATCCTAAAATGATCACAACCATCATAATATGGTTTTACTTTTATAATAATTTGATCCTCACAGCCCTTTCGATTTACCATTATATGGTCTATTTTTCTAATATGGTCCCTCCAATAATAATACAAAATATTTGGAAGAAACATATATTCAACATAAATTTATTTAAAATAACACTCTTTATATTTTAACAAACATCACTAAAGTTATTACACATTATTTTTAAAAACTTTTTTGCTGTACAAATTAATGCAATTAAATCAGAATGATTATACATTAATTGATAAAAAAATGTCTTCATATTCAATACGATATGCATAGTATTGTGAATCGAATACATACATGATTATGTTGGAATCACGATTTAAAATCAATAATATTATTGTTTTGGCGAAATTTGTACGGTGTTTATTTTCCAAATTATTAGTTTGCTGTACTTCCTTAACTTCACTGAGTCTAATTTCCTAGAAGAAATATAATTTTTGATAAAATTTTTTTAATTTATAAAAGTAAATACGTTTACTTTTATTGATGGAAGATCTGCCAACATTTGTTGCGTTGCTAAATATGTGTTCCCTTCATTAACATTTCCATATTGAGAGTGCATTTGTAGTTCACTGTTCCATTAAATGGTATTTCTTGAAAAAATTTATGTACTGTGTAGTTAGAAGGTGGAGTTTACACTTGAAAAGAAGGAATGACCAACAAACAAAAAAATTTAAAATTTGTTAAAACTTTTTTTTTTGAATTGACAAACACTTACCTAATTATTATTTATTATTTCAAGAACAAAATCAACTGAATTTATATACTGTTCAAGTGTATATAGAACATAATACGGCTTTAGTATAAAGTTGTTGTTTAAAATATCAATTTCCACATTCGATGGAATTTTGTAGACACCTTTTGCTGCACAAATTTAAAAAATATAAGAATGTGTATAAATGAAAATATGTACTTTATATTTACCGTATTTTATAAATTTATCGTAACTCATGTCTTCCGTTTTATTTTCTAATAATGTTTTTTGAGTTTAATTCCATTCATTTTTAATTTGTATTTTAAACGTCGTTTAGCTTCTAGTTCTTATTATCAAATGACGCTTTTTGCCTTTTATATAGATATAATGATAATGTCTTCCTAAACATAAAATATTTTGTATAAATATGAAATTATTATACTGAAAATAATTAGTGAAAACACTATACACAATAGGTCTGTTCATTTACTTTCCCAGTAAATACTTGCAACGAGAGAATAAAATCAAAATTTACAAAATTACTCTCTTAAATTCTCAAAAATAGTAAAAAGTAAATGAACACTTTTCCAGTAACAATTGTTTTATACACACAATGTTCTTATTTTATTCCTTTTAAAATGTATAAATACTCACATTTTCTTCAATTTTATTGAAAATTCTATTTTTTACATATTTTAACTACAAAAATAAAATTGTAAATAAATAAACAATAACACAAAACATATGAAGTATAAGCTGCTAACTATTACGAGTTCAAAATAGAACTTGTAATAGTTTTCAACCATGGTACAATCAGTTACCAGGTACAATTATTAGAGAGAGTTTCCAATGTTCACCCCTAAAACGTAAAACTATGTATTTAATCACTTAACTTTTTTTTAATTTGTTACCGCGATATTTTTAAATTTGTTACGTTTTAACTGAAATTATAAACACTTATTAAAAAAAATATAGTTTTTCTTCAATTGTTAGTAAATTTTTGTAATAAAAATTTTAATTCAATTATTTTTTTTTGGCATTTCCTTTTTATATTTTTTAATTTTCTTTTGTTTGACGTTATAGGGAATGTATAATTGAGAACATACTTTCTAATAATTGTACCTTGCTTATTCTACAATGGTTTGCAACGAGAGAACACTCTCTAAAATTTATACGCTCTTGATTTTTTCTCTACTTGCAGGGTTCACAGATTTGTTTCGAGACTTATCCCCAATTTTAAAATGTCCATCCCCGAAATTCCCCAAAAATCAGTTTGTGCTATCCCCAAAAATCCCCAATAAAAATAATAGTTTAATTTTTTTACTTTGTAGTTTATTTGTACTACAATACTTTCACAGTGACCAATTTTATAAGTTAAATATGAAGTTGATTCACTACCTGTTATAGAATTTACATAAAAACACGTCTTCTTTATTTTAAACGACAAAAACAAAGGTTGATTTTTAATTTCTTCTTCAAAATCGTATCCCAAATCCATTGAATCTAAACTTAGGTATGATGTAGTGAATGGTAAATCGATTACGATTATGGTCGAAATCGATTTTCAGGGTCTAAAAACGATTTTTTCGTGATCGATTATATACTCCGATTTTTATGCTGAAATCGATTTTTGATGACAATTAATCGAAATAGAAATAAAATTCCGGAATTTTTAGCATTGTCTACTTTTTTGCTTTCATAAAATTTTACAATATATTAATCTTCAGCTGACAGCGGAAAATATTGACGGAGGACCTTATTTTTCAAACTTAAGAAATTTGTATAAAAAGTGCTACTAAATTTTTTTCACAAAATTTTTGTACATATAACGCAGATCGATTATTAAAAAATCGGTTAATACGGTTCGATTGATCGACTGTAAAAATCGATATGAAAATGGTTGATCGAAAAGTCGAAAATCGATTATTTCATACCATTCACTAGTATGATGAAACCCGCAATTATTGATAGCTTTTTAATTCTTACTGCTAGCGAAACGAGACATAGATGTATTTTGTCATAAATCATTTCATTTAATCTTAGTTCTTCATTACATATTAAATCGTATATACTACATAAATTAAATAGAAAATTAAAACGTAAAAATAAAAACTAAAATAAAAATCCCCAAAAAGATTCCAAAATTCCCAAAAACATACAACATTGCCCCAACTCTTCCCCATCTCCCCAAACCCAATTATTTATCCCCATTTACAAAATAAAATCCCCAATTTGGGGAAAAATCCCCTAATCTGACAACACTGTCTACTTGCAAGTTTTTTGAGTTAATGAACGCTTTTCCAGTAACAATTGTTACTAACTAGTAACAACTTTCAGTTAATGAACAGAGCTAATATGTTTGAACTTTAGCGTCATTTAATTAAAAAATTTAATTATTTTTGTAGGAACAATTTCAAATGTTAGGAACAACAATGAAATACATTTTACAACTGACGACCATGTAACATTATAATATAAAATATAAAATTTTCAAATCAAAAAGGTTTTGCTTAAGATATGATTAAAATTATAATAATTTTATTGTGATAGTCATATGAGGCAATTAGGAAAATAATTTGATCGCAATGAAAATGTTGCTATCATGTTTTTACTCTGCGTGTATATACTATGCCACCACATTGAGAAGCGTATATTGGGGTTAGTTTCCTTAAATATAAAAATCTGCTCACTATCACTTTCCAAATTTCTTGTAATAACACTACAGATCGCAAGTTTAAAAACAAGTAAGAAAGTATAGTACCCTACACTAAGTAAACATTTTTCTTTTAAAATTTCAAAAAAAAATATATTCTTGAGTGATTTTCAAAATGGGTCTTATATGGGAGCTATGATCAATAATGGACCGATCACCCTGAAATTAGGTAGTGTGATTAATGTCTGTATGAAAGTTATTTATGTTGAATTTTATGTGTATACCAACATTTTTAGGTGATTTATGCATGTTAAAGTGATTTTCGGAAGCGGGTCTTATATGGGAGTTATGACTAATTTGCACAGATCAAAATAACATTAGGGATATAACTATTGACATTTTTTGCAAATACGCAAATTCGCATTGCATAAATAGTCACATAGAGTTTTAAAAAATGTGAAATTACTTTTTCGCAATAAAGTTTTTCATTAAATATTTTCAATTATTTTGAATAACAATATATTTTATTTAAATAATAACTGCGAACATACTTCAAAATACAATTTTTAAATAAGGAAAGTATCCCCCACACTTGCAAAAAAAATATAAAATTATTTATATAATTTTTCAGAGAAAAAAAAATTGGTTTATTTTAGAAATTGGTGTTGGTGCGTAATGTTTTTGACTCCAAATGACCTAATAAAATTATATTCCAATTATATTAATTATTATATATTGGTATGCCAAAAATTTCGCTAAAATAATTGAAAAATAATGTAGGTTTAAAAAATTCATTGATTCTCCCCTCAAGTTTTTAACTCATTTAAACAGTCTACTGATAAAAATAATTTTTTTTAAAAGTAATACTTAGTATTTAGTTCATATTAAATTTAATTAATTTGCTATTTTTTATTGTTTTTTTTTAAATATTTATTATACATATACACATACAAAAAAAAATCATAATTAAATAAAATTCAATATACATATGTATGTAATAAATATTTTACTAACAAACACTATCATTTCAATCTCTATTTGTATCTTTTCATATGTCCTTCTGGTGCAATCAACAAACAATCAACATGCAAACAACAACATTAATAAACTAACAATATAAAATTTTAAATGAAAAAATTACAACAAACATATAAACATAAAATAAAAATCAAAAAATAACAATGGATATTAATAATATTAACGCTTTTATGCCATGTCAACACATACGCTACGATACGCTCCACTAACATGAAATGCAAAAAAAAACAAATAATAAACAACAACAAAAAAAATATATTCATTTTGTCCTTTTGTTAATAAATTCTCAACAACTACAATAACGGCACGCCTTTTGTGATGTTAAAATCGAAACGTGAAAAAATAAACATAAACAAAACTTTAACATAAATATTAACAAAACAAAAAATTTTAAATGTTTAACAAAAAAATCTTATTTTTTCCATAAAAATATAAATGTGAATATGTGTTGATGAATTTTTCTATCTCCACGTGTTTGTTTGTGTTTGTGTGATAAATAATTTTCCCCCAAAATAAAATAATAATAACCAAAACTGCAAACGTCAACATAAAAACATAAAATTTTTTTGACACATTTCGGATGGAAAAACGTCACGTAAAAACGTAAACAAACATTGGGAAAAAATAACTGTATGTGTGTATGTACATGTATATGTTTGTGTGTTTGTTTATGGCGGACTTTTGTTTTTGTCGCTTTATTTCCCGTTTAATGCACACATGCCCATCCATGTTGCTAAAAATGGTTGATGTTTATACACATGACAAAATATGGCATAAAACAAAAACATGGACAACAATGAAAAACCAACAACTACAAAACATATACTATATATATATATATTTAATAAAAAAAACAAAAACAACAAATGATTATGATAATAACAATAACAATGACGATGGCGAATACAACATTGTTTTATTTAAAAAAACCGTTATTCTTTTTGGAAATGACAATCAACCAAATATAAATAACACAACTTTACCTTTTCTCTTTCTTGTTATTTTTTTTTTTTTAAATTGTCCGAATCCTGTCACCCTCACCCACTACCATAACAATTTTGTTGCCTCACACATGTGTTTGCAATCACCAACTGCATTTGTGGCCTCAATTGTCTATTGTATTTATTCTATTTTATTTGCGTTTCAAATTCATTTTTGACGTTGTTTTGTTGTTGTGTCTTTTTGTTTGCAAATCCGTTTGCCACAATTTATTTTTTTCTATTTGTTTGCTTATCCTCTATACATGTATTTATTTATTTATTTATTTATTTTGCTGTTATTTTATTTCCTTTTTGCTCCTTTGGTTAAAATGTGTACACCTGCTGTTTTTTGTTTATTATTAATCCTTATGTCCTATTCCATAAACGAAAACAACTACAAATAAATTGATGTTGCTGTTTTGTTCATCCTTAAATCAAAATTGTTGAAAAATACACATATTTTCTTTTATCTAACGTTTTGGCTACATTTTGTAACATGTGTCACATTTTATCATAATTCTGTTATTTGTTTCTTTTTTAATATGTCATATTTTTTGTCTCTTACTCCCCAAAATGTCTTTATTATTTACTTTTTTTGGTAAAAATTTCAAAAAAATCAGGTTTGTATAAACTGACAGTATTGTCATAATTTCAACAATAATAATTTGCGTATTGTGCTTACAAAGACCCTATAAATAACGATCCACGTTTTAAGTTGGTTTATTTAGGTTATATTATTAAATAACTTGCTGCATTTGTTGAAGGTCCTAATAACACTATTTTATATTCAGTCTAAGATCTTGTTAACCCTTCTGCACTCCTTGGATTAATTTGACCCAATTTTTGTTTTCAAACGCAAACTTCCTCTTAACTATAAGATATGAACGCGAAACTTTGATTTATCCATTACAGGAACGAAAACTATGATTTTAAAAGTAAATAATTAAATAATTAAATTTAAATTTTTCCTCTCCCCTCCACATTTCAAAACACCATTTACACACATTTAATACCCTTAAATGTGTGTAAGCGATATTGCAAGTTTAATTCCACAAATTTCCATTTCTTTTCCTATTAAATATAATTTAGTTCATCTTCATTCAGAATAATCGATTAATAATTTTTTCAGTCAAATAATCAATGAAATCGCTTACATTGACTACGGGAGACTTGCTAGCCTTCCCATCGGAAAAATGGTGTCGTTCCAGTCACATTTTTGGCGAAAGTAAAATGGTGGCTCTAGATATTTCCAAGGCATTCGATAGAGTGTGTGTTATAAAAACTTATTGCTTTTGGAGCTTTTTCAGAGATCGCACTATACGAGTTGTTATAGATGGGATCTCATTAAACAAGATAAATTCAGGGGTACCGCAACGCTCCGTTCTTTCTCCTACTCTACTTCTTATTATTCTGATGAACAGATGACAGCAACCATAGAATAAACACATAGAACGGAAGGAGAGAGTAATATATATTGAAAAATTACTCTCTTTTCACACATACGGGTGATACAATAACAAAATAAATGCAATACATTCTCATGAATTCGGTTTTAGACAACAGACTTAGGTTTTTGGCTCTCAGTTACTTATCTAGTTATTGTCTATGACAGCAACATTTGCCATTCATACACACAGCAAGTCTGTGTTCAATTTTGTATGTCAAATTCTAAAGAGGCGCCTTAGTGAAAATTAGAAAACAAAAGAGAATTGAAGAGACTTGCCAGCAAAGGGTACAACTAGACTCTAGTAGCTACTACTCTCAGTTGGGCCTCTAGTTACTAGACTCTAGTTACTAGAGGCCTAACTGAGAGTAACAATAATTATTCTCTTCACACGTATTTGTGATATGTGAATTCAACATACTTGTGAGAGAATTAAACACATCAAAGTACTTGAAATTTTAACTTTGATTTTCCCACTAAATACAGACCGAACCACTTTATTACACTTCTACACAATATTTGGCAATTTTTTTGAATACTTTGCAGGACATATTAATTTTGCTCAAATGAAAAAAAATATTTTTTATTAACTTTTGACACTTAATTTTTGTATAGAACAGAGATTCAATTTTTGGTATTGAAAATAGAACAAAATTTAAATAAATTAAAATTTATACATTTTTATAGAACTCTGTGTGTCTGGTGAAAATTAAAGAGGCACCAATACAACCTCAAAACTATGTACTAATACATTCTCACGACTTAGGTTTTTGACAACAGACTTAGGTTTTTTCCCTCTCAGTAACGCTTCTATGGATATATTATTCTATGCTTGAGTATTAGCAAGTGTGTACCCCTCTTCTTTCTTCTCGCCTCTCTCTCCTATAAACTCAGACTCGCTGCAAGAAATCTTGCCCTGTGTAAAAGCAGACATACCTTACTCGGGACAATCTCTGAATGGGGTCGTGCGAATAGAGTCACTTTCAACGCTCGCAAGAATCAGTGTTGTATGTTGGTTGACACATAAACGAACGACAGACCATGTCGCTTAACCTGTATTTATGGGTGGTGTAAATATTGTGGAATCAGACACTATTGATGTTCTGGGAATGAGAATACAATGTGATGTCCGCTGGTCTAAACACATTTTTCAAGTGTCCAAAGAAGCATTCAAGTGTCACGGATTTCTTAAAGAGTGTAGGTATTACTTCACGCCATCTGATCTCCTCACTATTTATACCACCTATATCCGACCGAAAATGGAATACAACTCCCATGGCCGGTGGTTCAAAGTCTATGGAAGGGCTAATTTATTTCTGGAAGGGCTAATTTATTTTAGTTTTCATTACTTTTTATTATACTAAATAAAAAAATAACAAACCAAATAATTTTCCTATATTAAATATGAAGTTTTGTTTATATTTTAATGTTGTGTCATATTGACCGAAAGGATCATAGGAAGGGCACATATCCAAGGGATGCAGAATGGTTAATTTAATAAAAAATGAACCACTAGGTCGAACTTTAAATTTATATTATTTTCAAATGTTATTTTTGGTGCTACGAACAAAGTCCCCAAACCGAGAATGAATTAAAAATTTTATACATGAAAAACCAACAACGAAATTTAGGAACATAGTACATTTTTTTGCGATTTTTTTCATATTTAAAATTGGGGAATTAATTCATAATGAAAATACTCCACAATTACAGAAAATTAAATAAATCTCCAACATTTTTTTGGGCCGTTAATTCACTTTGTTCAATTTTAAATAAATTTATTAATATTCGCACGATCTTTTTTTATTTTCAAACTATTTACACAGAAAAAAATTTGTTTAACACTACAATATAAAAGCTTTCACCTATTGACTTGTTATTATTTATGTTTGAAATTGTTATTATCAAAACCTTTAAACATACATTTGGAACAAAGATCCCAGTAACAGTTTACGTTTTCATTATTTTTTTCTGTTTATATTCATATTTTCTGTATTGCAGGCCTTCAGCCGGGCGAAGGCCTTTAATAAGTTATCTCGCTCTTAATATTACTACAATATTGAGCTATAACAAACAATAAACTATTATCCGACAAGAACAAAGCTGAAGGTCTCGGATGAAATAAGTCCACAATTAAGCGAACTAAATATGACCTAAGTTCCTATTATTTTAATTGTTTGGACATAACGACAAAAAATCATAAAATCAAATCTTTGCTCTTCTCAAATCTAGGCGGAGGCCTGGTAAAGATTTCTATTACAGCAGATATCTTCTGAAATCCTTTTCACCCGGCAGTGCAATAAATCTTTACTAAGTGATGCTGCTTTTTGATACACCCCAGATGGGAAATCCTTTGTGACCGGCCGAAGAACGCCAAATCAAAAATAATTTTGGGGATTTATTTAATATTTAGAAATAGGGGAGTTATTTCATTAAGAAATAAGCCCTAAGTAAATACACCTCTAAGAAGTATTATCAAGATTCTACAAAGAGTCCAGATAGTCTCGGTCCTTTTTCGTACTATAGAGGATACAAGTGGATTGTAAAGTGTTGTCTAAGTTATGCCAGGGAATAAAAGTACGTTGATCTCATTACGAGAGACTTGTTTTATGTAAAGTTTTTCACGAAAATATCAATGTTCAAGGACACGAAATTTAATTCATCGATTCGTATTGCGCCTGCTTCGATGCCATAAATTTTTGCCTGGTATACTGTTGTTATGAAGTTTTTGTTTTCATCCTGGATATGCTTAGTCTGGCCAGGTTCTTCAAAGTTCTGCTTCCTTTGAAATCATCTTTACCACAGAGCTGTCTTTTATATTTGTAACATTGTTAATGGACCAAGCTTCTAATACTTATAGGATTTGAAGAGATAACTATTATAAATTAAATGCAACAGATACAGATAGATAATAAGTAAGTAGGCTAACAACTTATTATTATCCGAGGAGATAAATTCTTCTGCTCTCTGTCGGCTAACTACAAACTTATTGACTATGACTAGCTAATGAGTACGATCCGACGAGATACATGCTTCTGCTCTCGGTCGGCTAACTAAGGATTTTAACTACGGTATTAGTACGTATTAAGAAATAAGGATTCGTCTACTTATACTGTGTTACCCGGGAGCAATTTGGGAATTATTAACAACAATTGGGGGATTCAAACGGTCTGCTATAGGTCGTATTGTCATATTGTCCTAAAATATTATTTTAGTTTAAACACGCTTTTGTTGTGTATCAAACAAAAAAGTTCTAAAATAATAAGACTTTTTGAACTATATGTATGTTTATTGTTTTGTCAAAAAATATTTTTTATTTGTTGCACACAACAAAAAATTGTTTAAACTAAAATAATGTATTAGGATATTATGACAATACGACCTAATAGCAGACTGTTTGAATCCCCCAAATATTTTAGTAGTATTAAATATTTTGAATTGATGTATTGACTTTTGTAAATGCAAATGAAGCAATCTGACTGACCTTAAAAGCACAGAGACCATCCTGTATTATTAATGAATATATTTTTTTTAGTGAAGTACCTTATTGGACATTTGAACATAAACATCAAATCTCTTTTTATTGTTAAATAACTTACAAGGTTGACATTAAGAAAAAACTAAACTACCTTCTATACTTATGTCAAAAAGCTTAAACAAAAAGCTTTTGTTAATGTGGTTTTTAAAGGTTTGCAAAAAATCTGAACAAAATGTTAAAAATATTAAGCTTCCTTTCAAACCATAGAGAAACATAGAGCGGAAACTAGAAAAAAACTCAAACAAAAAATTTACTCAATCACACATACGAGTGTTGATTTTGCTTTCACATAGTTTTTTCTACTAATACATTCTCACCACTTAGATTTCTGACAACTGAGTTAGGCCTTTGACAGGAGAGTTTCCGTTCTATGTCTATTCTCTATGGTTCAAACGCATTTATGGAATTTGAAAGGCATATCTTCAGACATAAAGTAAATTTCTAAGTAACTACAATTATACACTCTATTTATTAAATGAATTATACGCAAAATTATTAAAGTTTCATTGGAAAACAAAAATATAATTTTATATCAATTTTTAAAAAGCAGTTCATCACGAGAACCATAATACAGTTTCTGGCTTAATTTCGTTCCTGTCCAAAAACTAAAACCAAAAAGATTTCCACGAAATTTTCGAAGCACTGCTGTTGTATAAAATTTCTATGTTATGTTACGTTAAATCTCTAATTACTGCTACACATACCTATAATTTTGTTTTGTTTTTTGCTTTATTCTTGTGTTTTCTTCTATTTGGACTGCTGTGATGTTGACGATGATGATGATGATGATGAAATTTAGGTTATATGGTTTAAGGATACCATGCAATTGGATACCACCGAACGTCATATTATGGAAAATCGTGGCTCACGTCACACGTTGATTATACGAAAAGTGCATCCACAAGATTTTGGTAATTATTCGTGTGTGGCTGAAAATCAGCTTGGCAAGTCACGTAAAACTTTACAGTTGAGCGGTAAACCCAACGTAGCTGTTTTCAATTCACCGCCAATCAGTCAGTATAAGGACAGGTAAGTAGGTCAAGTTATGGTAGTAATATTTGTAGCAACTTAACAAAGCATGAGATTAACAAGTTGATACATACATACATACATATATGTATATAAATAATATTACTGTAAAGTAAGGTATATATCGTTGGTCTCATGTAGAAATACCCTAACTCAATTTTTTTCGAAATTGAGTTTTTTAGTGATTACAATACATTTCACGTAAATACACCATGTCACAAAAATTTAATGCATTGTATTGAAAAAGTTATATGTTGATAATACATTTTCTATTATGTTTTTAACTTCTCCTGTAAATTTGAAAATATTTGAGTTAGGGCTTTTCTACATGAGATCAACGATATGTATTATATAATTTGTATATCTATGTGTATGATATTTTTACACATCCCTCCATATATTCATTACTTATACAACATTATACTAGACACTCTGGATACGTTTTTTTTATGTTCATTAAAATTAACAATTGATAAATTTAAGTGCAATCGGATAACTAGAACCCGTGACGGATATTGATTAAATGTTGTAAAATTGGGAAGATAATTGTACTTGTTTTGATTTCTTAAACAAATTTATATATTAAAATAATATTGTTTAAAAGTTTTAAATAAATCTTATTTTCTAGAGAATATTTTAGTTCTAACAAAGTATAAAACATAAATATCGAATAAAATATAACCAAGCTTTATCCACGTAATATATACAACATAAACGACAGTTTTGGTATTATTTAAAGTTGTGTGAGAAATTATTTTCTACACAGAAATTTGAGTTAGCCATATTATTATTAATTTCTTTACACTGAAAACTTTGTATCAGATTTATTATAGAGCATTTACTTCCTTAATTTGTATGCAATTTAAAACTTTTATATAAAATGTTATATTTAAATATTCACATAACAACAAACGTCATTGAAAAACTGTTATTTTAATTGATTTTTATTTTCGAAATTTATTATTAAAATATTTGAAATTGTATAAACAAGCATCCTCTTAAATCCTCTTTTATATTTTCAATAATAACTGATCTCACAACAAATTTTATTTCGTGGAAAAAATGTTAAAAATAATAAAATTTCGTTTTTCCGGAGAAAATTATAAAAAAAGAAAACACCAATACTATTAATATTCGACGCTGTTAAAAGTCAAATTCAGTACTAAAAAAATAACTTCATGTATTGCAGAAAGCAGCAGTAGTCAATCAACGAGGCTGGATGCTGAAAAGGGGCTTTTGCCTTCTTATACATTCGCAATCACTGCTATAGGCAATACTCAATGTAAATAAAATTCTATTTGTATTTAATCGATAACAGTTTTAAATAAGAGAAACGTTTTTTAACTAAAAAATTGCTTAAAATATTTGAAGTTTGAAAAAATAAAACTTGATATACATATAGATTTGTAAATTATGTATTCGAATGTTTTAAACTTAAAGTTTTAGTTTAGAATATTATAACCACAAATAATTCTTACGTCACAAAGTGGAATGAATCGCACTGCTCCGATTGCAAAATGATTTATAAAATAATCGTAGAGGAGGACAGTTAGGAGGACAGAATACAAAGTGAAAGTTTTTGGTTTACGCGCGCGCGAACAGTTAAGTACGGTCGAAAGGACCCCACTCCACTCGTCAGATGTAGCCGTCAGATATCTAAGTTTAGACCCAACTACCTCACCATGGTTGGTCAATAAGTATGCCTTTTAACACTAAGGGCTGGGCATTCGCCTATCCTTACATAGTTCGTTTTTCGTTAACTGAAACCGAATTTAAAAATACCCCATTCTGGCTAATTCGTCTGCCTGTTCATTGCCATAGTAGTCTCTGAGCGCAGCGACCCTAACTGAAGTAATGTCAGATAGACGACCTAGTCTTGACAGAGCATTGTTACATTGCCTAGCTAATGAAGATGAAGTTGTATAGGCATTAAGTGAGAGAAGTACCGCCTGACTGTCGACAAAAATACAAGCTATCATAATTGGAAAAATCTCTGCCTGAAAACCTCAACATTCATTCGGAAGTCGATATGAGAAGCCCAATCCGAGTTCGTCACAGAAAACACCAGAACCAACACTATAGCCAGCGCTGCCAACTTTGACGATTTATCGTCATTTTGACGATTTTTTAAGTCAAATTTATTAAAATGACGATTGACGATTTTTCATTTTTCCCTCGAACAAAAATGACGATTTTTTAAAAGCAAAACATATGGTAACCTTTTTTCCTAAAATTAAATTGAAAGCCAGACAGCGTCCAATTTTATATTGAATTGGTTTCACAAATTTTAAAACGTTTTGATTTTGGTGATAAACTTTTAGAAGGATTAAACTCCATTGAACAAAAAAAATTATTCAATTTTCCAATTGGCCAAACTTATTCCAAATTTATTAAATGGAAAAAAACTTGATAATGAAGTTGGAGAATTACGTAATATGAAATTCACCGAACTCCAAACATTGGAAAAATATTTCTATTTTAAAGAGAGTCAATAAGGCAAGGCCTTCCCAATTTTAACACAATTTGTTTCGAGTTTAATGGCACTACCACATTCGTCGGCCAATGCTGAAAGAATTTTTAATATTGTAAATTTAAATAAAACAAAAATCAGAAATGCTTTGGATTCTTCAACATTACAAGGAATATTGTTTTCAAAAGATTATCTTAAGTTTAATAATTCTCACTGTTTTAATATAGCAATTAAAAATGACTTATTAAAAAAATGTCAAACAGAAATGTACCAGAGTGTACTTTTTAACTTGACGATTTTGACGATTTTTTTTTTTAAAATTGACGATTTCTCCAAAAAAAAGTTGGCAACACTGACTATAGCTCATTTTAGAATCGTGTGTTTAGTATTCAGTTTCCATAATAATTCAGAGTCCAGGATATAATGTGTGATATAGGTTGTCAAAATTTACCAACTCAGGTTAGGAAAATTGTTTACAGTTTGTAACTTAACAAGCTTTCAATGAATTAAACTTTGTAATAATGCAACTTCCGTAAGTTATCTCTAACAGTTTAAAATATTTTTAAGACTAAATTCCGTAATTTTAGTTTTTTTACCATGAATTTATTTTGTTTTTCGCAAATATCTTGGATGCCTAAATATTTTTCCGAAATAATACATAAGACATTTTTTGAAAATATCTCAATTCGCCGTGTCCTGAATCAAATTTATTTTGAAATCTAAAATATTGGTATTTTTTTCAAATTTTTTTTTTTATATTTTAAATTTCAAAATAGTTTTATTAATCATATTCCTTTTATATACATTTTGCATTTTTTCTGTGTTTTTTGTGTATTATTTCGCTATCACTTCAAATATTGCAAAATTTTACCTTTGACCTTCACGATTTAACTCTTTCAGCAACGCTTTTTTGTGTATAAGTTTAAAATCAAAACAATTGAATTTTTACTTTAATCAAGCTTAGTTTATTATAAAAGTAAGAAAAAGTTAAACAAAACATGAAAAAACCACCCCATTCCAATGTTTTTTGTGGAGTGAAGTGGTTAGTTTAAAAATTTTTGTTTCGTATAAATTTTTTGGAAATCGAATATTTTTGACTAAATTTTCTGACCAAACAATCGAAATATCAAAGTAACACTGAATTCGATGAACAATAAACAGTCTGTGCTTTTTTTATTGAATGAGAGAAAGTCTCTTAAAAAAACTGATTTTTACAAAAAAATTTAATTGTTTAGCAAAATGGCAATAGATGACAATAAACTATGTTTTAAAGACTATAGAAAATGTGGTGAGTAAATTAACCAGCAAACCGCAAAGAGTTAAGGGTTAGCGTTGTTCGCTTTTAGTAAAACTCTCAGAGTATATTTATAATTATCTGGCCTATAATATCCTGTATAGGTTTTACTTAAAATTCATAACAGTAAGGAAATTGGTATCATTCGCCAAAATATGGCCAACAAATTAGTTTTTCCTGAAAGAGCTATAGAAACTATTTGGGACTTATTTTGCTAAGAACAATAAGTAATGAGTTACATGGATAAGAATAAACACCTGCTTAGCCAAAATGTCAAATTTTTACCCCCTCTAACTCAGAGAGTTCTTGACCGATCTTGTTGAAAAATTGTGTCTAAATTACTGGATAACTGGTGGCGCAACGCCTCAAACCATACGACAAACCATATTATATTTGCAAGCGCTTAAAATTGTTACCGGTCTTTTGGATCCGTCTTCAAATATTAAACTCGATTACTCCTCCCCAACGCCTATGTAAAACTTTATGCCAATCGGATGTGCCAGTTAGAAATTTTACGTTTATTTCTAAAATATTCTGAGAAATCCTTGAAATTGAATTCAAGGGCAGGAATTCAATTTCAAGGATTTCTTTATATACTATTTTGAAAACGAAAAATTATGTGCATTCAGTTTAACAAACAGTACCTATTAGATGCACGAAAAAGTTCAGTAATAGAAATATTTTGCAGTTGTAACTGAACACCAGTTTTCAACATGTTGCTTTTCTTGTTTCCATTTTATTTTTTAAGTAATAAAAATCTAACAATGGCATCAAAATTGCAGACGAAAAAAAAATACCTAAAATATGAAAATCCTTTAGAAAATTTAAAACATATTCCTATTGAGCATGTTTAGGCAGCCAAAAGAAAAAAATATCAACAATAAAATGCCACTAGCTCGAGATATTGAGCTGTCTGATAACCTGAAGAAGCTGTAGCATTGAAAATAATAAACAGAGAAAACATATCACCAGCAAAGATGTTGCAATAGAAATAATAATCTTGCAAGTGTATTGTTGACTTGTCTTGAACAACTACATATCTTTGTTTATACATAAATACAATCGACTACCAATTTCGCCAATATAAGTTCTTATACTTCAAGCATTCAACCGAAAAAAGCCAACGTAATTTCATACTTTATATTATTCTATTATGTACACCATATAATATCACCAGAAACATTTCATTATACTACAAGAAGGCAAGAATGGAGTAAAGAAAATGAGCAGACACTACTGATATTCATCCATCCATTTGGTTTTTTTTTAATACTCCTACAATACAATGTTTATGAAAACAAGCACGTGTACAATATAATAGAATATTATTCCTCTCCTGCTAATGTTAAGAAGGTGATAATGTCGTATTATTCTTTGGAATATGTGGCTGAATAAATAACTTGAGTGTGTAATATTTTCATAAGATTGAAAATATTTAAAATTAAATTTGTGCAGTTAATATTGGTAGACAAGCATAAAATATTTAAAAAGTTTATAAGTTTATAAATAATAAAATGGAGGAATAATTTGGCATCATTGTTTTCTTCAGTTACTCCATGTGTCATTTGCATCACCTGTACTTTCATGTGGATAGTTTTATAAAATTCATACGAAACGAAAATAATTTCAGATATTCACTTAATAATTTTAAGTGAGATATATATATGTATATATTAAGTCAATGATATTTTAAAAACAAGTAAGAAAGTATGGTCGGTCAAGCCCGACCATATAATACCCTACACTAAGTAAAAGAGTAAAAACATTTTTTCTTTTAAAATTTCAATAATTTGTATTTTTGAGTGATTTTCGGAAGTGGTCCTTATATGGGGGCTATGACCAATTATGTACCGATCACCATGAAATTAGATCGTGTGATTTGTGTCTATATTAAAGTTGACTATGTTGAATTTTGTGAGTATACCAAAATTTTTAAGCGATTTATGCACGTTAAAGTGATTTTCGGAAGCGGGTCTATATGGGAGCTATGACTAATTATGGACCGATCGTAACAAAATTTGGTGACATGAATTTTGTATATATAAAACTTATTTGGAGCGCAACTTGTGGAGATACATTTATAAATTAAACATTTATGACCGATGAAGTCCAATTTCGGAAGGACATTTGTATGGGGGCTAGGTGAAATAATGGACCGATTTCAGCCAGTTTCAATAGGCTTGGTCCTTGGGCCGAAAAATAATATGTACCAAATTTGATCGAAATATCTTCAAAATTGCGACCTGTACTCTGGGCACAAGGTTTACATGGACAGCCAGCCAGCCAGCCGACCAGACGGACGGACGGACATCGTTTAATCGACTCAGAAAGTGATTCTAAGTCGATCGGTATACTTTAAGGTGGGTGTTAGACTAATATTTTTGGGCGTTACAAACATCTGCACAAACGCATAATACCCTCCCCACTATGGTGGTGCAGGGTATAACAAACTTTATTACTATGACATTGTTGAACTTTTATCAAAAAGTCAACAAACTGATTTATTTATTTTTCAGCATGGCAATTCTACTTATGCACATAAACAAAATTTGAAATGCTGTATTTATTTTGAATGTTAAATTAAAAGTATAATTATGATAAAAAGTTTACAATTACGAAAAATAAATTTTGTTAAAATCTTTTCTATGAGAGTTAACCCTTTCGATGCGAGTGGTATATATTTTAAACATTCCTAAAAGTTGAAATCTTCACTTTTTGATTTCCTAATTAATTATGTCGATGTATTACGCAATTAGTCCTCCCAATTATTTCCTTAACCTACACAAGCTGTTAAACTAAACATAGTAGTTAGTACACATTTTTACTGTTGATATAAGTATCTTTGAGTTAAAATGAAGTGATTAGGGAAACATTAAAAAAATTATAAATAAGTCAGTTACATTATCCCTAGATGGAAGGCAACAATAAGAGAACAGTTGCCGTGAATGGGTTCTCGGTATAATAGACCGGTTCTAGCTGAAAAAATGTATGAAGTTTAGGTTAGGTTCCAGGGAAAGCCACTCCTCAAGCTGATCTCTTGGGTCCATTCAAAAACTGATCGAATTATGACACAAAAAAAAAAAAAGTAAACTGCACAAAACTGAAGTGAACCAGCTGATGAAGAAATATTTTTAAGATTAATACTCGACAGCTCTCCTAAGGTAGGGGTATGCGCTCACTTATGTTGATCATGGCCGATCAATGACAGTTAAGTGGGACACAATATTTGCCTTCTTTATAGTCTAATTTTTATGTATTCGAAATTAATTTTAAAAGATTTTTTCACTTCTGATTAATAAGTGTTAAATATTAGAAAATAATTAAGAATATTATACCTGTAATAGTCAAGGTTCAGTAGAGCATCACAACTAGGGTTTTTATCCCGGAAATTCCCGGTATAAATTTCCCTGGAATTTTGCCAATTTTTCACTACCCGATTCCCGGGATTTTATTCGGGAATCCGGAGAACTAAAAACTGACGAAAATACATAGAAAACAAGTTAGAACTCTATTTTTTTCACCAAAAAACAGTGAAAAGTTTTTTAAAGTTTTTGCTTATATCTCGGCAATAATAGACCGCTTATTATTATTTATTTGAGGTTTTACGTATACAAATTTAAAAAGTGAATTCATTATTTATAGAATCATTCTAATTACTTTAAATTTCTTCTTCAATTCCATAACAAAATATCTTCAAATATTTATTAAATGATTAAATTTTTCTTCAATTCAAATCTAGTACAAAAGGGCTTCAGAAAATTTTTTTTGAATTAACTTTGTAAATGATTTGATTTAACAAAAATTTTATCATTCAAAGTATGAATAAATTCTGTTATTTAATTCGGTTTAAACAATGAATCTAAAAAATTAAATATTAGGAATGGATTTATGGAATGAAAGGCTGACATTCTTTAATTACGGATTAAGATTATAATGTATTAAGCTCAAATTTTATTAATTAATTCGAAGCTCTGATATTTAATAATTATAACACTAAGCTTTTATATGAAATTTGCCTATAATATTCCTAATTTACAGTATCATTATATATTTCGGGAATAGCCGGTTACCCGGGAATGTAAAAAAAAATTCCCGATCAAAAAAGGGAATCAAAAGAGGTCGGGAAATTAAAAACCCTAATCACAACACATGAATACAATCAATTTTATACTTTTAATTTAGTTAGAGCCCAGATATAAATGTGGTAACATTGTTCCAGAAATTTTAAATTTTTACACTGGAAGTATAATCTGGGTTTATTTCTTTGCTTGTTAAAGTTGATTAGCGATATAAAACAATGATCAATGAATTTTTATTGCCATAATTTTATGAACTGGGACCAGAAGGTGAGTGGTATTTAGCTGACGGTACAACTGAACATACAGCACACGGGACGGTGGTAAATTAGCTCGTTCTTGTGATTTATAATGGCCGACTAAATCTTACAATTTGACTGCTTCAGATTACTTTCTCCCCGAGTTACTGAAGCAACTTGTCTATGCGAACAAGCCGCAGATTCTGGCAGGTCTCAAGAAGAATGTCATATCTAAATATCCATAATGAATACAATTGTGGTAAAAATATCTCAAATGAAAATATAAAATTACAATGATTGATTGGCTAAACGTCTTTAGTCACCTTATATAAATATCATCATAATTTCTCTTCAAATATCCACCAATCAAAACTATTGTATAGTTTCATTTCACACATTTTATAATCGTCTCACACATAAGAGTATTTTTTTTTTTGCTTTTTAGAAATCCAATAAATAAAACTTAATTTTTTAAATAAACTTTCAAATTGTACAAATATTTTTGAACACTTAGAGTAAATCACTAAAAAAAAAATAATGATAAAAAACTTTAATATCTTAAGAATACCCTGCAGGACAATGAAAGTTTCTAATGCAAACAAAAAAGTCTAGAATATATTTGTGTTTTGGCTTCTTTTTGTCTTTCTTTTTATTTTCATTCTATTTTCAACTGAATCCGAATGCCTCAAGCGTACGCATTTAATATTAGTGTTGTACAGATATCTTTTATACTCACATTCTCTAGAAATAAAATTTTAAATTGGATTAGTTCTTGAAAATAAGTCAGAAAAAAAGTAGACAAACAAAAAAACTATGTGAAGTCGCAGACATGTGAATGTATGAACGTTGAAAACAACAATTGATGACAAAACTATAAGCACGTCTAACAAAAGATTGAATGAATCTTGAGTTGACAATACCCCTTTTTGTTGAAGCATCACAGTGGTAAGATTGAAAGGAAATGCGCAATATATATATAGATATATATTCAGTTGACAAAAATGAGCTTTAAAAGAGAACAACTGCTTAATATGTCAAACTTTGACATTCATGAAATTACAATTTTTTTTTTACTTTTTTTTTTTTTTTCTTTTCAAAATTAACCCTTTTTTATTTTTTTGCTTTCTTTTGCTCAAAAGATTTTTTTTGTCACTGAGTGGTATGCGAGTGGGATATCTATAAAAATAAATGTTTTGTAACTCAAGACATAAAATGTTTGAGTTAAAATATTTATTTTGATATAAGTATCTATATATCCCACTTGCATCCCACTAAGATACAAAAAAGCTCTTAAAGGAATAGACCTAAGCCTTCTTTTGATAAAAAAAATTAAAAAAAGGCACATTTTGAAAAAAAGGCAAAAACTTTTTGATTTTTCCAAGAAAAAATCAAAAATTTTATATCTTGAGATAAAAAACACTTATTTTGATAGACATCCCACTAGCATCCTTCAGTAAAAAAAGGACAAAAACTTCCATTTTGAAAAAAAAGTCAAACAATTTTTGATTTTGGAAAAAAGTTAAAAATTATATGTTTTGAGTTACAAAACATTTATTTTGTTAGATATCCAACTCGCATCTCACTAAGCTACCGAAAAGGTCTTCAGGAAAATATATAAACTTTCTTTTGAGAAAAAAGGGCACATTTTGAAAAAAAATCAAAAAAGTTTTTGATTTTGGAAAAAAAATTTCAAATTTTTTTTAATTTTTTAATTTTTTTTTCAAAAGATAGAAGAAATAGCTATCTAAACTATTTGACACATTTGCTAATAACAATAGGTAATAAATTACATGGATGAGAAAAAACACCTGTTTGGCTAAAATGTAAAATTTTACCCCCTCTAACTCAGAGAGTTCTGGACCGATCTTGTTGAAAAAATTATATCCAATGGAACTAACATTGTTGGAAATTTCATCCCGATCGGAAAACAACAATTTCAAAAGTTGGTTCACTTGACATGAAATTCCCCATATATATCCATTCCACCCTCCGCACTTGCTCCACAGTAAATTAATAACACAATGCTGAAAAACTACTAAACATAGAGTGCAACTTCTTTCCTTAGAAAAATACTTAATTTTATAATCTAGTAGACAATTCTTAAATCCTTATTCAAGTAAAAGAAAATAAAATTCTTAGATAATATTATTATTTTTTAGCTTGTTCTCTAAACTGTAAGTGAAATTTAAGTAATAAAAGTTTCTTTTGTTAAACCATTTTTTTCTCATCTTAGTCATTGTTATTTCAAAAAGTAGTAAATTAATAAATAACTGTTGACAACATCATTATATTCGCACAGTGTACTGACTCCTGAACTTTATACTGCAGTTTACTCTTTTTCCCTCACCATTTCATTTCTAACGAACAAAGTTATGTAACAGAAACAGAAACGAAAAGATGTTGTAAAATAGTAACTACCAGTAATTTAAGATGAAGAAATTTTTAAAAGAAAAATATATACATTTATATAGCTTTCTTTGGCTCTAACAATGTCTTATTCTTTGTAGTATAAGTATAAAGGAAAAAAAAAGAACTACGTAAAATAATACTTTTTATTGTTAACCGGAAGCTAAATTACTTTAAAGAGATACTTAATACATACGTATATACTTTCTACTAGACGCTGTTTTCATTGTTAAATTTCTACCATATATCAACGGCGCCAAATTTCCTTTTCCTTTACAAAAAAGTAAGAATGAAACGTATTCAGTTTCTTGTGTCATTATTATAAAAAAAATATTTATATATTTTTATTTTCTATTCATAATTGCACATCATTTCTATTTAGATGAGTTTATCATACATTGTTAATAATCGTTTTTATGTCATAATAAGACTTTTCTTTTCCGTAAAATTCTATTGAATGTTATAGACATTTTTATATGTGAATAAAAAAACTATCAAAGACACACAAAACTATATTTCTGTTATAATTTTTGTTTATTTTATTGAGATTTGGATTGTAATAATAAACTAAGAAATAAATAAAAAACTAGTTAATAGATTAAGTTTTTATTATCATCAAGCAAATAAACTGTAAATTAAGATGAAAACTTATCCAGCATAACGAACTTTTGATAAATTTTAAAAAGTTATTATGGGACTGCTTAGCAGAGTCAAATATTGTATAGACACTGCTATAATAAATTCCTAAAATTACAAAGATTTTTTATTTTTTTTTATTACACATTTATTATAATATTGTTTCTGCCTTAATATCTAGGTCTTACAATAATTAATTAACTCTTATAACTAAATCAATTGTTCATATTTGGCAAATTAGTCACAAATTAGACGAGTGGTAGTTCAGCTCTACGCTGCCTTAATCTGGCTTGACTTACTACAAGTAGCCTTGCGAGCGGATTCGGATGATAATTTTGACAAATAAGCTTCTCTAGTTTTTCTAAATTCGCCCTTGACCAAAGGTACATCTAAGTCTCTGTGGATGTTCTCATTTCTTATGTACCGTGAAGCTCCCGTCATGGTTCTATGAATTTTGGATTGCGCCCTCTATATGAGATCTGCTTGCTGTTCCCCATAATTGGATTCCGTATGTCCAGATTGGTTTTAAGACTGTCTTATATAGGATGACTTTGGAATTAAGGCTTAATTTCAATTGATGGTGGATTAGCCAATGTAAATTAGAAGCTTTTAGTTTCATGTGGATCCGCTTGACTTCTATTGGTAAATGAGTTTTAATAAATGTTTGCTAACGATTCAAAATGGTTAAATAGTAGCCCTAAAATTTATTATTTCGGTATTTTGTTTTTTTTTAATTCTAAATATTTAGTCTAAACTTTACAAGCTTCTTTCGATAGCCTTTCCAATTCCATATCAAAGTTCCAAAGACGAGGTTATCAGAACCTATAGTAATAAAACTACTTATCACCGTAATCTACTGTGATAGATACAGTAGTCGGACGAAGCACGGTCTAGACTATAAAGTTGGTGAGGCTAAACTGGCAAAGCACTTCATTATAAATGCTATTTAACAAGTATTGCAACATGTTGTCGAGCGTTGTCATGATGGAATATAATGGTTTCATGCCTGGACGCAAATTCTGGGAATTTATCGTCCAATGCTCTTTTCAAAGGAATCACTTGCGGTACAGGTTCCTTGCGATGGTCTGGTTATATTTCAGCAGCACATAATAGCTAGGGCCTCACCAAATACAGAGAGTTACCTTAGCGCCATTGATATTTGGCTTTTGTGTCGATTCAGCTGGTTGGCCAGGCTTCACATACGATCTCTCGCGCTTCAGGTTATCGTAATTTCTGGGAGTTTTTCGGCCAATGCTCGTTTCAAATGAATCAGTTGCGTTCGGTATAGGTTCCCTGTGATGACCTGGACAGATTTCAGCAACTTTTGCTCCCACCAAATACAGATAATTACCTTAGCGCCATGTATATTTTGCGCTAAGGAGTGATATCCAGTGTGATATCCCCTCAACTAATCACATTATTGATGTGTCAAAAGAAGGATTTATGAATTATTTATTCTGATTTATTCTGCCTCAATCTACTTATCGGTGACAGTAAATTAGTAGGGCTTTCCCGATTTTAATACCATTGTGTACTCCTAAAACGAAATGTATATAATTCAGGAAGAGTTAATACTAAAAAACATCATTTGTTTCTTTAACTCCTCAAAAGTAAGAACTCAAAATTACCAACTACTCTTAATTCATGACATTGTAAGTACATTATAAAATGACTAAAAAATATCCTCCAAAGTAGGTGTTAAAACCAACAATTTCTAAACCTATTTAAATCAATCCGGTTTAGTGGTCACTTTTCTAACCACCCTTTGTAGAGTCTTTAAAACATTTTTAGTGACATATTTTGGCGTTTAGCTAAACAATTAAATCTTTTTAAGTTGAAAATATTGTAAGCCGCAGTTTTTACAAGAGATTTTCCCGCATTTAAAAAAAGGTTAGAGTATTTATTGTTCATCAAATTCAGTGTAAATTTGTTATTTAGTGTTTGTTTTGCTGTTAACATAAACAAAGTAATATTTTATACAATACTCTTTGATAAATAATGTAGGTAATAGAGTGGTTAGATTACTAACCACTGTAACTGAAATAGTTTTAATATAATGTATTTATCTACATAAGGTTTTGTTATTTTGTAACTCAATGAACGTTAAATTGAAGATATTTTGTTCGAAGGTATACCTTCGAATGGGAATGTATCTGCAGTCTGGAACCCGACGAAGAACTGAATTATTAACAGCAAGTCGATTTGATGATGGTGCTTGGTGACATACCTTCGGGGCTCCAGTTAAAATATGATGGAGATTTTGATTCGGATGATGTCATACCTCTATAAAATTTTGCTAATACTTCTCTTAGTGACTTATATACCCAAACTGCTGTGGTGGAACCAAAATGTTGAAAAAATTGTCGAATAAAATTATATAAAAGAATTGTAGAATGTCTCACATACACAGCTATTTCATTTGTTTAGTTCAGAAAATTTAGTCAAAATTATATGTTTTCAAACAAATTTATACGCTACGAAAATTTTTATCATAATTATTTTTAATGCCAATCGCCATGGTGGTTAATGAACTAACCACCTTATTACATAAAAACCTTTAGATGTATTTTTCATAATATATGAACCCTAATTAAAGTAAAAATGCAATTTTTTTGATTATAAAGTTAAACAGGCTGAAAAAATTAAAGAAAAACAATAGTGCATTTTAACTAATTAATTACCGGAAATTTAAACGTTGGAATTTTTTGATGAAAATTTCAGGAACGTCTTATGATATCATTTTTATTTTATTTTTTGTTGGTAAGAGACCAAACCTTAATATAAAGGCCTCATACATTTAATTATTTATATTTATCTGTATTTTATATTTACTCAAAGTTAAGAAAGGATAAACGTGTGTTCAAACACACGGCGGTAAGAAGTGGGTTAATAATACTAAATACATATGTCTATTTTATCATTTCTACTTGTCGCATTTATAAATACGTTTAAAGTTATTCAAAATACACAATATAACGATATTTGTTTTCATTGGTAATTGAGACATACATACATAAATTGGAAAACAATTAAATTTAAATATTTATTTAAAAGCTTACACAGAAAAAATTATATTTCAATTCAAACATTTATCACATTAATATGTATCTTTATAAGTATCCGTTAGTACTTATACGAAACAAATTGATTACTGAAATTCATTTACATACACAGAAAAAACTATTTCATAAACCCTTTCAATTCAAATATATATCACATATTGAACTGGTTTCAATTATTTTATAATTGAATCAAGTATTCATGTGCTCAAAAACAAAATTTTCTGATATTTTCTATTGAATATTGAGTTTTGAATTTGATAATTTTGACAATTGAATATACAATTTTCGTTATTGGTTGAACTTTAAATACAAAAATTATTGAATTGATAATTTTCGTAATTGAAAACACATTTTTGTTATTTTTGTGTATTCAATTACGAAAATTATCTATTCAATAATTTTTGTATTTAAAGTTCAACCAATAACGAAAATTGTATATTCAATTGTCAATATTATCAAATTCAAAACTCAAAATTCAATAGAAAATATCAGAAAATTTTGTTTTTGAGCACATGGATACTTGATTCAATTATAAAGTAATTGAAACCAGTTCAATATGTGATATATATTTGAATTGAAAGGGTTTATGAAATAGTTTTTTCTGTGTATCTAAATGAATTTCAATAATCAATTTGTTTCGTATAAGTACTAACGGATACTTATAAAGATACATATTAATCATACGTTCATATCAAATAAATATGTTAAAAGTGGAAAAATGACTGCATTTTTGAAAAAATAAGAAAACTAAACTTAAATTTCAACAATTAATATGAAATTTAAACATACAAATGTTTTCATATTGCAAATATTTGCTAAGCCATTAATACCAACCCTCTCAACTTCAATAGATTTTTTTCTGGTTACTTTTTCCACTTGATGACTTTAACAATAAAGCAAAACAATAGAATTAGATGGCTCCTCCATTATTTTTGGTCCTTTCAATGACTTACCCTTAGCTGCCACTAGAATTTTGTTCCCTGGTAACTAAACACTGTTGAATAAAACTAAGACGTTTCTAAACAAAACTGAAACAAAAAAAAAAATAAAAACAAACTAAGTAAAAATAACAAAGTTAACTTACTTGTACTTGGTGTCCTTAGTCATTGTCATTGGTTGATTGTACCGAGCAAAGTAATGGCAACTTTATTAATTCAACATTTGCTGCAATGTGACTCACTCAAGTCAGTTTGAATAAGAAAAACAAAAATAACATTTATTATATATACAAATACACAGACACACATATACATATACACTTACAACACTGTATTGACTTTAGCAAAATGTAACGTTAAAATATTTGTGCAACATTACATTTTATTACTATAATGCCATGTGTTTTTGTTTTTTCCCCTTTTATTTTTAGATACAATATTTCTTGGACTGTGGAATCTCATACACCCATTGAAGAATACAAATTATCCTTCCGAAGGTTGCAACAAGGACAAGAGGTCGATAACTCTATTGATTCGCATTCATCCTCATCTTCATCTATGTTGCAAATGTACGGTGGCAGCATGGATAGTGGCAGTATGCTGGGTGTCAATGCGCACAATTATCGTCTAGGTGGTATTAACAACATGAAAAGCATGAGCGGCAGTGGCGGTTATGGTAGCTATGGTGCCGGTAATGTTATACATTGGGGTCTTAACAGTTGGCGTGATGTTGTCTTACCCGCCATACCCACATCACATCATTACACACAAGGCATGAGCTATATGATACGCGGTTTAGATCCAGATCAACATTACGAAGCTACAGTTCAAGCGAGGTAAGTGCCATAGTTTTTCTTCCTCCACTAATGTTACATTGCTGAGCAAGTAATTTTTAACACATTTCAGAATGTTTTAGTTTTTTTTTTTTGTTTTACTTCGCTTCTTTACTATTTTCTGTCATTAAGCATTTTTGGGGTTGGGGTTGAAATCTAGTTGAATTAGTTTATTTTTCATTTTATATTAGTCGTTAAAATGAAATATTCGTATTTAAATCTTTAGCATAGTACTCAGTGTTATTTTTTTTTAATGTAAAACAAAGATTAGTTGTAAAATTTTTAAAGCAAAATATTATTTTTTTTGGGGTGCCAAATTGTAATAAAATTATAAATGGTGAAATATAAAGTGGTGGCCAGCTAAAAAGGGACAAAATTGTTTCCTATATTAATTATGATTTTTATCAGCTGTATCAATTCACACATATTCACCTCGAAAACGTACGGTTTTTCTAAAACTCTTTTTTTTAAATAAACATATTTCCTAACTTTTATACAATTATATTTTTATTATTAGGAAATATTAAGGCCAAATTTCGTATTTTTAGTTCCAATTTTTTCGGCCATATCATGCTATTAACAGCGGATGCTCGCTGAGGCGAGTCGTTGTTCATATATGTTGTACTGATCTTTCCAAACATTTTTAAGCTTAATACCCCTAAGACCTTTTATTTTAAACTAAACTAAATGGCTGGCCGCCAACGTATATCAGATATCAGCAACATTTTTCATTTGCGACCCACAAAAGATACAGTGAGCCTCAAAAGTGAGTATACACCAAAAAATATTTGATCTTTTTTAAGATAATGAAAATCCTAAAATTTATTCATCGATTAAAATTTTAATAATGTTTCGGTTTGTTGGAGATTGAGTTGAATAATAGATTCGGTTGTGAAAAAAAAGATTTAAGTCGGACTATAATGATTTTCATGATCATAAAAAAAATCAAAAAATTCGCGGGTGTTTACTCACTTTTGAGGCTCACTGTATATATCTACATATATTCCAGATCATTATATAAAAGCACTAAAACATATATGCATTGACGAAAGGTATATAAGATTCGGCACACCCTAATATAGCACTCTAACATGTTTAGTTTTAGTTAAAAAGGTTCCAAAGATTTTCATAATAGATAATATTTAGGTGTAGATTCTAACATTGCTATAGAAGAGTTGTAATTGACAACCATGAGGCGCCTGATTTCAAATATCCCAAAGTCGGATACTTCGGGTATAGGAAACATTTAAAACCATCTCAAATGGTTTCGTCTGTATTTGAAAGATTTTAATGCATGGACAATTCCATGTCATCGTACGTGACATTTGTTCGTCCATAGAATGGACATAAATCGTAACTAATTTTGAGGTACTTGTAGAAATATGCGAAAATTAGCGAATGATGATTATTTAATAAAATATAATATCGTACGTGACATACCATACGTAACAGATTTTTCTTTTATAGTAAAACAATATATATTCTGTAAATATATGTATACAAAAACTAAACAAATAAATAGAAAATATACAGTGGTAGCCACCAATTTAAGACAAATACTTGAATTTTTTCATCAACTGAATTTTAAGTGCGATAGAGCCAAAATAAAAGGACCTCTAAGGGTATGAAATTTATTATTAATGTTTCTAGTTTCTGAAAAATGTTTGGAAAAATCGGTAAAACATATATGGACAAAGATATGTGGAAATACGTTGACCCACCTCAGCGAACATCCGTTGTTAATAACATCATGATATGACCGAAACTAATGGAAATAAAAATACGAAATTTGGTCCGAATATTTTATTATAATAAAATTATAATGTTATAAATGTGAGAAAATATGTTTATTTAAAAAAAAAAATTTATTGGTCAAGTTGTAGAAAAATTGTATGTGTTCATGGTGAATATGTATGAATTGACACTGCCCAGCGGGAAAAAATGATAGGACTTCAGTTTGTAGGCCTTCTAAAAGGCATACTTACACATTCTAAAAGATCCGATACTCATTCCACACTGCCTGCTCTTAGAAGGTGTTCAAGAAGGCCTATGAATCCCCTTCAAATAACAAGTGGTTAAATAAAAATAGTCTACATCAAAAAATAACATACTCTGCATCTCTTTGATTAACTCTCTTTACAAAATTTACAACAATAAATTGCTTGATGTGGCTTCTTATTTATTTTTGTTGTTTTTTAAGTATGTAATCAGAAATTATCATGTTTCAGAAAATTAAACAAACAACTTCATTATAATTCTTATTTTTATTTTAGATCTTCTAATAAGACTTTAAACAGGTCAAGGCGTATTTAACAAGGTGACAGCAGTGGCGAATTGAAATAAATACAGGCGAATTCACATATTTTTTATATATAGAGTTTGACATACGGGCGTACGGGCGAATATTTTTTATATATGTAGTTTGACATTTGTGCGTGCTATTTCTATAATCAGCTGTGCTGCCGATGGCACCTTATTAAATGCACCTTGAAACAGGTCTTCCATGGTAGACGTTCTATAAAACTTGAAAATGCACGACTTTTCATAGGCCGTCCTTTGATGTCTTATTCTAATGCTTTTTTCTCTTTTAGGCACTTTATTAGGCCTTCTCATGTAGCCCTTCAATAAGACTTTGCAGGATTTGCAGTAGTCCTACCTTTCTAGGCATTACATATGACATTCCTCTACAGGCCTTTCATTAGATCAGCAATAACAGGTTTTTGTACAGGCATGAGACCATATAGCAGCCCTGCGAATAGCCCTTCCAAAGTAGACCTTCTAATAGCCCTTCCAAAGTAGACCTTCTAATAGCTCTTTCTAATTAGGCCTTCTAGAAGCCCTTGCAAAGTAGGCCTTCTAGTACCCCTTCCTAAGTAGGCCTTCTCTCAGCCCTCTAACAGCAGCGAGTGTGCAAGGCCTTGGCTCGCAATGACACGCCGTGTAAAATTGAAATGATTTTGCAATGCGGCTAGAAGTCCTTGTGTCTGCAAAAGAAGGCCTTTAGGAAGGCCTCTTTACTGCATCTTTTTCCCGCTGGGTGTTGAATAAAACACACTTGTGTGTTAAAACGGTCCTCATGCATACATATTTGTGGAAATATTTGAAAAAATAATTGACAATTACATTTTTAGCAAACAATTTTTGTCTTAAATTCCTGGCCACCACTTTATGTATATTCGGTTTCAATAAACAATTTGACAATAGCAAAAAAACAATCAGAGTCAAATACATTTCATACTACATGCTAATTGGGAGCTTAGTTTACGCCGCAATTTTAGCCAAAAACATACCAATTAAATTAAAAAATTAAATAGAGTCAGTTAAAACTATTTTTGCCTTTAAAATGTTGTAATAAGCTCTTAATACTTTCACATAGTAACATTTTAGTGTTTTCTCCTATTCAGATCATCTTGAAAAAAAGTTTAAAGGGTTTTTGTTTTTTCAGTCGTGGTTGTCATGCTCGTGGAATTGCCCATATGTATATTGCATCTATTATCCATATAAATATATACAGTGAGCCTCAAAAGTGAGTAAACAGCAGCGAATTTTTTGATTTTTTAAGATCATGAAAATCATTATAGTCCGACTTAAATCTATATTTTTCACAACCAAAGATATTATTCAAGCCAATCTCTATCAAACCGAAACTTTAAAATTTTAATCATGGATAAATTTTAGAATTTTCATTATCTTAAAAAATATCCAATAATTTTTGGTGTATACTCACTTTTGCGGCTCACTGTAAATGTCTTTGTAAGTTTGTTTGTTGGTTTAATTGAGCATCACGCCTAAACGGCTCAACCTATTTTACTGAAACTTGGAACGTAGATAGATCAATACTTGGACCAGAAAGGGATAAACAGAGGAAAACCGGTAAAATTGGTACCTTTAGTTCTTAAACAATAAATACTAAACGGCTGAACCGATTTTATTGAAATTTCGAGCATTAATTCGCTATGCCCTTTTTCACAACTTGGACCATAAAGGGATACAAACGGAAAAAACGAGAAAAATTGGTACCTTTAGTTTCTAAACATTGAATAATTGTTTAAAAGGAAAACATGATTAATTTAACTCACTATGGTCACAAAAATATGTATTTAAAAAGTACCTTTTCAAAAGTCAGGGGGTTAAAAACGGGTAAAATTAGGAATGTTGTGTTTATACATATTTATGTCTGTTTATTTGTGTGTTTGTACCTAATATGAAGATAAACCACTGGTCCGACCCTCTTGACATTTTAACCTTATATTCCGATATATTTAAAACGATCAATAGACTATTTTTTATTTTGAAATTTTAAGTGGGCGTGGCACCTCCCATTTAAAGTTAACAGTTATTATGGGATATCTGGTGAACTAACATTGTCAAAGACACAAAACTTCGTGGGATTTACTTTGATACCATTGTGCACGACTTGCCTTAAAATGGGCGGGATTGTATTAATGGGCGTGGCACCACCCATACATAGTAAATAGTTATTTTCAAATATCTGCAGAACTATAATTGTGACAATATTCAAACTTTATAGAAATCGATTTATTATAACTCCATGAATTTTAACCGAAAACGGGACGGATCGGAACAGGGGGTGTGACACCACCCATACAAAGTAAATAAATATTTCCAAATATCTCGGACAATATGTCTGAAAACGGGCGTATTATTAATAGTGGACATGGAAACTTTGAAGGATTTATTTCATTATTGTTTTGGAGATATGCACAACAATATTTTTTTCTCTGGGAGTGCTCCATCTTCCTGAGGTACAACTGTTAGAAAACACGGTTTTTAGTGAAAAACTAAAAGTGAAAATAACTCGAAAACTGGACGTAAGATTTTTTTTTAAAATACTTCTAATTGTTCGAGCATCAATCTGTCATAAACAGATGAATTTGGTTTTTGAAATCTCATGCATTTGCAATGTGAAAAATGTTCCAATGTATTTAAATTAAAACAAATTTAGGGTTTTTGGAAATTTTTAAAATGAAGAGAATTTTCAGATCATTTAAGGCCTCCAAAATTTGCGAATATTGATATTTTAATCACCTGTAGATAAAATCATTCAAAACTGCCACAAAAGTGAACTTTTTCTGTTTACATTTAGTTGTGATATATGATTAATTATAGTGAAATTTCAGTTATAAATTATTGAAAGTTCTGACTTGATTCTTATATAAAGTGAATTTTTTCACTTTATATAAGAATAAGTTAGATAAAATATGTATTTTGATGTTTATTTTCATATGCTGTAAAAATATCCAATTGTTTAGTATGCCTTTATATGGCTACATACTTCAAATATTTTTATTTTATAATATATTTAAAGTTATATAAGATACTCTCTGGCCTGTAATAGCAGTCAGATAGTTGTTTAATTCAATTTAAAATAAATATATAATTGTTTTCCTTTTTTTCAGGAATCGTTACGGCTGGAGTGATTACTCTCAGAGTTTTGTATTTTCAACGTCATCGAATGGTAAGTAGTAAAATATTTTATCATTCTTTACTAAAAGAATTCTTTATTATTTTATTAGTTTTAAGTTTTTTTTTTATTATTATTTAAGTTTCAACCGCATATTTCATTTTGTATAAGTTATTGCCTTCATTATTAAGTAAGAATAAGTAGCAAACAAATATAATGAAATACGAATATATATTAAAATCCCTATACTCGGACACAGTTGCCATTTTATAGTGCATCGACGTGTGTTAGTTATTTACTTACTTAAAGAGGGAAACGAAAAACCACAATTAAAATTATCGATATCGAAATAAAAGTACAAACAAACAATCCAACCGAGCAACAGACCAACAAAAATAATAAGAATTGTTTCCCTATTGTATGCAAAATGAAGATAAATAAAAATATAAAAAAACAATAAACCAAGGATTAAGAATAAATATCCATTGTATAATGTAGCAAAAGACTCGTTTAAACAAAAAAAAAAATATTAAATGAAAAAATCAAAATAAAATAAAATTGTTTTTAAAAGTTAAACCAAAAGAGCAATTATAGAGAATTACAGCATTAAAATAAAAGCTGTGTGGGGAAAAATACAACTTCAACAAACAGAGCAGAGCGAATTATATGGAATTTATTATGCATACAAAAGGGGACTAAAAGGATATGAAGAAAAATAAATGTGAAAAGTGCATATTACAAACTATAACATGATCGTTAGTACTTGCACATGCGACATGTATGTGGAAAGGTTTTGCAAACCTTCGGCGTTTTGTGTGTTATTGTTAAAACAGTTGATAGAAATCAATGAGTACTGTAGAACAAATTAAGGATCATAAAATAATTTACATAATGAATGGTTTTGCAAATACTTATGTTTCCCAGTGCAAATACTTGTTTGCTGTAATTTGCATAGTTTTCAATAAATAAACTTGTTAGTTTTAAATGAAACGTTAAGTTATATTAATTGTCTGTAATATATATTTATTTACATGCAATAGCAGATAGAATAGATCAATGTTATGTTAAAGGAAAAGGTTCCTTTCCCTGAAAGTGTTATAACTAAAACGGATCCATAGCCCAAAAAACTATTCTTATGACCAACACTGCCTCATCTCTCTTCCACTTTTAGGATAGTTATAAAGACTATAAAGTATTTAGTTAAACTATTAGCGAACAAAATGTTTTCAGTATCAATCCAGTTGGTAAGGAATATTCAACACCTCTGTTGGTTATAAAGTTACTACAGCTAGAAAATCAAGTTTATTTTGATATCTGCAATATTTCTACGGACTATTACGTATGGAAAGTAACTATAAGTATCAGTTTTGCCATCCTATGATACTGCTATTTTAAAGCGACACTTTCAATGAAATTATTAAACCTAAAACTGATCTACACCATACAAAAATCAAGTTCCTTTTAGAGCCGTTTATCTTCCTCTTTACTCTAAATATTTCTGTACACACTAATGGCGTCGTACCTGAAAAGCATCCGCATCTGAGCCCGCGACAACATTTACATTCAAGAAATTTGCCCTTGCAGTCATTCAAGTACTTGGCCACCTTGTTTGTGATGAGTCATAATCCCGGTATCATATCCATACTCAATGAAACTCTTACCCAGGGCACACTTAGAAAGGTGACTGCGATGAAACAGCTGATTATTTTTTTTATTCAGTTTGAATTGTCAATTCACTTGTGGTTGTTGTGGCGAAAAATACAACAAACCCAAAAGCAAAAGCAACAATAGGCAACTTTGACAGTTCACCTACTTTTTAACAAAAACAAAGTACCTGTTGTTTTTGTATTGTTGTAGTAATGCAGTCACCTTTCTAAGTGTGCCCTGCTCTTACCCCTATCGATCAAATTCCTCATTTGAAAGCAAAGTTCCCCGATTTGCAAGTACACCCATTATATGTTGCACTTTGATAACTTAGTATCCACTAGATTTCAGCTGTAGAATTCGATATTTGAAAGATATCCGCCATTCAAGATATCAAATAGAAAATCGTGCATTACGGAATCTCTCTACCTATCATCACTTTTCAAAATTTTACAGGATAGAGCTAAAAATTTGTGAAAACTCAATTTTGAATTTTTTGGTTGTTACGCCCTTTAGCATTTCAGGTGATGTTTTGTAAATATGATAACCAATCTTTTCCGCAGTATACCTACCTTTTTTTATTTCTCTATCCATCCGGCGTTAAGGCATTCATTAACTGATTTCCATATTTGCAGAGGGTCTTGCACTCACATTTTAATTATTTCTACACAAATTTTTTTTCCTTTGATGAAATAAACAAAGTTTGTTGTGTCTTCATATACATAAGTATTTAGAAAACAAAAAACTCAAATTATAGATTTAAATTGCAGCAAAACGAAAACAATTTAAATGCAAAACTTTGCAATTCTTTTTTGTATGACTTGGAATACCAAATTGCTGCAGTTATTTTTTCCATAGCTATAAAATATTTTCCCTTCTTTTGTGCAATAAAAGGCCAACCAGCACAAAACAAACATCATTTCACAGAGAAAAAAAATAAATAAAAGAAAAAAAAAAAACGTGGAAAACACATAAACGATTTGCTATGCAAATAAGATTTTTTCCTCCATATACATACATATAATTGTTTTTTGTGAACTAGTCCAAGTAATAAAGAGAACATGCATACAAAAATTTAAAAAAAAACTCAGCATTTTTTTTCTTTTGGCTGCTTTGTTAAATTGAATGCAAATCTATAGCAAAGTGTCTATGGAAACGTATGACACACGCAATATTCACATGCATTTCAGCAAATGCAAACAGACACAACTATTTCAACCTAAACACACACATGTTTTTGTATGTGTGTGTACATAAAAATATCCCAGTAGTTCTTGAAGACTTTCCCGAAATAGTGATTTTTCCTGTGTAACTTGTTACGTGACTAGTTATTTTAATATGTGCATGTCCTTTTTGATTACAATGAGACTGTGCGATAGCTGGTCCAAAGCAGTCAACGCATTGGATTCACATATCGGTTACATAGAGTCAGTTACCTTATTAGCCGCCTAAGTGGTTACTTGATGAGCTACATAACTAGTTATTTTTATATGCACAAGTGCTAAAGACATATCATAGACAGTCCTATAACCGATTGCTTGTAAACAAACCTTCCTCCACCAACTCTATAATATATTACTTCTGGTGGTAGGCGTTCAGGGTGACTACATTCTAGATTACTTAGAGACACTATCATAACTATTATGACATTTATTATAAATATCGCAACATAATTGCTATCTTCTGATTTTTATTTGTTTTGTCAGATATATTTTTCAGGCTATGATTCTTATTATTCTAGGTGGCCTGTAATTTTGGTGATCCCCACTGAAATTTTGCGGCAAAAAAATTCGCAAAATATTTTAATCCTTAAATGTCCTTTTTGAAAAGACTTTTTTTTATTTTCTCGAAAAAATGGTCAAATTGACCCCTAAAGAGAGGAGATAGAGGGTTAAGATCTTCCACACAAATAATTCCCATAAAATTCCACAATATAACTCTGACAAGAAGAATTCTCTCAGGCATTAACTTACAAAATTTTTTTCAGTTAGTATAATGGTCCCTTCGATCAAACAACTAAAATTTTACCCACTGTAAAATAAAATTCAGACCAGCTGGACTATAAGTTTATTCTACAAAAATTATCTACACAACATGCCCTTTCAGAATTAGAGGGTCGCTATTCTGTTCCAATCAAAATCTATCAATTTGTTGGATAGTGTTATTATTTACGGTATCTGAACACCAAAGTGACAATTGACTTCACACTAGGTTGAATGGTATGTCAGTATAATTATACAATCATAATTAAACTGTATAATACTTATATCAAAACAATTTGTACAAATTACTTACAAAATAAAAGCTTAAATTGACTACAAACTAGATTACTTCGAGATACTAAAACGACAATTCACTTCACGATAAGTTACAGTATACTTACTGAGTTAATGAGCAAAAACTTTTTTTTATTTAATTTTAATAATTTATTTTCGCAAATGATTTTTGGAAGTTGGTATATATATAACTAATTATGGACCGATCCCCATGAAATTAACTCATGTGATTAATGTCTATATGAAGCTTCTGTTTAGTTTTATGTGGACACCATTTATTCTTAAGAGATTAATGCTCGTTGAAGTGATTTTCGGCCTTCTATGGGAGCTATGACTAATTATGTACCGAAAAAGTTATGACCGATACAGTCCAATTTCGGTAGAACATTTTATTCAGCCAGTTTAAATAAGCTTCCAAATTTGATGGAAATATCTTCAAAATTAAATCAACTCAGAAAGTGATTCTGAGGCGGTGGTACACAATTATTTTCAGACGTAACAAATCCACTATGGTGGTGATAAACTGTGACAATATTATTTGTATAAAAACAGTATGTTTGAATTATCTAAAGTGACAACACATTCGATTTCTAGATTTCTTAGTGGTTTCAGTGACATATAACTTCATACTAGATTACCTCGGATGTTCAAAGTCACCAATGGACTTTTCTCTGCACTACAAAAAGCACATACATATCAATTTGAGTTAACCAAGTGATCAGATATTAGTGACAATTACTGCCTCTGAGGGATACAATGACTAATTGCTTAACTGCTGGGACAGTCAGGCAGTTGGTTCAAAGTAAAGTGATAGAATTCATTCCGGCAAGCTATCACAAATACATTCTGTTATACATACACACACTGTCACCCATAACCAGACAGAGGAAATTTTATGAAAGCAAATGAGCAGGAAAAGAAAGGAAAGGAAAATAAAATAAAGAAAGTATAGAAAAATGTTGCAACACAAAATAATGTGTTGCCTGATATTTGTCTGAGTATGTGTTTATGCTTGCTCACACTTAATCTTGTATGTGAGTAACCCAGCAGTTCTAGGAGACAGTACCGAACTAGTGATTTCACCCATCATTTAGGGTGGAAGCAAGTTACTTCAATAGCCACGTGACTAGTCATTTTAACACGGGCATGTCCTAAGCAGGGTGTGAATTGTCTCTTTTTGATTACAATGGGACTGTCTAATAGCTGATCCAAAGTAGGCAACGCATTGGATTCACATACTGGTTACATGACGTCAGTTACCTTACTAGCTTTGTAACTGGTTACTTGATCAGCTTATTGACTAGTTATTTTAACACGTGCATGTGCTAAGCAAGTGGTCACTTGACCCTTTTGATTACAGTATTTCTATCTGATAGTTGATCGAAAGTAGTCAACGCATCTGGTGGGCCAAATAAAGTACAGTACAAAAAAATGTTTCAAGTGACTTCACCATATGTTACTAAGAGACACTAAAGTGACTATTGACTTCATGATATCTTACATATACTTAAGCAAAGATAAAAATAAACTTTATGAGAATTATATCAACACAATTTGTATAAAACCACTTTGTACGAATTACTGACAAAACTTTTAAAGTGACTACACTCAAGATCACTTAGAGAAACTTAAGTGACAATTGTCTTCACGCTAGATCACTTGGGATGTATAAAGTAACCAATTGTCTTCTCTCTGCACTAAAAAATGCACACACGTGTCAAATGACCAAAATTTATAAATTAAAGTCAGCCAAGTGATAAGATATTTGTGACAATTACTGTCTTTAAAGGATACATAGACTACTTGCTTAACTGCTGGGAAAACACAGAATCACACACATTCATACTTACACACATACAGATGAATTCCTATACAATAATTGTAAATACCAAAAAAAAGGCCAAATAAATGTATGCATGTAGAAAAGACAGTGTTTTTACACTGCATTTCATTGGCATGCTCAGTGGAAAATATTTTTTTTTTTTTATTAAAATGATTGATACATTCTATTAGACCGTACAAAGAAACTACACACAGAAAACAAATATAGTTGTACAATGTACATGTTTACAGTAATCATTTCAAAAGTCTTACAAGTTTTTGAACAATATTATGGTCACTGTAATTATTCTTATGATTGCACTAAATGTTAGGATTCTCATGATTGTACTATATTTAAAAAAATAAATAATAAGTTCTATCGAAACATCGTCGGATAGTGGGTTTTCAATAAGTCACTCGAAATGTTATACTATATGTCCTGTTGTGATTGAAAAAGCGCTAAATGGAAAGCCATAAAACGGAAGTCATTTTGAGGTACATGTAGAAATATGCGAAAATTTTGGAATCATGAGAAGCGTTATGTTTTCTTTTAATTTCATGCACTAAACCAAATATTTGTCCTTAACAATCCATCATATTTTTTTTTTAACCGCAATTTTAGCCTCAGTTTAAACTATTATTTTTGCCAATAAAATGTTGAAATAACCCAGCAAAAAATATTCTGGATTTGGAAGCATTAAATATGATTACTGCATCTTCTACTGCTACATTAATTGCATCCTAAAATTATTGCCTTACAAAAATGATTTTGGAAGGCATACATTAGCTATTTGTATAGGTGGTGAAGAACTTAGAAAAAATCAGCGCTTCTTGTTAGGCAATCACTGGGTCTGTAAGATTATATTGCTTCTCAGCAGCTCTAAAATCTATGTGCACAATTGTTTGCACATATTTAATTCGATGAAATCAGGTTAATTTTAAAGCTGTGAAATATGCTTATTTTGGATTCCTTATGCAGAGCCTCTACGCGAGGAAACAAATATAAAAATCATGTAATCTTTCATGCGAAGTGGTAGCAGTCTACAAGTGCTCTCTGCCTTACAAACCTGCTTCCGAGGAAGCACCATTTTTTGCTGGGAAGCTCTAAATACTTACACAGTAATATTTGAGTGGTTTCTCCTATTCAAATCATCTTGAAAAAAGTTTCAAGGGTTTTAGGGTTTTCAGTCGTGGTAGTCATTCTCGTGGAATTGCCCATATGTAGTTAAGTAATGCAAAATATTTTTCTCTTAATTGAAGAACTTTAAACATAACATCTTGTCTATGTTTAGTATTATAAAATGATGATAATTGTTGTTGAATTATGTTTTCAACAACTGTGAATTTAGTAACATAAACCAACTTGTACCGATAGACATTCTATACATAATCAAAATCATGATCTTGGGCCTAAAACCCAAATAATCCACCTCATATCCCTATCCTAATAACAATTCTGAAAGCAATGGTACAAGTCACTGGCCAAATTATTCGTATGAACTTTAAGTATTTATACCCTTTACCACTATAGTGGCGAGGGTATAATGCGTTTGTGCAGATGTTTTTAAAGTCCAAAAATATTAGCCGATCGATTTGGAATCGCTTTCTGAGTCTATTAAACGATGTCCGTCTGGCTGGCTATCCATGTAAACATTGTGCGCAGAGAACAGGTCTCAATTTTGATGGTATTTGGATAAAATTTGGTACATATAATTATACCCTACACCACCATAGTGGGGAGGGTATTATGCGTTTGTGCAGATGTTTGTAACGCCCAAAAATATTAGTCTAACACCCACCTTAAAGTATACCGATCGACTTAGAATCACTTTTTGAGTCGATTAAGCGATGTCCGTCCGTCCGTCTGGTCGGCTGGCTGGCTGGCTGTCCATGTAAACCTTGTGCGCAGAGTACAGGTCGCAATTTTGAAGATATTTCGATCAAATTTGGTACACATTATTTTTTCGGCTCAAGGACCAAGCCTATTGAAACTGGCTGAAATCGGTCCACTATTTCACCTAGCCCCCATACTAATGTCCTCCCGAAATTGGACTTTATCGGTCATAAATGTTCAATTTATATATGTATCTCCAAAAATTCCGGTCCAAATAAGTTTTATATACACAAAATTCATGTCACCAAATTTTGTTACGATCGGTCCATAATTAGTCATAGTGATCGGTCCATAATTGGTCATAGCTCCCATACAACCCCACTTCCGAAAATCACTCAAAAATATAAATTATTGAAATTTTAAAAGAAAATTTTTTTTTGCTCTTTTACTTAGTGTAGGGTATTATATGGTCGGGCTTGACCGACCATACTTTCTTACTTGTTTTTTCATACAAATGTACTCCCGAAATTGGACTTTATCGGTCATAAAAGTTTAATTTATACATGTATCTACACGAGATTCGCTTCAAATAAATTATATATACGAAATTCATGTCACCAAATTTTGTTACGATCGGTCCATAATTACTTATAGCTCGCATATAAAATCGCATCCGAAATCACTTTAACTTGCATAAATCTCTTAAAAATTTTGGTATACACTCTAAATTGAACATATTTATGTTGAGCTTTCATATAGACATAAATCCAAGGACCTAATTTCATGGTGATCTGTCATTAATTGGTAATAGCTCCTATATAAGACCCACTTCCGAAAATCACTCACGAATATAAATTATTAATATTTTAAAAGAAAAATGTTTATGCTCATTTACTTAATGTAGGGTATTATATGGTCGGACTTGACCGACCATACTTTCTTACTTGTTTTTTTGATTTCCCATGGTCTATTAGTACATTTAGAGTCAACTATAAATACAGGCGATAATTGGGTATGCATCTACCAACATTTTTTTATGTTCATTTACTCATTTGTTTGTATTATTCCGCATTATTTAAAATAAATAAAAACTTTAATACTGTCATCTATTTAAATAATTAACAATAGAAAACAAAATATGTATATAAGTTTCACACCTACTAATCGAAAAGTAATTTTTTTGATTGAGTTTTTCCTACCAAATAAATACATACAAATATAGTAAATCACTTAAATAGATGATAGTTCTGGGAACCGACAGAATTCGAGAGACAATTTATTGTCTCTTTGTATAAAGCTATAGTTTCTTTATAACTAAACCTAAAAAAAGTCATAGTTTAGAATTAATAAATCTTATAAAATTCAGCAAAATTCATACAGTTTAATATCTGTCAAAAAGCAGACCTACGAACACTTCACTGTTCTTAACAGATGTTTTCGTCATAGTTTCAATTTATGTCAAACTCATAAATTTTTTACAAGTAGTAATAATAAACAGTTTTTTATACACATATACCTAAGTATAATTCGTCCTTAAATAAATGTCAAATAAACGTAAATAAATCCTTGTAATATTTATTTGCAAACAAAACGATATAAAGACATTTTATTGACAGTAGTAACTTTCCACACTCATATCTACGCAATAATAACCATATAGAGTATTTTTTTTAAGAAGATTTAAGAACAACATCAGGTAGTGACATTTTCTTATGAAAACCATATTTCTAAAACTATTTCTACCTACGTGCATAGTTCTAGACATATACATACATATAGTAATATGTCCAATGCCAATATAGATAAATATACATGACGTTTTAATACAGTCAAAAGTGGCTTTGAAAGCCTGTTAGTTTTAATATTAAATAAAATAAACAGCTACTGAAAGTGTTAAACAGTGTATGATAGTTGGGTAATTCAACAAGAATAAAAGCTACAATTGATTTGGTATTCTATATCAATTTATATCAATTTTAAATTTAAAAACTATAATGTGGACAAACTTAAAAATACATGCATGCAACGTATACAAATTACACAGGGCAACAAAATCGATAAAATTTTAAAGGATTTTTTTAACCACTACACAATTTTAATGTATTGTGGTTCCAGTAGTACAAATATGGCCCAAATTTTAAATTCTTTGGAGAGGTTTTTTTCAAAAAATTATAAATTTTTTAGATGTTTCTTTACATAATTAATGATAACTCAAAAATTTGCTATTTTCAGGTAAAAAATATATTTTTTGCTTCAATTTGTTAGTATAACTCCGAAACTACTATGCCGATTAAAATGCAATAAATAAACGGATGAAAGGTTATATAAATAAAAATCTTTCTAATATCGGACTAACCCTTTATAACAAAGCTAACAAAATTTTTAATTTCACTTAAAATAGCCATGTAGTAGCCATGATACATTAAATAGCCATGATACATCAAATATATATAGTGGTTATTCAAGCCTTTTTTCTATTGACCTATGTTATTGTATATTCCTTAATCATTTTAGGGATCTCTCCTAAAATATTTATTTTAAAGAAAACTTTATACTAGAGTTTACTATGATTTTAGGCTTGCGTTACCCTCCATTCCGTTTGTAAAATATAAAAATATTTGTCATAGAACCAAAACGTATATATATCCTGGGCCCTGAAAAGATTTTATGATGTTGTAGCAATGACCGTCCGTATGTCTGTCTATTGATAATAATTTTTCTCAAATACTCTATATTTGGTTGGTAATGAAAGTCTAGAAAATATGTTTGTGTATGACTTCACCTAGCCCCATACAAATGTCAACACCGAACTGTTTGAGCATTCATAAATATGCGTCAATCTTGATACAATTTTTGCACAAATTACTAAAAAGTACTACGAAATTATAATGTAAAGAATGGCTGATGAAATTGGACACAAAATAAGTTTTGTATAAACCTAAATCATTCTCCCAACGTTTCTGAAGATCTATCTATAATTACTGACCTTACCCCCAATATAAATCCTATATCAAAAAAATATTTTATTATCAATATATAATGATATTAACATAAATTTCGACATAAGTCATTTAAAGTTATAAAATTCTGTTCAGGCCAAAACTGCATATTGATATAACACTCTAACTTGTTTTCACACATGCATCCATACATACTTAAATATACATATGAGAAGCTGCAGAACGAAAGGCCCTTTTTAGAGAATATCATTAAAATACCAAAAAATCGATTTGTAAAAAAATCTAAAAAGTACCATTTTTCTGCTGCTCCTCATATACAAAGTATTTATAAACCATATCGCTCAGAAAGCAAAATTTCAGAAACATCAAATGCAATAAATAGATAGAAGAGGTCAAACAGCTAAAAAAAAATTAAATCGCCAAATCGCTTTCTACCGGATTGAGTAAAAACACATATGGGCAATTCCATGTCATCGTACGTGACATTTGTACGCCTATACAGTGTAATAGATTTTGCAAATATAAGAGCATCTTATAAATAATTTGGTCTTTATGTTCCATTCAGAGGGTACTATAATTTAAAAAAAAAATAATAAGTTCTTTCGAAACATTATTGTCCAAAATATCGTGCAAACTAAAGGTATTTCGTACGTGACATAAAACAGAAGTAATTTTGAGTTACACGTAGAAATATCCGAAAAATTGCGAATCGTGGGAGGCGATATGTATTCTTTTAATTTCTAAAGTTCCAAGTGATTTTGTTTTTTCAGTCGTGGTTGTCATTCTCGTGGAATTGCCCATATGGCAATATTGCTCCTCCATATCTGCTAAGCAGTTCCTTTATACAACTCTGAATTCAAAAAATTAAATTTTTGGTAAAAAAATAAAGAAAAGTAATGTTTTTTATATTTTTCATCGTTAGGATTCTAGTTATAACTAGCAATATCTAAAAATCGACTTTTTGCGAAAAAGAACATTTTTATTGTAGAAAATTAATCTCTGGGGTATCAGAAAAAGTGTTTATTCTACGACTTTTTTTCTGAATTTTTTGAAAAGATACCGCTGTTTTTATGTTACCCCACAAAATCGACTTTTTGACCCTTAAAACAAAAAAGTTTGGCTTGACAATGCTCCGCAACTTTATCCAGGAGTGTTAGGTCTACATTTTTTCTGAATGTACCAACATCCAAATAGGAGGTATTTTCTTAAATTTATAAGAAAAATGTCATTTCAACCACCTTGCGGCCATTTTTTTCAAATCCTTTCAAAAGAGGTATCTGTTATGAAGTTCCGACAAAAAGTAAGGAATCGAGACGAAAGAGTAATTAATAGTACACCGAATCTGTTTTTAAAAAAACTACGGCGTCTAACTCGAATTCAGTTGAAAAATCAAATTTGCAAATATCATCTTATATTTCACACAACGGATAAATAAGAGCTGTCTTAGTGTCCGTTTGAGGTAGCCGAATGTAACCTCCAATGAATACAAGTAATTTGGTATAAATATCCTTAACCCTTTCACGACCATAAGACTATTTGGATAAAAGAAATCTTTTTGTCTATTTAATGTGAATCAGTTAGCGCCAAAAAAAACATATTTTGAAATTAAAACAAAACAAATTTAACGGATTTACTGGAAATTTGGTAGTAAAGTGCAAATTTTCGTTCCACATACTCATGTTAATTGAATACATATCAATGCACGCAACATGAATAATGATTCTATAACTGTATGTTACAAAAATGCGCTTACCACACCTAACATATATCGCAATATAATATTTTAAATATTCTTAGCAAAAACTTTACTTAGCAAGCCAGCGAGTTATTTTATTGTAAGTTAACGATGGTTTTAACATAAACATATAAATTAGTATAATATGAACAAAAAAATTAATGGCTTTGACAGGTGGCGAACCACGGTTTTCCAGTCAAACACACTAGATAGCTGTGCTAAATGCAAAAGTTCGTTACCAACCAGTATAAAAATAAGTACCTATTCTACTAAATAAAACAAGGTGCTGGGTAATCACCACTCATTACAAAATAATGCGTGTGGTAACTAGTTGCCATTACCAAAATTCCAAAAATTTTTGCTGGGTTAGTTTTACACTTAAAACCATTTTTGCACAATTCTTGAACACAGTACCAAAATAAAACTGTAAATTTTCACAAGACAATAGAAAATAAATGCTGTAACCGAACTTGTTTTAATCTAAATAGATTAATAAGAGACACTTACTAATTAAAATTAAAATGGCAACCATTCTTTTTTTCACTATTTAGTTATTCAATATTTTTGTGTTGGGACACCGGTGTCCCCGTGGTCGTCAAAGGTTTAAGTTGAAAAAAACGTTTTTTTTATATATTGCTATCTATAGCTAATAAATATTCTAAAAGTTTGCTATTTTATTGCTAGTAGTCTCATTAATACAAAATGATTTGCTATTTTGTCAAAATTATAAACACTTAAGGTCGTTTTCATAGATTTTAAAAGAAACGTGTTTTTGCCCACATGCATTTTAAATCATCTGAATTTAAATCATTTATTAGATTCTGCATTTTATCCTTGTTTATGGCTAGCAGAACAATGTGCTCGATATTATAAAGAACTTCAAACCGATCGTTGAAGTTCTTTACTTCTATCTAATGTCGACAATGTCGTAAATATCTCTTGTCAGAGTAGTATTCTTGTTTATCGAATGGTGAATCTAAGTTTCCATACATAGTTTAATGTGACCGACGGCAATATCGTTTTTTTTTAAATCGCCGTTCGTTAGATACAGCATTCATTGAATTCATCGTTTATTAACATACTAGCTGAACCCGGTCCGCGTTGCTGGCCCTTAGAAAACATCTGTTTTATATTGCATCTCGATCTCGATTTTAATATACAGTGTCGGACAAAGTTGGTGATCCAACCTTCAATTTTAATACATGTAGTGGCATTTCGGCTGGTTCCAATGAATTCAAAAATGTATTATATACATTTCTTATTCATGAACCTAATATGCAGGAGTAAACAAAATTGTTTATCACATACCGAAAATCAAAAATCTGACTTTACACTGTTACCCAAGAGGTTTTTCTGAATATTCCGTGAAAATTTCATCAAAATCGATCCAGCCATTTTTGAGTCCATACGGAACATACATACACACATCCATTTTTATGCAATATAGGGCATTAGCGGTATAATGTAAAAACCCACAGACTGAATATAAAAAATCTGTGGGTGGAAATATAGTAATACCCGCTGCGCTATTCTGAAGATTCCCTGAAAATTTCATCAAAATCGGTCCAGCCGTTTTTTATATATATAGATGGCATTAGCGGAATAATGCAAAAAATTGATTATGCCACGCCCCTCCTCCCAAAGACCGAAAATCAAAAACTTTACATTGTTACCCGCTAGGCTATTTTGAATATTCCCTGAAAATTTCATAAAAATCGGTCCAGCCGTTTTTGAGTTCATTCAGAACATACATACATACCCACAAACATCCATTTTTATATATAGCTGGCTTAACATGCAAAGGCTCTAAGTCCACTTTTTTTAGAAATTGAGATTTTAATGCAGTAATGTACAATAAGTAAAAATACATTGATTAGAAAGAAAAAAATTGGAGTTATCTCGTTTTTTGTTGTTGTTTTGTAGTGATGAGCAAAAGCGCTTAGTCCAATTTATCACAATTGATCACAAGAAAAAACTCTAAGTCCCTATAAAAAGTACAGTTTAACCATTTCTGTCAATTGTTCAATGACATGTATTAAAACTAGTAAGAAAAAATGGTCTGTCAAGCCCAGCCATGTAATACCCTACAATAAGTAAATGAGCAAAATTATTTTTCTTTTAAAATTTAAAAAAGTTATTTTCGGAAGAGGGTCTTATTTGGAAGCTATTACTAATTATATTTGTATTGAATTTTATGTGCATACCAACATTTTTAAGAGATTTATATACCACATTTTATCGAAATGTCTTCAAAATTAATCGATTCATAAAGTGATCCTGAGTCTATCGGTATAATTAAGGTGGGTGTTAGACTATTATTTTTGGGCGTTACAAACATTCACCGTGCCGAATCTTATATAACCTTCACCAAATTGTACTTTAAAATACAAATTTTAAATATTTTTAGGTATACAAAATTAAAAAAAAAACATTTCAAAATTGTTTTTTTTTTTAAATTTAAAAAAAAAATTTTAAATTTTTTTTTTCTAAATTGTTTTTTTTCAAGTTTTTTTTAAATTTTTTTAAATTTATTAGTGAAAAACAAGTAGGGGAGCTACATTTGGCTGCGCCGAATTTTTTTTAAAAAAGTTTTTTCCAATTTTTTTTTTAATTTTTTTAAAATTTTTTTTTAATTTTTAAAATTTTTTAATATGACAAAAAAAAATTTTTTTTTTATAAAAAAAAAATCGGGTTAAAATATATTTTTCCTGATTTTGACCCATTGTAGGTCCAACTTACTATAGCCTTATATACATCGTTGCAATGGACTTTGAAATTTCTATCATTAGATACCCATATTGTCTATATTAATGACTTACGGCCATTCTCACAATGTACGATTAAAAGTTAACGTGAACTTTAACCGCTAATTTGAATTTCACAATGTACGATTAATTCTTAATTGACACTATTTAACAACAAAGTTGCTGTTAAATATAACCGAATAAATTTCGCCGGTTAGCATCTTAATTGTAAGAAATATAATAAAAGAACATGGAAAAACATTTATATTTTTGTAATATTTATAATTTTTAAATGTGTAAAGCGAAGAAAAGTAAATTTTGCACGGGGTGATCCATATACCATCCGGATATTGCACTTACAAACCAAACAACAAATGTGCACTTTTCCTTGTTGGTTTTCAGTAATTGTTGTTCAGTTTGTTCTGTAAATTTTACAGTTAGGTACCTAAATATTTTTGAGTTTTATACGTTTTTTTATTATACCACTAAGAAAACACAAATTATTATTTTTTATGCCGTCTTTTAGACAATTTTTTATATTTCAATCTTTCATTACACTATTTTTCGTAAACAAATGTATGCATTATTGCCATACTTTCTACTGAATGCTTTGGTTAAGTAATCAAATGATGGTGAAACGTAAATGGGTAACCGTTGGTTAAATGGTCCCCGTTAAACAAACCGACAGTTAGTTAATTTTCCGGTTAAAATGAAATAATCGTACATTGTGAAAATGGCCGTTAGTAATCCAGATATAAAAACTAGTAAATAAGAAATGAAATACAAGTTCTAATAAAAAGACCTAAAAAAATAAAAAATAAGCAATAGAAAAAGCTCTAAGTCCAAAAAACCGTTTATCTCGGCAGATACTTATTTTATCATTTTGCTTTTACGCACATAGAAAACAAAGAAAATGCAAAAAAAATTGCGTTTACAGAATTCAAAAATATTTACGGAAAAAAAAGTTTTAATGTTTTTTGTCTCTCCTGTAAAATTTTAAAATATGGACTTAGAGCCTTCGCATGTTAAGCCAGCAATGTATAGATTCTTGATACGTGAATTATTAGGGTGAAAATAGTATATTCAATATATCTGTAATACGTATAAAATCATATATAATTTTCAGTATTTATTGGTAAACTCCGCAAATTTTTCTTTAAGCGGTTCAATGTAACATTAAAACTAGTTTTATGTGATAACTAATTTATTTATTTTGTTCCAATGAAATAAGATTAGAAGATATATTCTAAGTACCCTCAAAAGAATAAACTACAATGTAACTAGTTCCAGATCGGTGCCATGCTAATAGTTCTAGATAGGAGTCATGCTAATGTTGCACAACATGTAAATTCTATTTTATTTCTGACTATTTTCATTCAAATTTTGCAATCTCAGCTAATAAAGTTATTGCAGAGAATAGTAAATTCACGTTATATTTTTTTTACATTTTGCTGTGCATAGTTTTTGCAATTTAAAATATTTTTTATAGAGAAAATGGCCCAAAGATAATACTGAGTGTGTATAGCTGCCACTACTACTAGAATAAAGACTGTTGCATAGAAATTTAAATGTCTAATATAAAATGATGAAATAGCTGATGATCTTTTTTGGTCAATAGAAATGTGATTCACAATAGATGGCGTATATTTTGAATGCGGTTTTTTTAAATAACATATATGTATGTCATTTAATCTCACTCATCGAAGCTCATGGTGAATGTGTTGCATCGGTTTCAGCGTACCACTGTGGGGCAGAATCTAATTTTTTTTGGAAACAAATCGACATGTAAAATTTTTCAATCAGCAGTCTTTACTGAGAAGACTTTGGTATAAAAAACATATTCCATTTTTCGAATGTGTCGCCTAGGGTGGCCCTTAATAAACGAAAGTTGGATTTTGGCCATTCTCACCCCCCAGTTTGGTGAACATTAGTAAAAAATCATCCTGAAAAAATTTTAGGTAAATCGGTTGGGGTTAAGATGTGCCGCAAGCCCTCTGAAGTTTTGAGATGCATTTACAAGGGGAAAAAATTCATTTTTTTCAGTTTTTGTAAAAATTTTGCCATTAAAAAATTACTTTTGTAATTCAATTTAAAAGAATCGAAATGTGTACGTAATTGTCGTTCTAATGAGACATAAAAAACAGAAATCGGTTAAAAAATTTTAAAGTTATTAAAAATTCGCCAGGCCATTAACGTGTCTCAGGCCACTAGAACAAGAAATGTTGGAACAAAATTAACATATTTTGAGAAATATTAAAATAAAAGCTCATTTTTACTTAAAATATGTCCATATTTACTTGTATATGAGTTTTTGTCTTCGTGGATACCGTTAACCTATTCTTAGGTATGAACAAAAAAATTTTATTTTTTTAACGGCAGTTTCAAAACTCCATTTTCAAATTTTTAAAAATTTTGTTAAACAAATTTCAGAATTTTTTGATCATCTCATTGGGATTTATTAAGAGTATAATAGGGAATTAAATCGTGAAAAAATTATGAAAATATCTCTTATAGTTTTTCCGTACCTGCGATTTAAATTTTGAAATTTTCGAGAAAAACCAATTATTTGGCAATTTTTAGGCCAATGAGCTCTATTTTCTTACTCTTATGAATTTTAAGCAAAACTTAATTAGAATATTATAGTCCAGATAATTCTAAATATACTCCGAAACTTTTACTAAAATCAAAAAACGTTAACCCTTAAATCGTGAAGGTCAAAGGTCAAATTTTTCAATATTTGGAATTTCTCTTGGAAAGATTTTGAAATGTTCGAAATGTTGTATATTTTTGGGCCGATTTTGATGAAATTTAACAAAAATATAACACAAAGCCTAGTATTTACAAAAGCAGCAGAAAAATTAAAATTAACCCTATATAGCACTTGGTGTTAAAATGACCCCAAACTTCTAAAACCATAAAAAATTATGATTTTAAAAGTTTGGTGTCATTTTAACCCCAAGTGCCATTAAGCGTTAATTTCCATTCTTGTGCTGTTATTATAAACCCTAGAGTTTATGTTATATTTTTGTTAAATTTCATCAAAATCGGCCCAAAAATATACAACATTTCGATCATTTCGAAATCTTTCCAAGAGAAATTCCAAATATTGAAAAATTTTACCTTTGACCTTCACGATTTAAGGGTTAACGTCTTCCGATTTTAGTAGAAGTTTCAGAGTATATTTTGAATTATCTGGACTATAATATTCTGAATAGGTTTTACTTAAAATTCATAAGAGTAAGGAAATAGAGCTCATTGGCCTAAAAATTGCCAAATAATTGGTTTTTCTCGAAAATTTCAAAATTTAAATCGCAGGTACGGAAAAACTATAAGAGATATTTTCATAATTTTTTCACATTTTTATTCCCTATTATACTCTTAATAAATCCCAATGAGATGATCAAAAAATTCTGAAATTTGTTTAACAAAATTTTTAAAAATTGGAAAATTGAGTTTTGAAACTGCCGTTAAAAAAATTAAATTTTTTTGTTCATACCTAAGAATAGGTTAACGGTATCCTACGAAGACAAAAACTCATATACAAGTAAATATGGACATATTTTAAGTAAAAATGAGCTTTTATTTTAATATTTCTCAAAATATGTTAATTTTGTTCCTACATTTCATGTTCTAGTGACCTGAGACACGTTAATGGCCTGGCGAATTTTTAATAACTTTAACATTTTTTGACCGATTTCTGTTTTTTATGTCTCATTAGAACGACAATTACGTACACATTTCGATTCTTTTAAATTAAATTACAAAAGTAATTTTTTAATGGCAAAATTTTTACAAAAACTGAAAAAAATGCATTTTTTCCCCTTGTAAATGCATCTCAAAACTTCAGAGGGCTTGCGGCACGTCTTAACCCCAACCGATTTACCTAAAATTTTTACAGGATGATTTTTTTGCTAATGTTCACCAAACTGGAGGGTGAGAATGGCCAAAATCCAACTTTCGTTTATTAAGGGCCACCCTAGTGTCGCCCCTATGCACTTCCTAGTTTGACCTATTTTTTATCATTATTTCAATTTTGCGCCACATGTTCTAAAATACCAAAGCTGAGATCAGATCCCCATTTATACCCAAAGTATTTTCCCAGCCCCGAAGGATTTTCGCTCCAATTTTTAGAAATTGCGGGATTCCCTTTGACCTTTTGACAAGTTTTTTACACTTTGTTATTTATAATGACAAATTTAAAAAACGTTGAAAATTTCATGGTTTTTTTTCTCCGCTCTTCTAAAATTTTGTAAAATTCGGTCACTAAGGCAGAATCATTCGATTGCCAACAAATTCGGTTGCAACTACGAATCTGCTTTTTCTGTACAGGATTCATCCAAAAGCAGTGAAGCCGAGAGAAGTTGAAAGACGATTTTGCATATCATATTTTTGCTTGAACGCTATAAAGGAAAATTGATTTTGCATCGAGTCTTACTTGCGATGAAAAGTGGATCCATTACGATAATCTGAAGTGTAAGTGAGCGTGAAGCCGGGCCAACCAGCCCAATCGACACTAAAGTCAAATATCCAGCGCTAAGGTAATTCTCTGTATTTGGAGGGACCAAAAGGATCCTATATATTTTGAACTACTGAAATCTGGACAGGTCATCACAGGGAACCTGTACCGAATGCAAAATATTCGTTTGAAGCGAGCATTAACCGAAAAATGCGCAGAATATACTGCCAGACATAAAACCGTAATATTTCATCATGACAACGCATGGCCACATATTGCAATACCTGTTAAAAAGTATCTAGAAAGAAGTGGTTGGGCAGTTTGGCTAACAAACCTAATAGTACAGACCGTGCGCCGTTCGACTATTTACTATTTACTATTTATTCGATCAATGCAGAACGCTCGCTCTGGGATACGCTTCACTATGGTACAGAGTATCTGATATTGGCTTTATTTGTTCTTGGCCCCAAAAGATGAGATGTTCTTTTGGCTTGGAATCCATATGTCGCCAGGAAGATGGCCAATGCTTTATATTGATAAATGCTTCAAAATAAAAGCTAAAAATAAAAAAAATACCGCATTTTTAAGTGATACACCCAATAATATGTAGTTTCTTTAGCAGAAACATGTCAAAATGTATTTATTTTTTTTAAGTTTTACATGTTTAGATTTTAGATATATTATTCTCTTTCAATTTTTAGGCTAAACATACCTTTTTTTATTCTGAAATCTTCTGTAGGGTACTAAAATACGACCATAATTGATTCTCAATTTAATGTCTGTGTAAACCTTCTAGGCATAAAACATGAAATTGTACTTGACTAGTGTGCTTTGTGCTCTGGTTTTATTTATGCGGTTTTTTTTAGTTTTTTTCTTACTCCAAATGTTACACTAAACCATTGATTTTCATTGAGGGACATCACTATCATCGTCATCATCACGTGGTATATTTAGTAGGTTAACATGATTCTAACTCTCACACACTCCCACCCAAAACAAAAAAAAAACAACAACATATGCCCAATCACGGACAAATATTTAGATGCATGTGTAAGGATACATGTTTATACATGTATGCATGCAGTTGTGAATATTTTTGATTTTAGCGTAGCTAACAATTTTTATTAGTGGTGAAACTGTTTGTCTGTTGTCGTCGCATTTATTTTTATTTTTTGTTTCTATTTGCCTAAATACATCTAACCAATATATCACACTAAAATTGTAATTTGATTTGCCACAAAATACAATTTAAAAAAAATAGAAACTCATGAAACACACAATGCAGCTGTGTTCTTTGGTCAGCAATGTAAAATATGTGCAAGTCTTTGATAAACAATACAGAATAATGCTGGTTTCTGTGTGTACGTGTGCGGTGATACTAATGTTGAAGTGGAAAGTAGAATCGGTTTGTAAAAATAAAAATTTAGCAAAATAATAAAATGTATTTAGGGTTTAAACTAATGGGTATGCTAGAGTTTGTATTTAGGCGAAATTTATTATATACTTGTCTTAATTTATGTGTAGAACAGATAAAGGACAACAACAGTTTAATATTTCGAATTTTTCGCCAACCATATGCCACATCTGAGCTGATGATCAGGTGTACTTAATAAAAATATTTAGCTAGAAATTTGTTTGTTCAGATGTGTAAAATGAGAGACAAGGTGGTAAAATTGTCTTGATTCTGCACTAAGGAACACAAAGCACCAATATAGCATAAATCAGTGGTATGCGTTCATATTGTTCAGGTTACGAAGACTTTCGTCAATTTACACGTACACTACCTGAATGTAAACAATAGAGCCTAAAAATACAAATATTTCATTCAGTTGCTTGATGTTGTTGCAGATATTTTATTTTTTACCCATACATGCACACAAATTAAATGCCTCTATTTGCTTACTACCGGCATAAATGATAAAGCTTTATATTTATCTATGTTATTTATTTGACAAAAACTGATGGTATCTGCTGCCGGAGATCCGTATGGTATCTGAACACGCAGTATGATAAATATTAGACAAAAATTATTGTTCTATTTCAATCTTTAACTTTAATCCATTATTTATATTTAGCCATAAAAATCTCGAATTGAAAAAAACACGAGTTACGACCTTTCTATATTAAGATAACGATATGTACGTAAGTTAGAGTGAATTATGTAATAATAATATCTAGATGGTGCTTATATGTGTTGAGCTATCTTATATGGGAGTGCATGTGTTTTACACGTGAGCGAATTCACTTAATTGTGAATAAATTCGAAAGGAATCAATCGATTTTGATGATCGATATCTCATTTTGTTCCTATTACAAGTGGCTTTGTGAGAAAGCAATAAATCTGAACAATTTCTGCCGCTTTCGATTTTTCATGATTTTTTTTTAAAACAAAAATAATAATTGCTATTTTCACGTAAAAAATATATTTTTTGTTTCAATTTGTTATTATAACTCGAAAACTACTGAGCCGATTGAAATGTAAAAATATGCACATAGCATGGGGAAAATGTTTTCAAAATTAAATCAATTGAAAGAACAACATTAACTACTCAATTTTATGTATATCAAACAAAAAAACAAAAATTTGAAAATGAGCAAATTCACTTAATTGTGAAAAAATTCGAAAAGAATTAATGGATTTTTATGATCGATAAAATTTTGTTTAAATGAGCGAATTCACTTAATTATGAAAAAATTCGAAAAGAATTAATGGATTTTTATGATCGATACTTTTTTTTTTCTATTATATGAGGCTTTGCGGTAAAGCAATAAATCTGAACAATTTCTGCTGTTTTCGATTTTACATGAGTTTTTTAAAACAAAAAATGTGCAATTTTCACGTAAAAAGTATATTTTGTGCTTCAATTTGTTATTATAAATCCGAAACTACTGAGCCGATTGAAACACAATATATAAATAAATTAAAGGTTATGTAAATCTAAACTAAGTAAATCTAAACTCTATGTTTTACTTAAACATTTTTAAAATGTTTTCCAAATCTATATAGTGGAGTCTTATCTATGTAATCCGTATTACTTATGTTCTTGTATCTATTGGGAGTTTCACTTTTGGAAGACTCAAAGAAAGATCTTTGATATTTTTCTTTACAAAATTTACAAATCAGTTTACTGACAGAGATTTGTGGGTGGCCTCAAAGAGAAACGCAAAACTAGGTAGGCTACAGCTGTGTTTTCGGATCATTTGACAATCGGTAAGCATGCAAACAGACTTCGGCTTACCTTCAAAAGTTAAAGCCACAGCTATCTCTATCGCGGAATATAAGAAATAGTTATTCACCTACTCTGTGAATGTGCAGCTTTCATTTGTTGAGATACAGATTTCTAAACGTAAATACATCTAAACATCTATTTATCTGAGACATCGGTCGCCTGAATGTGACAAGTTAGATTTAGTATTCTTATTACCTTGTACCGATAGCATTGAGTAGTTTGGTCTTCTTAAAACCGAATCATATCAATTTTACTTGATTTCTTATATTTAACGAGTAACTAAACTAAAATAATATCTGTTGCTATTTAAAAACTACATATCACCAGATTTTAATATCCATAAGTCTACTGTTCTCATAGGTATTAAACCTGGCCTTTTTCCTCTAATCATTCTACCAGGCTAACTTTTTTCAATTCCTAAGAGCTCTGTCCAGAGTTCTAATTTGCGCTAAATGTTAAATGAATCTGTTTCAATACATATCCAAGAACCATATAAGTTTACAGTAAACCATATGTAGAAAGCCCTTCTTAATCAGCTGATGAATGTCCTAGGTATTCAACTCATTAATTGTAAAGGCAGCTTTGGGACTGCTAATGAAAAACACTTAAGTCAAAATACCTGTAAGATTGGCGTCAAGCTCTAAAGTGTCGAAAACACAATATTTTATAAAATGAAACGACCATATCCAGAAAACCTTCTTGAATCACTTGATGAACATGTGTCTTAGTTGTTTAGCTCAGATGGAATATCAGTAATGTGTAATGGTAGCTTTATAACTGTAAGTGGAAGCAATATCTTTAAATATTTATTTGAGTAATCCCGTTATTTGCCATTATAAACCACCATTTGAGGTATTTTCTTCCATCGCACAGTGGCCGAAATACCCAATTTAGCGGCGTTTTGTGAATAACTTTAAAAACAAAAAATTGTGAATGAATTTTTTATTTTCTTTTTAATTTATATATATTTAAAGATAATCAATTCATTAAATTTTAAAATTTGTTTAGTTTTTTAAGTATATATATAACCAAGCCACAAAATATACATTGTGGACTTGACCCTCTCCAATCTTGACGAAATTCGGTACAAAAATTGTATTTTACATGATTAAGACAAATACAAATTTTTGGATTACTGGACCAAATGGTTCCGAAGATACCAGGTCCTGAAAAGTGAAAAAATCTTCAAAGTCTTACCCGCCGTGTGGGCGGTGGACGTGACAGATTTTAATAAAACTTTGCATGCGTTCTTCCTTTGTTTCAGAAAATCTAGACTTTTGCTTGGATAGGACAAATTTTATGCGAAAAAATCGATTTGGATTGTATGGGCAGTGGGCGTGAACGATTTTGATAAAATTTAATTTTTTTCTTAATTTAGTCCATATAATTCTCGGTGCCAAAATTCAATGGTCTACGACCACTCCTTATAGTTTTTGCACAAAAATTTATGAAGCCATATTAAAAAAAGGGTGCATTTACACTCTGCCATTTTAATTAAAAAACTCAAAACTTATCAAAAACTTGCAGCCTATATTTGAACTTGACATAGATAACAACCCATTTAAACAAACTTTGTCAACTTTTTTAATTAAAATGTAATCGCAAATCTTATTAAAAATTTAAATATTTAATTGTTTGCTGTCAACAAAATTGCTCTTGAATAAAGCAAAAAAATAGTTACTGCACTTGTTGAAACATGTGTTAAGTATGAACGCTTACAGCTGTGAGAATATTTGGAACAAAAGAAAACAGAAAAAAATCCGTTGAGGTTTAAATTTTCCAAAAAAATAAGAAAAGTTTGCCGAATTCTGAATTTTAAAATTTCGCTAAAGTGACGATAGATTGGGTATTTCGGCCACTGTGCATCGGCGAGATTTTCGGGCGAAAGCTTCCAGAATCTGTTTGTTGTTGGCTTAGATCTATGACTATATAAAACCACAATAAACAAAAAACTCATCAAGTTGGAGAAAAAAACGTATTCGGGGTTGTCATAGAATCCAATCATTGTCGGAATCGGTTTTGAAAACGACAAAAAAGTTACATTTGTCTTATGAAATCTAATGTAATTGTTTGTATAATCGATAAAGAATTTAAATCTAGATCGAATATAAAACCGATAACTCTCGATTTCGCAAGACTAACGTACTTTTTCTGTCGTTTTCAAAACCGATTCCGACAATTATTGGATTCTATGACAACCCCGATTAATGGTGTTTCATTCTCTCTTACTTACTAGTCACAGTAATCGTACTGGGCACACGAAGGCAATTTCGGCGTAAATTGCACATCATGCAGTGAGTTTGGTTTAATTAATTGGATCTTCGTGAGTATCGCGTGTATTCAGATAGTCGCAAAAAATCAAATTGAAAGGATCCTCGCCACTCATTATAAAATTTAACCGACAACGTTTGACTACGTTGCTGTTTAGAAGGACGTCAGAATATATCGGACACGACTGATGATTTATTGTCTTGTATTCTCTGCACAACTTATAGCATTTTAGGATAAAGTGAGATATGTTGGCTTCTTTGTATTTATCTATCGTTCTACAAATACATCTGAATATTTTTAAACCAAATAATTTTCATTATGTAATTAAATTAACAGTTTTATTAAACTATCACTGCTGTATTACTTTCCTAGTACTTACCTGCAAAAATCACAAAACTTATTTTCCTTAAACTTAAAAAATAATAACCTCATCTATTCCTACTTCACTTTGCATTTTTTGTGTTTGTTTAATGTTTTGTTCTGTTTGGTTAGTTTATTTACAAAAAAAAAAAAAACTTTTAAGTTCAAAGTACTCCTTGCTGTCACTTTTGTACACCTACAAACGTATTGAACACTTAAATAATTACAGATGGACTTACTGATCTATCAACCTTTTTAAATCACGGTCACTTGTCAGGTTAGTTTTTGTTTTTAGTTTCGCACATGTGACAGGTTGAAAAATTTAAAAAGAAAAAGTGCACAAACATCTGTTACTTTTTTTTAACTAACTAACTCTCTACTTCTTTTTACTTTCTTACTTACTTTTAAAGTTACATCTTTACAACTTTTCTAGCTTTCTTAATTTCTTTTTTCAACTTTATTTCACTTGTGTGTATTTAATACTTTTTTCTTCATTTATAAGTGCATGTTTAAAAAGGTATAAGATATTAAATAAATAAACTGTTCGATTGCTGGTTTTATTAAATTTCAATAGCGGTATTCACAATGTAGAGTACTTGGCCTGGTAATGCAATAAAAGAGCACAATAGCAAGAAACTTAAAACAAAATACGTTAGAAATTTAAATGTTTGTCAATAAATAGCTTTTCTGCTTTTTTTCTAGGCCATGTACTCTACATTGTGAATACCGCTAATATTTTTCTTTAGTTTTTTATTATACGAGTATATTTTTTAAAAACTAGCAAGCATATGAACAGTCCCAAAATTGCATGTTTCCCTAATGTGAGAAAATAATTTTTAAAAATGAATATTTATCGGTATTTTATGTAGCTCGGTTATTAGTGTAGCCCAGAAATTTAATTAGAATCTGGGCAATATATAATGATTTTTGAATAAGGGTATGGCATTTTTTTCTTTAAGTGAAACACAGAATAATTGGAACCACAGATCACTTATCACAAGTTGATTCAATTCATGTCAAAAATCTTCAAACATTACATCGATGCACAAATACTGTGTAAGCACACCTGCGGCTAAAAACTCACAGTCAACGATCACTACTTGTGGAGGTAGTAAAGACTTTTGAAACACATGGCAGTTTGTTGCTCTCTTATAATACATTTTTTTTTATAATTTTCAAAGACAGTAGTATGCAAATTAGCATTGACTTATGGTAAAGATTATATTTCTTATACATATTCAAATATTTCTCATTAGAGAAATTTATCATAATAAAAATATGAACCTTAACTTAAGTTTTGACATTGCCAAACCATAGAAAAGTATATGTTTAATAGAAAATTTAGTATATTCGTTTTTTCTTAATAAATTCTAGTATATTATTTTTATTCCTTTGTATATGTACTTGTATTCTATTTATAGGAAATTACATTTCAATCTTTAAAAACATAATTTAAAAACCATTTTCTTTTCTCTTTACAGATAATGAAATGCGTGATTTAAGTGTAACATTTTATGGCAGCAAATCTTCACATATACAAACCTTGAATTCTTTACTACTAATTGCAGTAGCTGCTTGTTTATGTGTAATCAATTTTAATTATTAAAAAAATTAACCCAAAGAAACAAAAACCAAAACATAACCCCCTGAAGAACATAAATGTATTATTTACAAAAAAAAAAAACATTTTTAATTAAGAATTTATTTAAATTCATCAATGAAAACTTTTTACAATCATCAAAAAACAAAAACCAACAAACAACCCCAAAAAAAAAACTGTAAACCAAAGTTTTATTATTAATTAATATACATACATACATACCTATACATAAATACCAAATGAAAACTAAATTCTCTTAAATTAGAAAGTAGCTAACAGAAAATATTATTATTTAAAGCAAAAAATTAAATCCCTAAGAAACTTGTATTTAAAATAAATGTATGTGAAGAAAATAATTCAGCAAAACCAAATGGTAATAATGGAAATATTCTTAGCTGTAAATGTAAATATATAGAATAATTTTGTGTAATTAAAATATAATATAAAAATAATATAATTTTATAAATTTTTTTAAGGGTTAAATACCACTCATAATTGTGTTTGAATAACTGTATTTTATGTATATTATGAATACGAATATGATTTATTTTATTAAAAATTTCATATTTTTTTAGTTTCTGCCTTTAAGCTATTTGTTTAAAAAGATTAACGCTTTAAATATATATAAATATAAAAAAAAACATGAACTAAATAATTAAAAAAATATATGCATTATAGACAAATTTTACTTCCATTATAATGTATATTTAGATAATATTATTAATAATTATTATAATTTGTTTATAGCAAAGAATTTTATAGTAAAATCCCAAAAATTATATAATAGTTAAGCAAAACAGTGAGTACAATTAACTCCAAAAAAAAAATTGTAATATAATATAAAAAGTTTTCATAGAATGGATTAATTTGATATTCATATGTATTTATTGTTTAAGATTAATCAAATAATTGTATTCTTTAAATTTTATGCAAAAAAGTATGCTACTTTTTTGATTTCGTTTGTCCAATTATATTCAAAATCCTAATAAGTATGCTACATATTGTAACATTAGGTTACGTATGAGTATTTTCTGATAAATATTGTATTAAATATTACTTATACGACGTGGCTCACTTAGACCGATTGCAAATTGTGTATGGATGTAAAATGCGAACGAACATTTTCTTTCTTATCTTATATTGAAAACAATAATAAAATTCAATTCAATTTGTTGTTTTCAATATAAAATAAGAAAGAAAATGTTCGCATTTAGTGAGCCAAGCCCGAAATGTCTGTTATAAACAAAATTAACCTTCATAGGGTCTTTAAATTTACTGACATTAACGATCTTCGGGTAAAATTTTACCCAAATTGAAAATAGATATTTTTCTTGTCAATTTTTTTTTAAAAAAAAAACCTAACATAAACAATCATGGCTATTCCTGTTCTCACTTTCACCATTCACCGTATTTTTGGAAGCATAATTACAACAATATTTATGTTAAATAATGTTTCGAAAATTATATAATTAATGTGCTGTTTTTCTATAGCGAACGAGTACTTTGAGTAGAAATTTAACATGTGTTTTGTTATTGTAACAAAAACAAAATACATTTAAAACGTCCACTCAAAACGCTCATTCGCTATAGAAAAACAGCACATAAGGTTAAAGAAATTACGTCTAAACATTTATAATTAGAAAAGCTGAGGAAATTACAAACTATTGTTATAATTAACCTTTCAAAATTATTTTGTTTTGAAGCAAAGTTTCGAAATTAACTAATTTTTATTTCCATTTTCAAAACCAAATTAAATTTTATCTCTTAACCATTCCGTTTTTACCATTTACCATGAATTAATTCAGAATCTTAATTCATATGTTCTTCTAATGTATTGAAATTAAGAATTCATTCTTAATGGAATTAATTCCATATTGAATGTTTTTAATAATCCTTAATTAAAATTCATTGCAAAATAGCTTAAAAAATGTATTGAATGATTAAATTTTTCTTTAATTCAACGCTATTTTGTAAATGTTTTAAAGCAAAATAAAAACAAAATATTCTAAATTAATTTGTATTAGCAAAAATTTAATTATTCAAGATTGAGTGAATTCTGTTATGAAATAATTCAACGACGAATAAATTATATTTAAATAAAGCATTGGAAACGATTTTGGGAATGGATTATGAGTTAAATAATTCGAACCTCTGCTTCAATGTAACTAAAAAGGCTACCATGAAAATTTTAGTATATTCTAGAATCTAGGTTAATGAGCCAAAAAAAAATTAAAATTTGTTACTCGACTCAAAAAAATACAATAAAATTAATGTGCTGTTTTTCTATAGCGAACGAGTACTTTGAGTGTAAATTTAACATGTGTTTTATTATTGTAACAAAAACAAAATACATGTAAAACGTCCACTCAAAGCACTCGTTCGCTATAGAAAAACGGCACATAATATTTTCCACACGCTGACGAAGCAATGAGATAAATTCTAGTATTTAACATACAGCTATCGTTTATCTAAAAATTAACATAAGACATTTCTAATCATGTTCTAACTTATACTATGAGACAAATGGTAGGGGTCAGTGATTGGCGGGAGAAGTTTTATCGGTCAAAAAAAAGTTATATCGTCCCAGCGCACAGAGGGATTTTGGTGTCAAAAAGTAAATTTTTCAAACACTCAATTTCAAAAATCAAATGATGCAGTCTTGTAGAGAAATGTTTAAAAGAATTTAATTTTATTTTTTTCCAGGGTGTTAAGCTAAAATTTACTTATATTTTTACGCAATTCGGTGGTTTATATATGTATAATTTTCCTAATAATACCATTTACCTTTTATATATTTGAAAAAATTAACATTTCTCCATAAATAAAAAAAAAATGGGGATATCATAAACCGTTAAGAAGATATGCCCAAATCTATAAGTCTCTAAAAATTATTTTATTTTTGATTTTCCATGGAAAAAACTATAGCCCCACTTTCCCCAAAGCTGTTTTTTTTTAATAAAACTAAAGTTGGGAGTGTCTTGTTTCGATTAAAAAAAAATTGTTTTGGAAGTCGAATAATAAACGAAATATCAAATAAAATCTTATTTATGTATGTGTTTCGTGGTGGGCGTTACCGATTTTATTGAAACTCGGCATGCGTTCTTCTTTTATTTCAGAAAATATATTTACCAACTTTCTAGACTTTTACTTGGATATGAAAAATTTTATGCGAAAAAATCTATTTGGATTGAGTGGGTGTGGTCGATTTTGATAAAATTTTTTTTTTCTTAGTTTTGGTCCATATAATTCTCGCTGCCAAAAAATGTATGAAGCCATCCCTCTGTGAGAATATCGCAAAGTTATATTTAAAGTTGTTAAGCTCCACACAGTCGGTAAAGCGGCATTTTTGGTTTTCCTTGAGTAGGACCTTGGAAAATGAGTTTTTCATCATTTGCTTCATTATCTATCTATCACATAAAATTATCTAATACTACAGCCAGAGAAAAAATTTAGTAGTAAATGTTTACCATAAATATTTCAGCATTTTTATAAGTTGTTTAACAATATTATGGTTACTGTAATTATGTATATGATTGCGGACACATAATATGTTTAAGTTAGCATTCACATACTTGTAGCAATCATGTATATGATTGTAGTAATTAAGTATATTTTCTTTGTTCTTAAAACCCATCAGTTTTCACATTTCTCAATATTATATTTTGGCAAACATTTATGAGAAAAATATATGTATATCTAAATTTTAGATTTAATTTAATTTAGATTCTAAAACGACTGTTTACCCGTTTTTGTCTCAATTTACACCTTAGCCGTCGAGGTCCACATGAAACCATGTTAGTTAATTTTTGTATTATATCAAAATGTGTTTAACATTTTTAGTGAAATGTATTTTTCCATTTTTATCCCTAAAGTGTTCGAATTAACAAAAGGTACCAAATCCATATTTAGTATTTTTTAATAAGTTAATTAAAAATTTGTTTATGTGCATATTGGATTAAAGTTTTTACCCGTTTTCTGACCTAATGAGTTTGAGTTGGAAATAAGCACCAGTCTGATAATATTTAAGATGCATCTAAAATTTTGTTTGTATCCTTATAAGTTTAGAGGAAAATTCCTTTCTTAGTAGATCTACATAGCGAGAGGTCAACCTGTAATCCAAATTATATGTCTCTACCTTTTGTTGTGTTGGCTGGGCGATGTTGCATCCATCAGTTACTGAATAATGTCACTCTTTTATATATCGCACTCGTTCAACAATACTGTAACTCAAAATTTTAAAATATTCAGTAGAGGGCAAAAACTGTTTGTGATTACATTTTAAGAGAATTTAAAAATCCGAATAAATCATAGTAAGCAAATTCCATTTGAAAATATATTTAAATTGTTTTTCTTTAAAATGTTTGCAATTATAGCAAAATAAATCTATTGCTATCTATATGAATTAATACCATTTTTCTGAAACTTCTCGATATTTTTTTGTACTATTTTATCAACAAAACAGTATCAACTCAAAATACAACCAAATTTAAATAAAACAATTTGATTATTTTTAACTTGAATAAAGGCTCAATTCAAAATAAAACATATTTTTATGAAAATATACGATGTATTTCCAATAAAATTTTTGTATTAACTAAAAATAATACCTTTTTGTTCATACAAGGTAGTCACTAATTATCACGAAAATGGTCTCAAATGTGGTTTTCAAGATGAAAGAGTAATCGGAATACGTTGAAATTTTTACAGTTAGGTAGATATTGATGATGTTAGTCGATTTCTTTCAAAAAGTGAATTTTTAAAAATTTTAAGATTGTTGAACGAGTGCGATATATATAGATATTCCGATATATTTCTAATTTATACTGTATTACATTTATTATTTTTTTTTTTCGATTTAAGATTTTTCATTTAAACTAATATTAAATCAAAGAGTGATTATTTATGTTTGAGATTATAAGTTAATTATTAAAACCCAAAAAAAAAAACATACCATAGAAAACATAAAAACTTAAAAAAGGAAACAATTTCAATTCATGTAAATATATTAAAACTAAATATTTAATAATAAAAACTAACAGCATTTTTTCAAACTTCAAGACCACCAATAAAAAAAACTTTAACTATAAAATAAAAACATATAAATCTAAAGATAGATGAAAATAATATTAAACCAAATATTAATTTGTGAGCAAAAGTAAAACAAAAAAAAATATATGATTATAATTTTTTTTTAATTCGTTTATTTTTCTACGCCAATAGGCATTGTGAATATATAGGAAAAAAATTGCCAATATTAATTAAAAACCAAATAAATAAGTAATATTTATAAATACAAAATTACTACTAAATACAAATATGTATAAATAATTAACAAATAAGTCTTTAATTACTAAGAACAAAAAAAAAAAGAACAAATATAAAGTTTGTTTAAAAAGTACATTAAGGCGAAACAGTTATTTACTAGAAATGATAATTGATGTGTGACATTTAATAAATATTTGAATAAAAATGAAAAGTAATTATTTGAAATTAAAACAGAAAAACTTTATAACAAAAAACCAGTTAGCTAAAACAGTGGTTTATCATAACATCATATGAATTAAAATTGAAATAATATTTATAAAAAAAACTTAAGTCACAAATTTTTATTAAGTATAATAAAGAAGATAACTAAAATGAGCAAACAAAATTTATTGAAAAAATATTATCATATTATCAAAAAAAAAAATAAGAAAATTTAAAAAAAACAAACCTACACCACACCTACACTCTCTAAACCAACCAAACTTTTATTTGTTTTCTTTTTTCAAAATAGTAACTAAAAATTAAAGAAAAAATGCATAAAATAAATTCAAAATTTAAACCAAAAATCTATGTAGCATCTAAATAAATCTATAAATATTAAGTAAATATTTATAAATATAAATATTAAAATTAATTACATATATTCTATCGACGTATATTAAAGTATGTGTTTTACAATTATTATTATTAGTAGAATTAAGTTAATACTTTGTTTATAGAAATATTATTTTGTTTATTTAAACTTTTCATTTTTAAAATGTGTTAAATTTTGTATAACGACAGCTGAATTGAGTATGATAATTTAGCTTTTCAATATTTTTGAAAATTGCAGCCATCATTTATTCATCAATATGTATGTTAAAATTACCATTATGAAAATATCTTAAACTCTACATCTGTTTATTTTGTAAAATTTTTAAGAGATGACTTCAGATCAGCAACCAGTTTAAGATATAAATTTATTAACAAACAAATTAATAAAAGAAATCATACTAAAACAAAATATAACATAAATAAATGTATTAATAAAAACCAAAATTAAAACTTTGTTTCATTACTCTTAATATCACTCTGCTACAAAATAACACTTTTTGTCAGAACTTGAAAAGTGACCTAATGGAGGTTGTAGGCCTAGGTAAGGACATACTGAAACCGTTTTCAAAGATTTTAAAACACTCTCAAAGTTTTTAATTATTTTGAAAAAACTATATTTTGGGTAGGTCGTAGGACCGTAGTACCTCTAACTCACACTTTTGTGGATAGCTAAAGAATTAGGCTTTCATAAAATGTTTGCATAAAATTTGTATTCCAAGAAATTGTGTAAGTTTTTATAAAAAGTTTCGATTTCTTTCTTATTTTTTTCGTAATTTTTCAAATTCAACAATAGTAGTTTTATTTTATTTCTATGAAACCCTATTTCTTTTTCCACAGAATTTTAAAGATAAATTTATGTCGACAAAAACGAGACATTATTTGTTAAAATCGGTTTATACTTGGAAAAGTTATTAAACTTTTTCGAAAAAAGTTCGACAAAATTTACCCTGTAAATTAAAAATTTTACAAATATTTTTTTTGTATAGTTTTTTGTTTTTTTTTTATTCATATGGGCTGGCTGAGAAAATACTAAAAAAGGATTTAATGAAAAGTTGAATAACTTTTACAATTTTCATACGATTTGAATAATTAAGCCCACGTTTTGTGGGCTTAATACATTGTTATAAATTTGTATAAGCTTCTATATCAAAATAAGCAATGAAAAGCGACTAAACTCAAAAAAGTTGATAAATTTTGTTTTTCTTTTAGAAATTCTTAACAAAAACAATACTTATAACTTACAAATGTGTAAAAAAATGCACGTCATTTTAAAACGTAATCAGTTTTCTTTCCAAACCCGTTAAAAAATTTAAAGTCGGACAAAAACTGACTAAGTTACAGACCGATAAGTTGAAGAACATCACTGAAAACGTTTTTTTTCAGAATAACTTCTGAATTTGAGGGTAATTCTGAAATTTTTTGACACAATTTGTAATGTACTCAGCAAGCCCTATAAACCACGCTATGTCGTTTTCCAAGTTTCCATCGTAGCACCGTGTATTTAAAGGCATTTCCGTTGGCGTTAGTTAGAGTGAATAGGGTAAAAAAACTTCATGAGTCTTCATATTTAATTTGACTTTTTGAATAGATAATTTGATTCAACTGCAGAAAATATTTACATATATGGGCAAAAAACAAAAACTCTTGAAACTTTTTTTCAAGATGATTTGAATAGAAGAAAATAATAAAATGTTACTATGTGAAAGTATTTAGATCATATTACAACATTTTAAAGACAAAAGTAATAGCTTAAACTGATTAGATTTAATTATACCCTACACCACCACAGTGGGGAGGGTATTATGTGTTTGTGCAGATGTTTGTAACGCCCAAAAAATTAGTCTAACACCCACCTTAAAGTATACCGATTGACTTAGAATCACTTTCTGAGTCGATTAAACGATGTCCGTCCGTCCGTCTGGTCGGCTGGCTGGCTGTCCATGTAAACCTTGTGCGCAGAGTACAGGTCGCAATTTTGAAGATATTTCGATCAACTTTGGTACATTTTATTTTTTCGGCCCAAGGACCAAGCCTGTTGAAACTGGCTGAAATCGGTCCATTATTTCACCTAGCCCCCATACAAATGTCCTTCCGAAATTGGACTTTATCGGTCATAAATGTTTAATTTATAAATGTATCTCTAATTTTAATTTTTGTGCTGTTATTATAAATACTAGACATCATGTTATACTTTTCTTGAGTTTCATCAAAATCGGACCAAAAATATATAACATTTCGCTGTTTTTCAATGAGAAATTCCAAATATTGAAAAATTTGACCTTTGACCTTCTTGATTTACGTTGACGTTTTCCGATTTTAGTAAAACTTTCAGACTGTATTTAGAATTACATGGACTATAATATTCTGAATAGCTTTTACTTAAAAATCATAAAAGTAAGGAAATTCGGCTTATTCTACAAAATATGGCCAAAAAATTAAATTAAATCGCAGGTACGGAAAAACTGTATGAGGCATTGACATAATTTTTTCACATTTTTATTCTCTATTATGTTGACAATAAATCCCCAAGGGATGATCAAAAAATTCTGAAATTTGTTTAACAAAATTTTTAAAAAATTGAAATTGGAGTTTTGAAACTGCCGTTAAAAAAAATTATTTTTTTGGTCATACCTGGGAATAGGTTAGCGGTATCCTACGAAGACAAAAACTCATATACAGTTAAATATGTATATATTTTAAGTAAAAATAAGCTCTTATTTTAATATTTCTCAAAATATGTTAATTTTGTTCATACGTTTCTTGTTCTAGTGGCCTGAGACACGTTAATGGACTGGCGATTTTTTAATAACTTTAACATTTTGTATCCAATTTTTGTGTTTTATGTCTTATTAGAACGACAATTACGTACACGTATCGATTCTTTTAAATTAAGTTGCAAAAGTAATAACTTAATGGCAAAATTTTTACAAAAACTGAAAAAATTGTATTTTTTCCCCTTGTAAATGCACCACAAAACTGAATCGCAAGTCGGCACGGGTTGCTATCAATATAGAAAGACAAAATTTCATATTTAACTATAGTTTTATAATCAAAACTTCCGAAATTCAAAAAAAAAATTTTTGGGACACTCTAATGTATAGACCCGAAGAAATTGTTTTTACAAAAAAAATAATGTCTTTTTTGGGAAAAAAACGTAAAAAATACGGCCCTTTTTACATGTTCCAACTTTGGATACGTATAACTTTTTATACAGACAAGATAATTGTTATTAAATCTTTAGAAATTTCGTCCCTCCGTAGGCCCGTCGTATCTAAAAATCTCTTCAACTAATACAGTTTTTATATAAGTATTTTGGTCTGAAAAATGAGTGATCACAGATCGAGCTCCTTTCCTTGATTAAACACTTATTGGCCAAGTTATTAGTGATTTTAGATATTTTGAGTTTTTATATAAAAAATCGATTTTTGGTCAGAAATATGAGTGATCACAGATCGAGCTCCTTTTCTTGATCCAACGCTTATTGGCCAAGTTATAAGCGAATTTAGATATTTCGAGTTTTTATATAAAAAATAGATTTTTGTTAAGAAATATGAGTGATCACAGATCGAGCTCCTTTCCTTGATTAAACACTTATTGGCCAAGTTATTAGTGATTTTAGATATTTTGAGTTTTTATATAAAAAATCGATTTTTGGTCAGAAATATGAGTGATCACAGATCGAGCTCCTTTTCTTGATCCAACGCTTATTGGCCAAGTTATAAGCGAATTTAGATATTTCGAGTTTTTATATAAAAAATAGATTTTTGTTAAGAAATATGAGTGATCACAGATCGAGCTCCTTTTCCTGATTCAACGCTTATTGGCCAAGTTATAAGTGAATTTAGATATTTTGAGTTTTTATATAAAAAATCGATTTTTGATCAGAAATATGAGTGATCACAGATCGATCTCCTTTTCTTGATCCAACGCTTATTGGCCAAGTTATTAGCGAATTTAGATATTTTGAGTTTTTATATAAAAAACTGATTTTTGGTCAGAAATATGACTGATCACAGATCGAGCTCCTTTTCCTGATTCAACGCTCATTGGCCAAGTTATTAGCGAATTTAGATATTTTGATTTTTTATATAAAAATCTATTTTTAGTCAAAAATATGATCTCAGATCGAGTTCCTTTTCTTGATTCAAAGCGTATTGGCCATGTTATTAGCGAATTTAGATATTTTGAGTTTTTATACAAAAAATCGATTTTTGTTCAGAAATATGAGTGATCACAGATCGAGCTCCTTTTCTTGATTAAACGCTTATTGGCCGAGTTATTAGCGAATTTAAGTTTTTATATAAATCACTCAGAAATATGAGTGATAACAGATCGAGCTCCTTTTCTTGATTAAACGCTTATTGGCCGAGTTATTAGCGAATTTAAGTTTTTATATAAATCACTCAGAAATATGAGTGATAACAGATCGAGCTCCTTTTCTTGATTAAACGCTTATTGGCCGAGTTATTAGCGAATTTAGATAATTTGAGTTTTTATATAAAAAATCGAATTTTGGTCTGAAATATGATTGATCACAGACCGATGTATTTTGTAGATGTATTTAATAAGTGGTCGTATAAGTGGACGTGGACAATTTTTATTTATGTAAAAACTTAAATTAGATTACTGTGATCATTTAAACAAAAAATTAGCCAAATCGATGTAGCCGTTTTCCGATTTTAGATAAATATTGGGTGTGAAAGTGGGCTATGAATATAAATCGGTCCGGCCGTACTCTACTGATGCACCAACGAATGACATTTGATTTTTATTTATATAGATTTCAGCTCATTTGGATCATAAATGGATTTTGGATCATAAAATCAGCTTTCTGGCCCCTATTAGCGCTAGATAGCTGAACAAACTCAGAAATTCGTAGCAATATCTCCAATGGTTGGCGAGATACCGAATTATTTCCAAAAAAAAAAAACGGTTCTAAACCACTGTGCATAGTGGGGAGGGTATATTGCGTTTTTGCTGATGTTTATAACGTCCAAAAATATTACACTCACTTTACAGTATACCGATCGACTTAGAATCACTTTCTGGGTCGATTAAACGATGTCCGTCCAGTGTTGGCTGTCAATGTAAACTTTGTGAGCAAAGTACAGGTCGCAATTTTGTATATATTTCGATAAAATATGATACATGGAACTTCATCGGCCCAAGCACAAATGCTATTGAAACTGGCTGAAATCGGTCCATTATTTCACCTAACCCCCATACAAATGCCCTCACGACATTGTACTTTATCGGTCATAAATGTTTAATTTATATAGGTATCGCTGCAAATAAGTTTTATATATACGGAATTCATATCACCAATTTTTATTATGATCGGTTCATAATTAGTCATAGCTCCCATATAAGACCGACTTCCAAAAAACACTTTAACGTGCATAAATCTCTCAAAAATATTGGTCTCCACATAAAATTCAATATAAATAAGTTTCATATAGATACAAAACACGCGACCTAATTTCATAGTGATCGGTACATAATAAGGCCCACTTTCGAAAATCACTCACGAATATGAATTATTGAAATTTTAAAAGAAAAACGTTTTTGCTTATTTACCTAGTGTTGGCTAGTACTTGTTTTTTTAGAACAGAATATTGTTGTTGGAGAAAAGCAAATATATTTTCAACAGGTAGTGCCATTTATCTTCAAAAAAAAAAAAATAAATGCGGTAGCATACTGTTTCCTATAAGTTTATAAGATTTCACTAAAATTAAATTATCTTAAGATTTGCCATAGATGTGAATAGGCGATGTTGTCAACTATGTATCACAAGTGAATATCTACCGCTAAGTAGCCATATCAGTTGCATCTATGAATGATACATAAAGAGACAATAAGGAGAACCACAGCAATAATAATAATAAAGACAATGATCCTTTAGAATATAAAAGCATGTGTATGTTCGCATGCACGTATTTAAGTCTGTACATAACAAGTGTTCAAGAAGAAAAACAGGCGTCATACAAAGACTTACAGGATGATACCATAAAGATGAGAACAATGATTATATGTACTTTGTACATACACATTCATATGTATTGTTTTGTTATGCGGGTATATTTGTACGTACATACATATGTATGTGTAAATGTGTGTATTAAGTCACTACAAATACAAATATATGGTAAATGTAGGTGGGTTTGTGTGTCTTTTTGTGTGTTTAAGAAATCTTATGAAACATAGTGGCTGACTATTACCATGGCAGTGGCGTCAAAACGACGAGATAAATATGATGCTTAATATGACAACATATGCACTTAAAATGATATATGATGACATCGACGAAACAATATTCTCATAACACACACATACATTACTTATCGCATACATTTAATATCAACACACATAAACACATCACCAACAACATGGCTATCCTTTTAATATCACATAGATAGACCAACAACTGCAATACAATAACAAACACATTAACCCTTCGTGTTTAAGTATGAAGTGTTCTTTAAAGACCCAGCGGTTGCTGCATCGAGTAGCAACAATTCCACTTGTATGCAAGACGACATAGAAGTGGCAAAGGAGTGCACAGATCCACAAACACAAGAGGTCAGGGAGGGAGTGAGAGTGACAATGTCATCATGATACGATAGCACAACAATCAACATAATAAGGAAGTGTTACTTATGCCTTTATAAAATGGCCTAAAGACAAAATGCATTTAAGGCAATTGCAGCAACAATAACGTCAACATCATTAACAACACACACCATCATCAGTTATGAGGCATCAGTAACAGCAAACATCAAAAACAATACACAAGTACCTTCAAACATACATATGAACATATGTAAACTAGGGTGGTCCTTGTTTTACAATTTTACTATTTTCAATGCTCCCGAGGCATAAAATTGTTCTTTGCCATCTAAAAATCAAATGCTGATTTTATTTGAAGTTTCGCGCTTTAGATAAATATAGCAATATTTTCCAAAAAAAAAAAAAAATAATTAAAAATAGTTTTTGTGTTTTATTTAGCCATAGATGTTTAAAGATAAAATATCAACATTTTCTGTGCTCGTTTATCCATTATAACTTCATACCAAAAAAATCCTACTGAAATAGGTTCATAAAACCTTGGAGCGGGATGAAAGATCTCAGGAATACTTTACATACCCTAGAATCATCATACAATTTGGTAAAAATGTTTTGTCTATATAAGTATAATGATTATATTGTTATATATGATTTATTTATTTAATTTATTTATTTAAGAATTCAATAGATTACAAGCCTTTAAGGCCAATACATCTAGGAGATAAATATGACTATATATTAAACAAATTCATAATAACAAATTTTAATATAATTTTAGTATCCTTATAAATAAGATAAATCTAATTTTAATTAAATTTTATATATAAAAAAAATTATAAAAAACCCTCCCCAATTTTGCACAAAATATCGAAGTTAAAAAAAAATTAGAATATTGATGATAAACGCTTAGATCTTTGTTTTGTTAGTAACAGCAAATATAGGACTTAAATGTATTTCTTTGAAATATTCTTAAACTCTCTAATAGATTTGTTAAAATTTCGCTATTCATTGGGAAGACAGTTGTTCTATAACCTTTTAACTCGGACCAGAAAAGATCTAGTCATATACAGAGATTAGTGCTTTGGGAATATAAGTGTGTTCGTCCTAGAAGATCTGCCAAAGTTGAATTTCTCATGCAGATATGGAGGTTTACAATACTTAACAATTTTATAAAATTGCATTATCAATCGTAATTTGATAAAACTTTCAAAATCTGAGACCATTATACTGAAAATATGTCCAGAAACATGTTCTCTAAACTTAAGATTCAAATATACCTAATAACTCGATTGAAACATATTTTCAGTTTAGCTAAATTCTGTTGAGATATCCCTGAAAATATCTCAAGGCCATAAAGAAATAAAGGAAGGCATAAGGATAATACCACTCTCTTTCTAACAGTCATAGGAAGGTATATCCCGATGCAATAAAGTTTCCTTAAAATAAAAGAAACTCTTGATATTATAAAATTAATGTGAAAAATAAAATCCAATAATGAGATACAAAGCCAACGCTCTAGTCCCTCAAATATACACGTGGTAGAACTGTATCATACGAAAAATACATGGCTTTTGTCTTGGAAGAATTTAAATGTAAATAATTAGTTTCAGACCACTCTATAATATATTTTAGATCATCATTGACAATCGATTCAAGGAAATTCAGACCAAAACCAGAATCATTTGCCAATAATTGAACATCATCCGCATATGTATAACACTTGACAAACCTTATCATATTATATATATCATTCAAGTACATTGTAAATAAAAGAGGTCCTAAAATTGATCCTTGCGGTACCCCCCTAAAAATTTCTTTTAGCGGATTCAACATATTGAAATCTTCCTGTAAGAAAAGACCAAATTAAACGGCAAGAGGAGGAATCAAAACCAAAATCACTTTCAAGTTTGCGGCAAAGAACACGATGACATATTGAGTCAAACGCCTTGTTAAAATCCAGCACGATCAACAATGAATTCAAAGAAATATCCATATTCTTCCTTATATTCTCAGTGATATCTAATACTAACCCCATAGTGTTATAACCACTCCTGAAACCAGATTGATATGGGTTTATCATGTTCCTGGAACTAATATGACTCATCATTTGTTTTCTTAAGAAGATTTCTGACACTTTAGAGCAGGCATTTAATATACTTACTGGGCGATAGTCCGAATGTGAACGTGGTAATTTTATTTTTGGTATTGGTACAACGCGACCGATTCAAGGTCAAATAAAAGTATATAACTTGACCAACCTAGTTAAAACTTGGTAATAACTTGCAATAACTCAATAACTTACCTTTGAACAACTACTACATATCATCTGCATTACATAAGTTGTCGCTTAATGACTTATTTCTAATTTGTTATATAACTGCTAACTTTCTAGTAGGGTATTCATTTGAGTAATGATGGTTCGATTAATCGAATAATTTCTTATTTCTTAATTTTTCGAACAATTTAAAAATTAACATTTTCGAAAAACGAATAAATGTACATTTTATTTAAATTTATTAAATTGCTTAACATTTTTCATAATTCCAAATTTTAAATCATCGTCACCAAGTGATATTTATGTGGAAAGGAAAATCAAAATTTCAAAAATTTTAAAAATTTGTTTTTGTTTTATATACAAATTTTTGAAATTTTGTTTTTGCTTTCTACATAAATATCACTTTGGTGACGTGATAAGTAATAATGGCTTACAACAATTTTATTGTTTCTGAAATTCGACAAATAACTAAAGATAAGTGGTCCGATAGCTCCTTCTATAATTTAAATAATACTGCATGAAGTTACAATTCTAAAAACAAGTCATTCAAAATGTTTAATTTAGAACTTGAACCAATGAAAACAAATAAGAAAGTAGAGTCGGAAAGTCAAGCCCGACCATATGATACCCTACACCAATCTAATTATGAACCAATCGTCATAAAATTAGCTGGCTTGACGTCTGTATATATGAAACCTATTTGTGTTGAATTTTATTTGAATACCAACATTTTTAAGAAACTTATACTCATTAAAAGGATTTTCGGAAGTGGGCATATGGGAGCTATGACTAATTATGGACCGATCATCACAAAATTTAGTGAGGCGAGTTCCGCTTATATAAAACTTATTTTTGCTGAATTTCGTTTAGATATCTTTATAACCAAGATATTTATGAGAGCTTAACTTTTTCAGATATTGCAATCTTGTGGTTGCTAGGAGAAATAATGGACCGAGTCTTACCAAATTCAATAGGCTTAGTCCTTAGAGCTTGTGCAAAATTTCGTCGAATTATCTTCCAAATTGCGATATTTAGTTTGATTATATGGTTTATATGGACGGACATACGGACAGACGGACATCGCTTAATAGACTCTGATCAGATGATCCTGAGCAGATTAGTATACTTTAAGGTGGGTGTTGGGACAATACTTATGCACGTTACAAACGTCAGCACTAACCCAATATATCCTCACCACTATGGTGGTGTAAAGAGCGGAACAAAATATTTGTTATTTAATAAAAAACGTGGAATGATTTTCGAATTGATTTCGAAACAGAAATTTTAGCGTCATAACACGAACATATGCTGGCGAAATATATACAGAATCGAAATTAATAATCAAGATTTAACTTAGATTAAAGTGGTGGCGAATGTGATTTTGAAACGGCCGTCGAAAGTGAAATTAAGGATGATGATATTTAGAATGATTAATTTTTAAAACGGATTTAAAAAGAAAAAACTGTGGCCTTTCCATGGTATATACATTATTTAAGTATTTTGACAAAATTTGTGTGCATTTCTTCAGCAAATATATTTTTGTTTTTATTTTTTTACCATTTTCCAACTTTGAAGAAGATTTTACGTAGTATTTTAAAAAGGAACCGTACTATTTATGCATTGATTTAAAAAGTAAGTCTATTTATGCGTAAAACACCTACACCGATGATACCACTATAAACACCTCTAAAATGTTTATGAGAGCTATGACTAGTTATGGGCCGATCATTATAAAATTTACAACAAGATTAGTCCTATCGGATAATAATTGAGACACAATTTTTCAACAAGATCGCCCAAGAACTTTGACATTTTGGCCAAAAAGGGGTTTTTTTCTCATCCATATAACTTATTACCTATTGTTCTTAGCAAAATTTGTCTCAAATATTTTAGGTAGATATTTCTTCAATCCTTCGAAAAAAAACTAAATATTTTTGAATTTTTTTTTAAAATCAAAAACTTTTTCGAAATTTTTTTCAAAATGGAACATCAAATTTTTGATTTTTTTTGCAATCTTAAGAACTTTGTTGACTTTTTTCAAAATGAAGCCTTTTTTAATTTGTTTTGATCAAAGGAAAGCTTAGGCTTTTTGCTGAAAGGGCTTTTTGGTCGTTTAGTGGGATGCGAGTGGGATATATAAGAAAATTAATGTTTTAACTCAAAAATTGTATGTCTTGAGTTTCAAAACACTTTCTTGACCGACTATACTTTCTTACTTGTTTTAATTTGAATTTTTCTGCAACATTAAATTTTTTTGAAAATAAAACCTATCTAAACCTATCCAATTTTACTCCAATTTTCAGCATTAGAGTTTCAGATGGCGAAGAACATTTTTAGGTCTTGGTAGCATCAAAAATTGGAAAAGGGCAAAATAAGGCCAACTTAATTTATTCATATTATATAGGTATATATATTTATATATATATATGTGGCATACCGTTTATTATTATTTTTCTGAACATACTACTTATAAATGATTGTAGTAGTAGTTAATGTTTGGTTTAACTCGACCTCTTGATGTGGAAAATAAAGAATGAAAATAGCAAACTTTGCTACATTTTTGCATTTGTAACTGTTATATTTGTTGTCGTTTCATAACACTTGATGCTAACAACAAGTATCAAATATCACGTACTTGTTTTTAATATTCTTATGATGCAGTATTATGAAAAGACTTATATATACCAATAAATACATTTAAATACATACCTATAAATTGAAGTTCAACAGTATGTGCACCAACCAATATAAACTTTATGATCAGGAGAAGTTTAAATATGCGCAAAAAAATAAGCTAGCTCAATCAAACTGTAACAAATACGCAAAAAAGCTTAGGAAAAATCAAAATTAAATTGTACTTCAAAATATGGCTACAAAGTACAGTATAGTGTTTCTCCAATTTTCAATATGAAATTATCTTAATCAAAAAATGGCAAAAACTTTGTAAAAAAAATAACAAAACTGATAGCCAGATAGATTAGCTATAACGTCCTATGGACCCATAATATATAGGTATTTAAGTTATGGCGTCTACAGCCAACATTAGCTACACTCATATGTATCTTCAAGTGGATAAGAAATTCAAAAGTATTATATTCTTTAAAGAGTTGTGTAATATGCACAATTATACTGGTTTCAGCAATAAATCATACTTTTACAAAAAAATGTTAAAATTTGGAAAAACATACTCTATAAAGGTTACATAAGACACCACAAACAAATGGTTCGATAAACACATTCTCTTAGAGTCATTTGGACATTTAAATTTGTATTTGATTTTATTATCAATTTCGAAAACTCCCAATTCATTTGCGACTTAAATGATGTCGGGTTTTATTGAGTCAAAATGCATTTTAACATAATTATATCTTCTTTAGACAATACAATTAAAAAACAATTGGGGGATTCAAACCGTCTGCTATTAGATCGTATTGTCATATTGTCGTAAAATATTTTTTTAGTTTAAACAAAAACTTGTGCTGCAAACAAAAAAAATGTTATTTTATGACGAACCAATAAACATAGTTCAAAAAGTCTTATTAGTTTATAACTTTTTTTGTTTGAAACCCCACAAAAATTTGTTTAAACTAAAACAATAATTTATGACATTATGACAATACGATATAATAGGAGACCGTTTGAATTCCCCAAATATTTGTTTTAAAAAAATGCATTCCTGATGCAAATGAAATTTGCAAATGCACTTTTGGAAATGTTCTCCACCTTATATTTTTATTATTTTTTTAAATACTCTTGAAATTCTATAAACAACCAAATCGCTCAATTCCGACCATAAGTAATGTGTGATTTTCAGAAGTGGGTCTTATATGGGAGCTATGACCAGTTATGGACCGATCACCATGAAATTAGATCGTATGATTTATGTCTATATGAAAATTATTTATGTTGAATTTTATGTATATTAGAGTTGATTTCAGAATTTGATTTGGGGGCATCATAATTTTTCTGAAGGTTTTTGCGCAAATAAAAATAATGGCGTCCTTTTTTTTTGAAAATTTTCACTCCTTGTGGTGGTTCAACGTACCTAAAGACGCGCATTTTGAGCACATTTTTCTGTGGAGCAAAAACTGTTGAATATATTGCAAATCTGATTTCACCAGTCGATTCTAAATCAAAAATTAATATAATTGATGTTTTTCCTTAAAAATAGGTCCAAAAACCCACGACAGGGGGCGCAAATTTCATAAAAAAATAACAAAAAGAATTTTAGTTTTTTTAAACATGCACGATGAAAAGCCATTTTAAGCTAAGCAAAACGGCACCAATATTTTCTTTCTATCACTAACCATTAAAAAGTTATGTGGCTTCAAAGTTATTTATTTAACATGAAAATAATAATTGGAAAAAAAAGTTTAGAAATTTTTTTTTGTTAGTTTGCCTTAACAAAACATTTTTAAAGCCACATAACTTTTTAACGGGCTATGATAGAAAGGAAACATGCATTTTCATCGTGCATGTTTAAAAAATCTAAAATTCTTTTTTTTATTTTTTTTATGAAATTTGCTGGATTGTGGATTTTTGAAACTATTTTTAAGGATTCAAAAAACATCAATCGTATTAATTTTTGATTCCAAATGGACTGGTGAAATCAGATTTGCAATATATTCAACCGTTTTTGCTCTACAGAAAAATGTGCTCAAAATGCGCGTCGTTAGGTGCGTTGAACCACCACAAGGACTGAAAATTTTCCAAAAAAAAAAGGACGCCATTATTTTTATTAACGCAAAAACCTTTAGAAAAATGATGATACCCTAAAAACAAATGAAGTGACCTGGTCACAAACAAACTCTAATGTATATACCAAATTTTTTAAGAGATTTATACACGTTAAATTGATTTTATAATAAAAACTTGAAAAATATCACTCTTTCATCCTGATGAAAACAATACTATCCATATTGTTTATATCCCTTGAAGTAGATGGTATCTACAAAGGGTTATTGGTGAAAATCTTATTACTTGAAGATTGATGTGAAATTAAATAATTCCATGAATTTTTCGAACGTCTTTTATCTAAAAAATATAAAATGAAGAAGAAAAATGTTATAATTAATGTAAAGTTATAACAGCAGGGACATAACAGTTATAACCAATATTGGAAAAACTCCTGAATTAATTTTTTATCAAGAATTTTTTTTTTAAAAAAAATAAAAATATTTTATAATGGTTATTAAAGACCAAAAAAATAAAAATCTTTCATAATGATTATTGAACGTTTCTAAACCACTGTGCATTATAAATAAATCTGCTTTTTAACCCACTGAACAATTTTGATCTATTGTGGTGCCAGTAGTACAAATATGGTCCAAACTTTAATTCTATGGAGAGGTTTTTTTTAAATTTTTAAGTACAATTGTGAATATTTGTTTACGTTTATCCACATAATTAATGATAACTCAAAAACGGTTAGTTTAATATTATTAAAATAAACTTAGAAAAATTAAAAATAGCCCTTAATCCGTTTATATATTATGTTTTATTAGGCTCAGTAGTTTCGGAGTTATAATAACAAATTTCACATAAAAAAATATATTTTTTATGTGAAAATAGCAATTTTTTGTTTAAAAAAAATCACGGAAAATCGAAAACGGCAGAAATTGATCAGATTTATTGCTTTATCACAAAGCCACATGTAATAGGAACAACATGAGATATCCATCATAAATATCGATGGATACATCGATGCATCAAATCTATATAGTGGTTAGTCAAGCTTTTTATGGTGTTGACCTGTGTAATTCATCAGTTTCAGTAATTGTTGCGAAACAACATATACTATTCAACTGAGTATATGAACACAATTATATCCTTCTATATAATTTTGGTATTTAACTTTTCATATCCTTATTCTGAATATTCTAGCACTAAAGATTCAGTTCTTCTGCCTAAACCTATTACTGTTTGTTACAACATTTGTTTTTCCATCTGTATAAACAGTGCAACATGAAATGTAAACTAACGCTTTTTTCAACCGTTATCACAGCATGCAACAATAACAGTTTATTAAATGGAAACTAAAATATACATTGTCGCATATTTGTGACATTTCATCTATTATTTTAAGGCTTAGGTGAGGTTTTTAGTACTTTTCGTGACAATATATTGTTTTTGTTACTTTTGCTACTAAAAATAAAATACACATTTGATAAATATTGCAAATAGCACAAAAACAAAACTTATATGTGATTTTAGATTTTATCTTATATATAAAAAGAAATGTACATTTTGATGTCACCACTAACTGCGAAAACGGGTCGACCGATTTCAACCAAAATTTCAGGGTACGTTGGGGATGGTCTGTAGATGGCTTATGAAAAGTTTGCACGAAATCGGCATAATGGTTCCGGAGATATGGCAGGACCGATTTTTATCAAATTTTCAGTGAATCTTCAGATTTTTTATTTTCGGTCTGTTGGCACAGAAGCGTGGTAAAATCAAATTTTTACATTATACCGCTAATGATTTCAAGGTAAAAAAAAAGTTTAAAAAAAATCCAAAAAAAAAATTGTTAAAAAAATATTTTTATTTTTTCATTCGAGAAATAAATGCTTTTTTCATTCCCAACCAACTACAAAAATTCGGATTGGTTGTGGGAACGTGCAATTTTGGTACCAAAAAAGGATGATGTCAACAAGATCAATGAGCGAATTAATTGAAACTGACTGGCGACAAAATGAAATACAAATCGATTGACACAGTAATGAACAAAGAACAAGCCTCAATTATTCTACTGAAACATTGAAGGTTGGATCACAGATAATGTTTCTCCGCAACAGAAACGCGCCAAAATTATGCAACGGAACACGATTGACCATCAAAAAATGTTCACCAAATTTAATTGAGGCGACAATCATCGGTGGCAGATTAAAATTTGAAGACGTAATGATTTCAAGCATACCAAAGATTTCCAATGACAAAGCATGAGGCCAATCGTTGACTATTGCTGGCTTATATTTGGAAAATTCATGTTTTGTATGTGGTTTGCTCCCGAGTAAATAAAAAAAAAAACGTATATCCCCTGTCCTTAAGATGAATTTATAAATGTAATGTCCCATTTGCATTAAATACATCCGTTTCCTTTTTTAAGGGCATATCATGCCACTGTACTTATAGATATCTGCTACAACTTTGTCAAATATAAAACCGTATTATTGTACGGGCCAGCAACGCGGACCGGGTTCAGCTAGTTATATATAAATTTTATTTTAATAAACTGAGTATCAAATCGCTCTTACAGAATGTCCATAAATATATGCTAAGAAATCACATGTCATTGCTGTCCATTTAGACCAATTCAGGTCAAACAATGTTGATAATCACCGACCTATAGCTCTCGCCATTGACGGTGATGGCCCACGTCGTTCTCAAAGAATTATGGACCGATGATGCCATTAACCCAAAATTCGACAATTGTGTTTTTCGACGTATCCATTCATCTATAAATGGCCCCCCATCGAACTTAGCACCAATTTTGATAAAACAATTTTATAATTTATATATGCAGTGCATTGAGATGGTGGAATGAGGGAGTAATGTTTGTAAACGTTTGACTTGAATTGATAAATATTATATTCCGCCGGGAATACGTTGGCAGGCAGTAGATTCCATATACGTATGTTTCGACCAAAAAATGAATTTTCCCTATAATGTATCGTGCGGTCGATACTCATATTTATAGCAAATGGGTGAGATTTTTATGATAGTCGTGTGCTCCGACGATGTTCTAAAGTATCAATAAACCGGGTAACAGTTTCTTCCCCTATAACGTCATCCGCCCTTCTTTGAGGCCGATCCAGCAGCTCTAGGGTTGACCTTGTCCTGGGGAAACCCCAGATCTCAATATGAAGTTCTCGGAGCAATCACCATCTGTTACAACCATTATAGTACTTCGACGTAGGAAACTAGAAATAAAACTAGACAATTCTACCCCGACACCGAACTAGATCAATTTCGAAACTATTTGAAATTGACCACATCCGGTCAACTGCGGTCAAATGCGATTACCTTACTCTCTTCCCCGGTTGAATGACTACTGCGGAAGCCATATTGTCTGTCATTCAGAGGTCTATTCGATTCCAAATAATTGACAAGGTGATAATTGAACATGATCTCTATAACATTCGAGAGCTCCGAACAAATTGCTATTATTTGGGGATTGGTTAGACGTTGAAAACCTTCCAACAATGGGGAAAAATTACAGATTGACGTGTAAGGTAGATATGATAGTTAATTTGATGGGACATTGATGAGGAATATTTTTTTAAACAAGTGGTGGAATACAATCCGGACCAGGGAATTTGTTCACGTTAAGTACGGATAGAACTTTTTTAATTGCCCGAGATCTGAGGAATATTTTTGGTTTAGTACAAGATATATTAGGTATCACAGGCACCGATTGATTGTAGTCGGGAACAGATGCATTTTCTGCTTCATTGTCCTGCTTAAATCTGTAAATTAATATGTAGAAAATTCCAAAAAATGTATGAGCTTGTTTCAAGGCTTCAAAACTGGTGACAGTATGTTAAATAGGACAGTAGAGTTAATGCATATAATATGAATTCATATAGATCTGAGGTCTTCCAAAATTCTATGATATAGAAAGAATATTCATTCTAGAACTTTTAAAATATTCATCTAGCTATTCTAACAATGTAAACGTTGCATATACATATTTTGTAGCTTGGACAAATTTTGGTTAGCGCCATTCTTAAAGCATTCTATCTACTAAGTAGTAACAAATTTTAGTTATAATTTTCTGTATATTTTTTTAATAAACTACTTCGTATTTACCTATCTATCATTCTTTACAATTTCTCTGTTGTTTAATTTTTATGTTTTTATTTTCTTTTCTTGTTAAACGGCAATCAACCTCTAGGGAAATGTGTCAAGATGACACAACAAAAGAAACACAACACAAACAGAATACCAAAAGTAAATACAAAAAAAAACATCTATGACGAAAGTACAAAATGAAATGAAAATACTAGAATGTGGAGCATTTTAGGTCTTAGTGATTTGAAAATTCCCTACAAAAGTACCAGTCCGAAAATGTTTACTTATATGTACATTAGGGTTATAATTTTTGTACAATTGAAAGTTTTTTAAAAACATTACCTACCATGTTTTTAAAAAACTTTCAATTGTTACTTTGTCGCTTTGTGCAGATCATTTTTTTTATTTTTCTTTTTATCCAAAAAACCTGACTCGAATTTTTATTAAAAATTTGAGTTAACGGGAAAAATCTGCGGTTTTACTATAAAAAATAAAAAAGTAATAAAAATTTGAGAAAATTTTGACTTTAAAAATTCGTTTTTGTGGGTGAGGTTTTTATACCAAAGTGACCCCAACAAAAGCTTATCGTAAATAACATAACATTTGCCATCGCATGGTGCTAGGGCAAAAATTTGGTTATAGTCCTAATGTACATACTAGAGTTGTAAATTATTTGAGTTTAATTTTGATCGAATAAAATTACATAACTTTTCAATAATTGATAGATTAATGGGCTGTTTTTCTATAGCGAACGAGTACTTTATGTGGAAATTTAACATGTGTTTTGTTATTGTAACAAAAACAAAATACATGTAAAACGTCCACTCAAAGCACTCGTTCGCTATAGAAAAACAGAACATAATTTTCAAAATAAACTCGATTATTCAACCGCACAAATGTTATTCGAATAATTTAATAAAATGTGTTTAAATCAAGAAAATGTTTAAATATTTTTGTACATTACATTATTAGTTAATAATAATGAAATAGAACATTTTATTTATAAACATTTGTTTAAGTGTTTTATGAAAAGAAGTTAACATAACTGTGGACATTATTAACATATCTGTGGATATTATTAACTTAGCTGTGAAACATACAACGTTGAATAAAATCTTTAAGTGGATCCTCGTAGAAATAAAACATTCATGAAGCTACTGGAAGGAAGATGATGCTATGTATAAAATGTGGCAGCACTTGTAGTCGGTGTTTTTAGTTTATCATAGGCGCAGTTAGAGCTAACTCCAACTACATTCTTGTATAGTGTGTAATTTAAGTATGTGGATTACTTTGAAGTATAAACGTGTATTTGTATAAAAACTCTAAGTAACTATTTAAACTGTTGTTGCGTATTCTTATATATAAAAAGAAGTGTACATTTTGATGTCACCACTAACTGCGAAAACGGGTCGACCGATTTCAACCAAAATTTTAGGGTACGTTGGGGATGGTCTGTAGATGGTTTATGTGAAGTTTGCACATGTCTGAATCGGACGACAGAGTAAGACTTTGGAGAAGGCCAAACACTGAATTGGAAAATAACAATGTAGCAAACACTGTCAAATATGGTGGAGAAGGGGTCATGTTGTGGGGTTGTATGGCTGCACCTGGTGTAGGAAACTTAGTTTTCATCGACGGTTCAATGGACAAAACAGTGTACCTTAATATTTTAAAAGAAAACCTACTACAATGTGTTCTAAAGTTAAAGCTTGGGAATATTTCTGTTATTAACAGAACAATGACCCCAAACACACAGCCCATGACGTCCGAATATGAATAGCGCATCACATTCTCCCGACTCCTACGCAATCACCTGACATGAATTCCATAGGACATCTGTGTGATAAATTGGCCGAACGTGTAGGAAAGCACCATATTATTAGTAAGACTCAACTTAAAGAAGTCCTGTTACAAGAATGGCAAAATATTGGAGCTGACGTCACCAAAAATTGGTCGATTTAATGCCAAGACGATTAAAAGAAGTCATTTAAAAGATAGGCTACAAAATATTAAACTATTAAAAAAAACTATTTTCCTATTAAAAATTAGAAACTGTGTGAATATTTTTGTCCCCTTAAAATCGAACTTCGAAACATTAGTTAAATTTTTTTTCTGAAATGTGCCAACTTATGTTTAGTTTTTCCATATATTTCAATAACTTATACGTAAATAAATATTTTTTCTGAAATCCGTACGAAAGTTGTGGCCTTCATTTAAAAAAATATGGAAGATTAAAGATAAATCTGTATGCTGTGTGAATATTTAAGTCCGGCACTGTATCTGCTACAACTTTGTCAAATGACCACCTCAGTATTTCGGGTGCGATGTCAGGTCGGGGGAGTCCGTGCTTTTTTTTGTCCGACACTGTATATTGAAATCGAGATGCAATATAAAACAGAATTATTGTAAGGGCCAGCAACGCGGACCGGGTTCAGCTAGTTTTTTAATAAATGAAGAGTTGTTAGAATTTTAAATTACTAAACTGCTTTTATTTGCAATCAAAAGTTTCCGGTTTAGTTAAAGGAAATAAACCACCGTTTTTAAAAGGTAAAAACATATTGATCGAATAATTTTTACCCTTCACTATGAGTAACAAGGGAACATAATTTTGTCATTCCGTTTGTGATAAATTATATATATTCTGCATCGTTATAAATATCGAATATGATATAGCCGTCCGTCTGTCTATTGAAATCAACTTTCCGAAGTCACCAAACAACTTCCATAAACCAAATGTAATTGAAGATTGGTTTTATAAGCATTTTGTTCTATGTAAATAAGAAGCGGTTAATTAAAGACCATTTTCATGACTGATTAATCAATATATCCGCTATAGTTCAAATTAGGTTGCTAATTTAAATCGAGAAAATAAATCCTCAAATGGCTGGCAAAAACCGCAGCTATTAAAATGTTTATACCTTTTACCAGCGTATATGTATATAAGTTTGTCATTCATTTTGTAATTTCCACATTCTTCATTTTCGACCGCACAAAGCATATATATACTGCATTGTTATAGATAATGAAGTCGATATAGCAATGTCCGTCTGTATGTTGAAATCAACTTTTCGTAGCTCCCAAATAATCAGTGTATCGGGAATTCTTCCGGCTCCGTTGCTGTTTAAAATCAACAAAATCGGCCCACAAATGGTTGAGATATAAGGAAAAAACTGGGACAACCTCGATTTTTGGCCTATTTTGGATCTATATATGGATTACTAAGTCATATCTAATGATAGATATTTTAAAGTCCATTGCAACGATTTATATAAGGCTATAGTAAATTGAACCTACAATGGGTCAAAATCGGGAAAAATATTTTATAACTCGAATTTTTTTTTATCAAAAAATAGTTTTGTCATAAATTCTTTCTCCAAAAAAAAAAAATTTAAAAATTAAAAAAAAAACTATTTTTAAAAAATAAAAACACAATTTTTCAAAAAAAAATTTAAATATTGTTTACCTAAAAATATTAAATGAAAAAGGTTTAAAGTATAATTTTGTGAAGGGTATATAATATTCGACACAGCCAATATATCACTCTTACTTGTTTATTCTTAATTTAAAATTTTGTATGCATTCGAATAACATTTACTGTTTCCCTCGATTAATCGAATAATTTGTATTCGAATGACAACCCTAGTACACACCAAATACTAAGCTATAAGCTTTAGAAAATTGGTTACTAATTTACTATTTAACTCTTTGCGGTTGGGTGGTTACTTTACTAACCACATTTTCTATAGTCTTTTAAATATGTTTATTGGCATCTATTGCCATTTTGCTAAATAATTATATTTTTTGAAGCCATCGTTTACGACTTTTTGCAAAACTTTGCATTCAATAACAAAAAGCTCAGAGTGTTTAGTGTTCATCAAATTCAGTGTTACTTTGCTATTTTGGTTGTTTGGTCAGAAAATTTAGTCAAAAATTCGATTTCAAAAAAATTTATACGAAACAAAAATTTGTTATAGTTATTTTTAATGCCAACCGTTAGTAAACAACCACTTCACTCCATAAAAAACCTTGGAATGGGGTGGTTTTTTTATGTTTTAATTTATTTTTTCTTACTTTATATATAAAATTAACCTTGATTAAAGTGAAAATGTGATTGATTTTATTTTAAACTTACACAAAAAAAAAAGCGGGGCTGAAAGAGTTAAAATAATTTGTATATGTTGTACGTCTATGCGATAAATTATAGATTCTTCTTTTAGAATAATAAACTATCACATTTTTCGAGATGATAGTAAAAACACATACTTCTTGATGATGAACCAATGCATACATTTGAACAAGTTGCATTTTGCAATACACATTTTTTAACAAATTTTAATAATCCAATGCAACGAACAAACTGAGCACACCTTTCATATTTATAGCGGCGAGATATGAAAACATGTAAACATAAGTATAAAACACATAAGTACTCGGAGCAACCTATTAAGTATTTTCTTGCTCTTAAGTTGCCATTGTTAGCAGGAGACTTGGCAAAAATATCCTGAGAATTATTTTCTACTTTTCACATTTTATTGTTTTTATGCTTACACAATATTTTTTTTTTAAAAAAGATTTAAGATGTTTTAATTGCATAAAATGCTTAAATTGAACTTTAAAGAATATCTTAGCAAAATAAAAGAAAAATTTGAGAGAAATTAGATTTTTAAATGATATACGTAGTATTATATTGTATATAAATTATAATCTCAAATCATGAAACATTTAATAAAAGTCTATAAGAAAAAAAGCTTGACTAAAAATTAAATCTACTTATTAAATATTTTGTTTTTAATATTTTATAGTTAGAAAATCAGCAAAGTACTACTGAAAACAAAACATTTTAAAACGAAAATATATTGATGTTTTTTTAATCTATACTGAAAGATAAATTCATGTTTGCATGATTTGTTTGAAAAACATAAAATTCTTAAAAAAAAACATTTGGTTTAATTTTATATGGATAAATGTCTGATTCAGAAACACGAAAGTAAAACCATTTAAAGAGATTTATATGCAAATCCCTCAATTTTAACATAATTTTTGAGTGTTTTTCATACAAAAATTTTAAAATTGTTTTTATTTCCTGTTTCTGAATCAGGCCCGTAGAGTGTTGAACAAAAATGATGATAAAACTATTTTTTTTTGGTAAAAACAAACTCGGGTTAACAAAATATTTTCCTGATTTAGACCCATTGTGAGGTGTTACTCTTAAATGTTGAGTCAAAAATAACACAGGGCAACAAAATCGAACAAATTTTAGAGGGTTTTTAAACCACTACACAGTAGTACAAATATGGTCCAAATTTTAAATTCTATGAATAGGTTTTTTTAAAAAAATTTTAAGTAAAATTGTGAATTTTTTTAAAGTTTCTCCACATAATAAATTACTCAAAAACGTTCAGTCCGATGTTATTAAAGTAAATCTAGAAAAATTTAATTTTTTGCATTTGAATCGGCTCAGTAGTTTCGGAGTTAAAATAACAAATTGAAGCAAAAAAAAAATATATTTTTTTATGTGAAAATAGCAAATTTTTTTGTTTTAAAAAAATCATGAATAATAGAAAACGGAAGAAATTGTTGAAATTTATTGCTTTATCGGAAAGGCACATGTAATAGGAACAAAATGAGATATCGATCATGAAAACCTTTTGATTCATTACGAATTTATGCACAATTAATGTGTTGTTTTTCTAATCCAAACGAGTACTTCGAGTGGAAATTTTACATTATTGCAACAAAAACAAAATACATGTAAAATTTCACTCTAAGCAGAAAACAGTACATAAGTGATTTCGATCATTTTCACAAAATTGTATGTGTTCACAAGCGTGTACTTTGAGTGGATAATTTACTTGTGTTTTGTTTTTGTTACAATAACAAATCTTGCTCAATATTTCAAAAAACTTATGCAAAAAAAAGTATGAACAAAAAATTAATCATGAAATAACGGTAAAACATAATGGTTTTTAGATATACTTTTAGTTTTAAACTTCTTTCTTGGCAAATTTAAAAAGTTTACATTGTTTTTCCAATGCTAAGAAGTACATGCAAATTCTTTGATGCTTAAAAACACATGGTCTGCTATTGTCATAATGTCCTAATATATAATAATAGTTGTTGTTGTGTTTTAGACATAAAAAATATTATTTTATGTCAAAATAATAAACATAGTTCAAACAGTGTCATTAGTCTAGAACTTTTTTGTTTTAAACACAACAAAAATTTGTTTAAACTATCGAAATATATTACGACATTATGGACCCAATTTAGATACAATAAACGAAAACAAATTTAAAATTTTTGTATGAAAATCACTCAGTCTTTAATTAATTTTTGGGTGTTTTTCGTACAAAAATTTTAAAATTGTTTTCCTTTCGTGTTTCTGAATCAGTTCATATGACAATATGACCAAATAGTAGACCGTGTGATTACACCAATTGTATTAAATAAATAAAATTCAAATAATTGTATACAAAATCATAACATTTATTTACATGTATTTTTTATTTACATGATTTTTTCAGCATGTTGGAACTTGTTACTACAAAACCACAGTATAAATATTCAACAAAATTCACACACTCAAACTAAACAAAAATCACTAAATTATGAATAACTATGCATGACAAACTAACTTTTCACTGCATGCAACTGTAAAATACACAAATTTACTTGCACTGGTATTTATGCAGCAGTATGTACCTTAGGGTGGCGCTTAATAAACAAAAGTTGGATATTTGTAAGTCTCACAATGGTAAAAAAATCATCCTGAAAAAAATTTAGGTAAATCGGTTGGGGTTAAGCAAGCCATCTGAAGTTTTGAGATGCATTTACAAGCGGAAAAAATTTAATTTTTTCAGTTTTTGTAAAAATTTTGACATTAAAAAATTAATTTTGCAATTAGTTTAAAAGAATAGAAATTTGTACGTAATTTTCGTTCTAATGATTCACTTGTATGTGAGCTTTTCGGTTAAAGCACATCTTAACCCCAACCAATTTAACTAAAATTTTTTTAGGATAATTTTAGAAATTGTTCAAGTTCAAATATTGTCTTCTTCAGTACAAATCGCATTTCAAAATAACTGCAGTTTTCCAACGATTGATAAATTACACTCTGCTACAAAATAACACTTTTTGTTAGTACTTGAAAAACCACATAATGGAGGTTGTAGGCCTAGGTGAGGACATACTAAAACCGTTTTCAAAGATTTTGAAACACCCTCAACTCACCTATACTCACACATTATTAGACCGATTTGAAAATTTTAAACAAATATGGATAGGCTTAGAATTCGTCTTTCATAAATTGTATGCATAAAATCTGTATTCTAAGAAACTGTGTAAGTTTTTATAAATAGTTTCGCTATCTTTTTTATTTCCTTCGTAATTTTTCAAATTCAACAATAGTTATTTTAATTTTCTTTTAGATATTCATAACAAAAACAATACTTATAACCATGATTCAAATATACAACGTTACTCCACTTCTCTGTCACAAAAATATTTTTGAAGTTTTTAAGAAATTTTTAATTTTAATGTGTAATTTATATTAATTCATAAAAGATACATATTTAATGAAATTATTTGTTTCTTTTGTTAACCAACCAGATTTTGTAAAATCAAAAACATTGTGAAACCGAACATTTAAATTGACCTTAGAAAATATTGCTTCGTATATACATGTTGAAATAAACGTTCGAATAAAAAAAAGTCGGCCAAATTAATGCAGCCATTCTGCCATTACATACATGGACCATTTCATTATACCCTACACCACCATATTGGGGAGCAGATGTTTGTAACGCCCAAAAATATTAGTCTAACACCCACATTAAAGTATACCGATCGACTTATAATCACTTTCTGAGTCGTCTAAACGATGTCCGTCCGAAAATAATTTGGACTACTGGTCCCATTTTGGCATGACTTGGACATAATGCTTCTTGAAAATCTTCATGCATATCTGGGAGGGTTATAATTTTGTTTTTTTATATCAAACACTAATTGATGAAAATTTGGCATTAATCAATAAATGTAAAAACTTATGAGAAGTTTATCAAATATTTCAATAATAGAAATATTTCAGCAATAAAATTTCATAAATTCTTACATTCAGGACTTAACTAATGTTAGTAAACTTTAAAGAACTCAAAGCATTTATTTTAAGAAACAAAATTCTCAGTATATCTCCTTAATATTTTCCACAAAAAGCTAGTATTTATATACAAGCAACAGTAGTATGAAGTCTGAAAAAAAAGTGAGTATTTATTTGTATTTACCAAACTTGCAACAATGACGACTGCACCAAATACTTTGTTGAAATTTTAAAAAGTTCTTTAGATTTCAGCACCAACAAATAAATCCGACAACATGTGTTTAGTTACATATATATGCTGTGTGTCAAAAACAACGTATGTACACAAAATTTGGTGTTAAAGAACTTAGTACATAAAACAAAATGAATTACATTTTTCTTTACATGCATATAACAATTGCTAGAAATAAAAGCACTTAAACTATTCATTCACAAAAAATTACAACTTTTAAATGTTGATAAATGTTGTCTTGTTAAATTTGTATTTTTTTTTTTTTTTTGAGAATGTTATAAACAAACAAATATTTGTAAAAAATTGATGTCTAAGGTGTCATTTCGTAGCCTCAAATATTATTATTTTGGGTGACATACATATGTATCTCCATGAATATTATGATGCTTCTAACTATGCACAGAGCGGCAGAATAAATATGTTTTGGAAAATAATCGGTCATTACTAATTGGCTGATACGATTGGGTCAGAATCAAAATTTTTAGCTAAGGACTATTCGAGTTTAAGTTATTAAAATACTACAGGGATGGCACTATATGGGTTCAAAGTTGGATACCTTCGACATGTAAAATTTTTAAATTTTTAATTTTTTAGTCCGTTTTTTTAAAAAATATAAGTCGTACTTTTGGACCGAATGGACTCGAATTTTTATTGTTAGTTAGACAACTAAATTACCAATAATATACAAATGATTTCAGAGCAATATCAATTATGGACGCAAAAATAAACGATTTTCAATTTAAAAATTTTTTGGGCGAAAATGTTACTTAACACATATAACAATATACGGAGAACATTTTGGTATAAAAAACATGTCCTATTTTTCAAATATGTCGCCCATACACCCTTCGAAATTTGACCCAATTTTTATCAAAATTTCACACATGTTCAGCCTCAAAGAAAATGTACCCTATGCACGCAGAGAAAAAACATGGTTGGACATGGTTACGACAACTATACTATATTCTCCGTTACAATATATTGTTGTCGTAAACATATAATTATTGTCTTAATTTAATTTCAACAATATTATAGTTACTGTAAACGTTTATATTTTCATCGCAATTATAAATATGAATATGGCAATTATAAATATGAATAATGATAATTAGGTAAACATATTATTTTTATGTACAACCATTAAATGTTAAGTTTATATACGCGTAGTCATAATATGTTTAAGATGTTAACAGAATATGTTTACAACAACTAAATAATAATAAATGTAGTCATAATATGTTTAACATGCAAACAAAATATGTTTACTTTTAATTGTCTGTTTTCCCACCATTTGTGAGTGTTGGTGTTTGTCTAAACTATGTTATTTTTACAAGTAAATTTTGAGTGTCTGTAATTCCCATTCGCTCTATAGTTTTATTTGTATATTATCTTTAACTTTCCTAGAGCGAATAACAATAAATTTGATTTAATCAGTAATATTTTAATTGTGAATTTAGCACTTTAAAACTAAAACCTATTAAAATTTTGTATTTCCAAAAATAAATTTTAATAATAATATGATTATATTATATCATAATATGATTTAATTGTATCATAATATGATTTAATTGGGTCATAAATATGATGACTTTGGGTCATATTATGATTGATTTTTATCATAATTTGATTATTTCAGAACATATTATGATATTTTATGATACTAATAATGATCATAATATGTTTTGGACTACAAACAAAAATCTGATCATAATATGTTGCTCTTAGTTTATGGTTACCACAACCATGTTTTTTCTCTGCGTGTGGGCAGAATTGTAAAAATACCATTTTTGGGACTTTCGCTCCTATTTTAAGAACTCCGGGATTCCGTTTGACATTTTGACGAGTTTTTTTAAACCGTGTTATTTAGAATGACAAATATAAAATAAAAAGTTGTTCATTGAGTTTTGTTAATAAATATAGATTTTATTACATATGAGGAATTCCACGAGAATCGCTACCACGACTGAAAACACAAAAACCCTTGAAACTTTTTTTCAAGATGATTTGAATAGAAGAAAATAATAAAATGTTACTATGTGAAAGTATTTAGATCATATTACAACATTTTAAAGACAAAAATAACTGTTTAAACTGATTTTAATTAAATTTTTTAATGTTTTAGGTATGTCTTAGGCTAAAATTGTGGCGAAAGCTAGGCTCCCAATTAGCTTGTAGTATGAAATGAATTTGACTCTGATTGTTTTTTTGCTATTGTCAAATTGTTTATTGAAACCGAACGTATATTTTCTATTCACTTTTTTAGTTTTTGTATACATAGATTTACAGAATATATATTGTTTTATTATAAGAGAAAAATCTATCACGTACGGTATGTCACGTACGATATTAAATTTTATTTATTATAAAATCATCTAAAGATTGTTTTTATTTAAATATGTAAAGGAAAAATTTAAAAAAATTTAAAAAACGAAACCAGAATATCAATATTTAAAAAATTATTAAAGGAATATATTTTGCAACATATTAGTGAACAATTAATGTAAATGATCTCAAATTGTTAAAGTTTTTTTTTTATTTTTTGTTATAATTCTTAAACACATTTTTATAAACATATATAAATTTTAAGTATTAATATAATTTGCCAACTTGCCTCAACAATGCCTTTAAGGCGCTGAGGCTAACTTATTGTAATGAAATTGAATTGAAAATAAAATTTATATAAAAAAAAAAAAAAAAAAAAAAAAAATATTTCGTTTAGTGTAAGAAATTAAAAGAAAACATAAATCCTCTCACGATTCGAATATTTTCGCATATTTCTACATGTACCTCAAAATGAGTTCCGTTTTATGTCACGTACAATATACCCTTATTTCGCTAAATATTTTGGACCACAATATTTCGAAAGAACTTTTTATTATTTTAAAATATATTACCCTCTGAATGGAACATAAAGACCAAATTATTTTTCAGATACTCTTATTTTTGCAAAATCTATTCCACTCTATATTCATACAAATGTCACGTACGATGATATGGAATTGCCCATATTGCATATTTATTGAGTTTCTAAAACTAAAAATTGTATGAAAATTTTAATATAGCAAATATTAGGAACAATTTGATCCACATTTTTTCCCAGCTAATTTTTTTGTTTAGATAAGTTAATTTTTGGTCTTACAAAAAAAAATTCGAGTCAATATCTCAATTAAATTCAAAAAACTTCCACTTAAAGCTGCAAAATTATTTCACTTTTTTAGAAGGATTTTTATTCATAGCATTACAAATTCAGAATTTCAAATACGAACTTATAATTTTTTTTTTATTTTTGCATACATTTTCTTATATAAAAATTGAACGAGGCAAAATTAGTATATTCTACTAATTATGGTAGGAAATTTTAAACTAAAGATTTTGGTGTAAATAACAGTAGCATTCTGTTAAAAAAAAACTTCAGTTTTAGTTGAAATGACTAAAGTTGTTTATATGTAAATTTGCCTCGTTCAATTTTTATATAAGAAGAGGTAAGCAAAAATGAAAAAAAAAATATTATTTCATATTAGAAAATCTAAATTTGTAAGGCTATGAATAAAAAACCATTGAACAAAATGGCAATGTTGCTTTAAAAAAAAATATTGTGGATATTTAATAAGCTTTCTAATGCATTAATTAGGTTCAAATCCGTTTAGAAACTGCTCTGAAAAGTATCTAGAGAGAAGATCATGTTTCCAATTATGTTTCTTGAATTGCAATGGAAATATGAATAAGAAAATAACTAAACTTCACATGAATTATAAAAAATTCTATAAAATAAGTTTCACTAATTAATTGGAATACACCAATACCCCGGTTTGCGTCGCTAATTGGGACCGGAGAAATACGTCGCAAACCGAAGCATTAGACTTTAACGTCAAATCCCCTTTTACTATAATCGAAGCGCTAATGACGCAACTTCGAAATTACAGAAATTTGAAAAAGACGCAACTTCGAAACGAAGTACATATTTCATTTTTTTTAATATTTAACTAATTATTGCACTAATTTTACACTTTTGTAAAAAAAAACTTTATTTACTGGCACACGTTAAAAAAAATTTCAATTATAAATATAACTTAATTTTAACACATAATTAATTAATAAAACTTTATAAATAACTAGCCTAAATCGCTGCGCTTCGCTACCCCCATCCTAGTAAAATAAAAAATAAGAAATGATTTTATACAATATTAAAGAATTTAAATACTTAATACCGGCATTTTTTGTTAGTTTTTTATTGTATACCATGTTTTTGCTGTTGAAACTATAAAAAATAATCTTGCATAATCATAATCTCAAGATATTTACAAATAATTTTTTTCTTTTGTATGGCAGGTTACTCACCCCCTTTTCCGATCCCACCAATTTTCCGTTAAACCTCATGCAGTGATAAGAAATTGAATCGTGTAAAGTTTCAAGACTTTCACAACTATAGTACTCCAGATATTAGAAAATAATTATTTACTTCTTATGATAGGTACCACGCAGGCAAAAATGTCTGCAGGCAAAATAATAAATAACCGGAGTTGTAGTTAAGGTGGTGACCACAGGGGTGCTCTTCTGACCACAACTGCAAATTACTAGCCAAACCACTGCCTTTTTATAAGATTTATCAATTTTTGTACATATAAAATCCGGTTAACTGTAAAACCGGATGTTCTTCGTAAATTTGGGCTTTGTGAACCGGATAATCTGTTTACCCGGTTTTTATCATACGGTTAACCGTATGGTAAAACAGTACCGTGAAATAGCTCCCAAAATGAAATAACTCCCTATGAAATAATTCACGTCAAAAATGAAAAATGAAATTATTACCAAAGGGTAAAATGAAATTACTCCCAATAATCGGCGGTTTCATAATTTTAAAAATATTACTCCCAAAAAAGCAAAATAGAAATGAAATAATTCCCAATCTGAAGCAATTTATTTATGTAATCTAAAATAAGGAACTTCAGAACTTCTTCGCTTACCAAAAATTTTTTGCATTGCGGGCATATGGCGTAGCACAAAGTTTTACTCCTCTGGGATGTGTCAAAAACTGGCTTCACTTAGAAAAGTTTTTTGCATTGCTGGCCTTCGGCCGGGCTCTAAAGTTTTCTCCTTTTTTTCGCTCTGAAAAGTTTTTTGCATTGCCGCCCTTCAGCAGGACTCTAAGGTTTTCTCCTCCGGGGTGTATCAAAATCTGGCTTGGCTCAGAAAAGATTTCTTTCATTGCAGAAAGGTTTTATAATATTTCAGAAAACCGATTTCATTTCACACCAGATTAAGAAATCGTTGCAACCTGACAAAGGCCGACGATGTAAAAAGAATATTTTCTGAGCGAAGCCGATTTTTGATTCACCCCAGAGGAAAAAGCCATTGTGCCCGGCCAAAGGCCGGCAATGCAAAAAACTTTTCTGATTGAAGCCAGTTTTTGATATTTATGGGTTCTGCTTTTGCAAAGTAGAACCCAATAAAAATTAAATAACTCCTAATTCCCAAAATAAAATTAAATAAAAACCAACAAAAAATTCATTGGGAGTTGTTTCATTGGGAGTTATTGCATTATGAAATAACTTCCTATGCGTTAGGAATTGTTTCCTAAGTTGTATGAAAAATTTGTTGGGTGTTATTTCATTTGGGAGTTATTTCACGGTACCTGATAAAACTAGTTGGCTTTTTTTTCAAAAACCAACTACAGCATTTTTCATTGAAATTGAGAAAATTTCAAATGAAATTGAGAATTTCAAATTGAAATTGAGAAAATTCCAAATGAAATTGAGAATTTTCATTTTAAATTGAGAAAATTCTAAATGAAATTGAGAATTTCCATTTCAGATTGAGAAAATTCCAAATGAGATTGAGAATTTCCATTTTAAATTGAGAAAATTTCAATTGAAATTGAGAATTTCCATTTGAAATTGAGAATTTCCATTTGAAATTGAGAAAATTCCAAATGAAATTGAGATATTCAGTTTTAAATTGAGAAAATTCCAAATGAAATTGAGAAATTCAAATTGAAATTTAGAAAATTACAAATGAAATTGGGAAAATTCCAATTGAAATTGAGAAAATTCCAAATGAAATTGGGAAAATACTAAATAAAATTGAGAAATATTATATAAATTATTTTAAACTAAAAATAACCAAATTAACGATTATATCAAATGTGGAAAGATGTGGTGGTCTGGGTAGAGTGACCAATTTCACTTTATTTTGTCGTAGAAAACATGGTTGGTCTTGTATTGGATCCCGAACAGTTCTTTTGATACCTACTTCCCGTGGCCCCGACATAGGTGCAATTGCTACCGCAGGCATTATTCAAATGGGTCAAAATATAACGAATGGGTTAAAAGTGTTGATAGCAAGAGGTGGGTAATCAGTTATCTGAACTCGTTTTGGTATGTGACAATGCCCCTTGCCACAATCGTTTATGTGAAATTTTCGACAACTCTCCAGCAACACTTTTAACATTGAGTCCCTATTCACCAATGCTTAACCCTATTGAAATAATTTGGTCCAAAATCAAAAATATTGTGAAGTAATAGATGAATATACCAACCGTAAATCCTTCAAATTTAGGAGAGCAGAGGATTTTATATCTTCAAGAATTAATTAACGATTCCAAGTCCTATATAACTATGTACTGGAGATTGAAGTAAAGCTATACAACATACAACATCATTCCACCAAAGCGCTTTGGAATTGCAAGATATGCCTGTTGGTCAATAAGACTATGTACATATATGTTTTGTTTAATTTATATTATAATAATTATTTACGTAGAGTAAAATAAAATGTTCTCAATTTCATTTGGAATGTTCTTAATTTCAATTAGAATTTTCCCAATTTCATTTGGAATTTTCTCAATTTCAAATGGAAATTCCCAATTTCAATTGGAATTTTCTCAATTTGAAATGGAAATTTTCAATTTCAATTGGAATTTTCTCAATTTGAAATGGAAATTCTCAATTTAATTTGGAATTTTCTCAATTTGAACTGGAATTTCTCAATTTCATTTGGAATTTTCTCAAATTGAAATGGAATTTCTTAATTTCATTTGGAATTTTCTCAATTTAAAATGGAAATTCTCAATTTCAATTGGAATTTTCTCAATTTGAAATGGAAATTCTCAATTTCATTTGGAATTTTCTCAATTTAAAATGGAAATTCTCAATTTCATTTGGAATTTTCTCAATATCATGTATAATGTTCTCAATTTCAATGAAAAATGGTGTAGTTTTCGTTTTGGTGTAAATACTAGGGTATTCATTCGACTAATGATCGAATTAATCGAATTATTTCTTACGAATAATTATTTGAACAATTTAAAAATGGCCATTTTCGAATAACGAATAATTAGAACAATTTTATGTAGAATAATCGAATAAAACGAATAAATGTTCATATATATTTAAATTTATTAAATTTCTTAAAATTTTTCATAATTCCAAATTTAAATAAGTAATAATGACTCACAAAAATTGTATTGTTTCTGAAATTCGACAAATAACTAAAGACAAGGGGACTTCCGGTCACTGTAGATGAGTGTTGCGATATATTGATTCCTATGGTTCCAAGTTGGAACAAAGGGCCGTAACGAAAGTCTTCCATCGGGATCTGTCCTGTGCCATTAGTTTAATCTCAGACCAAGTTTTTCCTGTTCTGCTAGTTTCGGATTCTAATTGCCTTCTCCAAGTGTTAGCGGGTCTTCCTCTTCTTCTGCTGCCTTGAGGGTTCCAGTCAATTGCCATCTTTGATATATCATCATGAGGTCTTCTCAAAATATGGCCAACCCAGCTCCATTTCCTCCTTGCAATTTCCATGCGGATTGGTGTTTCGTCTGCTATTTGCCAGAGGTCTCTGTTGGAAACTACGTTCGGCCAAAATATTCGCAATATTTTGCGCAAGCAGCGGTTAATAAATAATTGCAGGGATTGTATGTCGCTTGCAGTACAGTTCCAGGACTCACATCCGTATAGCGGGGTGGAGCGAAAATGCAATAACAAAATATCATTACGTGAGCCGCCTGTGGTGGATATGATACTACCTAAGTAGCAGAAAGATTGCACATCCTCGAGCTCTATGTTGTTGACCTTGAATTTAGAGAGATTAATTGCATTGATGCGTAGAACCTTAGTTTTGTCGAAGTTAATATGAAGGCCTACACCTGATGCCAGCTGATGTATCTGATCCAATTTGGCTGATATGTCGCTGTAGTTGTGTGCGAGCAGGCAAATATCATCAGCATAATCAACATCTTCCAGTCGACCATTCATACCCCATGTAATGCCTCTTCTAATGCGGGTGGATTGCTGCATAATTGAGTCCAATACAATATTGAATAACAGCGGACTGTCGTACACCAGTGCTTACACCAATGGGATTGCCTAACATGCGTTCATTCAGTACTCGACTTGTTGAGTTGCCATACAGAGCTCTGATAAGGTCGATTAGCTCAGGTGGAATTCCTTTAGATCGAAGTGCGTGCCAAATAGCCTGATGGTGGATAGTATCAAATGCTTTGGCAAAGTCGATGAATATGAGATATAGTGGAGATCAGCATTCTACCGACTGTTCCACTATGATCCGTAGGCTATTTATATGATCGGTGCAAGATCGGTGTGGTCTGAAACCAGCTTGCTCATTGCGATAGCTCTTACTATAAATATATAAATATATTACTGCAAGAAGTTACAATTCTAAAAACAAATCTTTCAAAATGTTTAACTTAGAACTTAAACCAATGAAAATAAAAGGTACGGAATAAAATATTTGTTATTTAGTTGGCGAAATATTTGAAGAATCGCAATTAATAATCAAAATATTAACTTAGATTAAAGTGGAATTGAATGTGATTTTGAAACGGTCGTCGAAAGTGATATTGAGGATGACATTTATAATGATTACATTGAAATAGATGAAAGCAATGATCTTAAAATATATATATATAAGTGATGTTATTAACCGCTTACGTAAATGTTGTAAAATATTTAATAAATCGAATGATAAACATAAATATTGCAAACATATGTTTTGTTGCAAGATAAATATGGAACTATTCAAACTATTGACAGATTCCCTTTATTATGTAATTCCCAAAGACCACTTTATTAAGCAAAGATTCGGCAACGCACAGTGGGGGAACCCTGGCCCCGCTCCTGGTGGAGCCAAGAGGTTCAAATTCAAAACTTAATCTCGACAGCACTTCCTCTTGGGCATGTGAAATTTCATTAAAATCGGACTAAGCGTTTAGAAGTTACTGATTTATTTCCCTCTTTTTTTTCTCATACCACTGTGCAACGTTGATAGAGCTTAATGTATAATACAATTTGTTATAAATAATTTAGAATAATTACTAAAGAATTAGTTACACAATTTAAAACCCAAATTAATGAACGACATAACATGTTTATATTGTATTTGAATTCAGGATCATGACCAACTTTTTTTTTCATGTTCATTTATTGTATCTTCATTATTTAAAGAACTAACAATAAGTGGTACAAATCTTATATCTAATAATTATTATTTAATAAGTCCAGCCAGTGCCGGACTAAAAATTTTGTATTCATGGTTTAACATGTCCAACTAGTTGAAATTTTTTAAAGCATAGCTCCAAAACTGACACTAAAGGGTTTGCTAGTCAATTGTTTTGTAGATTGTTCGGGTGTTAATTTGATCAGAATATTTCTAATGAAAGTTTAATGATGGACTTTGTTTTCGAATGTCTTTTAACATTATCAATACTTGAATTGTTAACTCTAACATTATTTTTTGTTATTCTTTAACAATAAAATATTTAAAAACCTGCTTCAATACTTCAGTCTTTACTTTTAAAAAAAAAATTAAATTATTCGAATAATTCAATTAATTTTAAACGTGTGCTCGAATTATTCGAACAAGTTAAAATCTCTTATTCGAATTATTCGTTTTATTCGAACAAGAGAAAAATGGAATAATTCGAATACCCTAGTAAATACACTACTACACTTGTTACATTTGGGAGTGAATTTTTTTGTTTTTTTATTGATGCCATTGTATTGGAACTAAGAAAATGGGTTATAGGAGGGATGAAAGAGGGAGTTTTGTTTATGGACATTAGATTTGTACTTTCCTGCATTAGAAATTGCAGGAATCCACATACGGAAATTACGGTTACAGAACGAATTTTTCCTGTAGTGTGTTGTTCTGTCCCCTGACCAATCATCCACAAATGGATGTGCTCTTGATGAAAAACGTGCATTACATAAAAATTTGCGGATATCAGGCACAAGTTCTATAATTTCATTAGAACACATTTCATTGTAGTACCGATAGAATAGTGTAACGCTACCGATATTGAGTCGGTGCTCCAGTGAATCAATCGTATTGGATACCCTACTGTTTCCAATAATAACCTCCGCCCTCTCTTGTACGCGGTCGAGAGAAGCTCAAATAGTCTTTGAAGCACCGATCCACATATGGGAGTTGTATTACAGTATATAGGTGTTGTAAATAATGGAAACCGTTTCAGGAAACCGAGACTTCGACACTTGATGTGTTTAGACCAGTAGACATAACATTGCATTCTAAAACCCAGAACATCAATAGCGTCTTATTCCACAATATTTATACAACCCATAAATACAAATAAAGCGACATGGTGTGTCGTTCGTAACGATGGCGCTATGTAAAACAGCTCATGCCACATTGGACATTCTGTACGAGCGATTTGAGGGCATGGTCATCTTAAATTGAGGTGATGTGAACTGTGGTGGCCAGTCGTGCGATTTTACCTCGTTAGACATTTTCTTGTGGGCTTTTCTTATGTCGCATGTATGTGCAAATAAACCACAGCGGCCCTCAAAGTCAACATAACACATACAATACAATACTTTATGTATACATATATTTGTTAACAATACAGCTACTGAACAATCTAACATACAATACCAGTCTACTGTTGTCGTTGCATTGTTTTCCTGACTGACGTCTGCCAATGATGCTGTTACCAAAGTAAATCTCAGAAATCCATGCAAATCGGATTTACTGATTTCCACATTTGCTTAATTTTTTCCAAACTTCGTTTTCACTTTTTTTGTATTTTTTTACTAAGGCGTTTTTTGTTTATTTTCGAGTTTTAATTTATTTAACACAAGCTGTATAAACTTAACTTGAAATGTCATCTCCTGGTTTGTAGTTGTAAATTAAATTTTGTGTTTTATACTCACAACGTACGGCATAGTTAAATTGTTGTTCCGTTAGTTGCACATACAATAATGTGCTGTTTTTATAATACAAGGGAAGAATTTGGGGGGAAAATTTAAATGTATTTTAGTTTTTTGCAATAACAAAACACATGTTAAATTTCCACTCAAAGCACTCACTTGTAACGTATATGATACTTTTTTAAAGATTCAGTTTTGTTTTTGTAGAAAATATTTCATATTTTTCTGATATATGGTGGGTATGGGCAACTACGGACCGCTCCCCCAAAAAACTTTCAAAAGGAACATTTTCAACATGATATTAATAAAACTGTCCAACAGCATTTTTGGAACAGAATAGCGACCCTATAATTCTGAAAGAGCATGTTGAGTTGATCATTGTGGGTTAAAGTTTTATTTTTTGATCGAAGGGAGCATTATACTAACTGAAAAAAATGTTGTAAGTTATTACCAGAGAGAATTCTCATGGTCAGAGTTATATCATGGAATTTTATGGGGATTATTTTTGTGGAAGATCTTAACCCTCTAGGGGTCAATTTGACCCTTTTTTGAGAAAATCAAAAAACTCCTTTCGGTGGTTCCAAATTGTTTCTTAAAATATCACCTATATTTGCGATACAATTTCGAATACTATAAAAACAACTTAATAACAGTCATGTCGTCCCTATAAAAAGTTACACGCATCCAAATTTGGTACATGTAAAAATGGCCTTATTTTTTATATAATGTGAAAATTTGTACAAAATTCAATCATTCAAAAAAAGTACATTAACTACTCAACTTTAGGCATATCAAACAAAAAACTAATATTTTGTGAAAATGAGCGAATTCACTTAATCTATATAAATAAAAATCAAATATCGTTCGATGCTAATTGCATCAGTAGAGAACGGCCGGACCGATTTAGACAATTTTTTTTTTAAAATCTTGGTCATAGATCAACCTAGGTATTTACGGAATGAAAAATTGACCACGCCCACTTTTACACAGACTATTTATCTAAAATCGGTAAACGGCTACATCGATTTGGAAAATTTTTTGTTTAAATGATCTAGTAATCCAATTTAAGTTTTTACATAAATAAAAATTGTACACGTCCACTTATTAAATACATCTACAAAATGCATCGGTCTGTGATCAATCATATTTCAGCCCAAAATTCGATTTTTTATATAAAAACTCATATTATCTAAATTCGCTAATAACTTGGCCAATAAGCGTTTAATCAAGAAAAGGAGCTCGATCTGTAATCACTCATATTTCAAAATATCTAAATTCGCTAATAACTTGGCCGATAAGCGTTTAATCAAGATCCGTCATATTTCTGACCCAAAACTCGATTTTTATATAAAAACTCAAAATATCTAAATTCGCTAATAACTTTGCCAATAAGCGTTGAATAAAGAAAAGTAGCTCGATCTGTGATCACTCATATTTCTGACCAAAAATGGATTTTTTATATAAAAACTCAAAATATCTAAATTCGCTAATAACTTGGCCAATAAGCTTTCAATCAAGGAAGTAAGTAAATTGGACTCATTCGCCTAAATATGGACAAAAAATTTGTTTTTCTTGAAAAACGCAAAATTTAAATCGCAGGTACGGAAAAACTGTAAGAGGTATTGACATAATTTTTTTCATATTTTTATTCCCTATTTTGATCTCAATAAACCCCAATGTGATGATCGAAAAAATCTGAAATTTGTTTAACAAAATTTTTAAAAATTTGAAAATGGAGTTTTGAAACAGCCGTTAAAAAAAATTATTTTTTTTGGCCATACCTGCGAATAGGTTAACGGTATCCTACGAAGACAAAAACTCATATACAAGTAAATATGGACATATTTTAAGTAAAAATGAGCTTTTATTTTAATTTTCCTCGAAATATTTTAATATTTTTCCTAAATTTTTTGTTCAAGTGGCCTGAAACACGTTAATGGTCTGGCGAATTTGTAATAACTTTAAAATTTTTTAATCAAATTTTGTCATTTATATCTCATTACAACGATAATTACGTACATATTTCGATTCTTTTGCATTCAATTGCAAAAGTATTTATTTAGTAGCAAAATTTTTTCAAAAACTGAAAAATTTGCAGTTTTCTCTAATTTTGGCGATAATACAGTTTTTGGGTCATTTTGAACCAAAGGAGATACAGGGTTAATTTCCAAAATTTGTTTTTTAATGTAATAGTCATTAATATAAATAAATCTACATATTTCTAGAAAACAATGCAGAAAGTTAACGAGTTTCACCTATTTATTCCATATTAACAGTAAAATTTTGCATATATCTGAACTTTGACCTAGATGCGCGTCCAGAAATCGTTGCCCGATTTGGCTCAAATTTTCAGCACTTAACATTTAGGCCTAGTGTCACAATATTCCACCCGGCACTCTTCAAAATTTTAACAAAAATTTGTTTCCATACAACTGATTGTCACTCTAATGTATATGTAAGTATGTATGGATGCGTGTGTGAAAACAAGGTAGAGTGTTATATCAATATGCAGTTTTGGCCTTCTATGGGGATTTGAATTAGTTATGGACTGAACAGTATTCTATAACTTTAAATGACTTATGTCGAAATTTATGTTAATATCATTATATTTGACAATAAAATATTTTTTTGATTATATTGGGGGTAAGGTCAGTAATTATAGATAGATCTTCAGAAACGATTTTTTATATAAAAACTCAAATTATCTAAATTCGCTAATAACTTGGCCAATAAGCGTTGAATCAAGAAAAGGGCTCGATCTGTGATCACTCATATTTCTGACCAAAAATCGATTTTTTATATAAAAACTCACAAAATCTAAATTCGATAATAACTTGGCCAATAAGCTTTTAATCAAGTAAAGGAGCTCGATCTGTGATCACTCTTATTTCTGACCAAAAATCAATTTTTTATATAAAAACTCAAAATATTTAAATTCCCTAATAACTTGGTCAATAAGCGTTGAATCAAGAAAAGGAGCTGGATCTGTGATCACTCATATTTCTTAACAAAAATCGATTTTTTATATAAAAACTCAAAATATCTAAATTCGCTAATAACCTTGGCCAATAAGCTTTCAATCAAGAAAAGGAGCTCGATCTGTGATCACTCATATTTCTGACCAAAAATCGATTTTTTATATAAAAACTCAAAATATCTAAATTCGCTAATAACTTGGCCAATAAGCGTTTAATCAAGAAAAAGACATCGATCTGTGATCACTCATATTTCCAACCAAAATTCGATTTTTTATATAAAAACTCAAAATATCTAAATTCGCTAATAACTTGGCCAATAAGCGTTGAATCAAGAAAAGGAGCTCGATCTGTGATCACTCATATTTCTGACCAAAAACCGATTTTTTATATAAAAACTCAAAATATCTAAATTCGCTAATAACTTGGCCAATAAGCTTTCAATCAAGAAAAGGAGCTCGATCTGTGATCACTCATATTTCTGACCAAAAATCGATTTTTTATATAAAAACTCAAAATATCTAAATTGAATCAAGAAAAGGAGCTCGATCTGTGATCACTCTTATTTCTGACCAAAATTCGATTTTTTATATAAAAACTCAAATTATCTAAATTCGCTAATAACTTGGCCAATAAGCGTTGAATCAAGAAAAGGAGCTCGATCTGTGATCACTCTTATTTCTGACCAAAATTCGATTTTTTATATAAAAACTCACAAAATCTAAATTCGCTAATAACTTGGCCAAAAGCTTTTAATCAAGTAAAGGAGCTCGATCTGTGATCACTCATATTTCTGACCAAAAATCAATTTTTTATATAAAAACTCAAAATATCTAAATTCGCTAATAACTTGGCCAATAAGCGTTGAATCAAGAAAAGGAGCTCGATCTGTGATCACTCATATTTCTGACCAAAAATCGATTTTTTATATAAAAACTCACAAAATCTAAATTCGATAATAACTTGGCCAATAAGCTTTTAATCAAGTAAAGGAGCTCGATCTGTGGTCACTCATATTTCTGACCAAAAATAAATTTTTTATATAAAAACTCAAAATATCTAAATTCGCTTGTAACTTGGCCAATAAGCGTTTAATCAAGAAAAAGACATCGATCTGTGATCACTCATATTTCAGACCAAAATTCGATTTTTTATATAAAAACTCAAAATATCTAAATTCGCTAATAACTTGGCCAATAAGCGTTTAATCAAGAAAAAGACATCGATCTGTGATCACGCATATTTCCGACCAAAATTCGATTTTTTATATAAAAACTCAAAATATCTAAATTCGCTAATAACTTGGCCAATAAGCGTTGAATCAACAAAAGGAGCTCGATCTGTGATCACTCATATTTCTGACCAAAAACCGATTTTTTATATTAAAACTCAAAATATCTAAATTCGCTAATAACTTGGGCAATAAGCTTTCAATCAAGAAAAGGAGCTCGATCTGTGATCACTCATATTTCTGACCAAAAACCGATTTTTTATATTAAAACTCAAAATATCTAAATTCGCTAATAACTTGGGCAATAAGCTTTCAATCAAGAAAAGGAGCTCGATCTGTGATCACTCATATTTCTGACCAAAAACCGATTTTTTATATTAAAACTCAAAATATCTAAATTCGCTTGTAATTTGGCCAATAAGCGTTGAATCAAGAAAAGGAGCTCGATCTGTGATCACTCTTATTTCTGACCAAAATTCGATTTTTTATATAAAAACTCAAATTATCTAAATTCGCTAATAACTTGGCCAATAAGCGTTGAATCAAGAAAAGGAGCTCGATCTGTGATCACTCTTATTTCTGACCAAAATTCGATTTTTTATATAAAAACTCACAAAATCTAAATTCGCTAATAACTTGGCCAATAAGCTTTTAATCAAGTAAAGAAGCTCGATCTGTGATCACTTATATTTCTGACCAAAAATCAATTTTTTATATAAAAACTCACAAAATCTAAATTCGATAATAACTTGGCCAATAAGCTTTTAATCAAGTAAAGGAGCTCGATCTGTGATCACTCATATTTCTGACCAAAAATCAATTTTTTATATAAAAGCTCAAAATATTTAAATTCGCAAATAACTTGGCCAATAAGCGTTGAATCAAGAAAAGGAGCTGGATCTGTGATCACTCATATTTCTTAACAAAAATCGATTTTTTTATATAAAAACTCAAAATATCTAAATTCGATAATAACTTGGCCAATAAGCGTTTAATCAAGATAAAGACATCGATCTGTGATCACTCATATTTCCGACCAAAATTCGATTTTTTATATAAAAACTCAAAATATATAAATTCGCTTGTAACTTGGCCAATAAGCGTTTAATCAAGAAAAGGAGCTCGATCTGTGATCACTCATATTTCTGACCAAAAACCGATTTTTTATATAAAAACTCAAAATATCTAAATTCGCTAATAACTTGGCCAATAAGCTTTCAATCAAGAAAAGGAGCTCGATCTGTGATCACTCATATTTCTGGCCAAAAATCGATTTTTTATATAAAAACTCAAAATATCTAAATTCGATAATAACTTGGCCAATAAGCGTTTAATCAAGATAAAGACATCGATCTGTGATCACTCATATTTCCGACCAAAATTCGATTTTTTATATAAAAACTCAAAATATATAAATTCGCTTTTAACTTGGCCAATAAGCGTTGAATCAAGAAAAGGAGCTCGATCTGTGATCACTCATATTTCTGGCCAAAAATCGATTTTTTATATAAAAACTCAAAATATCTAAATTCGCTAATAACTTGGCAAATAAGCGTTTAATCAAGAAAAAGACATCGATCTGTGATCACTCATATTTCCGACCAAAATTCGATTTTTTATATAAAAACTCAAAATATCTAAATTCGCTAATAACTTGGCCAATAAGCGTTGAATCAACAAAAGGAGCTCGATCTGTGAACACTCTTATTTCTGACCAAAATTCGATTTTTTATATAAAAACTCAAATTATCTAAATTCGCTAATATCTTGGCCAATAAGCGTTGAATCAAGAAAAGGAGCTCGATCTGTGATCACTCATATTTCTGACCCAAAATCGATTTTTTATATAAAAACTCACAAAATCTAAATTCGATAATAACTTGGCCAATAAGCTTTAAATCAAGTAAAGGAGCTCGATCTGTGATCACTCATATTTCTGACCAAAAATCAATTTTTTATATAAAAGCTCAAAATATTTAAATTCGCTAATAACTTGGCAAATAAGCGTTGAATCAAGAAAAGGAGCTCGATCTGTGATCACTCATATTTCTGACCAAAAATCAATTTTTTATATAAAAACTCAAAATATCTAAATTCGCTAATAACTTGGCCAATAAGCGTTGAATCAAGAAAAGGAGCTCGATCTTGGATCACTCATATTTTTGACCAAAAATCGATTTTTTATATAAAAACCCAAAATATCTAAATTCGCTTGTAACTTGGCCAATAAGCGTTGAATCAAGAAAAGGAGCTCGATCTGTGATCAATCATATTTCTGACCAAAAAGCGATTTTTTATATAAAAACTCAAAATATCTAAATTCGCTAATAACTTGGCCAATAAGCGTTGAATCAAGAAAAGGAGCTCGATCTGTGATCACTCATATTTCTGAACAAAAATCGATTATTTATATAAAAACTCAAAATATCTAAATTCGTTAATAACTTGGCCAATAAGCGTTGAATCAAGAAAAGGAGCTCGATCTGTGATTACTCATATTTCTGACCAAAAATCGATTTTTTATATAAAAACTCAAAATATCTAAATTCGCTAATAACTTGGCCAATAAGCGTTGAATCAAGAAAAGGAGCTCTGTGATCACTCATATTTCTGACCAAAAATCAATTTTTTATATAAAAGCTCAAAACATCTAAATTCCCTAATAACTTGGCCAATAAGTGTTGAATCAAGAAAAGGAGCTCGATCTGTGATCACTCATATTTCTGACCAGAAGCGATTTTTTATATAAAAACTCAAAATATCTAAATGCGCTAATAACTTGGCCAATAAGCTTTCAATCAAGAAAAGGAGCTCGATCTGTGATCACTCAGTTTTCAGACCAAAATTCGATTACTTATATAAAAACTCAAAATATGTACATTGATTTACATGTATTCTGTTGTTGCAAGCCTTAGGTTTTTGACAACAAATTTAGGTTCTTTGTCTCTCAGTAGCGCTGCTATGTATTTAATTATATTTACCCTTTTCAAAGCGCTTCTCACAAATCGAACACAAGCATTTTTTTAACTTGAACAGGACAACGTCTGTCGGGTCAGCTAGTTCTGAATAAATTCGAATTTTACATTAATTTTAATAACATCGGGCCAAACCGTTTTGAGTTATCATTAATTATGTGGAGAAGTGTCTAACAAAATTTATAGTTTTACTTCAAAATTTTTTTAAAAATATCTATCCATAGAATTGAAAAATTTTACCAATTTTGTGCTTACCTAAGCCATGATGCATCAAATCTATAAAATGGTTAGTCGAACCATTTGTGCTATTGACCTGAGTAATTTTCAGCATGTGAATTATTTTATACCTTCGTTTTAATGTCATATTCGCAACTGCCAGATATAGTATCCTGAAAGATTTTTATTTTCTCTGCAGCTTCTTTTGCCCACTCTTGCACTTCGTGTTTGGTAGTCAAATACATTCTTTTAGCTATAATATTTTTCTTATTATACCCTACACTACCATAGTGGGGAGAGTATAATGCGGTTGTTTGTAACACACAGCATACCGATCTCCTCAGAAACAACTTTTGAGTCGACTAAACTATGTCCGTCCATCTGGTTGGCTGTCCATGTAAATTTTGTGCGCAAAGTACAGGTCGCAATTTTGAAGATATTTCCATCAAATACATACATACATTCGTTGCAGCCCAAGGACGAAGTCTGTTGAATTTAGTTGTATACACAAATTTACGGACTAAGTTTCATAAAGACTTAAATCACGCGACCTATGGCGATCGGCCCATAATTGGCTCTCATATAAGGCCCGATTCCGAAAATCACTTTAACGAGCATAAATCTCTTAAAAATTTGGTTTTTCACATAAAATTCATATAGACATAAATCACACTACTTAATTTCATGGCAATCGGCCGATAATTTGTCATAGCCCCCATATAAGGGAAATTTAACAAACATTTTTTGCTCATTTACTTAGGGTAGGGTATTATATGTTCGGGCTTGTCGACCATATTTTCTTACTTGTTTTTTTTTTTAATAAATATTTTTTCTGCGATTTCGTTTTGTGTTTATTTTTGCTATTTTTTTATTATTCGTTTTCTTTTGAATCAGCGAAGCTATTTTGGCAGTTTTTCTTTCTTTCTTTTTTTTTGTTCTTAAGGCTATTGGATTTTGTTGGACTTAACTGTTTCAATTGCTAGCATTACCAACATGATTCACACAGTCACGTTTGCATAAATGTGAGTAGCCACAAGTGAGAGTGTAAGTGCAGTTAGTAACGACTACCAGGCTTATTTGTAATTGAAAAATAAATATTGAAATTGACATCAACAGTCAGTAAGAAGAGCCAGTGTATCGATGTTAAATGATAAATACAAAAGTAAAATATTTCCAGTTTTTTAATCGAAGTCATCCATCGTCTATCAATAAGAGAACCAACCAGAAATCATTTAAGTATTTTTGCTCTCTCTCTTAACGTTGACTTTGATTTCAATTATTTCTTGATTTACTTTGGCAGTGAACAATATAGAGAATATTAATTTAAGTGCTTAATAATTACAGGCCGTTTAATTAATGACTTCACTGTTAACTACAAGTTGCGATTGATAATAATGTATGCATGAATGATGAATTACAGTTCAAATATTTATTTCAAATATTGGCAACAATTTTCATGGGAGCTACTACAAATTATTTTACGGAAAAAAGTGGTACTGACGTAATACAGACAACATTTTAAGATAAAACAAATAAGAAAGTATAATATAATATCCTACACTGGGTAAATGTGCAGAAAACTTTTTTTTTAATTTCAATAATTTATGTGGGTGAATGATTTCACTATGCGACAAATAGTAGGGTCAGCGGGGGTTCTGCCCAATGAGAAATTTTAGATCGGTAAAAAAAAGTTATACGTGTCCCGTGGTTTCGCTGGGTCAGGTCTAGGAATCGAGATATATCGATTTGAAATTAATATGAATCGTATAGGAAAAATTGTAATTTTTTTTGCCTTTTTCATGCATTTTGACCATCTAAATGTAAGAATATCGCAAAGTTATGTTCAGTTAAGTTGTTAAGCTCAACGCCAGCTACAACATAGTCGATAAAGAAAAATGGTATTTTTGGTTTACATTGAGTGGAATCCTGGAAAATAAGTTTTTCATAATTTTTTTCGTTAGTTATCTTAAAAAACTCAATTAAAATCTTTCAAAAACTGATCCCCATAAAATTCCACAATATATTCTGACAATAAGAATTCTCTTAGACATTAACATACAACATTTTTTTCAGTTTGTATAATGCCCCTTCGATCAAAAAATGAAAACTAGACGCACTGTAAAAAAAAAAATTCAGACCAGCTGGACTATAAGTTTATTCTACAAAAATTATCTACAACATATGCCTTTTCGGAATTATATGGTCGCTATTCTGTTCCAATCAAAAAGTCTCAATTTGTTGGACAGTGTTATTTGTCTTCTATAGTACTTCCCAAAATGTTACCTTTGAGAAAAATGTAAACACATTATTTATTTTGTTTTATTTTCAGTATAACTAAACATTAATGTAAGTACTTTTTTCGATAACGATTTTTTAATGTATAAAGGAAATTAAATAAACAGGATTTTTTTATTTTTGTATTTTCTTACCAACAAAGTAAAATTCATTGAAATCTGTTGATATTTACAAATATTTCCAAACCAGAGGTGGTCGACTTTGACACCATACATATATCTCAGCTTGCATTCTAATTTTCTTAAATCTTATGTCTTCCTGTACGATTCGTTCGTACATAATTTTGAAATCGGAACAGTGGTTTAGATAATACAGATTTATTACCATTTTTTTCGGAGCAAACCCACTGTGCCAGCAACACTGCATAAAATAAGCAATCACATTTTCTTAAATTTTAAAATTGAAATTTTTAGCTCATTTAGAAAGTATTTTATCAAACTATTCAACAATAATCTAGTATTTTTATATTATTTTTTAATCAATCAAATGATACTGTCAATTTAATATATGAACAAGTAATTTCTAATGTTACAATTCATTAGGTTTTATAAATCTGCTAAATTGTGTTTTAGCATTCATCTAGACGAACATACAGTAAATAATATATGAGAATAAAAAACATGACAATAGTTGATGCTGTAAATCTCTTGTGATAAATAAACGTTTAAATCATATAGCGTAAATATATTTTCATTGTTGATTTTAAATCTTGTAATTTAGTGTCAATCATATACTGTCAGGAACTAGCACAAATAGTAGTTGTAAACTCAATTCATAGAGTATATACATATATTTATACATTCATTCATCCATATAAAATATTTATTTGTAATAACTAAGTAATAAAATATATTAAATAACACACTCATGTATAAAACGCTTGAGAGCAATAAATCCTCATTGCAATTTGTCATCGTGGATCATGGTTAAAATACTCTACTTCATTGTTATAATGAATCATTTCAAGTGGTTCCTTTTCTTGTTTGGTTCTTATCTATAATTGTTAAAACAAGTATGTGAAATAAAAAATAACAAATAAGTGAAATATTACTACTACTTAGTTTGTATTAAGAATTATTTAGTTGATTTTTAAGTTGACAGTTTTCGCAATCGCAATGGCCAAGCTGACCTAATTTATTATGGGATTTAATAAGGCTCAATTTACGTTCAATCTCTATAATTGCCTGGGGTATATTTGATATTTGTTTAACATGTGGTGATGGCTACATATAGTATAATTTTTGTTTAAAATATGAGGATGCACTTTCGCTTAAGCCACCAACGCCGCACAATGGCTCATATCTCAATTTCATCGGCTAAAAGTCGAACTTTTTTAATGCCATTCAATTGCAAACACATTGAAACTAAGGTAGCCAAAAAATTTGATAAAAATATTTTCAATTGTGTGCGTGGCATGCTGTTAAAGTCAAATATTTTATGTCATCTTATAAAAATGTGATTTTTGTAAATTTGATCAGAAGTAAATTATCATTACTCGCAAACTATTATAGATAATTTGATGATTTTTCTTTTGTTATGTTGGTAGGATAATAGTCTTTAAGAGTTGATATGATTTGTCATTGTACCGTTTATACCTGATGTGTTATTAATTTTTTTCTCAGGTACTATATTTTAGCCAAATTTGAATTTCAGTGGAGTAAAAGTGCTTAGGCTCAAAAGGGGTTAAACAAATTTTACAACCAGGAGAAAGGCCAAAGTGTCCTCTTTAAGCCCATATATACTTGTTGATCTGTTTTGACCTGCTTGTTGAACACTTTTTTTCATTTGAATGAAATTATTCCCAATTTTTTTTCTATTTGTATTTTACCTGTTCATATGACCGGCGCAAAGTACAAGTCGCAATTTTGAATATATTGCGATGCACTTTGGTACATTAATTTCTTTCGGCCATTCATTTATTTCAGCTAACACCCATACAAATGCTCTCCCGAAATTATACTTTATCGGTAGTAAATGGTTAATTTATATATGTATCTACACAAATTTTGCTCCAAATAAGTTTTATATAAACTGAATTAATGTCACCTAATTTTATGATGATCTGTCTATAATTAGTCATAGCCCCCATATAAGGCCCGCTTCCAAAAATCACTTTAACGAGCATAAATATCTTAAAAATGTTGGTATAAACATAAAATTCAACAGAAATAACAATCATATAGACATAAATCACACGACCTAATTTCATGGCGATCGGTCCATAATTAGTCATGGCTTCCATATAATGTCCTCTTCCGAAAATCATTCACGAAAATAAATTATATTACTTGTTTTTATCTGCTGATAACTTTTTTAATGAGTATAGCTGATTCAAAAAACAAAAAATTTGCATTTTCATACTAAATGCTATACAAAAATTAAAAGTTCATCTTTAACCTTAAATTGCTCTACAAGTGCTGAACCGATTTTAATGAAATTAAAACTGTAGAAAAATTCAAGAAGTTATCTGTCCATCAACAAAAAAAATAGTGAACCACTGAGCGCCGGACGGGTAGAAAAATACACAAAAATAGAGGTGCATTATACAAATTCTAGCTTGGGTCAGGTGATAGCTATCGCAAATCTGTTTTAATGGATAAATAAAGGGAGAAAGGATTGATCTTACAAAAAATTGGGGATCATATCTTGGGGGGAATAAGTTGGTCCAAAGCTTTTTGCAAGTTCAAAATATTTGTGCATTATTTCGAAAAAAAAACTTTTTCGAAATACTCTATTAAGCATACAAATTCGAACAGTTTTCTTTTCGAATCGAATTACAAACATACCAGAAATTGCTCTGGAAAGTTTGGAGATTGCAAAGCTAGAAAATACTCTGTGTTGCTTATAGCATAACACTCTAATAAATTTTCATGTAAATTTCCTACATTAAAAGTAGGAAACTTTTCTCCTTCTATTACACTGTCCAACAGCATTTTTGCAACAGTATAGCGACCCTATAATTCTGAAATGGCATGTTGAGTAGAGCATTTTTGTAGAATAAACTTATAGTCCAGCTGGTCTGAATTTTTTTTTACAGTGGGTCAAAGTTTTCATTTTTTGATCGAAGGGAGCATTATACTAACTGAAAAAAATGTTGTAAGTTAATATCTGAGAGAATTCTTATGGTCAGAGTTATATCATGGATTTTATGGGGATTATTTTTGTGAAAGATCTTAACCCTCTAGATCCTCTATTTAGGGGTCAATTTGACCCTTTTTTGAGAAAATCAAAAAAGTCCTTTCAAAAAGGACATTTAAGGATTCAAATATTCTACGAAAATTATTGCCGGAAAATTTCAGTGGGGTCACCTAAGATACCAAAGTTGTAAATAAAGCTCTTTACGCTTAATTCGCAAGATTACACTCCACCTTGAGTCTCACATTTTTTAAAAAAAATCACAAAAAATCTATTTATGATCCGAATGAGCTGATATTTAAAATATATAGTTTCATTTAATTTATAGTTTCAGACGTATATCATCCGGTTCGTGTGTAACGAAACGGATATGGATCCAGTTTTCATCGCAAGTAAGGATTCGGTGCCAAAATTATTTTCTTTTTTTAGCGTTTAAACATCATTTTGGACATGCAAAATCATCTTTCAAGGTTTCTGCTCTTGGCAAAATTCTGCTGCTCGCAAACATTTTGAGCTTGCTGCTTGAGTAGCTCCCAATGATTTTCTAAGCTCTTGTTGAGCTTTACAATAATCTTTAAAATGCCTCCAATTCTTGGTATTCAAACTTTTTTATTTGAAGCACAATAACAATTCGTTTAAACTATCATAATATCATAGGACATGATGACAATATGACTTATTAGCAGGCCGTTTGAATCCCCCAATTATAACAATACAATTGAGATTTACAACAAAAATCTCCATTATTTTGAAAGTAGCCAAAGTACCGATAGTTAAACTGTCTATGATGGTAGTTGTGACTTTTGCTGCTTTTTACATTTCTTCATCTACCAAAAGTACAAGACAAAGGAAGCATTTGCTTTCATAATGAAACAGAACAAAATCTAAATAACACATACTAATAAGAGAAGAAATCAAAATAATGCAATAACAGAAACTATAGTTTTCCTTAAATCATTGAAAAAACTTATTTTTACGAATCTGACTACAAGCACAAATAACTACAATGGTAAAATTTGTATAAAAATATGTACGAACAAACAATTGAAAGTTACAATCTGATTGTTGCTTAAGTGAAAAATGTATGTTTGCCCAGAAAATACTAGGAAATGATCATATAGGCATACACACATTAAGAGGAAAGTGTTTGTATAAGCATGTAAAGGCAATGGACAAACGTATAAGGACAAGTACATGTTTTGGGTAAAAAAATATATATGAATTTTATAAAGAGATTTTGTTCATTTTCTATAAATATAAATATTTTTAATATTTATTCTGTCCATATATTTGGGCCTTTACATATAAGCATTTACCAAAAAAAATCATAAAATAATCTTAAATGCAATGGTAGCAGTTCTTCACATGCAGCGGGAGAATATTATAATTATGAGCCCTAGAAAACCACATGCTTTTGAGAGCAAGACGCTGCTAACTCCCTTCGTATTTCAGTAGTAGTAATCAATTTAAAAAAAAATTAAAATGTTTGTATAATTGTTTTAAGAAAAGTAAGTAGATAGCTTTCATAAATCCAATATGGATTAATAATAAAGAAACCTTTAGAAAACTTATATACATACGTCTCTTTTAAGGCCTTTGAATTGAAGACATTGCTGTCTTGCAATCTCGATTTATATTTTTTTACGTTGCCTAATAAGTGTTATTCATAATATATATTTTATTACGTTGCTCATAACTTTTATTTTCGATTTATATTTTTTTACGTTGCTCATAACTTTTTTTCCATTTGTATGTTTTTAAGTTGCCTAATAAGAGTTATTCTAAAGAATATATTTTTTTCATTGCTCATAAACTCAAAAGAAGCCATCTTGGTTGCATTTTATTAGTACATACACTGAATTTAACCTTTAAAGTCGCAAAAAATAAGCTTGGTATGAGATTGATGTTTTTTATTGTGTGTTTTTTAATTATGAAGAATTTTGTTTCACAATCAATGTTTTAGCAAACGCATTGTCCCCCAAGTTGCACCTTTTCTCAGTCAACAAAATACGCAAAGCAGAAAATGCTCTTCCAACAGAAAGCCGTTTAGCCGGCAGTGCATAGACAATATGAACCAATTTATTTAAAAATTGCAAAAGTATCCTTTTTCTCTTCCTAATATTGCAACAAATCGGCTTCTACGTCCAGTCTCATAGGTTTAAAGCTCTCTATTTCAGCTATAGCTGCTAATAACTCTCGCGATGTATTGCCTTTGTCATCTTCTGAAGATAAATCCACTTCAAGTTCTCTAATTGATGTTCCGAACAACGAAGACGTATTTAGATTCGTCGATTTGTCAATCAGAAAATCGGATATTGGTTGAAGTGCAGATACTTCAGGTGAAGTTAAATCGAAAATAAAATTTATGAGCAACGTTAAAAAATATTTATAATAATTAACTCTTATTAGGCAACGTAAAAAAATATAAATCGAAAATAAAAGTTATGAGTAACGTAAAAAAATATTTATTATGAATAACTCTTATAAGGCAACGTAAAAACATAAAAATCTAAAATAAAAGTTATGAGCAACGAAAAAAAATATTTATTATGAATAACACTTATTGAAAAGCAAAACTTATTTTCATTGAGAATAACTATTATTTAAAGAAACAAAAATTTATTTCTACAATATAACAGTTATGTCTAAATTTTTTTTAGATATTTCTTATAACAGTTATGTCTCTGCTATTAATAATAGTTTTTGTATTTCGCTTGTAGGTCATATCACCAATGTTAATGAAATTTATATTTTTGAATAGACAACTAAATAACTCATTCGCATAATGAGTTATTCTCCGATTGCTACTTGCTTCAAATAAATCTAATTCCCGCTTAAAACTTTGCATTTGATTTTAAATGTTTAGGGCTTAACTTTTCGATATTGATTGAATATTCTAATTGGTTTTTAAAATTTTGCTCCATTTGTATTTCGGAAACCTCATCATCAACGCTTTGAACAGATGTGGGAACATTGTGGTCAAATAGACGTTCATACATTTTCTGTCCATAAATTTTTAACATTGTGTTTTTATATTACAATTTATCTTCTAATGTTGAAGTTTTTAGGTTTAATTTAATTGAATGAACCGTTTTTTGAGAAATCGTAGAATTTTTAGATAACTGCTGTTCATAAAGTGTGTTGATTATAGCATCACCTATCAGAAAAATGGTTTCATTTCGGCTTAATGCTTCTACTGTGTCCTTAATGGTGTTTAAAATCTCCACTAAATATTTGGAGCATTCATCAAGCAGAGATGTCATATTTAAATATATTTAAGTTTTTAATTAATTTTATATTTCCCGTTTTTATTTAAATTTCCGGGAATTCCCGCAAACCCTAGTCTGCGCATAATCACATCATTCAACTTTACGAGCAGCTTTTTTGATAGTCCAGACCTAGCCCCTTCCAACTGCTATTTGTTTCGACCAATGCAAAACACTCTCTCTGGGAGAGTTTAGTTCTTGACCTCAAAAGATGAGCAGTTCTTTTGGTTTGGAAACCATATGTTGCCAGAAAGATAGGAAAAGGTCATAGCTAACAATAGCCAATACTTTGAGTAAATTTATATTGTACAAATGTTTGAAAATAAAAGCTAAAAATTTTAAAAAATCCCGCATTATAAAGTCATACACCCATTATAATAAGAAATCATTATTTCTCCGTTTTGTCCAGACCTAAAAGTACAATTTAACTCAAGTATTTCATATAACCTTTAAAACCTTAGCTTGATAACCTTTTGTGCATTTTTACAGACATTTGTAAAACTTAGAGTATATTCCACCATGCAAATTGAAATATATCAATTATTTCACAATTATCAGTCTTTCTTCCAAATTTGTGCACATATAAAAATATATAAATATTGTCACGAAACTAAAAGTTTATTTTTTTTTTAAACAATTGACTCGGAATGAAGGCCTTTTGAATACGACAAAGTACAATATTATTTGGCACTTTCTTCCAGAATAAGAAAGAATTAAGAACAGATTTATTTTTAAAGACAAAGGTCACATAGAAGTTAAGCGAATCCTTCCAACGACATTTCCATAGTGTTTTCTTCTAATATTTTGGCAGAACAATAGTTTCAGCAAATGCATGATTTGTTTACGGTTTGTATCCTATTCAAAAACAATTATGTATGGTAGCTAATCGAATGGCGTTTTCTTTTCAGGCATAAATGATTCCTTTATTCTGCCTTTTACCCTTTTCTGTATTCTTTTCTTAAACAAATGTAGTTTGATAAGGGTATAACGTGTTCTTTTCAAATAATGTTGCCCTCAAACCCCGAAGATATGCTACACGCTTCACCCTCAATTTTATCAAAGGCTTAGAAATGCAGCACTTTTTAAACAGCAAAATGTATAGTTCTACAACATTTAGAAGGTACATAAAAGAAAATTGCACAAATGGTAATGGTTTTTGTTCTATTGTGATTGTTACAAATGTAAAACATTATGAGGGTATGGGTAACTTTTAATAATGGTACAAAATATGTTGGCAACATATTGTGTCAGAAAAGAAAATGCCATTAGATGGAGGTGCTTTTAGGCAGATAGAACAGAGGACCTCAAATCCAATATAACCCATGCCATCGGTCAAATTCAGCCTGATTTATGCGCCAGAGTTATGAATAATTGGACATTTAAATAAATTTCAACAAAACATATAGTGGTACTAAATTTACTTTTATTGTTAGGAACACTAATTAATATTGTTCAAATACAATGTGCAAACGTTATTCGATTTTGCTAAAATGTTTAGCATTTGGCTTTTGGATTACGGAAAACTATTTGAGAACTTGAGAGCATCCTAATGGATGCACAAATTTATATTCGTTGAAGATATATGAAATAAATGATGGTAGGAAACACACTACTACAATTACAAAGTATACGCATACATATACAGAAATAGTTGATGGAGCATTTTATTGTTTTGGCCAGTAAATAGGAAAAGTAGCCTTGGAGTTTGAATGTGTGTGTTGTTGTAGGATTAAACTGCAAAGGATGTATATAATTCATACATTAAATAAATGCGGTCAATATGGTTGACAAATTGTAGTGATAGTTGTTTTTTGTTTTATTCATATTTATTTCTCTTCAATATCTTTGAATGTCTGCATTTCTGAAGCACGAGCTCTTGTTTTCTCATCTACATACATACATATATTTGTACATTTAAAGCAATATAATATATGAGTTATGTTTGGTCAACGTAATGGAACGGAAATATAAAGGAATTTATCACATACGAACACAAAGACAAATAATTTAATTTTCACATAAGAGCTTAAATATTTTCAACATAAGACATGATGTTCATCTATTTCGGATTTAAATTAATTAACATTTATTTAGAGCATGAAATGATATATGTAATTCATAAATATATGAAAGAATGATGCAAATGTGCAATGGGATGGTCCAAGTTAATACATGTATGCTAAAAACAAAATGTTAATATATCCAACAATTCTTAATACTTACTTCATTTTAAGTATTCCGGAGACAGATTTGTTTAGAGCTCCTTTCGTTTGAGCTCTATCGAGATTTCAACAGACGGACGGACATTGGACCCAGACTATATACCATTGGGGGTCTGCGATGAATATTTCGATGTGTTACAAAGGGAATGATAAAACAATATTCGCCCTACTTTTTAGATGGTGTGTATAAACATAAATACAAATTAAAGCATTTTAAAGTGTGAAATAGCAGCACACAAACATCTATTCTCTAAAAAATCAGAATTTTAATTTATTTATCTCCAGCAAACCGTTTTGCTGGCTGTCCATGTAAACTTGTGTGCAATTTCGAAGATATTTGTATAAAATTTGTCCCTCTTATAAATGTTGGCATTCAGCAAAACTTTAATACAAATAAGTTTAATATAGATATAGGTGATCTCTAAACAATTGGTCAAAGCTCCCATACAAGGCCCACTTCCGAAAAACACTTTAACGAGTATAAATCTCATAGGAATGAGAGATTTTTTGCAAAGATACAATTTTTTCAAATTGAAGTCGTTGCACAATATTGGCCATAACATAATAACATTCACGCGTAATCAAACAGCTTTTAGAACCAGGAACAGTTCAAATTCAAGAATTGCGAAATGCAGACTTGAAACCACTTAGAAAAAAATTGAATTTATTGATTGTGTGGAATATAATAATTTATCGCAAAGTTTAAAAGACAGTAATGTAATTTTAACATTTAAACATAATTTGAAAAACATCACTCTCTGAGTCGATTGAAAGTCCATCCGCCCGTCTGGCTGTCCATCTAAACATTGTGCGCAAAGTACAGGTCGCAATTTTGAAGATATTTCGATAATATTTGGCTACAATCGGTCCAGTATTTCACCTAGCCTCCATAGAAATGTACTCCCGAAATCAAACTTTATCGGTCATATACATATGTTTAAGTTACATAGGTATCTACACAAGTATTGCTCCAAATAAGTTTTATATATACTGAATTCATGTCACCAAATTTTATTATGATCGGTCCATAATTAGTCATAGCTCCCATATAAACCCGCTACCGAAAATCACTTTAACGTGTATAAATCTAACATAAAAATATTGTTATACAATATCCAACATAAATAATTTTCATATATACATAGCCACACGGCCTAATTTAATGGTCATCGGTCCATAATTGGTCATAGATCCCATATAAGACCCAATTCCGAAATTCCCGAAGAATATAAATTATTGAAATTTTAAAAGAAAAATGTTTTTGTTCATTTACTTAGTGTAGGGTATTATATGGTCGGGCTTGACCGACCGACCACACTTTCTTACTTGTTTTTTGTTGTTATTTGGCTTATAAACGTATAATGCTGATGGTGTTCTGACACGGGAACAGGCGACATACGGAGTCATTGGGATCCGTGGTATGATAACGTCTTCTCCTTTGTACTTTCTTTTAAGTATTGTTGCTTCGATGACGTTATGGTTTTTTACCGCAAGTACGGTGCCATTACAAAGACGTGGTTGGATTATGTTTCATAACATTATGACTACCAATCCCACTTTCAGTTGGAGATTGGGAGGCGGTAATCCGGGTAATTCCAGCAGCGTCCGTTCAAATTCATCATTTGGCAAATTTCAAAAGATCTGATCAATGTTGTAGATGGCGGTCGGTCAACTCATTGTAATATATTCTCGTCAGTAAAGTAAACTCTTTGACCATTTTCGAGATCTACGGCTAAATAAAGAACAGTTGGATGTCTTTCGTGAATGGTAAATGAAAAAATACGCCAAATTGCTTCGTTACTGCTAACACAGCGGCACAATTGAAGGTGAGTGACTTCATCGTTGGAATCCTCTGCACTAACTGAGCCATCTCACAGTAGGGATATAACTATTGACAATTTTTGAAAATATGCAAATTGGCATAGTCGTATAGAGTATTAAAAAATATAAAAAAACACAAATGAAATTATTTATATAATTTTTCAGAGAAAAAAATGTTGGTTTATTTTAGAAATTGGTGTTGGTGCGTGATGTTTTTGATTCCAAATGACCTAAAAAAATTATTTTCATTACTTATACAACATTGGCCATCACGTGGTGGTTGCCAAAAATGTCGCCAAAATTAGTTATATGCCTAATGTCACAGCCATATCACTCAGCCTTTGGTTACATGTTTTTTTTTTTTTGCTCAACAGAAAGCTCAGGTATTTTCCCTGAAGACCTATTTAGTCGCTTAGTGGGATGCGAGTGGAATATCTATCAAAATAAATGTTTTGTAACTCAAAATATGCAATTTTTGATTTTTGTTACAAAATCTAACTTTTTTTTTAAAAAATTGTCCCTTTTTTAATTTTTTTGTCAAAAGAAAGCTTGGCTCTATTCATTTAAGAGCTATTTGGTTGCTTATTGTATTGTCTTGAATTACAAAATATTTATTTTTATAGATAAACCACTCGCATCCCACTAAGAGACTAAAAAGCTCTAAGCTTTCAATTGAGCAAAATCAAAAATTGTATATCTTGAGTTTTTGAAAAAAAAGTAAAAAAGTTTTTGATTTCGGAAAAAAAATATTAAATATATTTTATTTTTTTTTTAATATTTTTTTTCGAAAGATTGAAGAAATACAGTGACTCACAGCTTATTTTATGCAGGTAAAATTATTTTAGAAAATCGAAAATTATTCAATGTTCATTCAATTTATCAATAAAATTTTATATGAAATGTAATGATATATGCCCTGTTATAATGCTGAGGAAGAAAAAATAACAAAACCCAATCTAATTGAAGAAATATTAAAGAAAAAATTAATTTTCTCGTTAAAATAAACTCACAGCTTAAATGATGCAGTATATTTTATACATTCTCTGATAATGAAAAAACGGTGCAAATCTTTTTTTTCTGTTTAAGCGCTAAGCTAAGGTCATTTTTAAAAAAAAACAAGTAAGAGTGCTATATTCGGCTGTGCCGAATCTTATATACCCTTCACCAAATTATACTTCAAAATTTTAAATATTTTTAGGTAAACAAAATTTAATTTTTTTCCAGTTGTTTTTTGAATTTTTTGGAAAAAAAAATTTTTCGATTGTTATTTAAATTTTTTTTTTTAAATTTTAAAATTTTTTTTTTTTTTAAATTTTAAAAAAAAATTTTTTTCTAAATTTAATTTTTTTTTTTTAAATTTAAATTTAATTTTTTTTTTTAAATTTAAAAAAAAATTTTTTAAAAATTTTTTTTTTGTTTTTTCAATTTTTTTTAAAAAAATAAAAAAATTCGGGTTCAAAATTTTTTTCCCGATTTTGACCCATTGTAGGTCCAACTTACTATGGTCTTATATACGTCGTTGCAAATGTCTTTGAAATATCTATCATTAGATATCCATATTGTCTATATTAATGTCTTAGTAATCCAGATATAGGTAAAAAAATAGGTCAAAAATCGAGGTTGTCTTGGTTTTTTACTCATATCTCAGCCATTTGTGGACCGATTTTGCTGATTTTAAATAGCAAAATTCTCGAAAGCATGTCTGACAGAATTATTGAAGATTTGGATCCCGAAGATATCTGGGGTCTTCAGAAAACTGATTTCAACAGACAGACAGACAGACGGACAGACAGACAGACAGACAGACAGACAGACAGACAGACAGACAGACAGACAGACAGACAGACAGACGGACATGGCTTAATCGACTCCGCTATCTATAAGGATCCAGAATATATATACTTTATAGGGTCGGAAATGAAAAATGTAAAAATTACAAACGGAATGACAAACTTATATATACCCTTCTCACGAAGGTGAAGGGTATAATTATAAAAAGAAGTTTTTAAATATTAAAATGGGAAAACAAACTTCAGTTGAGAAAAGAAAAGACGCTATTCGTCATTTGAAACAGTGCAAAATCCAACGATAAATTTTTGAAATTGTTGCAATTAGTTCCTCAACTGTCCAGCACATTATATAAAGGTTTCGCAACGAAAATAGAAATAGACAAAACTCGATTCTTCGTCTTCTATTAACAGTATTTATAAACGGCTTATTTCGGGCAGTCCTTCCATCAAAATTTGCCTCGCGCAGAACCCGTCAAACTTAAATATTTTTCAACTTCATTTTTCAACTTTGGAGCACTTAAATTGGATTTTTCTTTAACTTTACGGACAATGCATATCTTATCTGCATTATTAAATAGTTTATTTGACGCAGATCTACCCTTATCGTCTATTCTATTTTCGTTGCGAAACCTTTCTGTAATGTGCTGAACAGTTGAGGAAATAATTGCAACAATTTAAAAAATTTATCGTTGGATTATGCACTGTTTCAAAAGACGAACAGCGTCTTTTCTTTTCTCAACTGAAGTTTGTTTTCCCATTTTAAAATTTAAAATCTTTTCAACTTCTTTTTATAAAAACTCTTTAAAATTTACCTTAACTTAGCGCCTAAACAGAAACAAATGCTTTGCACCGTTATTTCATTATCAGAGAATGTATAAAATATACTACATCATTTAAGGTGTGAGTTTATTTTAACGATAAAAATAATAATATCAGGGGTGGGTTATCGGAATTCTTTACAAAATAATTGAGGATCCTCAGAACAAAAGGTATTTTTTGAAAATTTAAAAAAAAATTTAAAAAATTTTAAATTTGTATAAAAATTCGAAAATGTACTTTTCCTTTTGCGGCTCCTCAATTAAGAACATATTGATCCATCTAAACTGGGTTGCTATATTTTGTTATACTATGCGATTTGAGAATTTTTTCCGTAAATTTTAATTTTACATAAAAAATTGATAAACCTGGAACTCAAAAATTTAAAAAATTTTTGTCACATAAAATATTTGATGTAAAATTAGCTTTTAATTTCCTGTGAATCGGTGATAGCAAGGAGTCTTGCAAAGGTTTAACACGTTAACAGTCCAAGGCAGCGACTGAGGATTGCCACACAAGTCCGCTTTTTTTACAATAATATAAATCTTTTAAAATGTATATATAAAGGGTGTTTTTTTAATAACCCATATATAAACTGTGTACTCTATCAAACAAAATATCCTATAAAGAAGTGGCAACTTAATATCGGTACAGATTAAAGCGAGCATAACTTTTAAATGAAACAGTGTATGTTAACATTTTAAAAATGAAATTAAAGGTAATTTATTAAGCATTAATACAATATAACTGTAGATTGATGTATCTTTATTGCGAATATATTTTCTGGCTTCTCTTTTTATGCCTCCCATTAATAGCTGCACAACTTTTCTGCCCACTTCTACCGTCATTCCAGCATAATTATTCCACTTTGTTCTCATCAAAATCTGGTTATCTACTGTACCTAGTTCTACTAGCACTAGTTTTTAATTTACGTTTCACAATTGCCCAATATATCTTGATTGGAAGAAGATTTGGGCAATTTGTTTAATTGATGTATTTTGGTCTAACATCAATATTATTCTCATTATACCACTTCATAGTTGTATTTGAGTAATGACATATTGTCATTGAGTAATGACAACTTGGGTAAAACTTTGTGTCAGATGTGTGATGTCTTATAAATGACAGCAATCGCTTTTCCAAACTCTCTTTTTATATATAATTCTGATGTAATTTGTTAAACATTTCTGAAAAGCTTGACTCTTCAAACCGCAGCTGCGGATTACTTGCCAAATTAATATTTTTGTTCAATTTTAAGTATTCATATTTAAAGGCCAAACCACCTCGAGCTGCCGAGAGTAAAATTTTTTACCTGATATCTGCCGAAAATTAGATTTTGGGTATATGTTGACCCGACAAAGTCGGATTTTCTTTGCAATTTTGCATAGATGTACATAACTTAATGAATTTTTTTCATTACTGTATTAATATAAATAATGAAACTATATTTTTATTTTCTACAAATCTGGGAAAATAGATTTGGCCTTTAAAATGTAAATATGTTCACATTGGTATTTAGAGCATAATCAATTTTTCTATTTTCTTCCCTTTATTAACATTTAAAAGTAAATATGTAGTTCATGTAAATGATTTTTTTTTTTTTGCAAAACTAATTGAAATATTGGTTGGAAAATTACAATAACAAAGAATGAAATAAACCAAAACAACGAAAACATAAGTGGATTTATGCAATATGTGCTTGTTTCTTTGCTCGTTCGTACGTTCGTTACTTTAATTAACATCCATGTACGTGGAGAATGCGGTGTAAAAGTTTACAACATGAGATTTCTATTATTGTTGTTGCTGATGGTGTTTTTGTTCTGCTCTGTAGTTTTCACAAACACTTGGTCTTTTTACAAACAATTTTAACCCACTTTACTAGAAGGGTTAAATTAACAATAAATAAACAAAAACACACATTCATACTACAATAGTCGTATGCAAGTGCATTGTGCGCACACATCTCGGAACACATAAAAATAACATAATTTTATTAACAAGTTTTGCATAAACTTTTACATTACAAGCAAAACGTATAAACAAGCAAATAGAACAACAAGTAAGGCTGCTATATTCGGCTGTGCCGAATCTTAAATACCCTTAACCAAGGTATACTTTAAATATTAATAATTATTTTGGTAGAACAAATTATTTTGTTGAAAAAATAATTTGTGAAAAAAACAACTTTATATATATATATACATATATGTATATTTTTTTTTAGATTTTTTTTTTTAGATTTCAAAGAGTGCCGGGTGGAATATTGTGACACTAGGCCTAAATGTTAAGTGCTGAAAATTTGAGCCAAATCGGGCAACGATTTCTGGACGCGCATCGAGGTCAAAGTTCAAATATATGCAAAATTTTACTGTTAATATGGAATAAATAGGTGAAACTCGTTAACTTTCTGCATTGTTTTCTAGAAATATGTAGATTTATTTATATTAATGAATATTACATTAAAAAAATTTTTTTGGAAATTAACTCTGTATCTCCTTTGGTTCAAAATGACCCAAAAACTGTATTATCGCCAAAATTAGAGAAAAATGCAAATTTTTCAGTTTTTGAAAAAAATTTCCTACTAAATTTTCTAAATCGGGCAACGATTTCTGGACGCGCATCGAGGTCAAAGTTCAAATATATGCAAAATTTTACTGTTAATATGGAATAAATAGGTGAAACTCGTTAACTTTCTGCATTGTTTTCTAGAAATATGTAGATTTATTTATATTAATGAATATTACATTAAAAATTTTTTTTTGGAAATTAACTCTGTATCTCCTTTGGTTCAAAATGACCCAAAAACTGTATTATCGCCAAAATTAGAGAAAAATGCAAATTTTTCAGTTTTTGAAAAAATTTTCCTACTAAATAAATACTTTTGCAATTGAATGCAAAAGTATTTATTTCCGAAATATGTACGTAATTATCGTTGTAATGTAATAATCGTAATAATAAATGACAAAATTTGATTAAAAAATTTTAAAGTTATTACAAATTCGCCAGACCATTAAATGACCATTAAATGGCCTGAAACACCACTTGAACAAACAATTTAGGAAAAAAATTAAGATATTTCGAGAAAAATTAAAGTAAAAGCTCATTTTTACTTAAAATATGTCCATATTTACTTGTATATGAGTTTTTGTCTACGTAGGATACCGTTAACCTTTTCGCAGGTATGGCCAAAAAAATATTTTTTTTAACGGCTGTTTCAAAACTCCATTTTCAAATTTTTAAAAATCTTGTTAAACAAATTACAGATTTCTTCGAACATCACATTGGGGTTTATTGAGATCAAAATAGGGAATAAAAATATGAAAAAATTATGTCAATACCTCTTACAGTTTTTCCGTACCTGCGATTTAAATTTTGCGATTTTCAAAAAAAAATAATTATTTGTCCATATTAAGGCGAATGAGCCCAATTTCCTTACTGTTATAAATTTTAAGTAAAACTTATTCATAGTATTATAATCCTGGTAATTTTAAATATGGTCTGAAAGTTTTACTAAAATCGGAAAACGTTAACCTTTAAATCGTGAAGGTCAAAGGTCAAATTTTTCAATATTTGGAATTTTTAATGATAAGATAGCGAAATGTTATATATTTTTGGGCCGATTTTAATGCAACTTAAGGAAAATATAACATGAAGTCCAGAATTTAAAATAACTGCACAAAAATGGAAATTAACTCTTAGCACCACTTATGGTCCAAATTACCCTCAACTTTTAAAATCACGAAAAACACAACCATTTTGACCCCAAGTCCTCTTAAAGGTTAAAATCCATTTTTTCACTGTTGTTGTAAATGCTAGACCCCAATATATATTTTCCTCAAGTTTCATGAAAATCGGCACAAAAATATATAACATTTCGCTATCTTTTCATTAGAAATTCCAAATATTGAAAAATTTGACCTTTGACCTTCACGATTTAAAGGTTAACATTTTCCGATTTTAGTAAAACTTTCAGACCATATTTAAAATTACCAGCATTATAATACTATGAATAAGTTTTACTTAAACTTTATAACAGTAAGGAAATTGGACTCATTCGCCTAAATATGGACAAAAAATTAGTTTTTCTTGAAAAACGCAAAATTTAAATCGCAGGTACGGAAAAACTGACATATTTTTTTCATATTTTTATTCCTTATTTTGATCTCAATAAACCCCAATGTGATGATCGAAAAAATCTGAAATTTGTTTAACAAAATTTTTAAAAATTTTAAAATGGAGTTTTGAAACAGCCGTTAAAAAAAATTATTTTTTTTGACCATACCTGCGAATAGGTTAACGGTATCCTACGAAGACAAAAACTCATATACAAATAAATATGGACATATTTTAAGTATAAATGAGCTTTTATTTTAATTTTTCTCGAAATATCTTAATTTTTTTCCTAAATTTTTTGTTCAAGTGGCCTGAAACACGTTAATGATCTGGCGAATTTGTAATAACTTTAAAATTTTTTAATCAAATTTTGTCATTTATATCTCATTACAACGATAATTACGTACATATTTCGATTCTTTTGCATTCAATTGCAAAAGTATTTATTTAGTAGCAAAATGTTTTCAAAAACTGAAAAATTTGCATTTTTCTCTTATTTTGGCGATAATACAGTTTTTGGGTCATTTTGAACCAAAGGAGATACAGGGTTAATTTCCAAAATTTTTTTATTAATGTAATATTCATTAATATAAATAAATCTACATATTTCTAGAAAACAATGCAGAAAGTTAACGAGTTTCACCTATTTATTCCATATTAGCAGTAAAATTTTGCATATATTTGAACTTTGACCTCGATGCGCGTCCAGAAATCGTTGCCCGATTTGGCTCAAATTTTCAGCACTTAACATTTAGGCCTAGTGTTACAAAATACCACCCGGCACTCTTCAAAATTTTAACAAAATTTTTTTTCCATACAACTGATGTCACTCTAATATATATATTATATCTCAGCAATTTGTTTTTTGATCTTTTCGATTTTAAATAGCAACCGAACCGGGGCTATAGCGGAAATATTGATGTATCTGTCATGTATGTAGGTTATTTGTGGAATTCGGAAAATTGATTTCAACAGATAGACGGACATGGCTATACTTTATGGGAGCATAAATAACAAATGTATAAATTACAAATGGAATGATAAAGTTATAATGTATACCCTTACCACTCATGGTAAAGGGTATTATATTGAAAAAAATAAACAGAAAATAAAATTTTAACCAATGAACCAAAATGAAGCAGCAGACCGATCGACGTACAAAAAACAACAGCTACAATATACATATTTTATCTAAAATATTTTTTGCACACTAAAAATAAATAATAAAAAAGAAATAAAAAATATTTAGAGAATTCTCGACAGAAAGTGTTATTGTAAAATATTTCCGTGTACAACCAATAAATATGACAAAAACCTACAGGTTTGTGGTATACATCATAGACAACAAGTAGATAGGTAACTGAGAGCCAAAAACCTAAGTCTATTGTCAAAAATCTAATTCATTAGAATGTATTGCATGTATTTTGTTATTGTATCACCCGTATGTGGGAAAAGAGAGTAATTTTTCCATATATATTACTCTTTCCTTCGTTCTATGTGTTTATTCTGTGGTATACATATTTCTAAAATACACATTCAAATTAACATACAGTGCTTTAAATTTCGAATCGAATTGTGCAGCGTTATTTGAGAAATTATGTATTTCGTATGTATCTGCGAAAGTTAGCCTTTACATTTTTAACAAGCAATATGAAGAATTAAAATTTTAATGATGCCAATACAAAACAGTTAAGAGATTTACATTCGAATGTGCCAATTTCATATATCCACCAACAATAAAAGATTGACACCGATTTTTTACATATATTATAACCAACATCAAAATAGATTTTGTCATTGCGTTTGAAACACATTGAAATATTCATAGCACACCCACAATATTATATGTATATTAGAGTGACAGCCGCTTTTTTTTAGATTTCAAAGAGTGCCGGGTGGAATATTGTGACACTAGGCCTAAGTGTTAAGTGCTGAAAATTTGAGACAAATCGGGCAACGATTTCTGGACGCGCATCGAGGTCAAAGTTCAGATATATGCAAAATTTTAATATTTATATGGAATAAATAGGTGAAACTCGTTAACTTTCTGCATTGTTTTCTAGAAATATGTAGATTTATTTATATTAATGAACATTACATCTCCTTTGGGTCAAAATGACCCAAAAACTGTATTATCGCCAAAATTCGTAAAAAATGGGAATTTTTCAGTTTTTGAAAAAATTTTGCTACTAAATAAATACTTTTGCAATTGAATGCAAAAGAATCGAAATATGTACGTAATTATCGTTGTAATGAGATATAAATGACAAAATTTGGTTAAATTTATTTACCAACGTGTTTTGTCTTCGTAGGACACCGTTAACATATTCGCAGGTATGGCCAAAAAAAATATATTTTTTAACGGCCGTTTCGAATTTCCATTTTGAAATTTTTAAAAATTTTGTTAAACAAATTTCAGAATTTTTTGATCATCTCATTGGGATTTATTGAGATCAAAATAGGGAATAAAAATATGAAAATATTATATCAATACCTTTTACAGTTTTTCCGTACCTGCGATTTAAATTTTGCGATTTTCAAGAAAAACTAATTTTTTGTCCATATTTTGGCGAATGAGCCCAATTTCCTTACTGTTATAAATTTTTAGTAAAACTTATTCATAATATTATAATCCTGGTAATTTTAAATATGGTCTGAAAGATTTACTAAAATCGGAAAACGTTAACCTTTAAATCGTGAAGGTCAAAGGTCAAATTTTTCAATATTTGGAATTTCTAATGAAAAGATAGCGAAATGTTATATATTTTTGGGCCGATTTTAATAAAACTAGAGGAAAATATACATTGGTGTCTAACATTTACAGTGCACAGTGCAAAAATGGATTTTAACCTTTAGGAGCACTTGGGGTCAAAATGGCTGTGTTTTTCGTGATTTTAAAAGTTGACGGTAATTTGAATCCCAAGTGCTGCTAAGGGTTAATTTCCATTTTTGTGCTGTTTTTTTAAATTTTGGACTTTATGTTATATTTTCCTCAAGTTTCATTAAAATCGGCCCAAAAATTTTTTTCCATACAACTGATTGTCACTCTAATGTATATATTCTGGGTCTGTCTGTCTAGCTTAAATTTTCCACAAAATGGGCAATATCGGTCCATGATTTTACCTAGCCCCCCGGAATAGTCTTTAAGCAGTCATATATATATTGATTATGCGGCAATCCTGATAAAATTTTCCACAAATTCGTTTGAAGTTCTCTGAAATGTCTTGAATTATGAACAATTCTTAAGCATTCATATAACCCCTATATCAGATTATTTTATTGTCACTAAATAAAACAGAGGAACAAAATTGACATTTTGGTTTGGAGCAGTGAAAAATGTAATTGATAAAACATATATGGGCAATTCCACGAGAATGACAACCATGACTGAAAAAACAAAAACCCTTGAAACCTTTTTCTCAGGTTGATTTGAACAGGAGAAAACACTAAAATATTACTATGTGAAAGTATTTATAGCTTATTACAAAATTTTTGGAGCAAAAATAATAGTAAACTACTAATTAATTTTTTTAATTTAATTGTTAATGTTCTATGCTAAAATTGCGGCGAAAATTAAGCTCCCAATTAACATATAGTATGATGTGAATTTGACTCTGATTTTTTTTGCTATTATCAAATTGTTTATTGTAACCGAATATATATTTTCTATTTATTTTTTTAGTTTTTGTATACATATATTTACAGAATATATATTGTCTTATTATAAGAGAAAAATCTGTCACGTACGGTATGTCACGTACGATATTAAATTTTTTTATTACAAAACCATCCAAAGATTGTTTTTATTTAAATATGAAATTAAAAGAAAACATAACGCCTCTCACGTTTCGAATATTTTCGCATATTTCTACATGTACCTCAAAATGAGTTCCGTTTTATGTCACGTACGATATACCCTTATTTCACTCAATATTTTGGGCAACAATATTTCGAAACAACTTTTTATTATTTTAAAATATAGTACCCTCTGAATGGAACATAAAGACCAAATTATATTTCAGATACTCTTATTTTTGCAATATCTATCCTACTCTATAGGCGTACAAATGTCACGTACATGATATGGAATTGCTCATATGCGACATTTTATTTTCAAAACTAACTTTATTTTTTTTTTTGGGCCGCTTTTGCAAAGGGGTTTTAATTTTTTTTGGTTAATCTGAATTTTTTCTGGTATAAGGACCTAGAATATATGTACTTGGATATTAAAATTATTAGATTTTTCTCACGTTCGAATGAATTGAACAATTCGAAAAAGAGATTTTAGCTTGTTCGAATAATAGAATATGAAGCATTTTCTCACAAAGAGCTGATTATCGTAATACAGAGGAGTAATTTGGATATAAATTGAAAAATAATCTGCAAACTCTACTTCTATGTCGATCGGTATACTTTAAGGTGGGTGTTAGACCTTGTGTTTATAACGTAAGTGGTGGTTTTTCCACTTACGTTATAAACAAAATTCTTTAAATTTATTTCAATCCACTCCACCATGAGAAAATATCATTCACAAAACAAGTGGATGGGACTTTTAACTTTTTATATACTTATGCTATTTTGAAAATGTAAGCAAATCTTCATGTTTACAAGCAAATATTTTTTAATGATAAAATTTGTGAATATACATATTAAATATCATGATTATGTTGTTTTAAATATTTTCATTCTATTTCAAGAGTAAATCGCTTCATCTTTTTCAAATATTGTTTCCGAAATTTATTTCGAGAGCTACTATCATAATAAAAGTTGTAAAGGCAGTTTTGTTGGCCACCAGTACACAGTGGGGCAGAATTAAAATTTTTTGAAAATAAATGTGACATTTCTAAACGGCCGGATAAAATTCGACGTGGCATAGCCAAAAAGTATTCGAGTGTTGGCGCTATCGAGGCTCATAGTAGGATACCTTCGACATGTAAGATATTTAAACACGTGCCATTTATTTATTTATCTTTTATAATTTCCGTGTTATAGGCACTTCAAAATTGAAATTTTAAAATTTGGCCGTACCTTGGTCTGATTTTTTAAAAATATAGTTCGTACTTTTGGACCGAATGGAGGGAAAATCCCAAAAATGATTTTTCTTACAATTTTGCCCATAGGGTTCACAATTCCTTCAGGGCTGGGAAAATACTTTGGGGATAAATAGGAAACATAGCAAGGTTTCCAAAGCAGCTTTTCGTTTTCTGATAAGAGCTTTGGGATTAGAGAACATGTGGCCGAAAGTTGAAATAGGTCAAATTCTGAAGAGCGTATGGGCGACATATTGGAAAAATAGGACATGTTTTTATATGAAAATGTTCTCCGTAAAGATACCTTACAGAAAAACATAAAATTGTTATATATTCTTAAAGAAAGGTTTTTTTAATAAAAAAAGAGTTAAGTCACCTTTTCGCCCAAAACAGCAAAAATCTACAGTTTTTTGAAGTTTTTGATCCATAATCGATATTGCTCTGAAATCTATTTTATATTGTTGGTAATTTAGTTGTCTAACTAACAAAAAGTCCATTCGGTCCAAAAGTACGACCTATATTTTTAAAAAAGAAGACAAAAGTATGGCCAAATTTTAAAATTTAAAATTTGACATGCCTATAACTCGGAAATTATAAAACGTAAATAGTACACGCCAGCATGTTTCAAGACCTAGCCAAGAGCTTTCCAAAAATATAAAAATCTTTGAAAGCGGATGGGAAACAAAAAAATGGCAGGTATTTAAATATTTTACATGTCGAAGCACCACCAGTAGAAAATTTGTAACTTAAACTCGGAAACTCCTTGGTTACGCCCACGTCAAACAAATTTTGATTCTGTCCCACTGTGCAGGAAATGATTAAAATTAGAAAGATTTATTGGATAAGTAGTTTTAGTTAACTTTCTAACAAACAAGTATATTTGTGTAATTAACTACACAGCAAAATTTTCACTAACCAAATAACCTATGAAGTATTTTAAATTGATTAGAATAAAGTACAAAGTTTTGTTTGCAATGTCCCAAGCCATTATAATTTATCGGCAAATTATGTATTTTATAAACAATTGTAGACTGAGATGAAATTCGAACCTGTGATCCTGTGTTTATTAGTCTAACATATGACTCTTTATACCACATTCAAGATATTTTATTATTGATTTTCACACATAATTTGAAACGAAAATTAATTGCTTTAGTGAAGATTTAAAATCTCGATTTCTTTTTTTTGAATTTATTTCTCAGTTTACGAATATGGCTACAAAATATAGCAGGATTAAAACTGTTCTGTTTCGAATTGGAATTGATGCTTTTGTTGGTTATCATGTACAGACATACCTTATGAATGCAAACATTTATTTAACAATTATAAAGGAAAACGACTGCGTACTATCACCAAGACTACCACTGGCATAATAAACCTTAATATTTGAACACAGAACTGAAAGTTATTTTCATCTTGTAGTTTCTTTATTGTTTAAATATCTTAAAGCCATACTTGACATGAAAACACTTAAGGAAAATTGTTTAGTAGTGTTCCAAGATAAATGCGCTGAAGCAAAAATCCCTATATATTTTCATGTGCGTTAATGTATGTCTAACAGACACATATCTCAATGTGAGTTTATTCAATTGTATGTGTCTATCCGCGTTTTTTTTTTTTCATTTTACTAAATAAACTCATATAAACTTTTTGGTCTGAAGTGAAATAAACTTTACAATGTACATTAGTGTGTACCAAACAAAAAAAATGGTGGCCCTTAATAAACGAAAGTTGGATTTTGGCCTTACTGTAAAAGCTATTCAGAATATTATAGTCCAGGTAATTTTAAATATAGTCTGAAAGTTTTACTAAAATTGGAAAACGTTAAACTTTAAATCGTGAAGTTCAAAGGTTAAATTTTTCTTGGAAAGATTTCGAAATGTTGTATATTTTTGGGCCGATTTTGATGAAATTTAACAAAAATATAATACAAAGCCTAGTCGTTACAAAAACAGCAAGTTTGGGGTCATTTTAACCCCAAGTGCCATTAAGCGTTAATTTCCATTCTTGTGCTGTTATTATAAACCCTAGAGTTCGAAATCGGCCCAAAAATATATAATATTTCGCTATCTCTCCATGAAAAATTCCAACCTTCACGATTTAAGGGATAACGTTTTCCGATTTTATTAAAAGTTTCAGAGTATATTTAGAATTATCTGGACTATTATATTCTGAATAAGTTTTGCTTAAAATTCACAAGAGTAAGGAAATAGAGCTCATTCGTCTAAAAATTGGTTTTTCTCGAAAATTTCAAAATTTAAATCGCAGGTACGGACAAACTATAAAAGATATTTTCATAATTTTTTCACATTTTTATTCCCTATTATATTTTTAATAAATCCCAATGAGATGATCAAAAAATTCTAAAATTTGTTTAAGAAAATGTTTAAAAATTTGAAAATGGAGTTTTGAAACTGCCGTTAAAAAAATTTTATTTTTTTGTTCATACCTAAGAATAGGTTAACGGTATCTTACGAAGACAAAAGCTCATATACAAGTAAATATGGACATAATTTATCAAAATATGTTAATTTTGTTCCTACCTTTCTTGTTCTAGTTGCCTGAGACACGTTAATGGCCTGGCGAATTTTTAATAACTTTAAAATTTTTTGACCAATTTCTGTTTTTTATGTCTGATTAGAACGACAATTGCGTACACATTTCTATTCTTTTAAATTAAATTGGAAAAGTAATTTTTTAATGGCAAAATTTTTACAAAAACTGAAAAAAATGCCTTTTTCCCCCTTGTAAATGCATCTCAAAACTTCATCTCAGTATGTTTTTTTTTACTAATGTTCACCAAACTGGGGGGTGAAAATTGCCAAAATACAACATTCGTTTATTAAGGGCCACCCTACGCTCCCATACGAAGCCCACTTCCGAAAATCATATTAACGAGCACAAATTTTTTAAAAATGTTGGTACATTTTAAAATAAAATTTTTGTCCCTAAATTACTAGGAATTAATTGGTCTTTCAAACTGCGTTTGAAAGACCAATTATTAAAGAATTAAAGCGTTATTTACAAAATTTATGGAAAAATTACGAAAAATTTTAATATAGGGCACCTTAATGAGTCAATTCATTGCAAAAACTAATAGTGTTTGCACACAAAAATGAAGCTTGGACATTCTTCTTTATAATGTTTTCTCAGAAGTGAATCGTGGGTTTTAACAATGTTATGAAGAAAACTCCAAAAAAGGCCGACAAATCCAATTTTTGGCAAAAATTCGACTTGAGCGACCTTTTTCGAAAATACTGAATAAAATGTCACCCATGAAAATAATAAAAAAAATGTTTTTGGGACACACTAATGTACACTATACGGAATATTTCTAATTGTATGTAAGTATGAATGAATGTATGTATCTACTTATTTTTAGTTAGTTTAAATGTTACAACTAATATTGCAATATTGCCACGTGCGTGGCAGTAGTTGTTTGCAACATAGTTTAGTTGTATTCATGTTGATTTATACGTGGTTTTAGAATATGTGATGTTATTAAAAAGCCTTCATCAATGATTATTTAAGGATCACAATTAGAAATAATTGTTGTTGAAAAAAACAAGTGCGATAAAAATATGGTTGGTGAAAACAAAAATCGGGTTTAAATATATTTTTCTCGATTTTAACCCATTGTCGCTCAGTAATTTGTTTCACATGTTTGAGGGCTTTAGTGTAGATCGATATACACAAAACCCAGTAGTGAGATTACCAATATTGAATTTATACCCTATTAAAGGGGCGGACTGATAGTCAGAAACACCTATACATAGTATGATTTTTAAATGCAATCGATCTGTGAAAATTTTGTTTCGATATCGATCTTTATAAGAATTTTATTTAGGTTAATGTGTTCTTTGGAAGTGGCCCTTATGTGGGACCTATGACCAATTATGGACCGATCTTCATAAAATTAGCTGCCGCATTTCTTGAGTACATGAGGATTATTGATTTTAATATTTTTAAGAAACTAGCTTAACCCATTGCGCTTCGCTACTCCTGTCGTAGTAAAATAAAATATGTGAAATTATTTTATAAAAAAATGCATATAATTAATACCGGAATTTTATTATGATACATAAACCCATCTTATTGAAGTTTGGCACACAAATGTACACGCAGAGAAAAAACATGGTTGCGATAAACATATGTAATCTAAGAGCAACATATCATGATAAGATTTATGATTGTAGTCCAAACATATTATGATCACTATTAGTATCATAAAATATCATAATATGTTCTAAAATAATCATATCTACTTCTTCTTTTATATAAATAAAAATCAAATGTCGTTCGTTGGTAATTGCATCAGTAGAGAAGGGCCGGACCGATTTAAACAAATTTTTTTTTAAAATGTTGGTCATAGCCCAACTTAGGTTTTTACTGAATGATAAATTGACCACGCCTACTTTTACGCCCACTTTTTTCGAATTATCTAAAATCGGAAAACGGCTACACAGATTTGGCTAATTTTTTGTTTAAATGATCATAGTAATCCAATTTAAGTTTTTACTGAAAGAAAAATTGGCGTGTTCAATTTACTGATGACCGATTTAACTATTTTTTTTAATGTTCGCAATAAATAGTCCGCAAAAGTTTTTACATAAATAAAAATTGTCCATGCCCACTTATTAAATACATCTACAAAATACATCGGTATGTGATCAATCATATTTCGGACTAAAATACGATTTTTTATATAAAAACTCAAAATATTTAAATTATAAGATAATAAGCGTTGAATCAGGAAAAGGAGCTCGATCTGTGATCACTCATATTTCTGACAAAAATCGATTTTTTATATAAAAACTCAAAATATCTAAATTCGATAATAACTTGGCCAATAAGCGCTTAATCGAGAAAAGAAGCTCGATCTGTGATCACTCATATTTCTGACAAAAATCGATTTTTTATATAAAAACTCAAAATATCTAAATTCGCTAATAACTTGGCCAAAAAGCGTTGAATCAAGAAAAGGAGCTCAATCTGTGATCAGTCATATTTCTTAACAAAAATCGATTTTTTATATAAAAACTCAAAATATCTAAATTCGCTAATAACTTGGCCAATAAGCGTTGAATCAAGAAAAGGAACTCGATCTGTGATCACTCATATTTCTGACAAAAATCGATTTTTTATATAAAAACTCAAAATATCTAAATTCACTAATAACTTGGCCAATAAGCGATTAATCAAGAAAAGGAGCTCGATCTGTAATCATATTTCTGAACAAACATTGATTTTTTATATAAAAACTCAAAATATCTAAATTCGCTAATAACTTGGCCAATAAGCGATAATTAAAGAAAAGGAGCTCGATCTGTGATCACATATATTTCTGACAAAAAAAAAACATTTTTTATATAAAAACTCAAAATATCTAAATTTGCTAACAACGTGGTCAATAAGCGTTTAATTAAGAAAAGGAGCCCGTTCTGTGATCACTCATATTTCTAACAAAAATCGCTTTTTTATATTACAACTCAAAATATCTAAATTCGTTAATAACTTGGCCAATAAGAGTTTAATCAAGAAAAGGAGCTCGATCTGTGATCACTCATATTTCTGACCAAAAATCGATTTTTTATATAAAAACTCAAAATGTCTAAATTCTTGGCCAATAAGCGTTTAATCAAGAAAACAAGCTCGATTTGTGATCACTCATATTTCTGACCAAAAATCGATTTTCTATATAAAAATTCCAAATATCTAAATTCGCTAATAACTTGGCCAATAAGCGTTGAATCAAGAAAAGGAGCTCGATCTGTGACCACTTATATTTCTTAACAAAAATCGATTTTTTATATAAAAACTCAAAATATCTAAATTCGCTAATAAGTTGGACAATAAGCGTTTAATCAAGAAAAGGAGCTCGATCTGTGATGACTCATATTTCACTCACAGTTGTTGTAACCAGGGGGAACCATGTTTTTTCTCTGCGTGTATTTCTTATATACTAAGAAACTCCTACGATTAATATAAAACTAATTTTATAAAAATCGACCGTTTATACTTAATCAAAGATAAAATATTTGAATTTGTATGAAATAAATGTTTAAAATATTGATAAGTTACCTGGGGATCGATTCTGGTTCCGTGATACGGTGAAATAAAACATAACTATTCATAAAAACTTATCATATTATCATTTCACAATTACACAAATTGCGATTCCATTCTTCAATTTGTTTTATTACACTTGTTCTTTGCATATGAAAACATTTCAATTTATTTATAATTTTTTCACTAAACAAGAATCAGAAACTCTATGAAAATATGAAAAAAACTTTTCATTTCACAGAACCAGAATCGAATAAGAATGTTTTTAAGAATTGGCCTAAGCATGTTTTTAAAATTACCGTACGACACTGAATATTAGACACGAACCAGATGATATAAGTCTGAAATTAGAGATTAAATGGAGCCAAATTGCCTTTTTTAAAAAAATTATTGGAAATCTAGAATTTTAAAGGGCAGGATAAGTAATATAATGATAATACAAAATATTGTAAAACTCTGTTTGTTCTTCTGACATATCACATTTGGCATTGTTGGATCAGCAGAAGCATTTTGAAATATTTTTTGGAAAATGTACTTCTTTGAAATTTTGAAGTTCTTTAAAAAGGATAGAGGATTACGAAAGGAAAAACTGAAAACGCATTTAATTTATAGTTGCAGACGCATATCATACGGTTCGTATCTAACTATTTTTTTTTCTTTTTGTTGAACGGTTGTTTTCTCGTGATTGTATGTGATTTTATCCATAAGAATGAAAGAAAGCTTTTTCGGGTTATCCTTAACTTTTTAAAGATCATAGATTCGTTTAGTTAATTGAATCCATGATTTTCAAAATCACTTTATTTTTCAATACCCTGTATGTCGGTATTCGTGTTTCTTACATCTCAAATTGAAGCGTTAAGTAAACATAATAAAATGAAGAAAAGCAATAATAAAGGCAACAGCTACAACCATAAACTAGCTATTTTGTTGAGTATTTGGTTTGTTTGCTTTTTTATAAAATTTCAAAGAACATATACGACTTATGAACTAGCAGCTAGACATACTTTTATTTCCAAAAAGTTCATAAAACTTTAGATGATTATTTTGCTTAATGAAATAGTTTAATTTAACGAAACATAGTTATTTTAATATAATATTTCGAAAATGAATAAGATTTAAAGCAACTTAATTATCAGTAACTATTTTAAAGGTCTCATTGGTCTAATTTCGATTTACACAGAATGAAGCAAATGACGCACAAGGTTTACATGGACAGCCAGCCAGCCAGCCAGCCGACCAGCCAGCCAGACGGACGGACATCGTGTAATATACTCAGAAAGTGATTCTGAGTCGATCAGTATACTTTAAGACTAATATTTTTGGGCCTATTAATCTACTCAGAATCACTTTTTGAGTAGATTAAACGATGTCCGTCCGTCTGGCTAGCTGACTGGCTCTCTTTTTTAGTCGATTAAACGATATCCGTTCGTCTGGCTGGCTGACTTTCCAAATAAGTTTTAAATATACGGAATTCATGTTACCAAATTGTATTATGATCGGTACATAATTAGTCATAGCTCTCATATAAGACCCGCTTCCAAAAATCACTACTATACACATAAAATTCAACATGAATCAGTTTCATACATATACATGAATTACTAATTTTATTATGATCGGTCCATAATTAGTTACATCTCTCTTATAAGGCCTTCTTTCGAAAATGAATTACTGAAATTTTAAAAGAACAATATTTTTCTCAATTACTTAGTGTAGGGTATTACATGCTCGGGCTTGACCCACCATACTTTCTTAATTGTTTTAAATGAAAATAACAAATAATTCATATTTACCATTTATCCCATATTCAAAAAGGATTATTAAAGTTATCACAGCTTAACAACAGGAATTTCGTGTCAAAAAATGTTTAGTAAGAATTTTTAACTTTAATAATCGTTTTTGCATATAATGGATAGACTGTGGTTGGAGACTGTGGTTGGAGACTGTGGTTGGAGTATGTTTCACATAATAACAAATCAACAATTCTTCGAGTTTTACTCGATTTCAATATGAACATTTTTTTTGGTTGGTTTATGTACAAGCAATCATATAGAATCGATATGTGTTAATTAGACCATACCACTCAGTGAGGTCGATGAAACTGACTAGATTCTAGCGAAATGAGTACCCGACATCGCAGATTAATTTTTCAAACATGTACGTTGAGATACATATATGTACAAAACATGCATAGAGGAGGTGAAAAATGTGTCTATCTTTCTTCATTCCAGAAAGCTGTATCAATAACCGTTCACACTACTGCTAAACTTGATGTATTTTTCGGATCCGATACATGATTTGTGTACTGTATTTATCATTGAATGTGGGTCACTATTTTCAATTATTTTCCACCTATTTTTAGCTTTCCGAGGAAAGTGTGTGAAGATTTCGATTTATTAGTCCCAAGCATTATTGAGACATGTACTGCATCTGCAATATTTAAAGCGCAACACGTATTTTACTGTCACAGAAGACACAAAAAATAATACCACAGTTCATTTTGAATCCAACAGTTTATACTTTTCTGTCATATGCATTAATTACACAGTGCAACAGTGAAAAAAACACACGATCATGACTATATAGGTTCGACTCTACTACCAAAAGGTAGTAAAACCCTATACTCAGTTTGTCCATTTTGGTGACCGATTTTTTTTTATGGGCCCCCAAAGTTTCTGAAAATCAGTTGGGCCTCTAAAAAAGGTGTCATCAGTTTTTGGTTAACAGCTAATTCAGACTTTGTGATACGGCTTAACTTTATATGGCAATAATATAGCTAAGATTCCGCCAAATAAATTTTGTTAAAATTTTTTTCCAAAAAATAGCTTTTTCGTGCATTTTTGTTGAAAAAATATAGGAAGAAAAATTTTTTTTTACTTTTTTTAGAATAACTTCCAGGGTCTCCTAATTTTTCACTAACAATATTTAGCAAAGTTGTAGCTACGATAAAGTTGAACAACTCTTGAGAACAGATCAATGCATTCTGAACGTGTCTAGTCTCTCTAAATAGCACATAATGATCACTTTGTACCTTAACAATTTTCGTTTTTACTATTTTTTGACGCTAAAATAAAGATTTTTTGTTAAAATAATATGATCAAGTCCACACTTCTATGTTGTGCTGTATTATTTAGTCGGCAGAGGTGTTCGGAATGGGGATCAGTGAGTGGACCCTCAATGTCACACATTAAAAAAAAATCGCCAAAAAGCCATTTATGATCCGAATGAGCTGAAATTTAAAATATAGATAGTCCTTAAGAAGTTCTACAAAAATATGCTTTTATCTGTAGGTATCTCTTTTTGTTCAAGAGATATTTAAGTTTAATTTTTTTTTAAATTTTGCTTGATCTTTTTTTAGTATTTTATATATGATAGGCCTACGAAAGGTCGAAATTTGTTTTTTATATACGACGTATATTTGCGATAAAATTCTAAAGAAAATAAAATAAACCTGATAACAATTATTTCGTCCCTATAAAAAGTTACACGCATCCATATATATTTGTGTGTGCTTTTTAAGTTTTTTCCCAAAAAATCCCCATATTTTTTCTTTTATAAAAAACTAATTTTCTTCGTGGCCATATACATTTTTTTATGATCTAGAAAGAGAACTTATTGCAAAAACGTATAAAGTAAAATTTGACTAACTTAAGCGGACATTTTAGCCCTATCCAAACTTGGCCAATTTTGAAACAAAATTTTAGGTTTGAGTACAATATTCTAAAAAAGCAAATCACCGATCCTCAAAATCTCGTCATATTTGTATAGCCTTATATATTGTTTATTACATACAAAACGTTTTTACTATCATACTGTAAATAACGTCAAAGTGGGCTATTTTCTAAAAAAAACTCAGTTTTTGGAACAAATTTTCCCCGTTTTAGGAATTTCGATGTTTGAAAACAAAGAATGGCAACTTTAGTGATGCCATTGACTTAAGAACATTTAGATCTATATTACTTCAAAATTTTATTGTGATGTCTGTAACTGTTCAAATTTTACATTAATTCAAAGTTTTTATTTTTCTTGATGGAAAATCACCATTTTATAATATAGTTAGTTTTTAAGGTAAAATACGTCCGAAAAAACACAAAATTTATTCATTTTACTAAAATGTCAATCTCCAAGTCAGAAGGTTTCCACCGATATCAAAAACTTATATAAAAATCTTATATTTACTCTTCAGAAGCTCCACAAAGTGATTTTTGACAGCTATTTAGAATGCCTAGATATGTTCGGATTGCATTGATATGTTCACAAGAGTAATTCAGATTTACCGTAGCTACAACTTTGCAAAATATTGTTATTGAAAAATTAGGAGTCCCTGGAAGTTATTCTAAAAAAAGCAAAAAAAAAATTTTTCTTCCTATATTTTTTCAACAAAAGTGCACGAAAAAGCTATTTTTTGGAAAAAAATTGTAACAACATTTTTTTGGCGGACTCTTAGCTATATTATTGCCATATAAAGTTAAGCTGTCTGAATTAGCTGTTAACCAAAAACTGATGACATCTTTTTTATAGGCCCCACTGATTTTCAGAAACTTTGGGGGCCCATAAAAAAAAATCGGTCACCAAAATGGACAAACTGAGTATAGGGTTTTACTACCCTTTGGTAGTAGAGTCGAATCTATACTGTCATGATCTTGTGTTTTTCCAAAAGGCTTCATTTGTTGCATAGTGTTATTTTACATCCAATTAATGTCCATATGGAAGCTATAGGAACTTCGAAAATTGTTTTCCATGATATTATTGTGTGTTATTTCCTTTAACGCCGTAGTCAAAGCTTAGTATCTAGGTATTCATGGTAAATAGAACCAGTTCTGTTATTCTTGGGTTTACTCATTGCCCAGTCGCTGAGCGTCTCTAGAGAATAAATCACCCTAACTTGGCAAGTGCTGACTTTATATTGTTTTTTTTTAGGTACAATGGGTTAGGGCTGTTGTTTGCAACATACAAAAATATTGTCCCAACACCCACCTTAAAGTATACCAATATGCTCAGGATCACTATCTGAGTCGACTAAGCGATGTCCGTCCATCCGTCTGTCCGTCCATCCATGTAAACGTTGTAATCAAACTACAGGTCGCAGGTTTAAAGATAATTCGACAAAATTTGGCACAAACCTTTACATTGCCCCAAGGACAAAGGCTATTGAATTTGGTTAGAATCAGCCCATTATTTATCCTAGCCCCCATACAATTGGCCTATTTGGAAATAGTTAAGCTCTCATAAATATCTTAATTATAAACATATTCAAACCAAATTCAGCACAATTAAGTTTTATGTAAGCTGAACTCTCACGACCAAATTTCGTGACGATCGGTCAATAATATTCCATAGCTCCCATATAAGCAGCATTCTCGAAAATGTCATTAATATACATAAATCTCTGAAATATGTCAGTATCCAAACAAAATTCAACACAAATATTTTTCATATATTCGAAATTCATTCCACCAAATTTTGTCACGATTGGTCCATAATTAGTCATAGCTCCCATATAAGACCCACTACCGAAAATGTGTGTATTCAAATAAGATTCAACACAAATAAGTTTCATATCAAAAATAAACTCTTTATAATCATATACCCGGTGTAGGGTATCATAAGGTCGGGCTTGCCCGACTATACCATTTCACTTGTTTATTAAAAAGTCATCTTCGTTGCTTTTCACAACGGCTTTTATTATATTTTTTTCGAATGAAATATTAAAATAAAATATAAAAAATCAAATAATACAAATTTAAAATATTTTTTAACACTTAAGTAGTTAAGATAGAAGGATGAAATTTTGGCATGTGGTATGCAATATTTAGATCTTTAACTCACTATTTTATAAAAAAAAAAATTATTGGAAATCTAAAAGGATATTCAAGGATAAAAATTTGAAAGACATCTTTTGATCCTTACTGGATAAAATAATACGAAATATTTTAAAACTCTTCTTGATCATTCGACACCAAATTTGACATAGTAGGATAATCAGAAGTATTTTAAAACTTTTTTTTTAAAAATGTACTCCTCTGAAAATTTGAAGTCCTTTTAAAAGGAAACAGGATCATGGAATGAAAAACTGAAAACGCAGTTTTTCTCCATTTAATTTATTGTTTCAGACGCATATCATCCGGTTCGAGTCTAATATTGAGTAATATTATATACTAACCTATACAAATTATATTGAATGTCAATTGGTATTCCCAATATGTAATCAATGGAAAATTATTATTATTTATTTTTTTTTTGGAAATTTCAGCTTTTGATTTTGTTTGTTTGTTTTTCCAAAAAATATTTATATATTTAACTATACACAGAGAAAACTGATTCGTTATAGCTACCAAATTTGTTGCCAATCGAATGATTCTACAGTTGTGGCTACAAATTTTTAGAAGTGGTAATAAAATTTTGGTTGCTTCAATCGAAATTCTTCTCTATCAACTGACTTTCAATTGATAGAATCGAAAAATTCTATGTGTGCAACCGAATCATTTGATTGGCAACAAATTCAGTTGCTACTAAGAATTTGGTTTCTCTGTGTAACCAACTAAAATTTTAAATTAATAGAAAGTTTTATTAAGTGAAAAGTTTCAATAATTTTTTCTGTGTATAGAATGATATTGCAGTAAAATTAGCATAATGTTAACACAAAAATGTTCACTGTTTCCATTCATATTAAAATGAATTTCCCGTTTGTATATTAGAAATACATCACTAAATATCCGTGAAAAAAAATATTATAAATTTTAGAATCAATGAACATATCTCAGAATTGATGCAGTGAAACATGACATTTGATATATAGACAAATCATTCAATAAACAGACAAACAGCAGCAGCATCAATGAGTTAAAATGGAAAAAGGTGTAACAAACTGTAAACATATGGCCAAATCAAAATGTAGTTCAGGAAAAACATACAAAGTACGGATAAATTTGATACGGAGTAAAAATTTAAACAAAATAAATCTAAAATAAATATATCAATCGAAATAAACAAGTTGAAATATAATATTAACAAAAAACTAAACTACATAAATTTAAATAAAATTCATTACACTCATATCATACAGAGTTAGCAATGGAGAAAAAACAAATGCTGTGCGAAATAAAATATTAATAAAAAAAACACTACGAATCAGCCAACATGTTGTAAGAGTTAAAGATAAAAAGAAATAAAACAAATGTTTTTTTGAGCATTTTAAATGAATTTTTGTCTAAAACAACAGTCGAATAAAAAACTGAGCATTTGAAGGGGTCAACAAACAGATGGATACTCCAGCAGACAAGTATTAATTTCCATGTAAAGTAGGTATTAAACTCCATCCCACTCGCATATATTTTTGTTTACTTAAAAACGAAATCTAGAGTAGAAACAAACCAAAGACGAATAATAAAATGCAAGATCCATATCACGGATTATGGTACCTCATGAATTTCACACTCAACCAAACAAAGTAACGAGCTGTCAGAGATTAAATGTTTCCAAATATAAAATGTTGAGTGTTTTGCTTCTTTTAGATTTTTGAATTTGTTGCTTTTTCATGCTCAAGCTTTTTCGAATTCATATCATGATGCAAAAATATGTTTATCCTTCTTTGGAGTTGAAGGTAAAAGCAAATAAAAAAAAAACATTTTCGAATAAAAACTAAAAGAAAACACATACAAATAAATAAAACAAAACATGAAACGTTTTGCATACATACGAGATTATATGAATGTAAGTATACATACATATGTATATACGAGTGAGTGTTTCCGTGTGATTCTGTAGATGAATATAAAAATATTTAACCGAAAAATTCACAAAAACCAGAATGAGAGTATGATAGTTGGTCAAGTCGGACATGATAAGTGGTACCCATTAAATCTAAAGAAGAATGTAAGCTTAAAATAGGAATTAGTTTCGAATACTATATAATCCAAAGCCTGTTAAAAATGCCAACCAGAATCCAATGACAATATTACTTATATATAAAAAATTAAACTGTGTTTTACTTTCTTTCTTATTACAGGTATTTCGAAATTCAAAATGTCAATACAAACTATTGACTAAGATGTAGGGTATAATATAATAAAATCATTTTGACCAAAACACTAAAACATATGTTTATAAAATTTCATCAGATGCGTATGTTGTGCTTTATATACAGCGTCAGTACATCAAATTTCATAGGGTCTATTGACGTTCGGCACAATAAAATATGTCCATGAGAACAGTATTATAAAATCCCTAAATTACTTTGAGTTAAAAAACATAATTTAGCGAAGTCACTATTCGATATTTATCTAAGTTTATAACCCTTGATTTCGGCTTATACAGCTGGTGGCGTATCATAGTTTCCATGGACCGTAAACCTGTCATAGTGTCCATTGACTTTATGTCCATGTATATCCATAACACTTTCATTTCCAATTAAACATTCTGACTTGTTTATTTAAAAGGTTTGCTGGCGCAGATGTTGTTTTGCCAGATTGAGTTGCTCCCATTGCAAGTTGGTTCCAAAAAGGTAGATATTAATATAAGAGGAAATTCAGCAATTCAGATGGCATCCATTTCTTTTGTGTTTCGATATGATAAAAGTAATTGACACATATGGATAGACCTAGTTATTGAAAATTATAGTGTAAACAACAACGTTTTTTTTTTACTTCGAAAAGCAGAAAAAGTTTGAAGACCAAGAATTGGAGGCATTACTCTATGAGGATTGATGTAAAACTCAACAAGAGCTTACAAAATCATTGGGAGCTACTCAAGCAGCAACTTCAAAATGTTTGCGAGCAGCAGAATTTATCTAAAAGTTGGAAAAGACGATTTTGCATGTCCGAAATGATGCTTTCGATAAGGTAATTCTCTGTATTTGGTGGGAGCAACGTATTATTACATCATGACAATGCTCGGTGAGCTGTTGCAATACCTGTCAAGAAGTATTTATACTGAAGTGCTTGGGAAGCTTTGCCTCACCCGCTTTATAGTTCATACCGGTTGCCCTGAAACAAGTGAAATTAGCGAAGCGATAAGATCTCTCAAACCAAATAAATATCCTGGTTTGGATAATATCTCTCCAGAACTGCTTACAGCCGACCGAATAACCAGTGCACGACTGCTGAAATCCATTATAAAAGCATTTTGGGCTCATGAATCTTTGCCTGCCGATCTGTGTGATAGAGTCATCATAAGTCTTCCCAAAAAAAGGTGATTTGACCAATAACCTTGTTAAGCCTGGTAAATAAGGTAATTGCACATATTATAAACAAAATACTCTCGACAACAATTCTCCCTTCACTCAGAAATGAGCAAGCCGGCATTCGCTCGGCAAAATCTTATGTCGATCAAGTAAATAGTCTTAGGCTTATCGTTGAACAATTAGTAGAATAGAGATCACAGAGATCTCGTGTACCTCGTGTTCATAGATTTTGAGAAGGCCTTTGGGGTATGCAAGGGTTTCACCAAAAAATTAACTCAGCTAATCAAAGCCCTGTACGAGAAAGCCACCTGCCGTCTGTTACATGAAAAACAGCTGAGCAACAAGATCGTGAAAACTGGAGTTAGACAAGGCTGTGTTTTATCATCTCTTCTTTTTAACTACGTTCTCGATGTTGTGATGCAGAAGCCAACAAGCCATCAGAAGAGAGGTATTATGTGGGGCTTACAAGGATGATTGGTGGACTTGGATTATGCCGATGGCATATGTCTCATTCTCAGAGATGCAGTCCAAAATGTCCACCATCAGTGAGATCGCAAAACTTTTTTGGCTGAAAATAAATATACCCAAAACAAAATCGCTCCGGAACAATTATAATACTGATCGACGTTGTTTCTTCATATTTGACCAAGATATTGAAGATGTAAAGTCCTTCTGCACAATTGATGCAACTGGTGGCTCGGCAACAGATATATCCAGTCGCATTAATAAGACACGGAGTGCATTTTCCAAGTTAAATCTGTTTTAAAAATCAACCAATATTTCGAAATGAACCAAAATCAAATAAGTCCAACATAAAATCTACTCTGTTGTACGGATGTGAGACCCGGAACATGCCATCACGTGATGCACAATGTTCTCAAGTGTTTCTTAACAAATGCCTCCGCAAGATCTTACGGATTTTCTGGCCTGTAACAATATCCAACAACCAACCTTGGGTGGAGAAATAATAAAGTGGAAATGGAGTTGGATAGGTCATACCCTCCGAAAACCAGACGATGATATTGCCATGAAATGCATAAACTGGAACCCTTAGATAAGGAGACCAGCTTATACCTGGAAGCGACAACTAACAACAGAGCTTTCGAGATTGCGGATGAAGTGGAACGAAGTCAAGCATAGAGCAGACGATCGAGATTATTGGAACCACCTCGCTATGGTCCTATGCTCCCTCGAGGAGTGAAAGAAATATATATATATATACTAAGTAGTGATCAACATTAGTTTATTTTAAATTAATCAACAAAATGCCAAAATTTAGCTTTCCAAAAAGCCTGTTTAGATTTTAAACATGATTATCTTTAACGTATGTCCGAATATGATTATCATCCAAATGCTTGCCACAATGTGAAACGTTCTAACAGTTAAGATACAGTAACCTCAAGTGATAATTAAAATTCCAATTATCGTGATACACAAGAAAATCATGACTTCCCTAATTAACCAGCTTAACTAGATGCCTTGGTACTCAAACAATTACAACCTCAAACCACCAAATCACATCACTTCGAAAGTGACATTTTCCAAACGGATAAATCAAAATGATCATGTCTTTACAATTAACCCCCCCCACTTTTTGCATTTGAATCTGCTACTGATTTCGAATTTCAAAAAAAAAAGAGACAAAAATGAATTCAAATTTAACATAAGAAGATAAACTTACAAAATAAAGTGAACAAAACTAAATGGCAATATAAGAATAAGCATGGTAGCAAAAGAAATGTTGGAAAAAAAGGAAACGGTTACCCAACTAAATAGTATACTATTTCCAACACCATGGTACAATACTACCTACTACTGCAACTAAATACTATGTAGCATTTATATTAAGGACTTTTATACTATTTATTCAGCTACAGCAACAGTATATGCAAACATACTATGTATTTACTTATGAACAGGGTGTTCTTGGATTGGGTGTTAAGGAGCGATATACAATAAAATTATAATTCCATTTTTTTCTTCAAAAATTTGTCAATATAATCGGTAATCCCACAAGGTATATAATACGGGCACCGATTGTTAAGCATTTTGTATAAAAAGATGTATCTGGTTCCCTTGATTTGGTTAATTTTATATTTTCTATTACTACAAAATATCAGTAGTAAAATTCACTTGATATAAAATATTTTGTTTGCCAATTTCTAATACTTACTAAACATTTCTACCAACAAAAAAATTTTGAGAGGAATAAACTGACAGACGGATGGTTAGCAAGGATTGACATTTTGTTAATTGTTTTTAAAAACACGACCAAGAAAAAGATAGGTGGTAAAAATTTTGAGTTTGTTATTAACATAACGAAATATTGCACATAGATTCAAATGTGTATATGCACATTCTGGGTCTTTACGAGCAGGAATGATTTTACATACGTTATCCCTATGATAAAAGGACAAGCACTATTGAAAACTGTAAGAATCGGTTAACGATTTTCTCAGCCATCTTCCCGGAATATGGCTCTATAGTACATTCGAGTGTTCGAGATTGTATGGACGAAATAAAATTTCAAGGTACAGGCCGTCCCCCCCACTATAATTGTTCTATGTATTGTAGAAATACGTTGTGTAAAATATTAGGATGATAGGATAACTTTAACTGGTGCCGCTGAAGTTTTGAGGTGAATTTACAAGGGGGAAAAAATGCAATTTTTTCAGTTTTTTTTAAATTGTTCCTGCAATGTATTGTGCGATCCACTGTCCAGTCTATAACAAATCGACGAGCCCTTGCCGAAGAACGGGGTTTGAGTAAATAACTACGGATTTCGGGAACAAGTTACCGAATTTTAGCAGAGCACATACTATTGTAGTATCGGTAGATGAGTGAAACACAACTCACATTGCGAAGATGTTCCAGTAATAGAGCTAGATACCCTACTGTCACCTATAATCACCTTCGCCCTCTCTTGTAACTCCAATATAGACTTCAAAGCACCACACAGAGGTTTTGTACAGTTTTGTGCAAAAATTATAAGCAGTGGTCATAGAGCATTGAAATTTGGCACTGAGAATTATATGAACTAAATTAAGAAAAAAAAATAATTTTTTCTCATGCAATTCAAATCGATTTTTTTGCATAAAATTTTTCTTATCCAAGCAAAAGTCTAGAAATTAGGTACATGCATTTTCTGAAACAAAACAGCATGCTGAGTTTCAATAAAATCGGTCACGCTCACCATACAAGGATACATTTTTTTGATATTTCGTTTATCATTCGACAAAACATTTTAAGTTTTCATCCTGTTCCGAGAACTAATATTATTTTAATCGAAACAGCACACTCCCTTTCATTTTATTAAAACAACAATTTCGGGGAAAATAAGGCTACGTTATTTGTTTTTCCACGGAAAATCAAAAATAAAATAATTTTTGGAGGCTTATAGATTTGGGCATATCTTCTTAATGGTTTAAAATATCCCCATTAATTCTATATTTTTAAAATAAAGGTAAATGGTATTATCAGGAAAATTATATATATGGGGCATTTTATGTCAAGTGAAACAACTTTTAAAATCGATGTCTTCCGATTGGGAGGTACCAAGGTTAGACCTATTGAATAATAACTCAGACACAATTTTTCAACAAGATCGGCCAAGAACTCTCTGAGTTAGAGGGTGTTAAAATTTGACATTTTGGCCAAACATGTGTTTTTTCTCATCCATGTAACTTATTACATATTGTCATTAGCTAAATGTATTTATATATATTATATATTTCGAAAAAAATATAAAAAAAAATAAAAACATTTTGAAATTTTTTTCCGAAATCAAAAACTTTGTTTACTTTTTTCTTAAATTAAAGCTTAGATATTTTCCTTGAAGACCTATTTGGTCGCTTGAGTCATAGAGAACATACAGCGGAAACTCGAAAAAAAATCAAAAAAGTTACACATACGAGTGTTGTTTTTGTTTTCACATAGTTTTTTTTACTAATACATTCTCACCACTTAGGTTTTTGACAACTGAGTTAGGCCTTTGACAGGAGAGTTTCTGCTCTATGTGTTTTCTCTATGGCTTGAGTTATAAAACATTTATTTTGATGAATTTGAAGTTAGATTTAGCAAAAAAAGTCAAACATTTTATGTCTTGAGTTACAAAATATTTATTTTGATAGATATCCAACTCGCATCCCACTAAGCGACCAAATAGGTCTTCAAGGAAAATATCTAAGCTTTCGTTTATAAATGATAGTTGTATTCCATTTTAGGTCAGATTTAAGTGGTGTAAATAGTAAGGAGATCAGATGGAGTAAACTATTTTTAAACAATTTCTCCAAAATTTAAAATTTTTACTCATTGCTGGAAATGTAAACCGATATAATTATGGAAGGCTGTTGTTAGTAGTACTTATTATTTCAAGACTAACTTTGGTAGCTTTCTAGATTCTAATATAACATAATAGATTATAACACCCTATACACATATACATATGTAAATGTGTATAACTCTACCATGACTGTGATACGAAATAGCAATCAGAAAACAACATGAATATGTAGTTTTACAATTTGCATGTTATTTTACTTCCAAAAGGTTTGTTATACTCCACAGTGGGGGCAGAATTAAAAATTTCCTTCGGGGCTGGGAAAATACTTTGGGGATAAATACATCAAGGTTTCCAAAGCTGCTTTCCGTTTTCTGATCCCAGCTTTGGGATTTTAGAACATGTGGCCCAAAGTTGAAATTTTGATAAAAAAGAAATAGGTCAAATTCCGAAGTGGCGACATATTCGAAAAATAGTTTTTTATAAAAAATGTTCTCCGTAAATATACCTTACAGAAAAACATAAAAATGTTATATGGTATAAAAGAAATGTTTTGTTTAATAAAAAAAAGCTAAGTCACCTCATCGCCCAAAAATCTACTGGTTTTTGATTTTTTAAATTGAAAATCGTTTATTTTTGGACCCATACTAGATATTGCTCTGAAATTTTTGTATACTATTGGTAATTTAGTTTTCTAACTATCAAACAAATTCGGTTCAAAAGTACGACCTATATTTTAAAAAGAGCGGACCAAGATATGGCAAAAATTTTAAAATTAAAATTTTTAAATGCCTATAACTCGGAAATTATAAGAGACTATCCGGGAAGCACACCGGGTTCGCTACCCGTAAACTAATGATTTACAATTTATTTAGTCTATCTAAAATTAGTTTCTAAAGTAATAAAAAGTACGTTATTTATTTCATATTTTCTAACCTTAATGTGAATTGTAATAAAATAGAAAAGTTTAGAAACAAAAATATTTTGTTTCTAAAACTGTTCATGTGAAAAACATGTATTTTCTAGACTTAGTCCGCAAACTTGCAAAGACTGACCATGAGCTTTATCAGTTGACATTGCAAATGTTAAGCAAATAGGAAACTGCAATCGATTAAAATCAATGGCATTTCCGAAGTTATAATCGGAATACGTGCAGTAATACATCTGTCCCTTTATACTTTTCAGTTATAAAAGCCGCCCCGATTAGATTGTTCATTAACCCTCCGTTACTCGCAACTTTTTTATTGCAAATTTTTTTAATCACCCTAAATTGTAAGCTTTTTTTTGATAAAATAATATTTTTACTATGTGGACTATGCGTCTAATGTGGACCAGTGTCTTTTTTCAGAAACTATTGAAGGTATGATAAAACTGATTTATCGTACATTTTACAGTTTGTTTGAAACGACAATTGCACATGTGCTTTCATGAGTAATTGATATGTTGGCTTTTTATTCTTGTATTGAAATTAATACGCGTGCTAAACATTTTTTTCGGTCCAAGTAAGAAATAAAATTTGGTAAAGTTACTTGGTAGAATTTAATGTTTGGTTGTTTTATATTGTTAAAGTGAATACGTAGTTTTGCATATATTTGGTAAGAATTTAAGCCCATTTACATTATTAGGAAAAAATTATTTTTTACCACTGTAACCCAAGTTCGTGTAATGTGGACCACTTAAATTACTTGATTATATACTACTGGTCCACATTACCAGACAATAACTATGTACTTTGTAATCCATCTATCTAAGCCAAGAACGCGACTTTTTAGTTTGTATTAATAAAAATATATTGAAATTAAATTTTTTAATCATTCATGATTTGCTGGTTCATGAATTTTATGTATAAAATACTAGTCCACATTGGTGGTCCATATTACCCTCCAATTTTTTTAATGCTGGTTTTTGGGTTCCTTACAATATTTTCAAATATTTTTTTTATCCTTTGACTGAAAAAATTTTCAACTGCAAAAACAATTATAGAATAGATAATTTAATGCTTCACAACTTTTTTAATATCCATATATATTGTGGTAAAAATTTAGAAAAAACAAAACGGTAGTCTACATTACCCGAAGTTACACTACTCTTTTAAATACATTGCATTTAATATTGTTTTTATGTTTTCGAAATAAAAAGTGAAGAGATTATTTTCAAACGCACCTTTTTTTACTGATATCAATTTGATACATTGCAACTAGTCTCGATTGAAAATGATTGCGACTAACGGAGGGTTAATTTCCTTACTGTATGTCGAGTGTTATTACAAATACGCAAACAATCATACAAACACACATTCACTTTTATATATATTTTCAAACGCGCTTTTTTTAAGGGTTTCAAATGTATACATACAAATTTTAACATTTACTTAATATTTTTGGTAGTCCGCGGATTTCTGTACTAAATATTAATATTGATAGCTGCAATAGCTTTCCCTATATATAATTTGGCATCACATATATGGGAGGTGCCACGCCACTATTGAAATTTTGCCCATTTTTAGCCTAAATAACTAGTTCATACAAAGTTTGAAGGCTTTACGTATTACAATTATACAGATAGATATGAATTTTAGTATTTAGATTGTTTGGAAGGTGCCACGCTCACTATTTTAGTCCGCCCATTCTTGTCCTAATAACCGTACAAAATATATGGATTCTCTCCTATTGTATACCATATATTAGATTTTTTTTAAATAATCATCATATGGGAGGTGCCACGCCCACTGTGGCTACTACTAACATTTTGCCTCAAATATTTATACAAACTGTTATAGTTTCCTAAATATATGATTTTTAAAATTAACTTTGTATGGGAGTTACCACGCTCACTTAAAATTTCAAAACAAACTGTAGCCTATAATAGCTCCTTCCAGACAGACTGTAAAATTTTCAAGAAAATCGGTTCAGCCGTTTAGCCATTTAGATGCTAAACTTATAATAATAAACATACATAAAGACACACATTCAGTTTTATATATACCCAGCAGTTAAGCAAGTATTCAATGTATCCCTTAAAGACAGTAATTGTCACAAATGTCTTATCACTTGGCTGACTCCATTTTATATATTTTGGTCATTTGACACGTGTGTGCACTTTGTAGTGCAGAGAGAAGACAATTGGTTACATTATGCATCCCAAGTAATCTAGCGTGAAGACAATTGTCACTTAAGTGTCTCTAAGTAATCTAGAGTGTAGTCACTTTAAACGTTTTGTGAGTAATTCGTACAAACTGTTTTTTTTACAGATTGTGTTAATATAATTCTCATACAGTTTATTTTTATTTTTGCTTAAGTATACTGATATCGCATGTAACATAGCATGAAGTCAATAGTCACTTTAGTGTCTCTTAGTAACCTATGGTGAAGTCACTTTAAACTTTTTATGTACTGCAGTTTATTTTACCCACCAGAAGCGTTGACTACCTTCGATCAGCTATCCGATAGTCACATTGTAATCAAAAGGGTCAATTGACCCCCTGCTTAGGACATGCACGTGTTAAAATAACTAGTCAAGTAGCTGATCAAGTAACTAGTTACAGAGCTAGCAATGTAACTGACGCTATGTAACCAGTTTATGAATCCAATGCGTTGCCTACTTTGGACCAGCTATTAGACAGTCCCATTGTAATCAAAAAGAGACAATTGACCCCCTGCCTAGGACATGCCCGTGTTAAAATGACTAGTCACGTGGCTATTGAAGTAACTAGCTCCCACGCTAAGTGATGGGTAAAATCACTAGTTCGGTACTGTCTCCTAGAACTGCTGGGTATAGATCGTTGGTGGCCAAACACTACCCCGGGGTAATTATGTTATTCTCACTAATACATACGCAATACGAATGCTATGAGTAAAAACACAAAGTAAACTCAAAACAAAAACAATTTCATACAATTTTTTCAGTGCAAAGCACACGCATTTCTATTTGTGTACTCTTTTATTTTTTCAATACTACATATCGCTGGCTTAACATGCAAAGACTCTAAGTCCACTTTTTTTAGAAATTGAGATTTTAATGCAGTAATGTACAATAAGTAAAAATACATTGATTACAAAGAAAAAAATTGGAGTTATCTCGCATTTTGTTGTTGTTTTGTAGTGATGAGCAAAAGCGCTTAGTCCAATTTAACACAATTTATCACAAGAAAAAGCTCTAAGTCCCTATAAAGAGTACAGTTTCTGTCAAATTGTTCAATGACATGTATTAAAACAAGTAAGAAAAAATGGTCGGTCATGCCCAACCATTTTTTTCTTTTAAAATTTAAAAAAGTAATTTTCGGAAGAGGGTCTTATTTGGGAGCTATGACTAATTATGAACCGATCGCCATGAAATTAGGTGACATGATTTCCATAGTATAAAGTATTTCGGGAGGACATTTGTATGGGAGCTAGGGGAAATAATGGACCGATTTCAGCTAGTTTCAATAGGCTTCGTCCTTGGTCCTAAAAAAGTGTATATACCACATTTGATCGAAATTTCTTCAAAATTAATCGACTCATAAAGTGATTCTGAGTCTATCGGTATAATTTAAGGTGGGTGTTAGACTATTATTTATGGGCGTTACAATTATCTACACAAACGTATTATAGCTATGTATATTCGTACTTTAAAATACAAATTTTAAATATTTTTAGGCATACAAAATTTAAAAAAAAAATTCAAAATTGTTTTTTAAAATTTAAAAAAAAACTTTTTCAAGTTTTTTAAATTTTTTTAAAATTATTAATGATAAACAAGTAGGAGAGCTATATTTGGCTGTGCCGAATCTTTTATATGTCCTTCTTAAAAAAGTTTTTTCCAAATTTGTTAATTTTTTTTTTAAATTTTTTAAATTTTTAAAAATTAAAAAAAAAGAATTATGGCGAAAAAAAATTTTTTGATAAAATTTTTCCATAGAAAAAATACAAACTAAGCAATAGAAAAAGCTCTAAGTCCAAAAAACCTTTTATCTCGGCAAATACTTATGTTATCATTTTGCTTTTACGCACATCGAAAACAAAGAAAAATACAAAAAAAAATTGCGTTTACAGAATTCAAAAATATTTACGCAAAAAAAAGTTTGAATGTACTTAGAGCCTTTGCATGTTAAGCCAGCGATATGCATTTTAAGCACTTTCCGTTGGCCACCACTGATATAGATAAATAGCACATGCAACCATAGCCGAGAGCTTTCCAAAAATATTAAAATCTTTAAAATTAGATAGGAAACAAAATAATTGCACGTGTTTAAATATTTTACATATCGAAGGTACCCTACATAGCGCCGCCCCTGGGGAATTTTTAGAGTCCATTTTATTAATTTAAACTCAAATACTCCTTGTCTATGCCCACGTCAAATTTTATTCCGATCGGACTAGTAGTTTAGAAATGGCAGATTTATTTAGAAAAAAAATTGATTCTGCCCCACTGTGTAATCGTATGAATGAAGCTATGGTAGTGAACGAGTAAGTTTGTATGGGTTAGGATTTGTATGCAAATGTATGTATAAGCGAGTGTGTGTGTATGTGTCCTTGCGATTTAGTATTCGTATGAAAAGAAACAAGTGTTTGTTTGGGTGAGGGTGTGTGTGTGTGAGTGTATGGGAAGTTAATATTAGCAGTGCATGTGAGTGTAAGTATTTCAAAAAGGATACAACATTTGCTATTGCATGTGGATTTATCCGCTTTGTTAAGCAACCAGTAACACTACCAAATATTGCTGTTGCGACCAACCGGCCAACCAGCACATCAACCAAACGACAGACCAAATGTCGGACCTGACGACCAAAAACTTAAACCCAACCATCAGGCAGCAGTTGGCGGTTTGTAACTGAGCTTACTTTGCTGCATATACTAACACGGCATCAACAACTACAATAACTACAACATAACACACTTACTAACAAACAAACATGTGGACTGTTTGTTTGTATATATTCTTGCATTTATTCATTTGGATTTGTTTGTTTGTTTTATTTTTTTTTTCTTTCTTTTTTTTGCATTTCTTCTTCATTTTCAAGAGGTCAAGTAAATAACACAAGTTTTTAATGTTCTTCTTGTTGCAGTTTTTTTTATTTTTTCATTTACAAAAATACACAAACAACAAATGAAATATGATCTCATTCGTTGTAGGTTGTAAAAAAAAATTAAAATTAAGATTTGTTCGCCTACAACTACAATGTATTCTGACAAGGCGTGTGAGTGGTATGTATGTATGGTAGAGCAGAAAAATAAAATAAAAACTTGTTTATGTATGTGTAGGGACAATGTGCTTAAGTCCGTATAACAATAATTTAAACTTTTAACTGATTAAGCCGCTTTACAACAGGCCATTTTCCACACATCTATTTCTAGGTTATACATATTTATTCAAGCGGATCACAAAATTTACATATTGAAAGAAAATAGCAACAAAAAAAAGGATATTTGCATGCAAATACATATAAATGTATTAAATTTTTATGAACAAACAACAACAAGCCAGCCTAACTGTACTAGGGCTGGCAAAATCATACAATATCTGAAACGTGTTACAGATATTTCTAGAAGAGGTTTTCATTTATACAAAGTTTTTAAATCATATAATTTGTACATATAACATTTTGCTAATAAGTGTAGAATGACAGAGTGTTGGCAAACACTCAGCAAATTATTTCAAGCAACACGAAACTACTGAAGGTATTAAGAGATACGCAATAGCTATGAGGGAGGCCCTATGCTCCTTATAGGAACAACAGGAACCAATATATATATGGGTCATTTCACGTCAAGTGAACCAACTTTTGAAATCGATGTCTTCCGATCGCGATGAAATTTGCACCAATGTTAGTTCTATTGGATAGTAATTCGGACACCATTTTTCAACAAGATCGGTCAAGAACTCTCTGAGTTATAGGAGGTCAAATTTGACATTTTGGCCAAACAGGTGTTTTTTTTTATCCATATAACTTATTACCTATTGTTCTTAGCAAAATGTGTCCCAAATAGTTCAGATAGCTATTTATGCAATCTTTCGAAAAAAAAATTAAAAAAATTTAATAAAATATTTTTGATTTTTTTTTTTTAAATCAAAAATATTTTTGACTTTTTTTTCAAAATGGGCCCTTTTTATTTTTTTTTTTATTTTTTTAAGAAAGCTTAGGTCTTTTCCTAAGCGACCTATATGGTCGCTTAGTGGGATGCGAGTGGGATATCTATCAAAAAAAATATTTTGTAACTCAAGATTTAAAATTTTTGAATTTTTTTACAAAATCAAAAACTTTGTTGAGTTTTTTTTTTTAAAAAAATGGACCCATTTTTTAATTTTTTTTTTTGCTCAGAAGAAAGCTTATGTGTTTTCCTTTTTTTGTCGCTTAGTGGGATGCGAGTGGGATATCTATAAAAAAAATGTTTTGTAACTCAAGACATACAATTTTTTACTTTTTTTTGAAAAATCAAAAACCTTTTTGACTTTTTTTTTTCCAAAATGGACTCTTTTTTTATTAATTTTTTTTTCTCAAAAGAAAGCTTAGGTCTTTTCCTTTAAAACCGTTTTGGTCGCTTAGTGGGATGCGAGTGGGATATCTATCAAAATAAATGTTTTTTAACTCAAGACAAATGTTTTTAAATTGATTTTTTTCATATTTGTGTGTAAGTGTTTCTAAAACCTTAAAAATAAAAACCACAACAACTGACCGATAATAGCCACTGGAGGGGTGCAATATGAGGCCGACCGCTATTAATTTTCCACCCCCAAAATTTGTCTGAGTTTTGTATCTTGCGGCTTTTTTAGTCAATCCTAGAGGTAGTTTTCAGCGCACGTGATTTTCATTGTTAAAATATCAGGTGCCCCAGAAACAAATTTTTGGAATCAAGTGGAAATATGTTATGGCCCTTCTCCGAAGTACCAGTTTATTTATTATTTTATGACATTTGACTTTAAGAAGTGGGTGGAGAGGTAGAAGTTGCCAGGTAGGTTATTTATATGGTGGTTTATTTTTATTATTATTTGTAACATTTGGTTAAACTAGGTACTTAAGTATGTAAGCCCTTCTTGACCCTAATAAAAGAATTCGATGTACATAAATTCTTTCAATAATTTTGACTTCATTAGTGTGTTTTGTTCTTAAAATTTAAATTTATTAATCATTTCGTTAGCTTTTCAGAAATATTACAGGAGAGACAAAATTTAATTTGATTTGATTTGAAATATTTTGAAAAAAAAAATATTAAAATTTTTTTATTTTTAAAAATATTTTTTTTTTTGAAATATTGAAGAAAGAGCTATCTAAACTATTTGGGACACATTTTGCTAAGAACAATAGGTAATAAGTTATATGGATAAAAAAAACACCTGTCAGAGAGTCTCAGAGAGTTCTTGACCGATCTTGTTGAAAAATGGTGTCTGAGTTACTATCCAATAGAGCTAACCATGGTGCAAATTTCATCGCGATCGGAAAACATCGATTTCAAAAGTTGGTTTACTTGACGTGAAATGCCCCATATATAATAGCTATTGAAAAATAAAGTATATGGGGGATTTCATAGTAATATAGTAATTCAGACACAATTTTTTAACAAAATCGGTGGAGATCTCTCTGAGTTAGAGGGGGTCAAAATTGGACATTTTGGCCAAGCAGGTGTTTTTTCTCATCCATGTAACTTCTTACTTACTTACTTCTTTCGAAAAAAAATTAAAAATAAAAAAAATTTTAAATTTTTTTCTGAAATCAAAAACTTTTTTGAATCTTTTTCAAAATGGGCTCTTTTTTCTCTCAAAAGAAAGCTTAGATATTTTCCTTGAAGACCTATTTTTTTTTTTTGAAATGGCCTCTTTTTTTATTAACACATTGACTGCCAAGGCACTTTCAGTAAATAAGTTGCTGGGGGCCACAGCATTTTCTTTGCGTAATCTCTTCGAAAACGTCAATATTGAATTTAGGCTACTGTCAGTAATATTTATTGCTTAGAAACATATATTTTTTTTATAAATAAGAGGGTCTTACGAAATGGCGAAAAGGATTTTTTTTATGGGATACTGAGTAAGAAAAAAATACTCAGTACAAGTTCAGAAAGTGATGAAGAATGTGAAGATTATAGTTTTGATGAGAAACTTTCAGAAAACATCGAAAAAGTTCTTAAAATCCAGCACTATTGTCTGACATGGCTAGAGAGAATAATAGTCGTGTCGGACATATGTGTCCGACGTGGCGTAAACCGCATAGTGCAGTGTCACACATATGTGTCCGACGTGGCAGTCAATGTGTTAAAAGAGAGTTTAGATCTTTTCCTTGAAGAACTTTTTGGTCGCTTAGTGGTCGCTTTTTTGATTTTTTTTTCAAAATGGGCCTTTTTTTAATTTTTTTTTTGCTCAAAAGAAAGCTTATGTCTATTCCTTTAAGTGCTTTTTAGTCATTAGTTGGATCCGAGTTGGATATCTATCAAAATAAATGTTTTGTAACTGAAAACATACAACTTTGACATTTTTTGCAAAATTAAAAACTTTGTTGACTTTTTTTTGCAAAATGGACCCTCTTTTTAATTTTGAAAATTAATCAAAAATCGTATATCTTGAGTTACAAAACACTTATTTTGAGATATATCCCACTCGCATCCAACTAATGACTAAAAAGCTCTTAAAGGGATGGACTTAAGCTTTCTTTTGACCAAAAAAAAAATTAAAAAAGGCCCATTTTGAAAAAAAAAAAGTCAAAAAAGTTTTTGATTTCAGAAAAAAATATCAAACATTTTTGATTTGTATTTTTTTAAAATATTGGAGAAATAGCTAACTGTACTATTTGGGACACATTGTGCTAAGAACAATAGGTAATAAGTTACATGGATGACAAAAAACAAAATGTTCAATTTTGGCCCCTTCTAACTCTGAGAGTTCTTTACCGATCTTGTTGAAAAATTGTATCTAAATTAATATCCTTGGTGCAAATTTCATCTTGATCGGAAGACATCGATTTCAAACGTTTGCTCACTTGATATGAACTCCCCTATATATAAATCAGCAAACGTATTTATAATTAATACCCGAAAGAAATTAATTCTTCAGTATTCCTTATAAAAGGAATTGAGATTTCAATTCAATAAAATGTAAATCCTGGAAAATTATTAAAGCTTAAGCTTCGATTTCACGTGAAAAAATATGGCAAAATATCCATAGCACAAACTAAATATAAATAAAATTGCTGTGGAATTTATTCAAAAATGTTAATTCCTGTTAGTACTCCAGTTTTCATCGTGAAATATTGCTAGCAACATATTTTTCACACAAACACAAGTTGTTATATTCACTAAACTTGTTTCTTGGATGTTCGAAAAAATATGTAATTTTACGTTGACATTTGTATTTGAATTAAAATGAAAAAATAAATACAAACAAATATGTTAAAGTGCAAAAAAAAAAAAGAAATTTCGGTTAATCGACACAAATTAATCGGTTTATTTGTTATTTAAAAATCGGCAATTTTTAAATGTTCGAACAATTAACGGTTAACCGATTGAATACCCTAGTACCTACCAAAGTATAAATGTACAAGTAGTCCGACTCTTTCAGAACAGTTCCTAACTCTAAACATTTGTTAGTAACAAAAATATACATTTGTTGGTGTTTTTTCAGTTTTCACCAGACACACACGGAGTTTTTTTTTCGAATTTTATAGATTTTTAATAAAACAAATTCAAATCTCTTCAATAGTATAAATTCCACAACAAACCAAATAAAATGTCAAAAATTACAAAAAAAAATAAGAATTAAAAAAAATATTATAAAAGCTAACCTAGAAAAACAGTTACTGGATTCAGCGTACTCGAATTAGGTTAACCCGCCGGGTGCCCCGCTTGAAAGAAAAAAGTGTCTATTTCGTGTACAGTTCAATTATTGTATGATAATTTCTGACAGATATAACTCAATTAGAGGTTAATTTGTCAGGAGATATGATAACATTTTTTTAAAAACCCTAATGTCAATATTTAAATATGAAGGTAGAAACAAGGCCGCAGGTAGAAAAAAAATTAAAAACATTATTGGTGTTACCAATTCAAATCTAAATTTAATTCACTACGATTTATAAACGACTAAGTTTATACAAATCGGACAACTAATTACATTGTGCAATAGCCCAAATCAGCAGGGGTTCTGCTTACCGGGAAAAGCTATATCGATAAAAAAAAATGTTATGTAGTACCGGCGCGATGGGAAAACCAGTTTTTCATAATTTTTTCGTAAGCGGAGACCAAGATGTCATCTCGAATACTTCAGCAAGCAGCTAGCCTCAGAGTCGGATGAGCATGGCGAGCGCTTCCATTCCAAGTGGCCATGCCCATTGAAACGCGATATAAAGGCAAAAGACTTGACTCGCTGGTGGCTGATAGTAATTGGTGGTCGCAAAAGTCGTACGATCCGGAAAATGAAGAAGAAGACTATACAATGGGAGTTAAAATTAAGTTAACTGACTAATTAAAAACAATTGATTTTTCTCCTTATGAAGACAGATCCTCATCCGACACCGACTCTGAACAAGAATGTAAATAAAGCAAAGAAACAAATGGGGTCAGGTACTTTGAACAGTTTGATGATGATTTAAATTGAGTTTTGTTCGATTACTTATGAAAAAATTATTAAAAACTGATTTTCTAGGATCCCAAACAAGGAAAACCATAAATATATAGATTGTAGCTGAATATCACTTTGCGATATTTGGACATTTAGATGGTCAAAATTCATGATAAAGTCACTCAAAATTTAAATTTTCGCTATACGATATTAACTAACTTCAAATCGATATATATCGTTTCCTAGACCAGAACCAGCGAAACGCCGGGAATAAATAATTTCCCGGTAAGCAAAACTCCCGCCTATAACTGACTCCTAGCATTTGTCGCATAGTGTTATTATTTAATACTCTTTGAAATATTAAGAAATTTTTACTAAATGTGAATTATCTCGAAATCCCCTCATGTTTCGCACTCTCAATTTTATATGTATTGTTAAGCATAAAATGGCTTTTAATTGATGAACATCTTTAAAAAATGGAAGATATCATTTTTAAATTTCCTTTGTTCAAAAATAATTATTTGGTTCAATATCATGTGTGCAAAAGAAAAGGATTTCTGAAAAAAACGAATAGAAACTAGGGTATATAAGCATTACTATGAGACAAATATTACAAAAGTTATATACAATTAAAATCCTTTTTAAAACTGGAACTCCATAATAGACAAACTAAAGCAAATTTAAAACTTAAAATTTTGTATGACCATTAAGAATCTGTGTACCAAGTTTTAATCAATTTTGAACGGCTAAACACTAATACCTTGTCGAACATTTTTATTTTCCCACTTAATACATACTTAATTTCAATATCATTCAGTTTTTGGTAAAATATATAAAAAGCATATGTTTTCATATAACATAGCGTTACATTAAATTTTGTTTCTTAATAATATAATATGTTTAATAGATGAGTTTAATTGTACTGTAAATTACTTAATTGGCAATTTTGCACAACGACTGGTGCAGTACTTGTGGTTTTGAAGCCATATGAGCATCCGGTTTAAATAGGCTGTAAAAAGTAATTCACAAATAAAATTCTAAATTAAAATTTAACTGCACAAGGTGACCATATACAATGGCTCATATTTTCAGCACTTAACTTTTAGGCCTAGTGTCACAATATTCCACCCGACACTCTTTGAACTCTATAACAACATTTTAATCAAAAGGTAATATATCATGAAATTATTTTTTAACAATTTCACATTAACATTTTAGAAGAAATCTACAAATGTTATACATACTTATTATCATTGCAGTAACTGTTAATCAATAACAATAATTATGGCTATTCCAGTTCTCACTTTCACCATTCACCCTATTTTTGAAAGCATAATTACAACAATATAATATAAAATAAAATTTCAAAAATTATATAATTAAGGTTAAACAAATTATGTGTAAACATATCTAATAAGAAATTCTGAGAAAATTAGATACTATTGTTGTAATTGTACTTTCAAAAATAAGGTGAATGGTGAAAGTGAGAACAGGAATAACCCTGAATATGTTTAAGTTACAATTAACATGATTGTAGTAAAAAAATATATGTTTATTGTAATCATGTTCATGATGCATCATTATATCATAATATCTTGTTATCAGAAGTGTTACAATTAACATGATTGCTGTAAATAAATATACATATGTTTATGGTAATCATGTTCTTGATGAATCATTATATCATAATATGTTATCGGAGTATGATAAAAATAATCCGAGAACAACACAATATGGTGAAGAATTACATCGTAAAAATGGTTAACACAAACATATAATTAATTACTACAATCATATATATGATTGCTGCAAAAATAAGGTGAATGGTGAAAGTGAGAACAGGAATAACCCTGATTATCTTTTCTAAATCATGTGCGTAGCACACGCCGCACAGTTGGTTCAATGGTACCCAAAGTGCCTATAAATTCATAGAAGCCGTAATTTTAAAATATTATATTTTTTATACAGTACACCACCATAGTGGGGAGGGTATAATGCGTTTCTGCAGATGTTTGTAATGCCCAGAAATATTAGTCTAACACCCACCTTAAAGTATACCGATAGACTTAGAATCACTTTCTGAGTCAATTTAACGATGTCCGTCCGTCTGGCTGGTTGGCTGGCTGTCCATGTAAACCTTGCATATAATTTTTTCGGCCCAAGGACCAAGCCTATTGAAACTGACTGAAATCGGTCCATTATTTCACCTAGCCCCCATACAAATGTCTTTCCGAAATTGGACTTTATCGGTCATAAATGTCTAATGTAAATATGCATCTACACAGATTACGCTCCAAATAAGTTTTATATATACAAAATTCATGTCACCAAATTTTGTTACGATCGGTTCATAATTCGTCATAGCTCCCATTTAGACCCGCTTCCGAAAATCACTTTAACGTGCATAAATCGCTTAAAATGTTGGTATACTCACAAAATTCAACATAGTAAACTTTCATATAGACACAAATCACATTGTGATCGGTCCATAATTGGTCATAGCCCCCATATAAAGCCCACTTCCGAAAATCACTCAAAAATATAAATTATTGAAATTTTAAAAGAAAAATGTTTTTGCTCTTTTACTTAGTGTAGGATATAATAAACAAATAAAAATTTTATTTGTTTTTACGTGTTTATTGATGAGTTATTATCATAAAAACACAGCATCTTAGAAAAAAAAAGTTATTATTGTTTTTTTGAATTAAAAGACATTAGTTCACAATTTATGCTGTAACTTTGGAATGAAACGCGACAAATTAATGAATAAAATTGAAAATACAAGCATACTTAATGTGCTATTTAAAAATTCAAATAATAAATTAACTGTATGTATTTACATTAGTATAAATTTAATTTAAATTCTAATTTCTGTTTTTCACAAAAATAATGCTTTTAAAAAAAATGTAAGAACATTTTTTTAACCTGTTAAGCTGGGTTTCCGCAAACACCGTAATCGGCGCCGATAACGAAAACTGAAACTGAAAAACGATGGTGTTCGTCACCGTCTCGTTTCTGAATTGTTTCGTTTCAGTTGGGTGCGTTGCGGCATAAAACAGAAAGGAAATTATTTTTTAATTTTGGATGTCGCACATTAAATATAATTTCACTATTTTTGCCATATTTTTTATTCATTTTGATTTTCTTTAAATTTGAAATAAAAAATAATTAAAATAATTTCGTTCCTACAGCACCGAAAACAACCTACTTGATATTGTTTTCGTTCCGGTCCCAAAAGACAGGTTTTTCGTTACTGATCGGTGCCGTTTCGTTGCCAATTTTCGTTGCCGATTTTTGAAACGAACTTTTTGGAATTGCCTAGAGCTAAAAAAATTTAATTATTAAATATTTCCTATATTTGCTATCGAATGTAAAATACTAGAGATATTAGTTAAATTTGAACTATTCCTTTTTTCATGCTAAATTTGTGGGATACTTTAAAATAAATACATAATGCAAATTTAACCCTAAGCTCTCTTTTGTTGTGTCTTATTTCTGTCTTTCTGGTTGAATTTTCTGTTTTGATGTATTCAGGGACTTATAGTAAAATTTCACGGATAATATTTTTGCGGAACATTTTAACCCCTTGAATCCATGTTTTAATGGAGTTTTTTGCTCTTTTTTAAAAGAAGGACAAAAAAGACCCAATCAATCCTTGAGTATGTAGAGGGTTATCATATTCTACAAAAATGTTCTCCGTAACATTTTAAATAAATTTGTGGAATACAATTTATACCTTAAATGTAAGGATCACATGGTTTCTAATGCCGATTAACAATAAGACTGTGCCAGAGTTGGGAAAGTTTAACCCGCCTTCAAATGAAATTCAGATGTAAAATTTCAAAACGCCTATATACGTGTCTGTTTTTTCGTCTCCTCTATCAAAATTTATTGGTCCTTCGAACCAAATTTCGAGTTAGGTATAAATTTACTTGTAAATTATGTAAATTTAATTTTATGAAAAATATCAAAACTGTGGTCACTCTTATCAAGTTAGCAAGATGAAACAATTAAGTAAAATAACCGTTGCAATGTTAAATTAAATCACATACATACATAGAAATACAAGAGAACGTACATCCATACATATTAGTTTTGAGCAATATACTACATAATACTAGTGCTATGCAACTACCTTTAAAAAACATATGAGGAGCCGCAGAACAAAAGGTACTTTTTCGCATTTTTTTTCAAAAAATTTGTTTTTTGGTATTTTTATAATCTATCTATATAAATAAAAATCAAATATCGTTCGTTGGTAATTGCATCAGTAGAGAACGGTTTTGACAATAAGCGTTTAATCAAGAAAAGGAGCTCGATCTGTGATCAGTCATATTTCTTAACAAAAATCGATTTTTTATATAAAAACTCAAAATATCTAAATTTGCTAATAACTTGGCCAATAGGCGTTTAATAAAGAAAAGGGGCTCGCTCTGTGATCACTCATATTTCTGACCAAAAATCGATTTTTTATATAAAAACTCAAAATATCTAAATTCGCTAATCACTTGGCCTAAAATCAATTTTTTATATAAAAATTCACATTTTCTGACAATATTGTAAGAATATGACAACTGTGTATACGTAGCTTTAGGTTTTTGACTGAATCGAATAAATAATACCCATTTTCCCAAAAATTTTAAATGAGCGAAAAAGTACCTTTTGTTCTACGGCTCCTCATATATAACTGTTAAACGTATGGTCAATATCGTAAAAACTAATTGTAAATAAAATTAAATCACAAATAAACACATACACATAGGAACAACATAACAAACCGAGAAAACATAAAACTGTAAAATGTAACATACGTTTACATGTACATTAGGATGGTCCAGTTTACGTGTAGGCAAAATAAGGTGTCAATGTTCCAAATTAAAATGGAAGTTTAATTTCCTTGAGGCGACAATTTCTCAAAATTTTAGTTCTGGGGTCAGTATTTATATGCTTTTTTCATAATTTTTCGCAGACAACATATTAAATATTGGTATGATAGTCCGTAATTGCAATAATCCAAAAATATTACAAGTTTTATAATTTTTGGTAAAAATTTTACTTTATGTTTGTATTTTGACCTATAATTTTTAATTATAATAACACTGTCCAACAAATTGAGACTTTTTGATTGGAACTAATAGCGCTCCTATAATTCTGAAAGGGCATTTTGTAGTCCAGCTGGCGTGAGTTTTTTTACAGCGGGTCAAATGAAAAAAAAAATATTGTATCGTAGTGGAAAATTGTTTTTCCTCATGGCTATCGAAATATCGATGGCACAATATCAAAAAATGTTGGCCTTACAAATCGATACATACCTTAATATTATGTGTGATTATGCTGAATTATAACTCACTGTATGTTTAACCCACATGAACAAAAAGTGTTGAAGTATGAAAATACATATTTTGTAATTAGAAGTATTTTTTTCCTTTTTGGATTAAATAAAGTTTGTAGAAAAACATTAAATAAAACAACATAAAGTAAAACTCCGATTGAAATAAAAACAAACTGTAAGTAAATACAATTTGCAAATATACTTAACAGCTACATTTCAAGCGTTTTAATAATTTTTAATAACTACAGAATACCAAACAGCATCAGCACCAGCATGCAAGTATGAATGCGAACTTACAAATCAGACATACTTATTATTGCTACAGGCTTCCTATGTATGCACATTACTGGCACATTTGGTTTGTATTTACAGTGGGGTTTATTAATAGAGCATTGGATTATTGTTGGCAATAGAGAATTAAAATTTTGAAATCTAAATGGTACTTATTCTTGACGTTAAATTATTTAATTTGTATAGGGGACGGAATTTGATGCATTTATTATTAAAAATTATGCGCCTAATGTATGCTGTAAATAAATTAAATTATGAACTAAAAATTATTAGATTATGCAGCCATATATTTGGGCAGTAACATAAAGTAATTAACTATGGATCGCTCAATTTCCAAAAATTACACTATACAGTTCCCAGCATATATGATTCAATAAATCATATTAACAATTAAATAGTAAAGTTTCAAATTTATAACTATTCTTCTGAGAATACGATGAATATACAATATTAATTATAGAATCTTCAGAAGAATACATGTTTAACGTCAGATCATGTAATTTGAAATCGTCAACATATTTCGCATTCAATAATTTAATTTCGTGAATGATTTTCGGTAAAGAGCCCATTATAGGAGCTATGACTAATTATGGACCGAACATTATAAAATTAATTTACATGAATTTCATATATATATAACTAATTTGAAAATTGCTACCTGTACTTTGCGCACGAGGTTTATATGAATAGCCAGCCAGACGGATGGAGTCGATCGGTATAGGACAGTATTTTTGCACGTTATAAACATCTGCACAAACCCAATATACCCTCCACACTATGATGGTGTAGGGCATAGAATAAACGCATAGAACGGAAGGAGAGAACAATAAAAAGGAAAAAATTAATATATTTTCACACATATGGGTGATACAAAAACAAAATACATGCAAAACATTCTCATGAATTAGGTTTTTGACAAAAGACTTAGGTTTTTGGATCTCAGTTACCTATCTAGTTGTTTTTGGTAAAATTAATTAATTTTTGATTAAATACTTTTTTGAAGCAGAATGTTTTAAAATTATAATTTTGAATTGCTGATAGAGAAATGAAGAAGACTTATAGCCAGTTCATCGATATCAAAAGGAGTTTTTCGACAACATTTGGTGCCATTTCTATAACAAATTCAACAAGAGTTACAGTTTGCCAGTTACACGATATCGTCTTATATCAAAAATAATATTTTTATCAAAAATTGAGATAATAGGCAAACAAATTTGAAGTAAAATATAACAAAATATGCATTATCGATAAAATATGCAAGTATATTACTTAACGTATCGAAGCCATTTAGTAGCAAAATGTGATAATTAGCCTGCATGGTATTTGGACGTTCGAGAAGAAACATTTCCATATAAATCCGCCGGCTACTCAAAATAGATGGCACAATCAAACAGGAATAATTATAGATTGTTTTTTTAACCCTTCATAACTATTTAAAAGGTTAACTGTCAAACGAAATGTCATACTGCGCTCACTTTTTGACATTTATGATCAGTATACTCTGGAAAATTATCACGAATAGATTGACGCTTGAACAATGCTACAAAATTTTCCAAATTTACTTTGAAAATCTGTAATCGATTCGCGCATCTTTTATACGACTGTTTTATTGCCAAATTGTGTTCAGCGATTATGCTAATTCTTGGCTTAATGGGTTTGCTAATAAACAAAATTCCCACAAATGTAGTCAGACCAAACCACAAAACACATTATTACATCCAGAAAAATGCACCGTGGAATCGTAGGACCTTATTTCTTCAAAAATGAAGCCGGAGCTCACGTTACGGTCAATGAAGATCGTTACCGCACCACGATCAATGATTTTTTGTTTGAAAATATGGATGACATTTAACGTGGCATGATGGCGGTACGTACTATACGGTGACCTCAACCATAGATTTATTGAAATCAGAATTTGGCCTTAACTGAATTTCGAGAAATGGAGCTGGCAATTGACCTCTAAGATCGTTCGATTTGACACCTCTATATTATCTGCGCGGTTACGTGCTGATGAACAATTGACGCCTTTTATACTAACACTGTTCGTGAAAAATTGACTCAAAATTGGACGTCAATAACAGCCACGATGACTGAAACTTTCAAAGGTTGATCTTTCGAATAAAATAATTTTTTGGATTAAAACTACACAAAACTATAAAACAAAGCGTTTTTATGTAATAAACACTTTCGAAGGCATTAAATCTTTGAATATACCATTAGAGCTGGAATTTAGTTTGTAACACAGTCATGCAGGAAAAAACTAAGTACTTACATATTTGCTAATAAATTAAATTTGCTAATAATAACAATTATTACACTTCTTCTAAGTATTGTATGCGGTATGTAATAATAATTGAAAAATGTGTTAATCTGTAATTCCAACTCATTATCAAGTTTTTACTGCAAGTCTGATCATGAATCATAATTAATTTTATGATTTCTGTGCCATAAATGCAATCGTAACTATTTATGTGTGCGGATATTCCTATAGTGTTGATTTGTTCTACACCCCACCAAAAAAAAAGTATGAATATATTTTTTAACTCTTTATAAAACGCTACTAATGAACAACTTCACATACATACATATTACTGCCGCTCAGTGAATTTATTTTCCAAGTTGATAAGTAATTTCGGTAAAAGTTGAATAAAAAAATTATATTTATACCCAACGAAAGGAGTTAGGTGCTGTAATTTATCACAAATAATCTTTGTTGATAAGTTTTGTATGGTATTGAAAATGGGAAATATCTGTCCATGATTTCACCTAGTCCTCCCGGAATGCAGCAATCCTCACACAATTTTGCACAAATTTGTTACAAGTACTGTGAAATTATACTGTAAATTATGGCGAACCATCGCCAACATTTTGTAGTTTTTAATAAAATCCACAAAAAAAAAACATTATTAAATAATCTTTTTCAGCTCGTATTTCATTTCAATGCAAAATAAAAGTAAGTTTTGCCAAATCGTTCTAGAATCGAGGTGCCTTTAAGCAATTTTTGTATTTAATGTTATCTATTTTGACAACCATTATTATTCAAACAGGGTTTTCTGATGGCTTGAACACTTCACTGCGATCGGATGCACAGTGGATTATATAAGGTGTATGCATCTCATAATTGATTATTGCAAATGATTGAAATTAACCATAAAACTACTTGTATCCTAAAGTTAAGATGTCAAGCAATAATTATAGTTTTTATGTCAACAGAAGTATTCGAAAATGGCGACAGAACACACTACTTTCCACTTTAAAGATTTGGGGAGTTAAAATTATATTATATTCAAGGGAGTATATTTAATATTTATAATTATTTTTTTCAGAATTGTTATACCTTGTTGGAAAGGGTATCTTGTCCAGATTCTATATTTGTAATGAGTTTTGTATATATTATTAGCAGGTTTGAAATTTATTCATTTTAAATATACTGTGAGCCTGAAAAGTGAGTAAACACGAAAAATTATTTAATTTTTTTTAAGATAATGAAAATCCTAAAATCTCTCCATTGATTCAAATTTAAAAGTTTCGGTTTGTTGGAGATTGAGTTGAATAATAGATTCGATTCTCAAAGAAAAAAAGATTTAAGTCGGAATATAATGATTTTTATGATCTTAAAGAAATCAAAAAAACCACTTGTGTATACTCACTTCTGAGGCTGTGTGTATAATGTTTTTTGGCTTAACTACGCCACTTAGACTAAGATTTTAACTATTGGCGCCGATCTAGATTCTACTATTGGCGCCGATATACATACTTACAAATTATTTTTTTTTTAAATATTTTTATGTAAACAAAATTAAAATTTTTTTTTTCGATATTTTTTTATAAAAAAGTTTTTTTAATTTTTTTTGTAAAAAAAGTTTTTTTCCAAATTTTTTTTTTAATTTTTTTTTTGGAAAAATAATTTATGTCGAAAACAAATTTTTGTTGAAAATAAATTCGGGTTAAAAAATATTTTTCCCGATTTTGACCCATTGTAGGTCCAACTTACTATAGCTTTATATCGCGATGCATCGATGCAATGGACTTTAAAATATCTATCATTAGATATCCATATTGTCTATATTAATAACTTAGTAATCCAGACATGGCTATATCAACATCGCTATTTATAACGATCCAGAATATATATACTTTGTGGGGAAATTACAAACGGAATGACAAACTTATATATACCCTTGCCACTAATGGTGAAGGGTATAATTATGAACTTTTTTTGATACTATTTGCTCTTCATAGCTTATTTTGATAGGTTATACAAATTTATAACTATATATAAAGTAAATTTAGTTCTTAAGTTTAGAAAATCTGTATATTGTATTTTACGTTTATTTTGAAGTGGAGTGAAATCGGAGTTTAAAGTTTTTGTATTTAATTTACCCATAGATTTTAATAAACCCAACCATATGATACCCTAGTATATGATTATAAATATTTTTATTATGATATGAAAATTATTTGTATTGAAACTTATTTGAATACCAATATTTTTAAGCTCATTCTCACACCCAATATAAAAAAAACATATTCTTACATACAAGTATTTTGCTATGAACGAGTACAATTTACTTTCATAATTATTGTGTAGATGATGAATTTGAGAATGTACTTAAAACTGACCTGATTACAGTAATGACGATGATATTCCATAATGGAGATACTCTCCCCTATTTTATTTAAATGTAAGCGATTCTGCCATACAAAAATATAATCAGTTTTGAATATTGTCTGTTACAATTTCATTATGCACAAGTTTATTTAATACTGGTTAGGAAATGCATTATTTAGCTAAATGTTTTGTAAATAATATACATTTTTGTACTGAAATTCTGAAAGAATAAAGGAAAATAATTAAAGTTAAATAAATTGATGCTCATAAGTGCAGCCTATATCGTTACTAATATGTTTAACTTCCAACTCAACAGCGAATATAAATGGTATTTTCTTTAGATACAAACGTCGCACGGTGGCTCAGAACTTAATTTCATCGGCCAAAAGTCCAACTTTTTGTTAACTCCGATTTCAAACATTTTAATGTCATTCAATAGTAAACATATTGAAACTAAGATAGCAAAACAATTGGATAAAAATATGGGCAACTGTGGACGTGGCATGCTGTTCAATCAGTCAAATATTTCATGTTATTTTATAAAAAATGTGATTTTTATAAATTTGATCAGAAGTAAATTATCAGTACTCGCAAATTATTATTTATAATTGGATGATTTTGTTTGTTATGTTGGTAGGATAATAGTCTTTAAGAACTGGTATGATTTGTCACTGTGCCGTTTATACCTGTTGTGTTATTAAATTTTTTCTCAGGCATAAAACAGCTTAGGGTCAAAAGGGGTTAAACAAATTTTACTACCAGGAGAAAAACCAAAGTGTCCTCTTTAAGCCTATATATACTTGTTGACCTGTTTTGAACACTTTTTTCATTTGAATGATATTATTCCCAATTTTTTTTCTATTTTTATTTCACCTGTTCATATAACTGGCGCATAGTACAAGACCCAATTTTGAAGATATTGCGATAAAATTTGTTACATACATTTTTTTTCGGACCGAGGACAAATCGGTCCATTATTTTACCTAGCACCCATACTAGTGTTCTCCCGAAATTGGATTTTATCGGTCGTAAATGGTAATTTATATAGGTATCTCCACAAATTTTGCTCCAAGTAAATTTTTTATATGGGGGATTTCACGTCAAGTGAACCAACTTTTAAAATCGATGTCTTCCGATCGGAATTGTATATCTTGAGTTACAAAACATTTATTTTGCTGTATATCCCACTCGCATCCCACTAAGCGACCAAATAGATCTTAAATGACTAGACCCAAGCTTTCTTTTGAGCAAAACAAAATTTTAAAAAAGGGCCCATTTTGGAAAAAAAGTTCGATTTTGAAAAAAAGTGAAAAATTGCATGTTTTGAGTTATAAAACATTTATTTTGAAAGATATCCCACTCGCATCGCACTAAGTCACCAAATAGGCCTGAAAGGAAAATATCCAATCTTTCTTTTGAGGAAAAAAAAAATTAAAAAAGGGTCGATTTTGAAAAAAAAAATTAACAAAGTTTTTGATTTTGCAAAAAAAAGTCAAAAATTCCATGCCTTGAGTTACAAAACATTTTTTTTGATAGAATAGGTCTTCAAGGAAAATATCTAAGCTTTATTTTAAGAAAAAACAAAAAAATTCGGAAAAAAATATTAAAAATTTTTTATTTTTTTTTAAATATTTTTTTTCTAAAGATTGAAGAAATAGCTATCTAAACTATTTGGAACACATTTTGCTAAGAACAATAGGTAATAAGTTACATGGATGAGAAAAATCACATGTTTGGCCAAAATGTCAAATTTTGACCCCCTTTAACTCAGAGAGTTCTGGACCGATCTTGTTGAAAAATTGTGTCTGAATTACTATCCAATAGGTCTAACCTTCATCCCGATCGGAAGATATCGATTTTAAAAGTTTGTTCACTTGACGTGAAATCCCCCATATACTAAATTCATTTCCCCTTATTTTATTATGATCGCTCCATAACTAGTCATAGTTCCCATATAAGGCCTGCTTCTGAAAATCACTTTAACGAGCATAAATCTCTTAAAAATGTTGGTATAAACATAAAATTCAACAGAAATAACTTCCATATAAACGAAAATCACACCACGTAATATCATGGCGATCGGTCCATAATTAGTCGTAGCTCCCATACAATGCCCTCTTTCGAAATCATTCACGAAAATAAATTATAGTGTAGAGTATTATATGGTCGTGATTGACCGAACATACTTTCATACTTGTTTTTATCAGCTTATAACTTTTTTATAAGTAGAGCTGATGCAAAAAACTAAAAAATCCGCATTTTCATACTAAATGCTATAAAAAATTAAAACTTCAACTTTATCGTTAAATTTCTCAACAACTGCTGAACCGATTTTAATGAAGTTAAAACTGGAGAAAAAATATCTGTCCATCAAAAACAAAGTCTCTTATTTCTTTATGGGTTCAAAAGTTACAGAGTTTTGGCCGGTGAAAAACGTTCCTGAGCCACTGTGCTTCGACTACATTTTTCAGGCTTTATACAAACGGGAATGCCATAAATATATCCAGCAAAATCTTGGTAATAACTTTGACTTACTGAGTAATACAGTTCTGAATGACTACCACATACCGTCTTCATCACTTAAAAGTAGTCGGATAATGACTTATTTATTAGCTGTTATATAGATTATCAAGTAATTTGCATGATCACATTACTTTTGTTCTGATAACGGCTTCTGTAAGTTTGCGTGAAATGCGATGTTAATGTCAATACTTGTAACTTGTTTCAAATAGACAATGATATCAAAATATTATCAATGTCAATGAAAGTACATACATATATAAAATTTCATAATATTAACAAATATAGCTATGTTTTAAAGTCGACCTTTGTCAATAAAACTTGAATAACCATAATAGTTTTTAATTTTTTTTTTTTTTTGCGGGAGCATGCGTTCATTAATGCACATCATTTCATGAATGTAGATATACATATCTATAGTTAAAGAGATGTTTTTATTACAATGGAAATTTACATGTAAGTCCTTTAATTTGATTTAAAAAATGAAAAGCTGGTAAATTTTTAGCATTAATTAAAATGTGTAAATGAAATAAAATGCAATTCAATAAAAATAAATCAAGTGGCCATTTAAGTTAGTTTACTTTTTATTTAATATTCATGTAGTACGTAAATTTGTAAAAAAAAACACATTTCTCCGTTAAGAAATGATGGCCAAAAAATAACTTTTACTTCAAGACAGAAAACTGTTTCATTAAGACTAACTCCACAACATGGGCTTGTTAACTCATTAATTACCGGAAATTTAAACGTTGGAAGTTTTTAATGAAAATATCAGGAACGTCTTATGATATCATTTTTAATATTTTTGAAAAAAAAACATTTTTTTGACGCGTAGTTTTTCTGAAAGTTGCCATGTGTTTGACAAGTTGGTACTGTTAAGTGTTTTGAAATCTTTTGTTCGGTACAATTTTTTTTATTTATGTATTTTAGAGTGTATATCATAATATTAATAGGCAAGTCTATTTCTTTAGACCCCTTTTACGCTCACATTGTACATTCAATTTGGGCAAGAAATATACCAATTTAAAGGGATTTATTCACAGATAGTTATAAGCGTTTAAGGATGTTACTAACACATATGCAAAAACGTGTACATGTGAACCTTAAGCTAAAAAGTAAACAAAGCAAAGTGTGTTTGTCCAATTTGTTGTTGTAAATAGATAAGAGAAACAATTAAATATAGATTTCGCTCTGTTTTAAGTGAGAGTTGTTATAGAAAACAAAGAAGACTTTAGTAATTCAAAGTCACTTAAAAAAAATATATTTTGAAGGTGTTTTTTTTTTGTCTTCTCACTCCCATATGCATAAACAATTTTTAAGTTTATCAAAGGTTTTTAAAACAAAATTTACATTCAAAATTTGTTTTGACAAATTTAAAAACTGTTTATGCATATTGGGGTAAATACTTCATACGAATCAATTTCTTATCACGGCATGAAGTTTAATAAAAAATGGGACGGGTCGAAACAAATTAAATAGTTATTTCTAAATATTTTGTCAACTATAATTGCAAGATTCTTCAAACTTCAAAATGGTTCATTTATAATTTTGCATAGTTTCGCTGAAATTGTTCGGGATTGGAATAGTGGGCGTGGCACACCCTATACAAAGTAAATAATTAATTTCGAATATCTATAGAACTATAATTGTAGAAGTGTTTAAAACTTTTTACGAATTAATTTCTTATTACTGTGCGGAGTTTACCTGAATATAGACGGAATTAGATTAGAGGGCGTAGCACCTCCCATACAGAGTAAATATTGATTTCGAATATCTGGGGAACCAAAATGGGAGGGGTCGGAAAAGTTGGTGAGTCACCTTCCATACAAAGTAATAATTGCAAGGTTATTCAAACTTTGTCCACATAGCTCTCTTACCATTTTACAGAGATTGTCTAAAAATGGTTGGGATTGCAGTAGTGGTTGTGGCACAATGTAAATAATTAATTTTGAATATCTTGAGAACAATAATTCTAAAAATATTTAAACTCTGTATCAATCAATTTATTACCATTCTACGGAGGTTAGCTAAAAACGAATTTATTCCTGATCCCTGTACGAAGTTTAGCTCAGCGTTTAACTTTCCTTATAAAGGAAAGTTAAAGTAAAGCTTGATATGAGTTATTTCTTTACACAAAATATTTAAAACTGGGTGGGATCAGAACAGTGGAGTGATAATTATATTTTGCATGTGTTATTTTCGTACCATTGTACGTAGTTAGGTTGTATCAGAAATCATTAATATTTTTTAATTTTTCTAGGGTAGGTGTAGCGAAGTGCACCGGGTTATGCTAGTTAGCAATTAATGTTTCAAAGTAGTTAGACGTAAACCAAGGTTACCATTAGATCGATTGTGCCGTAGTTACAAAAAATATTTAATTACCAATGTCACTATCAGTACCAACGTGTGGTGAAACACACGTTGGTATTTACTGCCACCTAGCGGTTTGTATATTCACCAGTACGCTGGGTAAATGGCCTTATGTTCAATTTTGGAGATAACACACGGCAATACATATATAATAATTCAGATTTTTTTATATATATTATATAATGAATTTAAAAAGAGTCCATTTTTGGACCCTTTTTCAATCACCACTTATGAAATGGGGGGAGACTTCAGAAAATTTTCCAAAAATATTTTTTTGTTGGTAAGAGACCAAACCTTAATATAAACGCCTCATACCTTTAATTATTTATATCTATCTGTGTTTTATATTTACTCAAAGTTAAGAAATGATAAACGTGTGTTCAAACACACGGCGGTAAGAAATGGGTTAATTAAAAAGCTCTGAGATTTTATATTATTTAGAAAATAGTTCATGACAATATTGTGCATTTTTAAAGCTTGAGAGCGCAATGCTTCGAACTTGAGAGCGCAATAAAGAGTGTTCCAAAATTTTCACAAGATTTTAATTTGATGCTACTTGTTCAGCAAAGTGTTGCCTAATACCTTGATGGCTTTGTTGAAATTTCCGCATACAACGTTCAGGAAACGTGTTTCTAAATTTATCATGAATTGGCCAAAATGGGTGCGATGATGGATGAGGAGGTGATCGATCCCTTTTTGGTATTTCCCTTGCAAAATGCAAGATGGTTGTGCTGCAAAGACTATACGAGACTGCACAAAACAGGTGGACCAATGACCCGACCTTTACTATGGCACGGTCGACTTGGCCCGTATATGATGCCGACAGTACATATATACTTACGGAATATAATTGGGACACATGCTAGAAGACTGGGCCTACTGTCCAAGCCGTAATAACGAAGGAGAGGAGGAGACTGTGTCTCTTCCAACAAAAAACAAAATCGAAATTGTGGTTCCACTAGTACAATTTTCTTTAAAAAATTTTAAGAAAAATTTAAAATTTTTGTAGACTTTTCTCCACATAATTAATGATTACTCAAAAACGGTTAGTCCGATGTTATTAAAATAAACATAGAAAATTTGAGATTTACATAACCTTTAATAATCTTTCAATCGGCTGAGTAGTTTGGGAGTTATAATAACAATTGAAGCTAAAAATATATTTTTTACGTGAAAATAGATAATTTTTTTGTTTTAGAAAACTCATGAAAAATAGAAAACGGCACAAATTGTACAGGTTTATTGATCTATCGCGAAGCCACATATAATGGCAATTTATTCACAATTAAGTGAATTACCTCATTTTACTAAATTTTATGTGCTTACATATCTATGTATGGGGGCTAGGTGAAATAATATACTGATGTTTACCAGTTTCAATAGGCTTCGTGTTTGGGTCGAGGATAATACATTTGGTTTTACCAGTGAGACAGACGTACATCATTATATCAGGTGATACTTATGTGCTGTTTTCTATAGCGAATGAGCATTTTGAGGGGACGTTTTACATGTAGTTTGTTTTTGTTACAATAACAATAATGATAGGTATACATTTAGATGGGCGCTAGCCTGATTTTTTAGAGTGTAATAAACAACAGCCTTCGAAAATTCCAAAATTGAAACTTTATAATATCTTTCAAAGTTTAAGAGATAACTTAGAGAAAAAACTGGATTTTCTGTTTACAAGGTTTTGCAAATCAGAAGTGATCGACTTCGATACCCTGTACCTCACCTTTGTGTTTTAACAGTCTGGTCCTTAATTTAGTTTTCTGAAAGCTTAGTATTCCTGTAGTATTCTATCGTACATAACATAATTAGCGTCAACCTTTTCGAGGATTCAGATTTATTTAAAAAAAATTTCCGTGAAACAAATACATGAAAAATTTCCAGGTCGTGTACTCTGTATTTATGTAAAATTCTCATTACAAATTTTAGCAACATAGTGCGTTTGTGTCAACAACACCGTGGAGTCCGATGTGCTATATGATACGAAATTATTTTCTATGTACTTAATGGTTTATTAAAATAAAAAAAATGTAAAGTACAAAATTAGTTTTCTGTTTAATTGAAGTCCTCATAAATTTCGGTTTGCAAGTTAAAATAATCTACACAGAAAAACTAGATTCTTAATAGGAACCGAATTTGTTGCCAATCGGAAGATTCGGTTGCACACATAGAATTTTTCGTTTCTATCAACAGAAGGTCAGTTGATAAAGAAGAATATTGGTTGAAGCAACCAATCTTTTGTTACCCCTTTTAAAATTTCTTAGCCACAACTGTAAAAATCGATCACGATTGGCAACACATTCGGTTGCTATCACGAATCTGTTTTCTCTGAGTACAATTTTTTAAAGAACTCATGATAAATATAAAACTCAAAGTAGTTTTAATCTCTTTTGAATAATGTGAACACTCAAATAATATTAAAAAAATTAATATTTCCACTACAAACTGCAGAAAAATATATATCGTCCATTCCATGAGAGAACGCCTAAAAATTAAAATTTGTTTACTTGTGATCTCAGTTCAGTTCTGCAAAACTACAAAACTGTAAATGTAAATGAATTTAAACAATTTAAACAGCGTTTGAATTTTCTAGTTAAATACAACGACTTTAGAAATAAATATATTCATCAGAATTGCATTTTAATAAAATTGTAGATTTTCTATGCAATTTTCGTTCAATATTTAGAAAATATTGGGTTTTTTAATTACATTTATATTTAAGCCTTTCTAGGACAAGTATTTCTACTGTGTCTAATATTGTGAAAATATAAACACCCTCTGACAATTTGGGGTATGAATCCTGGAATTGACTATGTAAAAAATAGAGAAAAGACTCATATTAAATTCATATTATCAAGAGTGTAAAATGCACCAAATTAAAAATTCAACTCAATAAGCAGTAGAAAACTTCCACTACAAAGTTATCTAAACGTGCAACTTAACATATTGCAACATGAAACAAGTTGAATAAAAATCAAACAATCACGCATATGTACTTTCCCACTTCCCCCTTTTCCACTTCATCCTAATCGCAAGAATACAAAGAAAACTTTTTTATACAAAATAAATTGTACATTTATGCTTTAAGGTACATTCGATATATACAGTATCGGCTATAACTAAAGCAGCCCCTCAGAGAATTTTGTTCATATTAGGTATATTTTTTTTTATAAAAACAAAGTTTTAAATTTCTATTATATTCTATATTCAGATACAAGCCGATACACGTTTTGAAAGTTTACATCTGAATTTCATTTGAGGGGGGTTAAAGTTTCCCAATTTCGGCACATTCTTATTGTTAATCGGCATAAGAAACCAGGTGATCCTTACATTTAAGGTATAAATTGTATTCAGAAAATTTATGTAAAATGTTACGGAGAACATTTTTGTAGCATATGTTAACCCTCTAAATCCTGAAGGCATGGGTCTTTTTTGTCCTTCTTTTAAAAAAGAGCAAAAAACACCATTAAAACAGGGATTTAAGCGGTTAAAATGTTCCGCAAAAATATTACTCGTGAAATTTTACTATAAGTCCCTGAATACATCAAAACTGAAAATTCAACCAGAAAGTCAGAAATAAGACATAACAAAAGATAGCATAGGGTTAATTTCGCATTTATTAAGAACTAGCTGACCCGACCGACGTTGTCCTGTCCAAGTTAAAAAAATGCTTGTGTTTGATTTGTGAGAAGCGGTTTGAAAAGGGTAGAAATAGTTAAAAAGAAAAAAAAAACGTATTATTGTATGATAATTTTAATTCATATAGGACTTAGAATAAAATATTCATAAGTCTTGCAACAACAGAATACATGTAAATCAATGTACATATTTTGAGTTTTTATATAATTAATATAATTTTGATCTGAAAAATGAGCGATCTGAAGTTATTAGCGAATTTAGATATTTTGAGTTTTTATATAAAAAATCGATTTTTGGTCAGAAATATGAGTGATCATATCGAGTTGCTTTTCTTGATTATTTTCGAAGTTATTAGCGAATTTAGATATTTTGAGTTTTTATATAAAAAGTCGATTTTTGGTCAGAAATATAAGTGATTACAGATCGATCTCCTTTTCTTGATTAAACGCTTATTGGCCAAGTAATTAGCGAATTTAGATATTTTGAGTTTTTGTCAGAATATGAGTGGTTACAGAACGGGCTCCTTTTCTTGATTAAACGCTTATTGACCACGTTGTTAGCAAATTTATATATTTTGAGTTTTTATATAAAAAATCTTTTTTATAAGTGATCACAGATCGAGCTCCTTTTCTTGAATTATCGCTTATTGGCCAAGTTATTAGCGATTTTAGATATTTTGAGTTTTTATATAAAAAATCGATTTTTGTTAAGAAATATGAGTGATCTCAGATCGAGCTCCTTTTCTTGATTCAACGCTTATTGGCCAATTTATTAGCGTATTTAGATATTTTGAGTTCTTAAATTAAAAATCGATTTTTGGTCAGAAATATGAGTGATCACAGATTGAGGTCCTTTTCTTGATTAATCGCTTATTGGTCAAGTTATTAGCGAATTTAGATATTTTGAGATTTTTTATAAAAAATCGATTTTTGTTAAGAAATATGAGTGATCTCAGATCGAGCTCCTTTTCTTGATTCAACGCTTATTGGGCAAGTTATTATCGATTTAAACTATTTTGAGCGTTTATATAAAAAATAGATTTTTGGTCAGAAATATGACATATGAAATATTTTGCAGATGTATTTAATAAGTGGGCGTATTAGTGGACGTGGACAATTTTTATTTATGTAAAAATTTAAATTGGATTACTATGATCATTTAAGCAAAAAATTAGCCAAATCGATGTAGCCGTTTTCCGATTTCACATAAATCGAAAAAGTGGGTGTAAAAGTGGGCGTGGTCAATTTTTCATTCCGTAAAAACCTAGGTTGGGATATGACCAACATTTAAAAAAAAAATTAGGCTAAATCGGTCCGGCCGTTCGCTACTGATGCAATTACCAACGAAAGACATTTGATTCTTATTTATGTAGATTATTTTCATCTGTTAATATATTTATTATTGATAAACAAATACTTTTAAAGTTAGTCTTTCTATAAGAGGTAACTTAAAAACAAAAATATTTAAATGTAGAAAAAGAAACGGACAAAAGTAAAGCACCCCTTCATGAATACAATATTAAAAAAATGTTTAATTAATAATTTGCTGCAAATCCTTTGCACATTTGTTAGGCATAAAAGATATTAATTTTTTTATGGAGTCTTGCGATATTCCTTCCAAGGCTACTTTAACTGCATGTAATAAATCTTGAAAATTGGCGATCCTTATTTCAGAAATTTTCACGATTTATTTTCTTATCAACAATCGCCCACAAGTTGTCAATACGATTGAGATCGGGAGATTGAGCAGGCCAATGAAGAACTTGGATATTATTGTTCTGTAGTTTTACATCGTCTTAGGATCGTAATACTGTTGGAAGCTCCCTATAAGTGGCATCTCTTCACTGGCATAAAGCAACATTACATCCTTCAATATGTCACGGTGCATGAACCGATCCATAATCCCTTCAATTTTATGAATTGGCCCAATTCCATGTTTAATTGTTGCTTTGCAATACTTAGGATTCAATCTTTCCCCTTTTGGTCTGCGTACTTCTTCTTCTTCTTAGCTGATATAAATGTTTTTTTTTTAGCTGGTCGTCGGCGGAATAATCCGGCTTCTACTGCTCTTCTACGGATTGTGCTTTCGCTAACGTATAATATTAAACTTATTATTACTTGACTAGCGGATACCATAGGATCTTTTTGTATTGCTCTTTTGATCATGGAATCATCATATCGGTTAGTTTTATGCGTACGTTATCCAAAAAGCACCGGTGATATGCGACAATTCTGCAAAAACTTTGAAATTATCCAGGAAAAAACTGATCGGTTAATTGAATAGTTTTTACCCAATACATGTCCTGATAAGCACGTCTTCCAGTCTTCAATAATTTTAAATTCATTGGAGTACCTGTTCCTTGCTACTACTGCTTCCTTTTGGAATTTCTAAATGCATTCATTGTGAGTTCCGTTAACTCACATTGCAAATTAGCAGTACCGTGGTCAAATTTGTAGACATCTCATAAGTGTGTGCTTTTGATTTATCATTTTAAATTAATTTTTCATAAAATTATCTTTAACTAAATGAATATTATATGAACATTAACAATATATGTATGTCAGTTAATAAAATATAAACAAAATACATCCCAAAAAAGATTTTTTTATCAATAACATTATGATTTGTAAAAATCCATAGAGGGGGTGCTTTAGTTATGGCCGATACTGTATACGTATTTATTTATTTGTGTATATAGGGGTGTGAGGAAGTAGGGTTTTGTAGGTGCAAACGAATGAATTTGTATGATTATATGCACACAAACACCTTAACATGTATTAATATAAATACACACAGATACACAGCCTTTTGTGTGCTAAAGGAAAAGTTAACACAAAAAAAAACGAAGAAAATTTACAATCACAACGGATTTTAAACGAACATAACTAAAAATATATGTATATATGAATATACTCACATATGATAACATATACATAAGTATTGCAGTTTAAAAGTATGAGTGAATTTGTATAAGTATTCGTACGTTGGATACGAGAACGCATTGTGTACGATTAAAAGTATAACAAGTAACACTGGGTTAACTAACTGTAAAATTTTCTTATTTTTATTATTGCGTTTGTCGTTTATACACTCACTCACCCACTCGTATGTTTAAGAAGTATATATAAAGCTTTATAAACTTTCATAGACAGTTACACAACTGCATACACTTTTACATTGATATTAGACATGCCTTAAAAATAGATTTGCTTTTTTAGTTTCATTTTAAATGGCGTTTTCTTTTCCGGTAGAAACGATGATGCCTTTATTCTGCCATTTACATTTCTTTGTTTTCTTCTGTAAAAAAAAATGTAGTTTAGTAAACATTTAACCTGTTTCATTTAAATTATGTTGGTTTAAAAACCTGAAGATATGCCATATATTTCACATTCAATTTTATCAGAGGGTTATAGCGCTGACAGATATATGATTTGTATACTATACTACCGTAGTATACTACATGTGTGTCAACCTATACTATAATTCAACCATCAACCAAAGTGATTTAAGGCTGGTTCGTATATTACTACTACTCATTAAACATAGTGAGTAGTAGTAATATACTACTACTAGTAGTAATATACTAGCTAGTCATAAAATCAGCTGGAAATATTTTAAATGGCATTACAATTTGTATAATTATTGCCATAATTTTGCTGTAAAATACAATTGGTCGATTCATCATGTCACATTGTCACAATATCCTAATATTTCACAATGACTTGGAAATGTTATTATTGACCCAAGAAAAAAATTTCCAAATGTCCACTGAGTCGTGAAATATTAGGACATTGTAACAATATGACATGATAGGACAACTTGTGAATCGAAACAAATGTACAAACAACTTTTAGACATGTCCAAAAACGCCTGCATTTCATTTATTTTAACTTAACAATTAACAAAATTTCGCTTCTTTTTATGTGATTATAAAATGCGGCGATGGTTCGGCTAGCATATTTCCTATTGGTAAAAATTCCGAATAAAGTTCTGATCTAGAGCCGATACTCAGTAATTCTAAATCATCACATGGAATTGTGCGAACCTCTTCCGATGGAGCCTTTGGATTTGATGTTGAACGTAGTACCGCGGGTTGCACTGAATCACATTTATGGTAAACGATTTTCTATCTTGATTCTTCAGCCTGATGGTATTCGGCTGATTTCGGCAAAACTAACACAAATCGCCCGAATGCTCACTCCGCTTTAATCAAATTACTGGGTACACATATTTTATTGGGAACTGCTTAGATCGTAGTAACCCCTTGTAACAATAATTACACACAACTTCTGGTATATACCATGCCTTCGGAACCATGTTTATTAAAAAATATTGTTCATACTTATCCACAAAAGCCTTTGTTACATTTTTACAAATAAACCACACAAAATTTGTTTTTATTAGGACATTCCATATTAATTTTTAAAAATGACCACTTATTAAAAATTATTTATAAGAATTTTGACGTGTTAATTCAAAACTACTAGATGCTTGATGTTACATAAGATATTTAACTTTTTATATACAATGTATCCTGATAAATAAAAACGAATTAACTTATAATAGACTCAACCCTTTTATAAAATTAGTAGGAAAATTATCTGGGACATGAAAGAAAAAATTTTTAAAGGATTTTCCTTGAAATTTGTTGTCCTGAAAAATTAAAAAAATATTGTTTCCATTTCTGGTAACCGTCTTCTTTTATTTGACAAACATTTATATAAATATTTATTTACTTTTTTATTAATTTGTACATCCTTGAAACTTTGAAGTCCTTTAAAAAGAAGAAAGGATCAGAAAATTAAAAACTGAGAACGCAGATTTACTATATACGATCTCCAGTTTCATGTGTATGTGGACTTGTTCAAGTCCAAAAAGTACTATCTAATATTTTTGTAATCTTAATTGCTGTATCGATAAAAGTATTTTTTTTAATGAATTTAATAATATGTTTTTTTCTGTTTAGGCTTAACTTATAAAGCTATAAGAACGAAATTTAAGCTTGTGTTAAAGTATATGCATGGTTTCAACATATATTTTTTTTAGAAAAATATATTGGAAATTATCAAGGATATAAAAGGATACATTTTTCAAATGACAATTTTTACAACTTTTCGTCCTGAAAAGTAAAAATAAAAAAAATTATCTAGTTCTAGAAATTGTCCCCTTTCATTTGATATCCATATAAAGAAAAACTAATGAGCAGAACTATTTAAATAAATTTTAAGAAATTTCTATATCCTTAAAACTTTGAAGTCCTTTAAAAGGGAGAAAAGATCACAAAATGAAAAACTGAAAACGCAGTTCTACTATATATAACATAAGGTTTCATATGTGTATAGTGTCGTTCAAGTCCAACAAAAAAAATGTAAAATTGTATCACGGTGTTATACATAACAGTGCATACCGTCAACTAGAATTATCAAGTTCAGTCATTAATAACAATTAGAATATCTGATGATAGATATTCCAATGACCTTTCCAAAGACGTCATATTATATATGATAAAAAATTAGCCTTACGCATATTTTTTTTTCAATAATAAAATTTTGCAAAAAAAAAATAAATTAACAAATTTGTGAAGGATATATAAGATTCGGCTCAGCCGAATGTAGCTTTACTACTTGTTTTATTAGTAAACTAGCTAAAACCCGGTGTGCTTCGCTAGCCGTATTGTAATGAAATAAAAAGCTTTAAAATCAAAGTTGTCCTAAATATTTCAACCGACCATTTATGGTTAGTATTGAATTTCTCACACAAACTGAAGAATCTAACTCTTTTCTTAAATAAACTATAAATAATATTTACTTTGTACAGGAAATATGGACTTTTAATGCTCTACACAAAGATGTTAGTAATAGAATTATCATAAAATGTTTAAAGATTCGACCTGATGTAATTTCCAAGATATACGATTTTTTTTATTCACTTCATTGTCTGTCTGTTGAAATCAATTTTCTGAAGACCCCAGATATCTTCGGAATCTCAATCTTCAATAATTCCGTCAGACATGTTTTCGAGAAGTTTCGTATTTAATATCAGCAATATCGGTCCACAAATGGCTGAAAAAACCAGGACAACCTCTTTTTCACCTATATCTGGATTACTAAGTCATTAATATATACAATATGGATATCTTTATGATAGATATTTCAAAGACCTTTGCAACGACCATAGTAGGTTGGACCTACAATGGGCCTAAATCGGAAAAAATATTTTTAACCCGATTTTTTTTTCAACAAAAAAAAAATTTTAAAATTTAAAAAAAAAAATATTTAAAAATTTAAAAAATAACAATTCAAAAAAAATTTTCCAAAAAAAAGAAAAAAACTACTTTGGAAAAAAACAATGTTGTTTACCTAAAAATATTTAAAATTTTTATTTTGAAGTATAATTTGGTGAAGGGATATAAGATTCGGCACAGCCGAATATAGCTCTTTTACATGTTTTAATTAATATATATTTAAAAGATATACATACTTCTCTTTAACTATTCAAACGGAAGAAACATTCATAGTTAAAATTTGTTTCTTATTCTTGTGAATGCTTAATTTTTTAAAAAATTTAATAAAAATCAATTAAAAAATTATTTGTTATATTCATTCTTGTGGTAAGTTGTTTTTCGAGTTTTGAGATTTTCATACAAATCCAAAAAAAAATCATAGCTGACAATATTTTTATTTAGTAAAGGAGCATCCTGACTTTAAACTACTGTAACTCAGGAATTTCCAACCGATTTCGGTTTAAAAGGCAAAACTCATTCGTGTCAAACAAATGAAAAATTTTTAAATGTAGTTCCTAAGAAACATATTTATGATATTTTGAAGTTGTAACTTGAAAAATACCGTTATTTTTAATTTCGAGAAAATTTACTTTCACATGAGTTTTAATTCTTTAAGCAACCTTTAGATGCAAAAAAGTAGGTAAACAATACATAAAACTGTTTGTTGAATAACTGGGTTATCTTTTCTTGATAATAATGTTTTATACAAGATTATCTTCTCTAGAAGATAACATTTATTACAAACATTTTAAAGATAATGTATAAATTTAATTACGAATCTTAGGTTAAGGTACCATTTGGTCCATAGTATATTTTCTTCGATTGTTGTCATTTATTTTTGAAAAAAATTAATTATTTATTAGTTTTATATGTTTTCTGAAATATAATCAATTTCCGAATCTGAAATATTGGAGTCTCTTTCTGCATTGAGCAGTTCTCGAATTACATCTTCGTTCAAGTTTGCCATGTCATAAGTAAAACACGTCTGTTCTATTAGAAACTGTACACATAGAGAACCAAGTATTTGCAAATATTTGTGCTTCTTTACAAACAAAAATCAAAATGGGGGATTCCACAATTATCTTTGTTGATTAAAAAAAATTGTGGAATCCCACACTTGTTTTTTACATTAGCTGTTTAAATGGACCAAATGATCCATTAATCTAAAATTCGTAAGTTCTTTCTAATCTAACAGCAGGGTTAGGGCATGTCTAATGTACATAAGATGTATAAAATTTGTCAAAAGTATGTGTATTAAACAAATACAATATGAAATTTTGTAACAAAATATTGCATTGCTTTTTCTATTTCGGGAAGGAGTTTGAAGGTTATGCTTTATTTCTGAGTGTGTTTCTATATATGTGCGTATAAAAATAAATATAATAGAGCTTAAGGAAACCCGGTATGTTTATATGCATGTAGTGTAAATTATAAAGTATAAAGGCGATTTGATCACATTATATTAATAACCGATGGGGCCTTATGGTGTTTTCTTTTCTGACACAAAATGTTGCCTATATATTGTGCACTATTTATTAAATGTTACCCATACCCTCATCATGTGTTGCATTTTTAACGATCACAATAGAACAAAATCATTACCATTTATGCAATTTTCTTTTATGTAGCTTCTAAATATTAAAAAACTATACTTTTTGCTTACATAAAAAGTGGTGCATTTCTAACCCTTTGATAAAATTGAGGGTGAAACATGTTGCATATATTCAGGGTTTTAGGGTAACATTATTAGAAAAGAACACGACCAAACTACATTTTTTTCAGAAAAGAACACGAAGAAGGGTAAAAGGCAGAAAAAATGCATCATTTATGCCAGAAAAGAAAACACCATTAATAAGATTTCAATGTCAAAGATTAGTTGAACGCCTCGATGTATATTAATAATTAATTTTTTAACCTTTACTCTTTTGAATGCGATATATATACATTAGGGTGGCTCTTAATAAACAAAAGTTGGATTTTTGGCAATCACGAAAAACTTTTAGGTAAATCGGTTGGGATAATCGGCAAGCCCTCTGAAGTTTTGAGATGCATTTACATAAAGAAAAATGCAATGTTTTCAGTTTTTCTAAAATTGTTTCCATTAAATAATTACTTTTGCAATTTAATATAAAAGAATTACAATTGTCATTGTAATGAGACATAAAAAATAAAAATTGGTTAAAAACTGTTAAAGTTATTAAAAATTCCCCAGGCCATTAACAATTAGAACAAGAAATTTAGGAGCAAAATAAACATATTTTGAGTCAAAGGTCAAATTTTCCAATACACTAATACCCCGGTTTGCGTCGCTTCGTTCTGCGTCCGTTTTGAAGTATTTTTAAAATTTCTGTGACTTCGAAGTTGCGTCGTTAGTGCTTCGATTTGCGTCTTTAATACGAAAATGTTTATACAAAGCTAAATCAGAAAATAGGGTATTTGCCTTAATAACGTCATTAATATATACGTAAAAAACGTAAAAAATTATGTGTACATTTTATTTATTTATGAATTTATTCAGTTTATTTAATTATAAAAAACATTAAAATTAGCACCATTCATATTGACTGTATTTTTCGTGATTTTAAAAGTTGAGTTTCGTTTTAACCCCAAGTGCCATTTAGGGTTAATTTCCATTTTTGTGCTGCTATTATAAATACTAGACATCGGCCAAAAAATCTATAACATTTCATGAGAAATTTCAAATATTGAAAAACAAAGTGCCTTTCCATTAAATATTTCTTTTATATTTTAAATGTGTTCCTAACATAATAGGTACCTGCAAAATGCGAACGAGAAAAAAAACAGCATTTCAGATTAATGTTATGTGCAATTGTGTTCGAGGGCCCCTTATCTAAATTAACTTAAAAATCCGGTGTATATGAATAATTCTATAAAGTGCAACAAAGCATAGAAGATAAAATGCTTACCATTAACTGTAAGATGAAATAGTAACAATGCACCAGAACAAGTCTTGGGAATTTAAAATACAATAACAACAGAACCAACAACAGCAATGAAAACAAAAAAAGTATAGAAAGGCATTGAACTGTTAAAACAACATGTAATTTATTTAAGAAAACAATACTGGAATCTCACCCTCAATCTTCATAGTCGTTCATGTTTTTTTCTTCCATATTCTTTAAACAATAAAGTTGTTAGTTGGCACAAACTTTTTCATATTTTATGCTTTGTAAGGGAGTGATTATAACACACGCAAAGAAAAAACATGGTTCGGCATGGTTGCGACAACTATACTACAATATTTTCATTACTGTAGACGTTTATATTTGCATCGCAATTATAAATATGAATATTGTTCACTGAATCATAATAATTTTTCGAACAACTAAATAATGATAAATAGGTAAATATATTATTGTTATGTACAACTATTAAGTGTTAAGTTTCTATAGGCATAATATCTTTACTTTTAATAGTAAAAAAACTAACTTTTCAAAACGCTCCGTTTACACTAACCTGCTTCTTCTTACGAATATTAGATTCTGAGATATCAAAAAAAAAAACAAGTCAACTTATTTGGAGTTGTTGATGATTTGTTTTTGACAAAACAACTTAATTCGCAAAAACTGTTGAATTTATCTATAATTATTTTATTATTTATCCTTTGCATAATTCTTTGAGACAAATAATAAAGTTTTTCAAGGACAAATAATAATATATTGATCGATAAATTCAGCAGTTTTTACGTTCACCTGAAAAATTTTAAAATTCCACTTAAGTTGTTATGTCAAAAGTTCACAGATATGATTTCATTGGATCATTGGATTGATTTGTATCATAATATGATTATTTCAGAACACATTATGATATTTTATGATACTAATAATCATAGACAACAACTAGATAGATAACTGAAAGCCAAAAACCTAAGTCTGTTATCAAAAACCTAATTCATGAGAATGTATTGCATGTATTTTGTTTTTGTATCACCCGTATGTGGGAAAAGAGAGTAATTTGTTCCTCTCTCCTTCAGTTCTATTCGTTTATTCTATACTAATAATGATCATAATATGTTTGCACAATAATCATAAATCTTATTAGATTATGTTTACCACAACCATGTTTTTTCTTTGCGTGCAGTGTAAGTAAACACACTTAGAACGTAAATAAATCGCATTTTAAAAATGTTTAACAAAACTACTTTAACAGAGTCCATTTAATAGTTTTTGTTTGTTTTCGTAATTGATTTAAATGTAAAATAAGCATTATAAATATTTAAAACGTTTCTGAGTAACTCATTGTATGGCTATATAAAACTTTCTATAAAAACGTTTTGCCTGCTACTGTTTGTACGATTTGTTGCTGGTTTGTTATTTATCCGTTTTTGCATTTCTACTCAGTACACACGCATAAAATAATGTATAACAAGTGAGAGTGATATATTCGGCTGTGCCGAATCTAATATACCCTTCACCAAATTAAAATTTTAAATATTTTTAGGTAAACAAAATTTATTTTTTTTTTCAGTTGTTTTTTGAATTTTTTGGAAAAAAAAATTTTTCGAATGTTATTTAAATTTTTTTTTTTTTAAATTTTAAAAAAAAATTTTTTTTTCAATTTTAAAATTTTTTTTTTTAAATTTTAAAAAATTTTTTTTCGTTTTTTCAATTTTTTTCTTTTAAAAAAAAAATTCGGATTCAAAATTTTGTTCCCGATTTTGACCCATTGTAGGTCCAACTTACTATGGTCTTATATACGTCGTTGCAAATGTCTTTGAAATATCTATCATTAGATATCCATATTGTCTATATTAATGTCTTAGTAATCCAGATATAGGTAAAAAAATAGGTCAAAAATCGAGGTTGTCTTGGTTTTTTCCTCATATCTCAGCCATTTGTGGACCGATTTTGCTGATTTTAAATAGCAAAATTCTCGAAAGCATGTCTGACAGAATTATTGAAGATTTGGATCCCGAAGATATCTGGGGTCTTCAGAAAACTGATTTCAACAGACAGACAGACAGACAGACGGACGGACAGACAGACAGACAGACAGACAGACAGACAGACAGACAGACAGACAGACAGACAGACAGACAGACAGACAGACAGACAGACAGACAGACAGACAGACAGACAGACAGACAGACAGACAGACAGACAGACAGACAGACAGACAGACAGACAGACAGACAGACAGACAGACAGACAGACAGACAGACAGACAGACAGACAGACAGACAGACAGACAGACAGACAGACAGACAGACAGACAGACAGACAGACAGACAGACAGACAGACAGACAGACAGACAGACAGACAGACAGACAGACAGACAGACAGACAGACAGACAGACAGACAGACAGACAGACAGACAGACAGACAGACAGACAGACAGACAGACAGACAGACAGACAGACAGACAGACAGACAGACAGACAGACAGACAGACAGACAGACAGACAGACAGACAGACAGACAGACAGACAGACAGACAGACAGACAGACAGACAGACAGACAGACAGACAGACAGACAGACAGACAGACAGACAGACAGACAGACAGACAGACAGACAGACAGACAGACAGACAGACAGACAGACAGACAGACAGACAGACAGACAGACAGACAGACAGACAGACAGACAGACAGACAGACAGACAGACAGACAGACAGACAGACAGACAGACAGACAGACAGACAGACAGACAGACAGACAGACAGACAGACAGACAGACAGACAGACAGACAGACAGACAGACAGACAGACAGACAGACAGACAGACAGACAGACAGACAGACAGACAGACAGACAGACAGACAGACAGACAGACAGACAGACAGACAGACAGACAGACAGACAGACAGACAGACAGACAGACAGACAGACAGACAGACAGACAGACAGACAGACAGACAGACAGACAGACAGACAGACAGACAGACAGACAGACAGACAGACAGACAGACAGACAGACAGACAGACAGACAGACAGACAGACAGACAGACAGACAGACAGACAGACAGACAGACAGACAGACAGACAGACAGACAGACAGACAGACAGACAGACAGACAGACAGACAGACAGACAGACAGACAGACAGACAGACAGACAGACAGACAGACAGACAGACAGACAGACAGACAGACAGACAGACAGACAGACAGACAGACAGACAGACAGACAGACAGACAGACGGACATGGCTTAATCGACTCCGCTATCTATAAGGATCCAGAATATATATACTTTATAGGGTCGGAAATGAAAAATGTAGAAATTACAAACGGAATGACAAACTTATATATACCCTTCTCACGAAGGTGAAGGGTATAAAAACATAGAAAAGTGATCAAATTAAATCATTAAAATACAACAATAACAAAAACAACAAGTAAAAATAATCATATTCATATACTCACATGAACTATCACATCTAACAAATGATCGCTGAAAAAAAAATTTAAAAATTAAGAGAAAGCTACAAACTACACGAGTTACTACCGTATAAGTTGCAATTGAATATCGATACATGGAGCCTTAAAAATATATAGAAAAGTTATTTCGTTCTGGGACAAAATTCAAGCTGGACAAACATGAAAATTGTTTAGATTTCTTTAAATTTTTTTATATGTTTTCTTTTTCGAGAACATTATGCCAAACAGTATCATATTTAAAGACATTTCTTAAGATTTCACAAAACTTAATTTTTTTCATTAACCCTCAGATGGGTGAGATAGTCCCTGGGGATCTTTTTCATTTTCAAACTGAAGTTACTCCTCGATGGTCCATGGAAAGTACAAAGGCCCTACATGTGTTCCAAGGAAATTTTATATAGAATGGTTTAAAAAAAGTTCAAGGCGATCCGACCATAGTTTAGTTTCACTTTCTTTTCGCTTGTTTTATTGTTTGAACACATCACAAACATGTGCTTGTTTTAGTTACTTTTTGGACCTTTTGCCATTCTTGTAAAAAACCAGTGCAGAGCATTCAACACTTATGCATAATAGTGTTCTCAAATAATTTTTTTTTTTTTTGAAAAATCTTATAAATTGGCTTAAATTGAACCGATATTTTTAAAATATAAAATTAAAGAAGTGTACAACTTTTTCCAAGTGCTTTGAATAAAACATCTTTGCACATCATGATTGTGAAAAATTTATAAATAATTGGTTATAATCACACGTAAATCGAAATATCTGTCGTTCTAATGAGATTTCGATTTATACAAAATTTTACCATTTTAACAATTTTAATAGATTTGATTGGGCAACTAAATGGTTAGCAAATCAAATTCAATCACTAAAACACTGTTTTGTTTGGTAACTCCATCATTAAATAAGTTTGTTTTTAAATTTCAGAAGCATTTGTGTTATGAATCTAATTTGGTTTTTGTTTTATTTTATTTATTTCAATAGTTATATACACAAAAGGTATTTTGTGTATAAAATAAACTATAGGTACACATAGGTACATTTTACTATCACTCTGAAAAACATACCGCCACCTGAAATGCAAAAGGGTGTAACAACCAAAAAATTCAGAATTGAGTTTTTAATGGATATTTATATAGTTCATCAAGGCAAACAAATTTTTAGCTTTCTATTTTCAAAAATACCGACCGATTAAAGAAAGAAAATCATATTTGTAACAGTTTTAACTTTATTCAGTTTTTAAAAGTGATGATAGGCCCTTTTGTATTTTAGGTGACGATACAGTAATGTACTTTGACATTTATCGATTGAGAATAATTTGATTATACTGATCAAAAAACTATGCCAACTGTGCCTACTGTAGATTTTAAAACCGTATCCTCGTTTCTGAGGCAAAACTTCTTAGAGAAAACCTAAAATTTAAAGTATTTCGAAAACTGACATGGTCAAGAGGAGCTCTTTTTGGCGGTCGACTGGTGAGATTTGTAGAATATAATAAATTTTAAATAGAAGATGGTAAAAACCCTTTAAGAGCTAGATTTTGTTTCGTATGGGAAATCTAATTAAACTCGACACTCTACTATACGTTAAAAGCTGCAACTTAAAAATAAGAACGCAAAATTATATTGTAATACGATAAATCAATAATTTTCAACTTTTAATTATAAAACTATTTAAACTTGAAAATTCAAAATTCAAATAAACTGATTAATTACACAGGGCAACAAAATCGAAAAAGGCTTCTTAAACCACTACACATTTTTCATCTATTGTGGTTCCAGTAGTACAAATATGGTTCAAATTTAAAATTCTATGGAGAAGTTATTTTTTAATTTTTTTTTGTAAAATTGTGAATTTTTTTAGGCGTTTCTTCACATAATTTATGATAACTCAAAAAGGGTTAGTCCGATATTATTAAGATAACTTAGAAAAGTTCAAATTTACATAACCTTTAACCTGTTTATATAATGTGTTTTAATCGGCTCGGTAGTTTCGTTGTTATAATAACAAATTGAAGCTAAAAATATATTTACTACGTGAAAATAGCAAATTTTTGTGTTTTAAAAAACTCATGAAAAATCGAAAACGGCAGAAATTATTAAGGTTTATTACTTTTTCGCAAAGCCATATATATTAGCAACAAAATGATATATCGATGACAAAAATCGATTGATAATTTTCGAATTTATTCACAATATAAAAATGTACAAATTAGAAATTGTAATATTACTCATACGCACCAAACGAATAATTATACATCATACAAAAACCCAATCAAATATGCAACATTTTTTACATAATAAAATCACTGCGTATGAGAGTTATTTAGTGTCATAGAAATACGTATTACTCATACGCACCTTTTATGTTTATTGCCAATGAAGTGGAAAAAATCACCAATCTAGCTTATAAAAAATCGTATCTATCAAACTATTGATCTGTGGACTAAGAAGTGTATGAAGGGATTGTAGCGAATAGGTTGACCTTTAAATATATTGTATTTGTTTCATTACAGGGTGCATCAATATGCAGGTTTTTGAGTGAAAATTCCAAACAATTTATCACCGAAATTTAGTAGCTCTTTAAAATGTGTATGAAAATTTTCCGAAAGTTTTGTCCTATGTTGCATTCATATAATTTGATAAATGTAATTAATCGCCGATAGGGATCGCTATTGATATATGTAGTAACATTTCAAATATGATGTAGATTGATATTAAAGTTAAACAAAATAAATCAGGATGTTTTGTTAAACAAAACTCCATTAAAAAATCTTTGTATATATTCAATACCTCGTAGCAATAGCTTTTTTCAATAAAATATATCAAAAGTATAAACTAATGTCATCACATTTTATTAAAAACCAAAATATAAATTTTTTTCTTTTATTTATTCGTAACAAAAAAAGAATAAAATATTTTTTTAAAATTAGAGAAAACAACGATAAAATTTATATTATGAATGAAACAGAAAATTAGTTTCAGTCTATTTATTATTATTTTTATTTATATGTATGTATGTATATTTATAGATCTACAAACTAATTTGCTAATACATATAATCTAAATATATGATACAAATTAAAAAAAGACAATATTGCACAAAACCAAATTCAGAGTTAAATTTATTTCATTTTTATTTGCTAAAAATTTCTTTAACTAAATAATAAAACTTATAAACATAATTCTTAAGCAAATTATTCCTTGAAAAAAATTATTAGAAATTATTCGCTTTCAGAGCCTGAGTCCTGGGCTTCTTCGCATGGTTCGGATATCATCGGGTCAAAACGCAGCTTTAGAACTTCGTTTAAAGAGGCTCCAAGGCTCAATAGATGATGGGAGATTTTTTTGATAATTATGACTTATAAGGGTCCGATGAATAAAGCAATGTATTACGTAAATCTTGTAACTTTTCTCAAAACCTAACCTAGTACCTAGCGGTTTTTTTCTAATCTCATTACACATTAAGAAATCTTTACAAAAATATACTTTTATGTACTTAATTGCAAGGGGAATTACTAACATCATTTTCATTACAACAAATCATATCCTCGTACTATTCAGGACTCGCATTCAATCAAAATCAAATGTAGGTTCAATAGCGTAATAAAACTTTTCATAATACATTGGTGAAACGTGAAACCAAAATCGCTCACGAACATACTACTTGCATACTACCAAATTGCATATATTTTTTTTCATAATTAACATATCAATCGAAAAATGTTGAATGCAGTTTTTAGTAGCAACTATCAAAGAATTTTTGTATGCTATAGGTTTTTAAACTTGTAATAAAAAAATATTTTTTATAAGCTAGATTGGTAACAGTTTAAACAAAATATCATTTCAAATTTTGGTATCATATGAAAGACATTTCTGACTAAAAATTTTAAAAATATTTATTTAAATTATTTTTTTTGGAAACATTGACTATTATCAAAGGAGTATGTGTTTTATATTCTAGCATATAAGTAACTTCCAGACTATAATGTACAATCTGTCATAATACCAACAAGAAAATCCCCAAAATCATACCGCCACATTAAAAACTCTAACAAGTTTACCAGCCAGGATGAAAATATGAAGAAAAATATTATAATAGAAAATAACTTTACTCACTAAGTTTAAAGATAAGGAAAGAAAAATGTAGGTACTAAAACTAAAACAGTATTACACAAAGAGTTTCCCTATACTACAGTAAACACAAGGGAGAAAGTATGGTCGGTCAAACCCGGCCGTATAATATACTGGAAAAAAACATTTTTCTTTTAAAACATCAATAAATAATTCAGTAAATAATTTTCTGACCAATCGCCAGGAAATTTGCGATTTACGTCTATATCGAATTTATTTCTGTTCAATTTTATGTGGTCACCAACATATGTATAAAGAAGTGGCCACTTAAAATCGCTACGTATTAAAGCGAGCATAAATTTTAAATGGAACCATGTATGTTAACATTTTATACATGTAATTAAAGGTAATTTATTAAGCTTTAAAAAAATTATAACTGTAGGTTTATGTGTCTTCATCTCGAATTAATTTTCTGGTTTTTCTTTTTCTGCTTCCCATTAATAGCGACACAACTTTTTTCCCCACTTCCACCGTAATTCCAGCATAATTATTTCACCTTGTTCTCATCAAAATCTGGTTATTTACTGTACTTGCACTCTTTATACCCTACACCACCATAGTGGGGAGGGTATTATGCGTTTGTGCAGATGTGTGTAACGCCCAAAAATATTGGTCTAACACCCACCTTAAAGTATACCGATCGACTTAGAATCACTTTCTGAGTCGATTAAACGATGTCCGTCTGGCTGGCTGGCTGGTTGGTTGGTTGGCTGGCTGTCGATCGAGTACAGGTCGCAATTCTGAAGATATTTCGATAAAATTTGGTACATATAATTTTTTCGGCCCAAGGACGAAGCCTATTGAAACTGGCTGAAATCGGTCCATTATTTCACCTAGCCCCCATACAAATGTCCTTTCGAAATTGGACTTTATCGGTCATAAATGTTTAATTTATATATGTATCTACACAAATTTCGCTCCAAATAAGTTTTATATATACAAAATTCATGTCACCAAATTTTGCTACGATCGGTCCATAATTAGTCATAGCTCCCATATGACCCGCTTCCGAAAATCACTTTAACGTGCTTAAATCACTTAAAAATGTTGGTATATACACAAAATTCAACATAAGTAACTTTCATATAGACATAAATCACACGACCTAATTTTATGGTGATCGGTCCATAATTGGTCATAGCTCCCATATAAGGCCCACTTCCGAAAATCACTCACGAATATAAATTATTGATATTTTAAAAGAAAAATATTTTTACTATAATACCCTACACCAAGTAAATGGTGTAGGGTATTATATGGTCGGGCTTGACCGACTTTCTTACTTGTTTTTAATTTACGTTTCACAATTGCCCAATATATCTCGATTGAAAGAAGATTTGGGCAATTTGTTTAACCCTGCTGTTAGGTTAGAAAAAACTTACAGACCATTTGGTCCATATAAACTGCTAATGTAAAAAACAAGTGTAGGACTCCACTTTTTAATTTTTTTTTAGTCAACATAGAGTAAATATGCAATAGATAATTTTGGGATTCCACTTTTTTGATTTTTGTTGTAAAGAAACACAAATATTTGCAAATGTTTGGTTCACTTTGTGTGCAGTTTTTTTTAATAAAACAGACGTGTTTAACTTACGACATGCAAACTTAAAAAAAGATGAAGTACAAGAACTGCTCAATACAGAAAGTGACTCTGATATTTCAGATTCGGAAGTTGAGTATATTTCAGAAAACATATGAAACAAACTAATAAATACTTATTTTTTTAAAATAAATGTAAAAAATCAAAGAAAACCGAGGTCCCTTAACCTAAGATTCGAAATTTTTTTCATTTTTCTCAGTCGTGTTTTAAGTCAGATTTTTGTATATAGCATTGGTTTATAAAAAGACCACCTGAGCTAAAAAACTAAGTCAGTATATATCACCGTTCAAATTACAAAGGAAACAATTAAAAAATTGGACCAAATGGGCTTAACAGTTACATATGTATATATATTTATATGTATGTATAAGTATATTAATTTATCCAGTATAAATACCCCCACTATATTGTTAGTACGTAAGTCTATATAATATTCATACTCACTTAAATATATATACATACGTACATACATATATAAAATAAGTACTCATGATTCTGCATGCCCAATTTTGTTTTGTTTTCTTGTTACTAGCTGATGCAATAATAGATCAAACATGCACAATCTTGCCTACCTATTTATATACACATAATGCGTATATTAAATAAGTAATCATGATTCTGCATGCTCAATTTTATTTTGTTCTCTTCTATAATTAACTGATATACATATATCACTACTTACTTACATACGCACAGCATATCTAAAATTAAGTAAACATGATCGTGCATGTTCATTCTTGGTTTGCATATATGTCTACTTACTTACATATGCACAGCATATATAATTTTAAGTAAACATGATTGTGCATGCTCATTATTGTTTTGCCTATTTGTCTATGCAATATTTTTGTTACTATGCACTTGTTTATCACTAAAGAAATAATTAAACATGCATGATCATGATCGGTATTTATTACCGTTTTCTATTCTTGTAAAAGCTTATTATAAAACACTTAATTATAAGAATTGATGTGTAGTTGGACTTGAGGATTGATCTTGAACACATCTTTAACACAAATTTAAAATAAAAATATAAATTAATAAAATAATAAAATAAATAACTTTGTTTTTTTTATATAATATAAAAATCCTACGATAAAACTGGCGCAGTCGGTAGGATTGCCCAAATAATCCTTGCTATAAGTGCAAATTATATGCAAAGGATATTTGACATTTTAATGTCCTTGTGGGCAATCATAAAAAAAATTTTAATTGAAAACTAAAAAAAAAAAAAAGAATTCTTACATAAGTGCAAATTATGTTTGTGTAATAAAACATTAAAAAACTATAAACATAAAAAATAGTATATTTTTAGTGAGAATTTCGAAAAATAGTAAACTTAAACAACAAAATTAAAAAAAAAAAAACTATTTTTATAAACTATAAATTTTATTTTTGTAATCTCTAATTTTTTGAAAATATCGTATCAAAAGAAAATTGACTGTAAAAAAAAAAAATTAATAAATAAACTTAAAAATAAAATATTTTGAAGTTCAAAAGAAAAAACTTTACGCAACAAAAAACAACATAAGTGCAAATTATGTTGGTATAATAAAACATTAAAAAAAATAATAAACATAAAAACAGTATATTTTTTTTGTGAGAATTTTTTCAAGTAAATGTTGAAAAATAATAAACTTAAACATTAAAAATAAAATTAAAAAAAATTAAATTTTTGTTGTAATCTTTAATTTTTTATGAAAATTGACCGTTATAAAAAAAAAATAAATAAATAAATTAAATTCATAAATAAACTTAAAAATAAAACATTTTGGAATTGAAAAAAATTTACGCAACAAAAAAAAAACAACATAATAAATTATACAAATTCAGAAGCTGCATAATACTACCAAGAAACCGTATACAGATTTAAATTGTACAGTAAAATAAAGGCCATCGTTGCAGAAGAAATATCATCATTTAAAATTGTTTATTGTTAAGTATTGTATTATATTGTATATTTCGTATATATGTATGTATATTATTAAAGTCTTAAAATAATTATTGAAAAAAATTTTTTCTTTTTACCAAATTTGTAATTTCAAATAATTCGTAAAACTTAAATATAATTAAGTTCAATATATAGTATATAATAATACAGTTTCTTCCTAAAAATATATATTTTTTTATTATATACAAAATGGCTCAGGAAAACGTTGCATTTGTTCCAATTACCCTTAACCCTCTTACATTAATTGAACGATTACCGGAATTTTCAGGCGAAAAACAAGATTTGTACACATTTATTTCTCTCGTTGATAGAATCAACCCGCTTTTCCTTCAATATGATAATCCTTCTCAATTATTATTCATAGATTTAATTAAAAGCAAATTCAGAGGTAAAGCCAAAGAGGCTCTTGAGATAAATTTTCATGCTCAATCGTGGTCTGAAATTAAAACAGTTTTAATTAATTACTTCGGTGAACATCAGAGTGTGGAAATACTGTACGATAAGCTTCGATCCACAATTTTCAGAACAAATACTGTGGATTTTTATAACGAAATTAAAGACAGGCTTCGAAGCCTTAATAATAAAACTGTATCGGATTTGGGAATAAATTTGAATAGCGAGCAAATTGCTTGCAATAATATGAGAACTGCTCTCAATATTTTTAGACAAAAAATTCCAGAACCGATGAGAACAATATTGGCGTGTAGAAATCCCCAGACTCTAGAGGAGGCCATGAATATTATTTTTGCATCAGGATACGGTAATTATAGGGTTGCTAATGAACCTCGTAATTTAGAAAATAGGAATATAAATCGGTCTAATACGGATAATAGGGGCAAACGCGCTAATCCAAATTCTAGCTTTTATAGGAATGAAATCCGTTATGATAATGGTCCACATAACAGGAATAATTTTACCAGATCTAATGATAGTTACGGCTTCAAACCCCGGAATACTAATTTTGATTATAATAACCGAAATGGCTTCGGCAATAATAATAATAATGGTCAAATCTATGGCAACAATTTTTCTAACCCTAATAACAATGGACAGAACTTTTCGAAACCTTTTCAGGACAGGAATTCATACTTTCGACAACAGATCCCTGAACCAATGGATATTAATATGGTTCATAATTTTAACCCTTTAGTTAATACACCACAGTTTTGTCCCAATTTTTCAAATCCAATTTCTAAAGACCGTTATTGCGAACGTCCTTTAGAGAATTTAAGACAATCTGGTGGAATTCAAAGTTCTTGGAATAATGCATCTTTGATGCCACGGGAAACCCTGAATTTTTCAGGCCAATTTCATAACACAGAACAACTAAATTCAAACTTAAATACGGATGAGAACCATACAGCACAAAATTTTCATTTTCCGGCCTCTCCGGAGAGCTACCGTATATAATACTGAAGAATAAACTTAAATTTTTAGTGGACACAGGAGCCTCTCACTCAATTGTGAATCCTGGGCTATGTGATCCAAAATGGAAAATAAGGTCCAAGACCTTAACACTAAGGACCTTGCAGAATACGATATTGTCGGACACCATATATCGAGTACCGTTGTTCTCGGAATTGGGAGATAGTACTGAGAGAATGTGTTTGATAGAGTGCAAATTTCATGAGGAGTATGACGGAATTATAGGTAACGACATTTTACGGACTTACAACGCAATTGTAGATTATGATAAAAATCTATTGATAATAAACAATAGAATAGTACCTTTGATATTTCCAAAATTTAACCACGTAAAACTCGTTACTCATGTTGAGTGCGGATTAATACACATTAAGCAACATTGCAACAGTGCTGGGGAAGTTATTGCAAACGAGGGTGTTTATAATGCGCAAAATTTTAAGGTCGATATAAAGACACTTGCCAAATGCCCGGATATAATCTACCTAACTAAGGAAAATTCTTGGCCAGTTACTCCCGACAATTATTATTTAGTGAACGACAATGTAATGCAAGAAGATAATCGTGAAATTCCATTATTTGACAAAATTAAAACGGACCATTTAAATTTCGAAGAAAAGCATAATTTGAGAAATATTTTAAATAATTTTAGCGAACTGTTTTATGAACCTAATTCGAATTTATCATTCACGAATGCTATTAAACACCGGATTATTACCAAGGACGAACTACCAGTTTTTTCGAGAGCTTATAGATACCCTTATATACACAAGGATGAGGTGAAAAGACAAATTCAGGAGATGTTAGAATCCGGAATAATAAGATCTTCAAAATCCCCGTATTCCGCTCCTATATGGATTGTGCCAAAAAAGGATGACGCCAGTGGCTTGAAAAAATGGCGATTAGTAGTGGATTACAGGAAACTAAATGAGAACACTGTGGATGATCGTTTCCCTATTCCAAACATAGAGGAAATTTTAGACAAACTTGGTAGATGTATGTACTTTACGACTTTAGATCTAGCTAAGGGTTTTCACCAAGTAGAAATCGATGAAAGGGATGTCCACAAGACCGCGTTCTCAGTTGAAGGGGGCCACTATGAATTCCTCAGAATGCCTTTCGGACTTAAAACTGCACCGGCTACATTTCAGAGGCTTATGAATAGCATTTTAGGTGATCTTGTAAATAAGGTTTGTCTGGTTTACCTGGATGACATAATCGTCTATTCCACGTCCCTTCAGGAACATATTAATGCACTACGACAAGTACTTGGAAGACTTAAGGAAGCAAATTTGAAAATTCAGATAGATAAGTGCGAGTTTTTAAAGCAAGAGACTGAATTTCTAGGTCACGTTGTCACCCGAAATGGTATAAAACCGAACCCTAAGAAGGTCGAGTGTGTAGTAAATTATCCATTACCTAAAACACAGAAACAAATTAAACAATTTTTAGGACTCAGTGGGTATTATCGGAAATTTATAAAGGATTACTCTAAGATAGCAAGGCCAATGACAAAATATTTAAAGAAGGATGCTAAAATTAATTTAGATGATACAGAGTACGTGGAATGCTTTAGAACTTTGAAAATGCTTTTGGTTAACGACCCCATATTAGCACATCCCGATTTTAAAAAACAATTTGTTTTAAACACGGATGCAAGTAATTTTGCGCTGGGTGCCGTACTCTCACAAGACAACCACCCCATATGTTATGCAAGCAGAACGCTCAATCAACACGAAATAAATTATAGCACAGTCGAAAAGGAACTGCTAGCAGTAGTATGGGCCGTAACGTATTTTCGGCCTTATCTTTTTGGGAGGAAATTTCTTATCAAGACAGATCATCAACCTCTGCAATGGCTAGTTTCAATTAAGGAACCCAACTCTAAATTAATAAGATGGCGACTTAAATTGGAAGAATACGATTACGAAATTGTATACAAACGTGGCATAAATAATGGTAATGCAGACGCATTATCACGCATAGAACATCAGATAAACTTAATTCAACAACCACAACAAAGCATAATATCAACAAGCAATTCTCCACTAAATGTATATAAAAACCAAATTATTATTGAAAAGTCAAATAACGGTTCGTTAAAAATAATAAACAAGTCAATATTTAAGAACTCGAGAAAAATTATAACCGCAAGTAGTTTCAACGAGAGTGATATGATAGCTATAATTAAGAACTATTTTCACCCCACAGGAGTTAATGCTGTTTTTATCAGTGATAGTTCTCTGTATGAAATTTTTAGGGAAACCTTTTTAAAATATTTTTCAGGAAACCCCCATCTTAAAATTGTGAAATGCGACAATTTCCTTAACGATGTTGTAGATGAAAATAATCTTTATGAGTATATTAAAAGCGAACATGAAAGAAATAATCATAGAGGTATAAGTGAAAACTTTGAGCAACTACGGCGTAAGATATATAATCCAAATTTAAAGGTCAGAATTCAACAGTTTATTAACAGTTGTCACATCTGTAATATAGAAAAATATGACCGCAACCCTATAAAACAACATTATAAAATAACTGAAACACCTGACAGGCCTGGCCAAATTGTACATATAGATGTATTTTATAGTTTGGGAAAAACGCTATTTTTGACCATTATAGATAAATTTTCTAAATTCGCACAGGCAATAAGAATTCAAAACAGGACGTGGGTTGAATTTAAAAGGGCACTTATTCAATATCTTAGTATCGTAGGCAATATTGGGAAAATTATAACCGATAATGAATTGGGATTTAAAGCATTGCCACTTTTAGAATTTTTGAGACAAAGAAATATTGAAATACATTTTACTTCTAATAATAACCACACCTCTAATGCAGACGTAGAACGTCTTCATAATACGATAAACGAACATATTCGCCTACTAAGACACGACCCTGAAAGGGACATTGACACTGTCGAGGAAAAGATTAATAAGGTAATTATGTTTTACAATAGCACAATACACTCTACAATAGGATGTAAACCTATCGATTTCCAAAACGGTCTAATAAAGGCTGAAGATTTTCCAAAAATTAAGGAGAAAATTAGAAAATTGAAGGAAAAGTCGATTGCTAATTTAAATTCTAATCGGGAAGAATGCGATGTTCAAACTGGTGATGTTTATCTTAAATGTGAAAGAGGTGGTAAAAACCATGCAAAATTTCGAAAGATTAAAGTAGATCAATTAGACAGTGACCATGTTATAACTCAAACAGGTCACAAGTATTACAAATCACATATTAAAAGGAAGAAAACACGCTAGAACTTAAAATTATTTAATACACTCATTATATACATAAGCCTTGTAATTATTTACTAAGTTATTTTAAGTTATAAAGAGCAAAAATATATGTATGATTATTTTTAATTACTTTTCTAAAGATTGTTTAATACTTAATAAATAATATTTAAATATCCTTGTTGCTAATTTACATTTTATTTTGCAAAACAAAAAAAATATATGTATGAACATATATATAAAAAAAAATAATAATAATAATTCTAAATGTAAAAATAATAATATTAAATGTAATGTAAGTAATTAATTATGTATGTCTTCATGTACGTAGTACATATGCTGTAATATTGTTATTTCTAAATTGTTTTCCTCGGAGCGTCAATCAAACGTTGGGGGAGTTACATATGTATATATATTTATATGTATGTATAAGTATATTAATTTATCCAGTATAAATACCCCCACTATATTGTTAGTACGTAAGTCTATATAATATTCATACTCACTTAAATATATATACATACGTACATACATATATAAAATAAGTACTCATGATTCTGCATGCCCAATTTTGTTTTGTTTTCTTGTTACTAGCTGATGCAATAATAGATCAAACATGCACAATCTTGCCTACCTATTTATATACACATAATGCGTATATTAAATAAGTAATCATGATTCTGCATGCTCAATTTTATTTTGTTCTCTTCTATAATTAACTGATATACATATATCACTACTTACTTACATACGCACAGCATATCTAAAATTAAGTAAACATGATCGTGCATGTTCATTCTTGGTTTGCATATATGTCTACTTACTTACATATGCACAGCATATATAATTTTAAGTAAACATGATTGTGCATGCTCATTATTGTTTTGCCTATTTGTCTATGCAATATTTTTGTTACTATGCACTTGTTTATCACTAAAGAAATAATTAAACATGCATGATCATGATCGGTATTTATTACCGTTTTCTATTCTTGTAAAAGCTTATTATAAAACACTTAATTATAAGAATTGATGTGTAGTTGGACTTGAGGATTGATCTTGAACACATCTTTAACACAAATTTAAAATAAAAATATAAATTAATAAAATAATAAAATAAATAACTTTGTTTTTTTTATATAATATAAAAATCCTACGATAAAACTCTTAACCTAATTGATGTATTTTGGTCTAATATCAATATTATTCTCATTACACCACTTCATAGTTGTATTTGAGTAATGGCAACTTGTCATTGAGTAATGACAAATTGGCTAAAGCTTTGTATCAGATGTGCGATACCTTATTTTTATATAAAATTCTGATGTAATTTGTTAAACATTTCTGAAAAGCTTGACTCTTCAAACCGCAGCTGGGGATTGCTTGCAAAATTAATATTAATGGCAACTTGTCATTGAGTAATGGCAAATTGGCTAAAACTTTGTTTCTTAGTATAATAACTAAGAAACTGTAACAACAACACAACTGCACCATAATTGACATACTGTATAAATGATCTGTTAATTGTTAAATCTAACATTATGTTACTCATCTGATGTAGCTTTCATTTTACAAAGTGATTTATAATTACACTTGAATTAAATAAAATTATTTTTACTTATTAACATTGCAATCAATTAAAATTATTTATAACAAATAAACTGAAATTACTAATTATCTCCAACTTCCATATAAATATTATTTTTATGGTGACGATATAATTAAGTAATTTGAAATGAATTTATTTAATTTTGTTTCAATTAAAAAATTTTTAATTGGTAATATTTTGGGTTTTTAGTGGGATATTCTTTGTATAGAACTAGTTCTGCACTCCTAAATTGAAAACAGCTGACCACTGATCAGGATTAACTTGAATGATGTTTAACAAATAATTTTCCTTTGAAGCATTATTCACATAGATCATCTATGAGACTTAATTGTAGACCCCTCCAGAACTCATAATTTTTAATTTTCCATGACTAATCGACATGTTATTAAAGCTTTGAGTCATTAACTACTCTAATATACATGATATTACAAAATATTTCATCGGCATATTTCGGATCCAGTTAGTTATCCAGGATTTTTTTATAGTTTTTTACCTGTAATTTATTCGACTATGGAATCTACCATGGACGTTGGTTGTTTTAAATAAAATACCTATAAAAGTACTGTCAACCTACCCACTGTTAAAATCCAAAATATAAAGAGAAAACTTATAAACTCATTGAGTAATAGTTTATGTATGTTTACTACGTCCGTGTCGGTTCGAACTAAGAATCTGGACGTGAAAATGAAAAGTGAAATGTATAGACACCCTGAATATAAATATTGAAGTATTTTTCACTCAAATTGTGAATAAATTCGAAAAGGATCAATCGAGTTTTATGAACGATATCTCATTTTATTGCTATTATATATGGATTTGCTTCAAAGCAATATACCGGAACAATTTCTTCCGTTTTCGATTTTTCATGAGTTTTTTAAAACAAACTAATTTCCTATTTTCACGTAAAAAATTTATTTTTTGCTTCAGTTTGTTATTTAACTACGGAACAACGCTATATACATATAAACGGATTAACCTTTATATCAAAAAAGAGGTACGGCAAATTTTATTGAGTTTTTGCGAAGATACAAATTTTTCAAATTAAAATTAATTTTTTATTTATGAATATTTTTTAATGAAATTTTACAGTTATAGGGCCCATACACAACACCATCGTTATTAAGCAATCAAGTGATTGTGCAATTAAGCTTAAAGCACACAATACACCAGAATGCTGGTACTACTATACTAAACTTCTAAAAGCGCAGAAGATGATGATGGTACATTTTCCTTCTCTGGAACATTCCTGATCTTCCAAAAATTGAGTTTATCGTAATACCACAACGAAGACTCAAACATCATCTGTTCCTGCAGCAGATTTTTCACTTTTTTGGTCGAAAAACTTGTAATTTGTTCGAAATTTGTTCTTTTTACCACTTTTTCTCCATTTGCTTCTTGGTCCACCTCTTTTAATTGTTCTACCATTCCGTACTTTTAACTTTCCAAAGGCAAGGCATTGTTTTCTTTCGAGAAATTCTCCCCAAAATATTTTTCCGTTGGCATTCATATTTAAATTATTTTATTTTTTTGACGATTTAAATTTTATGAGCTAATTTTACAACACACGATTTAATCATGCTGATACAATCATAAAATATTAAACTGTTTTTGATAAAGCACCAGCAGCTGGTACAATCACACCACAAGCTCATACACGGTGAATCAGCTGGCACAATCACTTGATTGCACAATTATACATATGGTGTTGTGAATGGGCCCTATTATATAGATTTTTCTATAACAAATGAAAAAATGAAAAAAAAATTTTGAAATTTATAATCAGGAATCCCGCAATTCCCAAAAACGTGTTGAAAAATCCGATAAATGGGAGTTTTAAGTTTTTTGGCTATAATATCCATACTAGAAGCGCGGTTATCGGAACCCTTTACAAAATATTTAAGAACATATTTGGCCATCTAAAATGGGTTACTATATTTTGATATAGACTATGCGGTTTGAGAATTTTTGCCTAAAATTTGAATTTTACATAAAAAATATTTTCAAAAAGTATACATATTCTTAGAAATTTTTTAGAAAACTTAAAAAAAAATAATTTTTTCCTAAAAATTAGCGAAAAATCGCCTTTTTAACAAATTTTAAATTCAGAAGCATATAACTTTGAACTCAGTCACGATTTTTAACCAATTCTTTTTTTGTTTGACATACACATTTGTTGTTAGTCCAATATAAGAAAAATGGAGAAAATTGGAAATATTTGGACCCGCTGTTATCAAAAATGTGGAGTAGGGTAGGTAAAAATTTTGAAAAATACTACAATTTTCAATTCTATCACCATATTTGCATGCGTTTTACTATACATGCCTAGTAGAGTGTACCTTAGAATTAAATTTTTGGAAATGTTGAAACGGTACCCGCTGAAAACTTTCGTAATGACCTAAATTACCATCAACAAAATTTTTAGCTCGTTCTAAGAAGGGCAACCCGTGCCGACTTTTGTACGTAATGTGTACTCTAATGCCCAGGTATGTATGCTGTTGGCGTAATGGTGTAACTTAGTAAATGGGCTTTATCTTCCAAACGGGTGATCCTATCCTAACCAAACTTGGGATAATGGCGTAGAACAGTTTTAACTCATATACCCAGGTATGTATGCTGTTACGAGCCTTTTTCTGTTAATTTTCCCCCAATTTCGTTCTCACGAACTTTAACCCTCATGCGGTCTCCAATTTTTAATCGATGCAGCTCAAAATTTAGTAAATTTGTTTCATCCTAACCTCTTACAAAACTGGCTTTCGGTATTGAAAACCGAAAATAAAAAATTTAGGTCCAACTTAATATATATGTATAATGACGAATAATACAAGTTACAAATCAACACCCAAATCATGATTGTTTCTATCATCATTAAGGTTCGTCCTGAGACTATTTCGAATATTTTATCAATATTTTCCTATAACTTTATAAGCAAACCTCATAAATGTCTTAATCACAAAATAAACTTTCCCATTTAATGCAATTGCAACAATATTTTATAGCCCCCCCCTACGGAATTGTTCCTACACATAAAATCACATGAACATTTGAAATATTCTTATTTTATTATTTAACTTTCAAATAACTTCCACTTTAAAATTTTATTAGATTTCTGCAACATTACTTTATTAACTTATATAAACTTTTTTTGTTTTCTTATGTTTCTCTGATTTCCAGTCATATAAAAATGACTATGGCTCATTTAAGACATACATAAAGGAAACCACAAAATGTTATTTGTTGAAATATATATGTATATATGTATGTAGATACTTATACTTACTTCCAATCAAATATCAAAACAAATAACAGTAACAACAACAACGAAAAGAAATCAGTTGAAAACTTTTACATTTTACAATAACTGTCAAAGAGTGAGAAGCGGAGTATGTATGTATGTATATGTACAGCTGGTTGGTTTGTTGGTTACATATTACAAATGTAAAACTTTTTAATATAATATCGATGCATGTTTAATGAACTAAACGGAAAAACAATAAAGCAAAAATATATAAAAGGAAATATATGCCCACACCCATTCGTCAAATAAAACGTCACAAACAAATTATGGATATAAATTTAAGGGGAATGAGAATTTTATATTGGTTTAACAATAAATAAATGAACGAAAAAATAAGATTAATAAATGTTTCTTTCAAACAAAGACAAAATAAATAAATAAATGTATGGATGTATGTATGTAAGACAAAAGGTTTAAAATAAAACGAGTGGTACGGTAATTTCAAGTTATTTTGTATTAGACGAGTGAACATTTTTTCTGAATATATAAAAGTACATACATACATATTGTCCCCTCAATAAAACAATGGTGTATAAGCATATATACCATTATTTTTTTATTGCATAATAAGAATCTACATAACTGATTATATATGTGGTCAAAATTTGGTAAAATTCTACTTCCACAAAGTCAAAAGATCAATTGAAATATTACTTTTGCTTTAGATGTCTACTAAATAACATAAAAATTTCAAACTCAATTATTTCGAAATGGCAAAAAAAATTATACACTATTGTTTTATTATGGGGACGATATATCTTTTGTAACAAGCAAATTGAGAATCATAACAATTGTGATGTTGCCTCAGATAATACAGATAGACCGTACAAAGATTTATGTATTTAAATTTAATATTACTCATACGCACCAGCCATTTATTACTATCCAGCAAAAAAATTACATGACAAAGAAGTAGTCTACACGCAGAGAAAAAACATTGTTCATCATGGTTACAACAACTATAATATATATTGGTGTCGTAAACATATAATTATTGATTTAAATTAATTTCAACAATATTTTAGTTACTGTGATCGTTTATATTTTCATTGCAATTATTTTGAGTGTCTGCAATTCTCATTCGCTCTATAGTTTTATTAGTACAATATACTTAACTTTACTGGAGCGAATAACAATCATTTTCTGTTAATTTACCAATAATACTTTGATTGGGAATTTAGTACCTTAAAACTAAAACCTATTAAAATAAAATTTTGAATTTCCAAAAACAAATTTTAATAATAATATGATTTTTTTGCATCATACACAGAAAAAAACTACATTTCAATTCAAGCATTTACCACATATTGAACTGGTTTCAATTATTTCATAATTGAATCAAGTATTCATTTGCTCAAAAACAAAATTTTCTTATGTTTTCTATTGAATTATGAGTTTTGAAATTGATAATTTTGATATTTGAATATACAATTTTCGTTATTGGTTGAACTTCAAATACAAAAATTATTGAGTAGATAATTTTCGTAATTGTAAAAACAAAAAATAACAAAAATGTGTTTTCAATTACGAAATAATAATTTTTGTATTTGAAGTTCAACCAATAACGAAAATTGTATATTCAATTATAAAAATTATAAAATACAAAACTCAAAATTCAATAGAAAATGTAAGAACATTTTGTTTTTGAGCAAATGAATACTTGATTCAATTATGAAATAATTGAAACCAGTTAAATATGTGACAAATATTTGAATTGAAACGGTTTAAGAAATAGTTCTTTCTGTGTAATATGATTGCATTGGATCATAAGATGACTTAAATGGGTCATAAATATGACTTCTTTTGGACTTATTATGATTGATTTACATCATAATCAGAACATATGATATTTTATGAAGCTAATAATCATCCTAAATTATGTTTACCACAACCAAGTTTTTTCTCTGCGTGTAGGCAGAGGTACAAGTAATGACGGCGCGGTTCAATTGTTTCTAGGCGAATATATAAGTATACGACTTTTCATTTGAAATCCAATGTAAGTCCAATGAATTGACTACAGAAGATGTTTTAAAATATGTAAAATGAATTTTAATACCTAAATTAAAAATGTATTTCATATTTATTTCTATATTAGATCTATACTAGATCTAACATTGTAATATCAATCAAATTTATTGGGCGTATGACTTAATACTGCGGGAGTTTTTCAAACTTTTAGCTTTTATTTTGAAATATTTGTACAATATAACAAGTAAGAAAGTAATGGTCGGGCTTGACCCTACACTATATAAATGAGAAAACAATTTTTTAAAATTTCCGTAATTTATTTTCGTGATTGAGCTATGAACAATTATGAACCGATCATCATAAAATTAGGTGATATGAATTCCATATATATAGAAATTATTTGGTGTAAAAATTGTGTAGATACCTATATAAATTTAATATTTATGACCGATAAAGTCGAATTTCGGGAGGACATTTGTATAAGGGCTAGGTGAAATAATGAACCAATTTAAGCCAGTTTTCAATAGAAAAATATGTATGTGGAAGATTTTATGGCAATATCTTAAAAATTGCGACCTGTACTTTGCGCACAAGGTCTACATTGACAGCCAGCTAGCAGAAAGTGATTCTGGGTCGATCGATATGCTTTACAATAATTTTGCACGCTACAAACATCTGCACAAACCCAATATACTCTCCCCACTATGGTGGTGTAGGGTATAATAATAAATATATTCAAAGCATGGGCTATTATTAGCTACGACATTTTCCCATCTATATGGTAAAATACAGATTCCGAGCCAAAAGAACTACTCAACTTTCGAGTCCAATATCAGATACTCTGTTCCCAGAAGTACAGTTCTACATCGATCGAAACAAATACAAGTCGGACGGAATACAGTCTGGGATATAAACCGGTTGAGGCAAAACTTCCCATGCACTTTATTCTAAATACTTTTTAACGGGTATTGCAATATGTGGCCGGGCATTGTCATGATGAAATGTTACGATTTCATGCCTGGCAGCATATTCTCGGCGTTTTCGGCAATTGCTTGCTTCAATTTTAATTACATTCCGTACAGGTTCAGATTTTAGTAGCTCATAATACAGAGAATTAGCTTAACGCTATGGATATTTTTTTGTGTGTTAATTCGGCTGGTTGGCCTGGCTTCGCATACGGTTTCCGATTTAACCGAAAAAGTGTGCTTTTGAAAAAACCGGTTTTGATTATTGTCTTTTAAAAAAGCCGGTTAAACGGTTTCGGTTTTGGACAAAAGATCCGTTTAACCAGTTTATATTAAATTTGTATTTAATATGAAAAAGGGCTCCTTAAATTTATTTTTATTTGTGGACGCTAATAGGAAATATGTTAAGAAATGTGTACTAAAACTTCGGAAATTTAAAATTTTTTAATTCTTAAGGCTCTATCTTTATGCAATTATTTTATATGTTTTACAAAATATTGTCAAATGCTATAACTTTATACAAGTTTCTCATAATTATACACTGAGGGAAAAACGACGTTGCAAAATCGACAACGGTTGGTGTCATTTTGACACCATACGGTGTCACTTTTTTTGACACCGTACGTTTACAATTTGTAAACAGACGGGTACGAATCTACAACGCAATGTTGTTAAATTAAACACCGACGCATTTCAACGTGAGTTGCTATGCTTTGTTTTTATAAATGAGTTTTAATTTTATTTACATTAAAACTTTTTAATAAATATAATGGATAAAAGTGAAGTAAATAAATGGTTTAAAAATCAAAATCAAAAGAAAGCAAAATTGTGTTTAACAGGGAATTTGTGCTGCTGCAGATGAAGATCCAGGCAGTGAGATATCACCAAAGGTTTTGTACATTTAAAAGGTAAGTAGAGTTATATGTATATATAATTAACAGCGATGTGTTAGTATTTATATTATTGTTTAGAAAGAGGACATAAGGGAAGTGCCACCATTAGGGATGCTATTTGAAATTTCACATACAGGAACTCCGACAATTGACACCAATGTTTTGCCACATTTAAACATGGAATCTTTGATATGTACATATTTTATATTTAAGTATTTGTTCTTATTGTATTGAAAAATAAATGTAAAAAATGAAGAAATTATTATTTATTTTAATTACCAAATCGTACACGAACGGTATCAAATCGACAACGTATGGTTCAAATTGACAACGGTGCGGTGTTAAATTGACAACGGTCTGGTGTCAAATCGTACACGAACGGTGTCAAATCAACAATGGATGGTGTCAATTCAGCAACGGAATGGTGTCAGTTTTTCGTTTTCAAAATGACACAGTTCGTGTACAATTTGTACACATACGGGGTTGATACACTATTGACACCGAATGGTGTCAAATCGTACACGGATGTGTTCATTTTTTCGCTGGGTGTATTTGAATGAGCTTTAGAAAATATATTTAATTAAAACCGGTTAACCGTCTTACAAAAACCGGTTTGTCAAAAAGCCGAAAATTTAAAAAGATGAAAAAATCAGTTGACCGGTTTTCGGTTTTGGATACTCTAGTGGTGATTTTTATTATAAACTTGTTGACCCGACCGGCTTCACCCGGTGGCATTTACTAATGTTAGTTCTTCAAGTTTCACCTTCTTATTTATTTGCAAATAAAATAGCTAAATTTGTACTGCATACTTTAGGTAGCTTTTTTATTATAGTTGACTGGACTCAAAAAAAAATTTCCGAGTTTTTCCCGGATGTCATAATTGTTACGGTCCCTGATTATATTACTCATACGTACAAATTAATTTTATTATCATGAAAGTATGCAACAGTTTTTTTGCTATTAAAAACCATAGAAAGAGCTCATATTTATTAGGGTTCTGTAGTTGAAACAAAAACTCGAATTTTCGAGCTTTCGACTTTTTAGTTAAATCGATTTTTTTTTTACTTTTTTCGACTATTTTCGAAATACATGGTTTCTACATTTATAGATGTGCCGTTAACAATAAAAATGAAATGCATCAAGGCGATAATAGCTAAATATCAATTTATAAAATAGTAAACAAATAGTTTTATTATAAGACCCCTTTCACACTAGGCAATTTAGTTGCGCAAGTCTCTTGTGTTTGTAGATGCCAGAGGTAATGTCGGGTTAAGGAGAAGCAAACTTTGCTTGCTGTATTGTTGTTGGGCAAGAGACTTGCGCAACTAAATTGCCTAGTGTGAAAGGGGTCTAAGGCTGCAATTAAATATTTTTTTAACAATCTAAAAAGTAGACTTTTCGACTTTTTTCGAATATTTTCGACTTTTGAGAAAACATAATGGATTGTTCGACTTTTTGACTTTTTTCAGCAAAAAATCGATTGTTCGATTGTTTATTTTATTTGCAATCTTAAATAATTTTATCTCTTACCCAACAACCTTAACTTAAAAAAGAAAGTTTTAACAAAAAACATATAAAACTTTAAATTAAGTATCAAGTCTTCTGCACATTTCTTACCATAAAGTTTTGATATGAAATCATATAATAAATAATAAAAGGTATGAAAATCAATATGTGTTTGTGAAATGTATCATAGTATCAAAAATAATAAAGTTAAATATGAACTAAAGTAAAGAAGTTTTCCCCATCCACAGTGTAATTTACAAAAACAGTGACGCATAATAATAATGATGTCGTCGATGGTGATAGCAATAAGGTTTGACGACTGTTACTAAAGTAGAATATATGTATGTATGCATACCAAAAGAAATTTAAGAACCTTTATATTAACGACAAATAAACTACAATGATGGACACAAATAATAAATTACATAAATTTGATTTGTATGTATCTTTGAAAGGCAAATACCCTTTAAAACAAAACTAATTGTTTCCATAAATAATTTACAATAATATACAATTTACAATATTCATATTCAGCATGCAAAAAATTGTAATAAAACATGTATTGATATGTAGAAGAAATTATTCCAAAAAAATATTTTAAAATTTATTATTTGAAAAGATAGAGAGTTTTTCACTCAGAAAAATTAATTGTTTAATATGGAGAAATAATAAAAATGAAATAAAACAGCAAAAAAAAAATATGTTTGTTATAAAATTCACACCATAGATGAGACATTTTAAATCAGAAAGTCATTTTCGTGAAAATCAAAGATAGAGGGTTTTGAATATAGGCCCTCGAATTGTTCTATTCTCAATTATGTTCAAACAATTGTAATTTTCTGAATACATTGCCCACTTGCATGATAGGTTCGTATATCATTTTTTAATCGGACCATACAGATACATTAAAACCTTTTTGTGATCGACCCCATCGTGCGGCATTATTTATCTCCAAAGTTTTGCTTATATAAATTTATCAAGATTCAAAAATTCCAAAAACTCGATCGCAAATCTTTGAATTTCTTTGACACTATAAAACTCAATAAGTAGCAATATTTTAAAATATTTAAAGTTCAAAATTATAAAATTGTCAACGGAATAGAGAAATAAATATATCTTTTTCATACATTTATTTATTTATGATCCGCATAGTTAGTTTTTTATAACTCTAGTATTGGTTTTACTTTTTTTGCTTAGTTTTTTTTAATATGTATTACTTTGCACAATTTCACAATTTTATTTTAAACAACTTTGAGGGAGACATTATTCATTTTATTTGAAGCCACCACACTTTCGTTTCATCTTCTGTTCGCCCATTAATGTTCTTTAGTTTTTTTTTTGTCCACTGCATTTGCTCAAGGATTTGTTGTTTTTTCCTAACATGAGTTTTAACTTTCGTCAACCTCATCAGTTTTATTTTTCTTATTTAGTGTTTTCTATTTTTTTTTCCAGCTGCTATAGTTTTTAGCCAAGTACACTCAGAGAAAAAATATAGATGTACATGTTCACTGTATCCATTTAAACATTTTTGAACAATAATTCACTGCAATTATTCATATGATTGCTTTACCATAATATGGTAAAGTTATTATGCTCATGATTATAATAATCATATATATCAGAGACCCACAAAACTACTACACCGTAATTAAAAAGAAAAGCATCACATTTTGTTGCTGCAGGTCTTGCATAACATTGCCTTCATTTGAAATATAATTAATTGTACTCTCTTATCTCCTCGGACAATAACGCATTACAAAATAAATTATTACTAAAAGAAATCTATTACAAAAACAATCAATAATAATGGAACGTTTGTAGTTTTGTTTCAACATCTACCCTGTAAATAGTCCTGATCTTCTTTAACCCTGCTGTTAGGTTAAGCCCATTTGGTCCAATTTTTTAATTGTTTCCTTTGTAATTTTTGAACGGTGATATATACTGTTTTAGGTTTTTAGCTAACGAGGTCTTTTTATAAACCAATGCTATATATAAAAATTCAAGGATTTGACTTGAAACAGGACTGAGAAAAATAAAAAATTAGGAATCTTTTGTTAAGGGATAATTTGGTCTTTGATTTTTTTACATTTATTTAAAAAAAATAAGTATTTATTAGTTTGTCTTATATGTTTTCTGAAATAAAATCAACTTCCGAATCTGAAATATCGGAGTCACTTTCTGCATTGAGTACTTCATCTTCTTTCAAGTTTGCCATGTCATAAGTAAAACACGTCTGTTTTATTAATGACATATCACAGACATATGCGTAAAAACTCGCAATACAAATTTTGATGGTTTAATAGTTTTACGGAAACCCTTCCATTAAGATTTTTATAATACTTTCTGTCTTTGTTCGACCAGGTAGTCCATCTCCATTTAAAATCTACCACACTTTTTGATACCCTTTTTGTGCCATTCAATTCTCTTTTAACAAGAGCCCAATATCTCTCCACTAGTTTGGAGGATTTGCCTCTCTTGGGACAAATATTGTTCTTGTACGACTCAAGACCTTGCTGAACGTAGTGACAGGATGCCAAATCAGGAAAAAAATAAGTGGACACATTAAGAAGTCTTATGAATGGAAGCATACTATTTTGTAAACATTTCTTGATGTAGAGTAGGGTCACACATGACAAATATTTGACGAAAAATAGGTAACCACTAAATAAAATACTTTTGAATTCTTTTATTTATTTAAAAAAACTTATTTTCTTAGGACGATTCAAAACAAAACATTTAGTTTGATTTTATTTGATGCTGTTTGATTTTACAAAACACGTGTAAGAGTAAACACGTCAAACAAATTTGTGCTAAAAAAAGTGGTTATGCTTTTTTTAGCAAATATTTGCCATGTGTGACCCTACCTTTAGAAACATCATATCGACCATTCCTTCTACCAGAACCAGGTTTTCTATCAACGGACAAGTTCTCCCGAAACTGTTTAATAACATTAGAATCAAATTGACGGCAGTCCTTTGATTGTTTGGCCAACTTTTTGTGCGATCAAGTTGGGTTTTGTTGAAAATATTTAATCATTTTAGTACGTACTTTTTTCTCGTTACTCATTTTAATCAGATTAACAACAAATGAACATAATCAACATTAAAAGTTTTAAGAATAAACGTGTGTTAAAGTTTTTTCGATCTCACAAAGGGCTTTAGATATCCATATTGTCTATATTAATGACTTAGTAATCAATATATAGATCAAAAATTGTCCTGATTTGTTCCTTATATCTCAGCATTTGTGAGACAATTTTCTCGTTATTAAATAGCAACCGGGACTATTGCGGATATATTGATGTATGAATCATGTACATATGTAAGTTATTTGAGGGTAACGCAATTTGATTTCAACATACATAAATACGTACATTAGAGTGTCCCTTAGAATTAATTTTTTTGGAAATGTTGAGACGGTACATCCTGAAAACTTGTGTAATGACATCAAATACCACCAAAAAAATTTTTAGCTCGTTCTAAGAAGGGCATTTACAAGGGGAAAAAATACATTTTTTTCAGTTTTTGTAAAAATTTTGCCATTAAATAATTACTTTAGCAATTTAATTTAAAAGAATCAAAATGTGTACGTAATTGTCGTACTAATAAGATATAAAAGACAAAAATTGGTTAAAAAATTTTAAAGTTATTAAAAAATCGCCAGGCCATTAACGTATCTCAGGCCACTAGAACATGAAATGTTTCATGTTTCATCAAAATCGGCCCAAAAATATATAACATTTCGCTATTTTTCCATGAGAAATTCCAAATATTGAAAAATTTGAACTTTGAGCTTCACGATTTAAGGGTTAATGTTTTCCGATTTTAGTAAAACTTTCAGACTATATTTTAAATTACCTGGACTATACTCTTCTGGATAGCTTTTACTTTAAAATCATAACAGTAAGGAAATTCGGCTCATTCTCCAAAATATAGCCAAAATATTAGTTTTTCTCGAAAATCTCAAAATTTAACTCGCTGGTACGGAAAAACTATAGGAGGTATTGTCATATTTTTTTCATATTTTTATTCCCTATTATGTTGTTAATAAATCCCCATGTGATGATCAAAAAATTCTGAAATTTGTTTAACAAAATGTTTAAAAATTTGAAAATGGAGTTTTGAAACTGCCGTTAAAAAAAATAATTTTTTTTGGTCATACCTGGGAACAGATTGCGGTATCATACGAAGACAAAAAGTCATATACAAGTAAATATGGATATATTCTAATTAAAAATAAACTTTTATTTTAATATTTCTCAAAATATGTTAATTTTGTTCCTACATTTCTTGTTCTAGTAGCCTGAGACACGTTAATGGCCTGGCGATTTTTTAATAACTGTAACATTTTTTAACCAATTTTCGTCTTTTATATCTTATTAGAACGACAATTACGTGTACATTTCGATTCTTTTAAATTAAATTGCTAAGGTAATTATTTAATGGCAAAATTTTTACAAAAACTGAAAAAAATGCATTTTTTCCCCTTGTAAATGCACCTCAAAACTAAATCGCTAAGTCGGCACGGGTTGCCCTTCTTAGAACAAGCTAAACAATTTTTTGGTGGTATTTTATGTCACCCACACATTTTTAGACCGATGGAGAGGCAAGGAATTAAGCTTTCATAAAATCTATACATAAAATGTAAATTCCAAGAAACTAGGCAAGTTTTTATAAAAAGTTTCGGATTTCTTTTTATTTTTTTTAAATTCAACAATAATTATTTTAATTTTTTTTTGCACAGCATTTTAAAGACAATTTTAAATAGTTTATATGGTTTATACTTGCAAAAGTTATTAAACTTTTTCGAAAAAAGTTCGAACAAACCTTGAAAATTAAAAACTATACAAATATTTTTTTGTGTAGTTTTTTGTTTTTTATTTCTTGCTATGCGCTGTACAGAAGGTTGAAATGTACCAAATTGGCGATTAATTCAAAAGCTGAACTTTATCTGTCACAGTCATGTTTGGTATTGGGTTAAAGTGCTCTAAATTCTACATCACTAACTGCTAAAAGTACAGTTGTGAGTAACTTACTTTATTGGCAGTGAACGGTCAAAGTCAAAAAATTTTTCAAAATTTTGCGAGCTGTGATTAAGATTGAAAATTGTGATATTTTGAGAGCTTATATTTTATGTTAAGTCTGTTAGAAGTAGAAAGATTAAAATAGAACCATCAACTTCAGGTATTTGAGAACATAAATAAATATTTTTTGTTTAGATAAATGTTTTGCAAATATTTTTTATGTTTTTTTTTTAAGTGCTCCACTTTTGGGGTTTTTTCGATATATAGATTGAGTTTAAAAAAGTTCAGGGCGAGATCGGGTAAATTTAATTAAAACCTCTTAAAATATGATATTTCAGCATATATATCCAAACAAAAAAAATAGTCCGGTTTTTTTAAGGTTTTTTATTTATTTAAGTTATAGGGAAAGAACTCCTGTTGCTAAAAAACATATGCTGAAACAAAAGAGGTTAAAAAATTGTTTCTTACATATTGTTTAAAGTTGTATTTTTATGTATTTATGATTTTCATTACTAAAAAATTATAATATTCTCTTTTGTGACTTTTTTGAAAAAATGTTTACATTTTTAAAATTTTGTGAAAAACAAATATTAGATTTTAAATTAAATTTATACTACTTAATATAAATACATATAATAAATTTATTATTTGAATTTTTTAATATCACATTAAGTATGCTTTAATTTCCAATTTTTTTCATTAATTTATCGCTTTCGATGCCACAGTTACAGCATAAATTGTGAACAAAGGTCTTTTTTCCATAAAACAATAAAACTGGTTCAAAAAAAATATTAAACTTTTTTTATTTTTTCTGAAATGCTGTGTTTTTATATGCTTATAATAACTCATCAATAAAAAAAAATATAAGATTTTAAAACTACGATTTCTATGAATTAATCACCACTTTAGGTACCATTGAACCCACTGTGCGCTGGAGGAGAAAGCACTAAAAAAGATGTTAATGAAAAGTTGAATAACTAATTTTCATCCGATTTGAATAAATAAAACCATGTTTTGTTAATAACTAAATTTGCTTTATACGTTGGTATAAATTTGTACAAGCTTTTATATCAAAATAAACAATGAAAAGCGTCAAAAAAATTTATAAGTTTTGTATTTCTTTTAGATATTCTTAACAAAAACAATACTATAACTAACTAAAATGCATGTCATTTTAAAGCGTAATCAGCTTTCTTTCCAAACCCATAAAATCATTTAAAGTCGGACAAAAACTGACTGAGCTGCAGGTCGGTAAGTTGACGAACATCACTGAAAACGGTTTTTTTGGAATAACTTCTGAAGTTGAGGGTGTTTCTGAAATTTTTAGACACAATTTGTAATGTACTCGCCAAGACCTATAACCCACTCTGAGTCGATTTTCAAGTTTTTTTCATCGTAGCACCGTGTAATTAGTGAAATATGTTTAAAAGATTAAATGTGTTTTTCTCGTGTTTTAAAAAAATGGAGTTACCTAGTTTTTCGAAACGACCACAGAAGTGCTTCTGCGAGGGAGAGTCACTAGATATTATCTCACAAAAAATAAAAAGTTTACATGTATGTATTTGCCGGTCTCTGATATGGTATGTATATGATTGCAACCCATTATGTTATAATGACTCATCATAAATATGATTGCTATATTTACAGTGAGCCGCAAAAGTGAGTATACACCAAAAATTATTGGATATTTTTTAAGATAATGAAAATTCTAAAATTTATCCATGATTAAAATTTTAAAGTTTCGGTTTGATAGAGATTGGCTTGAATAATATATTTGGTTGTGAAAAATATAGATTTAAGTCGGACTATAATGATTTTCATGATCTTAAAAAATCAAAAAATTCGCTGCTGTTTACTCACTTTTGAGGCTCACTGTATTTACTAGAATCATAGATTTATTCACTACAATCATATATATGATTGCGACAATCATGTAAATCTTAACATTACCATATTATGGTTACCACAATCATATAAATAATTACTGTTATAATAATATTGTTAAAAAAACTTGTATCAAATGGTTTTAGTAAACTTGTAGAACTTTATTTTTTCTGTGGGTGTACCAGTTAGGCTAATGCCTTGGAGTAGCCAGACTTGGATTTACTATACAGTAAAATTTTAGAACGTCATTCAATTTTTAAAAATTGTATATATGTATTATGTTTCCTTAAATCTAACATTTCCTATTTAAAATTTAAATAGTTATCATCTCCATCATTCACATTAAATGAACATTTTCCTTAATTTAACAAACTTAAGTTTACACCATTCCAATTTAGCCGAGTTTAACAATAACTTTCAAATCGCTGTAGGGTACAAAACTATATAAAACAAGTAATATCAATCTTCAAGTTTTAATTTTTTTTTCCTTCTTTATTTTAGTTTTTATCCTATTCTTGTTTATTTTTTCTTTTGGAAATACTTACATACATACAAGGATACATTTTTCTTTTATTTTAGTCCATTTCTGCTTTTATTTTCGTCCATACTTTAATTCTTTCACTCATTCGTTGACTCGTCCATTTGTTTCTTCTAACGTTGGTTGACTTTAGATGATTTTTCTATTTAATCTACCATTTCCTTGCTAAACAGGGAGCTTTCTCTGTGTGGCAAAGTTTTTCATTTGTTTTTTTTCTTATTGCTTACTGATGTTTGATCAAGTTAATTTAGCAGGAAATTATAATTGTTTAAACTTTTCTTTCTTTTCTTTAGTTATTTTGTTCTTTAATATATTTTATCTGATTTTTATCCATTTGTCCAAAAATTATTTGTTCTGTTTTATAAATGACTGTTATAAACTATTAAGCGATTGTTGGCTTTGGCAAGAAAAATCTGTGCAATATGATTGAACAAAAATCAAACTCATTTGGAAACAATTGATATGAACAATTACCAAAAAAAATTGACTAGATACTACTTAATGAAGTTAAAGTCATAATTATTCAAAATATTCTTAAATTAACTGTCCATTCGAGTAAAATTCAGTTTAGTTATTAAGTAAGTAAACTGTTAACTTGTTAAGCGGTTAGAACCATGGAACCATAGTTCTGAATTTTCTAAACTACTTTATTTTTGACCATGATGTCTTGGAAATAATAAAAACCCATATTTTTCCCAACTTAATGCCAGCTCTTCAAGATCGCTGCTTGTGATTTAATTTTTCCCACATAAATTCTTCCACATGTTTTAATTCTTCTGTATACATTTTATTTATGTGCCACATGTACAATATTTATTCCATTCCATTGTGCTGCCTTTTTGTTTTTCGCTCCTTTATAGCCAGTATTTTAGCCTTCATTTTATTTATCACATAAAACATACGTTCAGGCCATAAATTATGACCACGATTTCGAAGCCTCAAAAATTCCTTCATTACAATTACAACGTTAAAATGTATATTAACTTTTGTGTTACGATATACTGTAAGCGGGAAAAAATTATAGTGCTTCACTTTGTAGGCCTTTTAAAAGACATACTTACATTTATAAAAAAATACGATTTGCATTTTCCTTCGAAAACTTTGCTTTTCCTTCGAAAAACTTTCATACACATTAAAAGTTGGCAAATGTGGTCTACGAAAATTTTATTTAAAATTCAAAATGTTTGCAATTATTTCTCTATATGGATGATGCATCAGTATTCGGATTATGTATTATTATGATACACTCAAAATTGTTTTACATTAACTGATTGTAGTTTATTTAAAAAGTTTTATAAAAATTAAATTATTATTAAAATGTTCACATTTTATGTACATTAGGTATATAACTATTGACATTTTTTGCGAATATGCAAATTGACATAGCATAATCGAATAGAGCATTAAAAAATATGAAAAAACACGGTAATATTTGTTCGCGATTGTTAAAAAAGTTCACGCACCAAACGTAATAAAGGATCATGCATTATATTCAATTATTTTGAAATACAATATATTTTATTCTAATTATAACCGCGGAGATACTTCAAAAGATAATTTTTAAATAAGGGAAGTATCCCTCAGAGAAAAAAAATTGTTTAATTTTAGAAATCGGTGTTGGTGCTTGATGTTTATGATTCCAAATGACCTAAAAAAATGATTTTCATTACTTATACAATATTGCCCGTTACGTGGTGGTATGCCAAAAATTTCGCCAAAATAATTAAAAATATTAAAATGTTTTAATTGTCAAAATAAAACAAAAAAAAAAAGGAAAAATACATAACAAATATAATTGAGAAGACATAATATTTTTTCGCGATATGGTGAGATTGAATTGTAAGAATTAACGCAAATTAGATTAAATAAATAAATTAAATTTAAAAATGTGTTATCTGTTAGATGTGAGATGTATTTATTTTTTTTTTCTTTTTATCTTTGCTGTGGAAAAAAGGTAAGTCCTGTGATTATATAAGTCCTGTATTATATTTCTGTAAAACTGGTGAGTTAAATGCCTGATGTTTACAAGCGACACTTATATCGACTCAAAACAATGCTGATGGTGGTGGCTAACACCTAAAATGCATTTCAATCTGACGTGTGTCCAAATATAACTTTTTCATATCTTTTATAAAATTATATATTGAGGACTGAGATCGAAAACACCTTAACACATGTTAAACTTCATTAAAACTTTTAACCCAAGTATTATTTGATTTTTATTTTTTTGATCAAGTTACCTTTGTAAATCGTGTCAGTTATTACGTTTAATATTAATTATATTAATTTGTTATTAATCTGATTAAAATGAGTGACGAGAAAAATGTGCGTAGTAAAATTATTAAATATTTTCAAAAAAAACCCAACTTTGTCCAACAAAAAGTTTGCCAAACAATCAAAGGTCTGCCGTCAAACTGACTACAATGTTATTATGAAGTATCGGGAGAACTTGTCCGTTGATAGAAAACCTGGTCCAGGTAGAAGGAGTGGTCGACATGATGTTTCTAAACTTTAGAAACATTGGCTTTAGAATCTAAAGCCAATAAATAGAAAAAAAAATTTTATAAAAAACAATTAAGAAAGTATGGTCGGTCAAGCCCGACCATATAATACCCTACACTAATTAAATGAGCAAAAACATTTTTCTTTTAAAATATCAATAATTTATATTCGTTAGTGATTTTCGGAAGTGGGCCTTATATGGATGCTATGACCAATTACGGACCGATCACCATAAAATTAAGTCGTCTGATTTATGTCTTTATGAATGTTATTTATGTTGAATTTTGTGTGTATTCCAAAATTTTTAAGAGATTTATGCATGTTAAAGTGATTTTCGGAAGCAGGTCTATATGCGACCTATGAGTAATTATGGACCCATCGTAAAAAAATTTGGTGACATGAATTTTGTGTATATAAAACTAATTTGGAGCGAATCTTGTGTAGATACATTTATAAATTAAACATTCATTACCGGTCATGAATGTTTAATTTATAAGTCCAATTTCGGGAGTACATGTGTGAAACAATGGACCGATTTCAGCCAGTAATTTTGGGCAGAAAAAATTATATGTTCCAAATGTTGTCTACATAGCTTCAAAATTGCGACCTATACTCTGCGCACAAAGTTTACATGGACAGCCAGACGACTTAATCGACTTGATTCTAAGTCGATCGGTATACTTTAAGATGGGTGTTAGACCAATATTTTTGGGCGTTACAAACATCTGCACAAATGCATTATACCCTCCCCACTATGGTGGTGTAGGGTATAAATTAGGGTGATAGGCCCGGTTTTTAATAACTGGTTATAACCTGTTTTTTTTGCTAAGGTCGGTTTCGGTTTTTTTGAAAAGCTCACATTTCGAATATCGAATAAACCGGATTTTTCACCTCGTATTTTTCTAAAAGTGTGTTTTTATGAGTTTTCTTGTATTAAAATATATAAAAAATATTTAAAATCCAAAAAAAAATAAAACAAATACTTCAACTATTTTAGAACACTTTTTATATTTAGAAAATGTCACAAGTGACTTTCTCAGTGCTTTGTTTTCTATATGTCCTACAAATACACCAAGTAAAAGATAATTTTCAATGTCTAGTTTTATAAAAACCAAAAAAATCGATATACTACAAAACATTTAAACTGTGTTTTACTTATTTCTAAGATATTATTTCACCTTCATAAGGTCCTCAAATAACCTAATTTTTAGAAAAATTTTAATTTCAAAATGGTTAACATTTTACCCGAAGACCTTTTGAAGAAAAACAGTACTTCAGCAAGTATGATGAAAAAAGACAGATATACTATATATTAGAGCTACCAAAGATATATTGTAGTGCTACCAAAGCTCTGAAAAAATGTAACTTAATTGTACGTAACAAAAGACCTTAAGTCCAAACAAGTTTATTGATATTTTTTTTTGCCAATTTGTTTTTCTAAAAACCTAACATAATTTTTGTCATTTGAAATGAAATAAAATTCATAAAATATCAAAAATATCAACCACTCACTCAAATTAAATATTAATTTCAAAATGGGTCAAATTTGAATCGAAGACCTTGTGAAGGATAAAAGAAGTAATCAAAATTGTTTTAATCACTATGATTTTATTTTATTATTTTAATCACTATTTATTTTAATAAATAAAACTTTTTTTTTCTTATTTCTAGGCGTTTTAATATTTTTCCAAAAAATCGGTTAACCGGTTATTATAAAAAAACCGAAACCGGTTTATATTAAATTGCAATTTTTCGAAGAAACCGAAAATCGGTTTCGAAAAAATGTCGAAGAATCGATCACCCTAGTACCAGCCTTTTTCGCAGCTTCCGGGTCAAAATTTTTATGTTACTGATGATAGAAGATATGTTGTAGAAAAGCTTAGGACCCAAAAGCAAAAAATTTTCCAAAAAAGTTCTTGGTATGGCAAACAATATGCAGTTGCGGCAAAAGAAACCAAAAATTTGTTAGAAGGTATGATGCTGCCATTCATAACACCTGTCACTATGTTCAGTAAGGTCTTGAGTTGTACAAGAACAACAATGTGTTATTTGTACCCAAAGAGGCAAATTCTCTAAACTGCCTAGAGCTAAGGCCAGTGAAGAGATATTGGGCTCTTGTTATAAAACTTTATATTGTGAAGCTCCTTTGAAGTAGACACGTGATTCTTTCATTATTTAGGTTTTATGCTGATTTGATTAAGAATATTAATATACCTCTTTAAAAGCTTGATTCAGCAGATCTTTTAGGGCTTCTATCAGCCCTCTAACCAAAGCCAATAAGCAAGACCTTGACTCTTATTGACACATATTGGAAAATATAAACTATTTTACAATGCGGCTGGGTAAATTTGTGTCTACCCAATAAGGCCTTTAGGAAAGCCTCGTTACTGCATATTTTCCCCGCTGGGCTTAAATGTAATATATGTGTACGAGTGGCCTAAAAATATGTTATAAATACAACAACAAAAGAAAATTGAGGATGTCTTGACATTCATTATTATCAAGGGGTGACCACGGTTTAAATCAGAAAAAAAGGATGAAAAAAAGGGAAAGGTTTACAAATTATTTTTGATTAAAAGAGAAATTAACTCACTGTATAAATCATATTTGTCCATTTTTTGTGTTTGTTGTTGTGTAATTAAAAACACAGCCGCTGGTATTAATCCCTTAAGAAGGAACAACAATTAGTGATGGAAATTGGGAAGGTGTGTTATTGATTTATGTTACACTCTACAGCCATAAATCTTTGTATTATCTAGTAGATTGTTGAGGATACTGAATAAATCTTTCATTATTATCAAAGTAACAAAAACTAGCTACAATTAAATTAAAAGAAGATAAAACCAAAAATAATATACATAAAAAATCCCTTACCACCAGCACTTAATTACTCTCTTTTATTCATTTATCATTATTGTTAGGCAAAAATTATGATTGATACTCTCTATTTTAAAAACCTTAAAAGATATTCTTAAATTTGTTCTTGTTTAAAATACTCCGATATTTTGGCTTTAGTTTTACTTATTTCAATCTTGCCTACCTCTTCTTAATATATATTTTTTTTAAATATTTATACAGTGACCAAAAATAACGATACCACCCATTCCATTGGATATATACACCAATAGGATGGATCGGAATTGTCATATGTAAAACGAAACAAACATTTATGAATACAAAACCATATTTCATTGTTTTTATACATTAATTTACTAAACCAAAACAATATAAGGTAATTCATTTTAATTACATACAGTGAAACAAAAAATAATACATGAAAGATATCAAGGAAGCCCATTGTTGGAAATATTAAATGATATTTTTTTATTTGTTGAACACTTTACATTGCATTGTGCTGTGACATATTAACATCAAATAGATATCTACTTTAGTTAAATATGATTATTGTTCACCAAATCATAATTATTTGTCCAACAACTAAATAATGATAAATAGGTAAACATATTATATTATGTACAATAGGGCGGGTCGATTTAAAAATCGCCCAAGTGAAAAGGAAAATCGTACTGCAGGTATCAAAATAAGAAACTCTGACCAAGGATCCATACATATCTCTAAAATGAATTCTGATGTTCCTTATTTTTCAAAATTTGACATTTGGGTCAAAATACGGAACATCAGAATTAATTTTAGAGATATCTATGGTTCCTTGGGCAAAGTTTCTTATTTTGATCCCTAGAATACGATGTTCCTTTTTACTTGGGTGATTTTTTTGCATCCCTACAAATCGACACGCCCTAAAGTACAATCATTAAATGTTAAGTTCCAATACGCTTAGTCATTATATGTTTAAGATGTAAACAAAATATGTTTACTTTTGTCTTTTGTACTCACTATTTGTGAGTGTTAAAGTTTATCCAAGTGTCTGCAAATCTCGTTAGCTCTATAGTTTTATTAGTATAATATCTTTAACTTTGCTAGATCGATTAACAATAAATTTCGGAGAATTTGTCAAAAATAGTCTGATTGGGAATTTAGTACTGTAAAATTAAAACCTATTAAAATAAAATTTTTTCTTTCCTAAAATAAATTTTAATAATAATAATAATATGATTATTACTAAAATACGATTCATAATACGATTTCATAATATGATTTAATTGGGTTATAAATATGATTACTTTGGGTCATATGATTGATTTATATCATAATATGATTATTTCTGAACAGTGTTTATAAACCGGTTAACCGAAAAACCGGTTTTTCTTCGAAATCTCGGTTTTTTGCGAACCGGTTAATTTAAAATGTTGATTTTCGGATTTATGTCTAAAATTAAGAAATCTTATGGTTTTGTGCATTTTTTATATTCATTCATTATACACATTATTGGTCTGTTTTGAAATCTAAACTGCTGATTTACAATGCAAACCTATTTAGATTGATATTTTTATGAATTACAATGATTTTAGAGGATGATGAGTTTATTAAAATATTTAATAAAAAATTGAATTACATTTTTTGGTTGAAATTTAATGAATAAACCAATAATTAAAACAAGTATTATATGTATATTTAGTAACACATTTATACTCAATTACAGTTGACTGAGATAATTAATTTGAAATCTTCACAAAATAAAATGGACTTAACACTTTTGTATATTTATAGTTATTTAAACTAGCTGACCCGACACACGTTGTCCTGGCCCAGTTAAAAAAAATGTGAATTTGTGAGAATCGGTTTGAGAAGGGTAAAAATAGATAAAAAGAAAAAAAAAACGTATTATTGAATGATAATTTTATTCATAAAGGACATAGAATAAAATATACATAGAAGCGCTACTGAGAGACAAAGAAACTAAGTTTGTTGTCAAAAACCTAAGTCTTGCAACAACAGAATACATGTAAATCAATGTACATATTTTGAGTTTTTATATAAGTAATCGAATTTTGGTCTGAAAAATTAGTGATCACAGATCGAGCTCCTTTTCTTGATTAAACGCTTATTGGCCAAGTTATTAGCGAATTTAGATATTTTGAGTTTTTATATAAAAAATCGATTGTTGGTCAGGAATATGAGTGTATGACAAATCGAGCTCCTTTTCTAGATTCAACGCTTATTGCCCAAGTTATTAGCGAATATAGATATTTTGAGTTTTTATATAAAAAATCGATTTTTGGTCAGAAATATGAGTGATCACAGATCGAGCTCCTTTTCTTGATTAAACGTTTATTAGCCAAATTATTAGCGAATTTAGATATCGAGCTCCTTTTCTTGATTCAACGCTTATTGGCCAAGTTATTAGCGAATTTTGATATTTTGAGTTTTTATATAAAAATATAGATTTTTGGTCAGTAATATGAGAGATCACAGATCGAGCTCCTTTTCTTGATTAAACGTTTATTGGCCAAATTATTAGCGAATTTAGATATTCTGAGATCGAGCTCTTTTTCTTGATTAAACGCTTATTGGCCAACTTATTAGCGAATTTATATATTATGAGTTTTTATATAAAAAATCGATTTTTGTTAAGAAATATGGGTGATCACAGATTGAGCTCCTTTTCTTTATTAAACGATTATTGGCCAAGTTATTAGCGAATTTAGATATAAAAAAATCGATTTTTTGTCAGAAATATCAGTGATCGAAGATCGAGCTCCTTTTCTAAACGCTTGTTGACCAAGTTATTATCGATGTAAGCTATTGTGAGTTTTTATATAAGTAATCGAATTTGGGTCTGAAATATGATTGATCATAGACCGATGTATTTTGCAGATGTATTTAATAAGTGGGTGTATTAGAGGACGTGGACAATTTTTATTTATATAAAAACGTTTGCCTTCCAGGCGTCCTGCGATTTTAGATATAGTGAACAAAAAATTGGCGTGGTCAATTTTTCTTTCAGTAAAAACTTAAATTGGATTTTTATGATCATTTAAACCAAAATTTAGCCAAATCGATGTTGCCGTTTTCCGATTTTAGATAAATCGAAAAAAGTGGGCGTGGTCAATTTTTCATTCCATAAAAACCTAAGTTGGGCTATGACCAACATTTTAAAGAAAAAATTGTCTAAATCGGTCCTGCCGTTCTCTACTGATGCAATTACCAACGAACGGCATTTGATTTTTATTTATATAGATAGATACTAAACAAAATTCCTGACTACTAAAAACTAAAAATTTTAAAGCTGTGTATGCTTTATTGGACATTTTATGTTTTATACACATATATGGCGGTTAACCGGTGATGTCGGTGAACCGCAAAACCGGTTTTCTAAAAAAGGCCAAAACCAACATCGAAAAAACCGGTTAACCGTCACATATATGTGTAGAAAACATAAAATGTCATATAAAGTATATACAGCTTTATAATTTGTTGTTTTTAGTATTCAGGAATGTGTAATATTAAATAACTATATTCAGGGTTATTCCTGTTCCCACGTTCACCATTCAATTATTTTTGGAAGCATAAATACAACAATAGTATCTAATTTCCTAAGTATTTTCAATTATAAATGTTTACATGTGATTTTTTTTAACAATAATTGTATAATTTTCGAAACTTTATTTAATATAAATATTGTTGTAATTATGCTTTCAAAAATACTAAATATATAATACTTGTTTTAATTATTGGTTTATTCATTTAATTTCAACGAAAAAATTTAAATCAATTTTTTAATTAAATATTTGATAAATTTTAAAATTTACTCGACTTTCTGATATGAAACAGAAAATGTTACAAGTCCCAAAAAAGGACCTATGAGATGCAAACGCACCTCTACTTAGCTGTGATTATTTGTCATTATAAATCATACCAAATAATTAATAAAACTGCATTTCAGATTTCGAAAATATTTAAAATCAGGGATTTTAGAAAGTTTTTTGTCTCTCCTGTAATATATATGAAAAGGACTTTCTACACTAAGCTAACGAAATGAAATTTCACACTAATGAAGTCAAATTTATTGAAAGAAGGTATTTACATCAAATTTAATTTAAAGTTTCACTCTAAGAAATTTTCATGTAAATTTCCTACATTAAAATAGGAAACTTTTCTCCTTCTATAATTAGAGTACAAAAACATGTTGTGTGTAAATTCAAATATTTTTTTTGATAACAAATGGTTTTTGTCATAGGGTAACATAGAGACGAGGCGTAATTGTCAAAAACCTAAGTCTGTTGTCAAAAACCAACTTTATCGGTCATAAATGTTTAATTTATAAATGTATTTCCACAAATTGCGCTGCAAATAAGTTTAATATATACAAAATTCATGTCACCAAATTTTGTTACGATCGGTCCATAATTAGTCATAGCTCCCATATAGACCCGCTTCCGAAAATCACTTTAACGTGCATAAATCGCTTAAAAATTTTGGTATAGACACAAAATTCAACATAGTAAACTTTCATATAGACTACCTAATTTCATGGTGATCGGTACATAAGGCCCACTTCCGAAAATCACTCAAAAATATAAATTATTGAAATTTTAAAACAAAATTGTTTTTGGTTTTTTACTTAGTGTAGGGTATTATATGGTCGTTCTTGACCGACCATACTTTCTTACTTGTTGTATATTTGTTTGACAAATCGTAGTATCTCGTCTCTATGTATAATTCTCTATGGTTTTTGTTTTTGTTTTTATTTAAAAATAAAATGTTGACAATTTGTATATTAAACGTGTTTAATATACAAAGTTAATACACTTTATGTGTAAAACTTCAATTTATGCACAATATATGTAATTTTAAACATAAAATGCCTATTATATTATTAAAATTGAGAATACAACATTTTGTTTGTATTTTTGCCGAAAAAAAGTATGTAATTGATTTTCATAAACATATTGTGCTTAAATTTATGCATATTGTGTAATTTTACATGAAAACTTACTTACTTTATAGTAGTAGATTTACATGCATTTTTTAGAGTGTTGGTAAAATCATTACTAAGTTTATAATGAATCATTATTAAGATTTAGCTTAACTTCTAAATTATGTGGAATTTAATTTTTAATAGTTTCATTATGTGCAATTTATTTATTATTTAGTCTTCTACTATTTAGAATTATTGTAATTCTTAAAAATATTAGTATAAATAGGTTTGTATTGTAAATCAGCAGTTTAGGTTTCACATCAGACCAATAATATGTATACAATGAATATAAAAAATACGCAAAAACATGTGATTTCTTAATATTAGGCCCAATTTTTAAAAATCGGTTAACCGAATGATAAAAACCGGTTTTATCCGGTTAACCGAAAATCAACATTTTAAATTAACCGATTCACAAAAAACCGAGATTTCGGAGAAAACCCAGGTTTTCGGTTAACCGTTTTATAAACACTAGTTCTACTTTGGTTTGTTCTCCTTCGAAGTTTATTAAAAAGCGGCTTCGCATACTATAAACTTTTTGCATTATCGCCCTTAGGCCGGGTGCAACTGTTTTCTACTCTGGGGTGTATCAAAAACCGGCTTCGCTCAGAAAAGATTCTTTTTGCATTGTCGGCCTTTGTCAGTTCGCAACAATTTCTTACTCTGGCTCGAAATGAAAATCGGCTTTCTGAAATATTATAAAACCACTCTGCATTGAAAGAACTCTTTTCTGAGCGTAGCCAGATTTTGATACACCCCATAGTAGGAAACCTTAGCGCACGGCCAAAGGCCGGCAATGCAACGAACTTTTCTGAGCGAAGCCAGTTTTTGATACACTCCAGGGGGGAAACCTTAGCGCAAAACAACTTGTCTGAGCAAAGCCAGTTTTAGATACACCGCAGAGGCCCGCAATGCAAAAATGTTTGGTAATAGGGAGTTAGATTACATAAATAAATTACTTCGGATTTCTATTGGGAGGTCCGACCAATAAATTTTGATAGAGGAGACAATCCAAAAAAAACACGTGTATCGGCGTTTTGAAATTTTACATTTGAATTTAATTTGAGGTGGGGTTAAAGTTTCCCAACTCTGACACATTCTTATTGCTAATCGGCATAAGAAACCATGTGATCCTTACAATTTAGGTATAAAATGTATTCAGCAAATTTATAAAATGTATCAGCAATGTTATGTAACCCTCTAAATCCCCATGGCATGGGTCTTTTTTATCTTTATTTTAAAAAAGAGCAAAAAACACCATTAAAACAGGGATTTAAGGTGTTAAATTGTTCCGCAAAAATATTGAACGTGAAATTTTACTATGAGTCCCTGAATACACCAAAACAGAAAATTCAACCAGAAAGTCAGAAATAAGACACAACAAAAGAGAGCTTAGGCTTAATTTCGCATTTATTAAGAATTTTATTTTAAAGTATCCCAAAAATTTAGCATGACAAAAAAATAGTTTAAATTTAACTAATATCTCTATTATTTTACCTTCGATAGCAAATCTGGATAGAGAATTCATTAGTTAAATTTTTTTAGCTTTAGGCAATTCCACTTAATTATGATACACTGTCCAGCATATTTCAGCTATTGTTAAATTTAAAATAACAATCATCTGTTTACGATAACAATATATTGTTACAAAGAACATAGTATAGTTGTCGTAACCATGTCGTACCATGTTTTTTCTCTGCGTGTTCATAATGATGAATAACTTAAAAAAGTAATATCTTAATCCGGAAATCTGCAATTGTTTTTTGTACAAATTTATTTCGGTTCAAAAATATTAAAAAAAAAATACTTTTTAATTTAATTTATTTAAGAAAGGAAAATTTATCACTGTTCATAAGGTTTGTATGGTATTGAAAATGAGCAATGTCGGTCCATCATTTCACATAGCCAATCCACGGGCCTAAATGGGGAAACCCGTTTAAAATATGTTGAATATGTCAAATTCCTGATCAAAAGGACTTACCATATGCATACATATTTTGCTTCCGATAGCATTTAAATATTTTAAATTTAGCAAGGTAAAATATACAGTTGATATTGAATATATTGAAGGGTAGTTTTTAATGATATTTTGAAAATAATTCATTGCGGAGAGGACTGAAATCTATGCTGTCTCAGCCCAATGGATTTCATGTACATATCCTTAACAACTCGGACTCCACAGTTTATGAATAGAAACTCATTTTATTAAACCTAAAAATTAAAATACTTCCAATTGATTCTCTATTCGATATATCAAAAATAAATTAGAAATAAATTTATAAAACAGTTCTTTTTTTGTAAAAAGAACCAAAAGTTATAGCTCAATTTGAAAAAATATAAAAGAATTTTATTGACGTCAGTTATATAAAATCGTAAAGGTCGAAAAACTAATTACAGCATACAGGCCTCGAACCTCCTTTATCACAACACATCTATAGAATAAAATTATATCAAAAATAAATTCAGTTTGTTTAATGATTTTTTCTTAGTTAAAAAAAATATAAACAAAAAGTTGCGCTACAGACAGGATTCGAACCTGTGCGGGCAAAGCCCAATGAATTTCGAGTCCATCTCCTTAACCACTCGGACACCACAGCCTATGAATAATAACTTCATATTGTAAACATAAACAGAATAATGCTTTCACTAAAGCATTAATTCAAAAGCCTAGCCTAGGATATCAAAAATAAGTGGAAATAAATTTCATAAATCATACATAATCTTAAATAAATTTATAACTCAGTTACTTTTTAAATGAATTACAAGCAAGATATTTCCCTAATTTTTAAAACAAAATTAAAATATATACAAAAAAAATACGCTGTGGACAGGATTCGAACCTGTGCGGGCATAGCCCAATGGATTTCAAGTCCATCTCCTTAACCACTCGGACACCACAGCTATATGAAAATACTATTAAATATTAAAGATTAATTTGATTGTAAACCTATTCTTTAACACTTTAACACTGACTTTTTGCCAGTTTACAATCAAATAAATTATTTGCGTATTATTTCCAAAACACTTTCCCTTTTTTCATGGGTTAACATATATTTAATACAGCTGGGCAATTGTATAATTTTCATTTTCAGATATTTAATTTTAAGGGCATGTCTGATAATCATCACCCACCTTTTTCGTACTTGCCTGAAAGGCAGACATTGACCAAGTTTATGTTATATCGTTGCATATACTCCTTTGTTATTTTTTTTGTCCACACGATTATTTTATTGTATGTGTTTAATCTATCTCTCTTACCGCTCATTAATTATTGGTTATATATGTATGTATATCGCTGGGTATGAGTGTGTCGCTGTATATAAGCAGATGAATGAAAAAACGTACATATAAGTATTTACAATATATGGCTGTAAATGTTCATAATACGAAAATGAATGCAATGCATGATGGACTCTGGAGAGCAATGAATGCTTAACGTAAATGAAAACAAACCAGCAAAAAATTTATTGCGTAAAATACCTTCATAAATATCGCGGCTCACGAATGTTTGTAGGACCATTGATAATTATTTAAAATTAAACAATAAGGGTACTCATTTAAACGCTTAAGTTTCCCATTTGTGCAAATGGGCAAATTTGCGCGACATGTTTCATGAACCCACCTTTTCAATTTTGTGCAAGTTTATACAGAAAATTTATATTTGTCAAATAAAAATACATAAATTCAACAAAAGCTTTAATAATTTTTTTTCAAATTGTATAAATTTTAATTTTAAAATGTTGAATGAAAGTTAAATCTTTGGAACAAATGGTGATATACATAGTTTGGAGGACTTTGTTTATGTTCTAGCTGTTGGTTAATGTTTTCATACACAATGTCATTTAATACAATCATTCTGTTCCAAAGTTACACAATTTTCACATGCACAAAATTTTTATATTTTATTTGATTTTTATTTCTTATAAATAAAAGTAAACAAAAGCAGCTGATTCATCAAATGCACAATAAATTCAAGTTTGCGAGTCTAAATTGTCGCGCAAACTTATCGGAGTTGTGCAAACGAATTTCCATACATTTTTTGACATTTCATTTGCGAGAGTGTAAAAATGCACAGTTTGCGAGGCTTTTAAGCGTTTACATGAGGACCCTTAATATATTTTTAAAAAGTATACTGCAAAATTAATAATAATTTGATTTGTCGAACACGAAATATGCTACAACTTATTTATACATTGAAAAAATTACGACAAATCAATTGTCATATAAATTGCCAAACTCGTCAATACAATTAATTTTTTAATTGAATTGTAGTAAATACAACAATTATTTTTGTTAACTAAAATTGGTAACTCCCAACTAGAAATATAAGGAAAGGATATTTAACAAAACTTGATTTATACAAAATCTTTTTAACATTTTTGTCGTATACTGAAACTAATACGCAGAGATCGAAAATGACGGGTTTACTTTCATTTCAGTGGTAAACTCTCTTTGGCAGCCATTTAAAAATCATTTTTATACACTGCACCACCATCTTAAAGTATGCAACACCCACCTTAAAGTATACCCACGATGTCCGTCCATCTGGCTGGCTGGGTGTCCATGTAAACTTTGTGCGCAAAGTACAGATCGCAATTTTGAAGATATTTCGATCAAATTCGGCCCAAGGACGAATCATATTGAAATTGGCTGCAATCCGTCCATTATTTCACCTAGCCCCCATACAAATGTCCTCCAGAAATTGGTCTTTATCGGTCATAAATGTTTAATTTATATACGTATCTACACACATTTCGTTCCAAATTAGTTTTATATATACAAAATTCATGTCACCAAATTTTGTTATGATCGGTTCATAATTATCCGAAATTCGGCCTCATATTGCACCCCTCCAGTGGCTATTATCGGTCAGTTGTTGTGGTTTTTATTTTTAAGGTTTTAGAAACACTTACACACAAATATGAAAAAAATCAATTTAAAAACCTTTGTCTTGAGTCACAAAACATTTATTTTGATAGATATCCCACTCGCATCCCACTAAGCGACCAAAAAGGCTTTAAAGGAAAGGACCTAAGCTTTCCTTTGAGAAAAAAAATGAATAAAAAAAGAGTCCATTTTGGAAAAAAAAAGTCAAAAAGGTTTTTGATTTTTCAAAAAAAAGTAAAAAATTGTATGTCTTGAGTTACAAAACATTTTATTTATAGATATCCCACTCGCATCCCACTAAGCGACAAAAAGGGTGTTAAAGGAAAACACATAAGCTTTCTTCTGAGCAAAAAAAAAAATTAAAAAATGGGTCCATTTTTTTAGAAAAAGTCAACAAAGTTTTTGATTTTGCAAAAAAATTCAAAAATTTTAAATCTTGAGTTACAAAATATTTTTTTTGATAGATATCCCACTCGCATCCTCCTAAGCGACCATATAGGTCGCTTAGGAAAAGACCTAAGCTTTCTTAAAAAAAATAAAAAAAAAAAATAAAAATAAAAATTTTGAAAAAAAAAGTCAAAAATATTTTTGATTTAAAAAAAAAAAATCAAAAATATTTTATTAAATTTTTTTAATTTTTATTATGATCCGTCCATAATTAGTCATAGCTCCCATATAAGACCCGCTTCCGAAAATCACTTCAAACTGCATAAATCTCTTAAAAATGTTGGTATACACCAGTAATGCGCAGCCCATACCACAATTGTGGAAAATAAAATCACACGTATTCTTATGCTCTTACATTTTAGTAGTCGTTGTCCACTCAACGAGACAACTAGGAATACGCATGAGCACTGGTGTATGACTTTTTCTTTATTTTTTCAGTTTTTCTATTTGTGTGTTTGTAGGTGCACTGAATAAAATAAAGAATTGAATGTGTTGGTGAGAGTAAGTGTATTGGTGAGAGGATTTATTTTTGCGAATCTCTGGTATACACTCAAAATTCATCATAAATAACTATCCTATAGACACAAATCAAACTACCCAATTTCATGATGATCTGTACATAATTGGTCATAGCTCCCATGTAAGGCCCACTTCCGAAAATCACTCACGAATATAAATTATTGACTCGACTATATGGTCGAGCGTGACCGACCATACTTTTTTACTTGTTTGCGTTATATCACTGAGAGCGTGATTTATTTGAGAACATTTTAGTTTAGTGGCTTAGAGAAACAGAAAAGAAACAAACACAAATAATCCAGATGATTGATTTATAATTTAATTTTTTCGTAAAGGTCAGGTTGTAATTTATATTTGAGATGAAAAATAAATCGCAAAAATTCATTTGATGCTAACCAAAGCTTATATAAACAAGTACGAAAGTATGGTCGGTCAATCCAGACCAAATTATACCCTACACTAAGTAAATGAACAAAAATATTTTTCTTTTAAAATATCAATAATTTATATTCGTAAGTGATTTTCGGAAGTGTGCGTTATATGGATGCTATGACCAATTATGGACCGATCATCATGATATTAAGTCGTCTGATTTATGTCTATATGAATGTTATTTATGCTGAATTTTGTGTGTATACCAACATTCTTAAAAGATTTATGCACGTTAAAGTGATTTTCGGAAGCGGGTCTATATGGGAGCTATGACTAATTATGGGTCGATCGTAACAAAATTTGGTTACAAGAATTTTGTGTATATAAAACTTATTTGGAAAAGAATTTGTGGAGATACATATATAAATTAAACATTTATGACCGATAAAGTTCAATTTCGTGAGGACATTTGTATGGGGGCTAGGTGAAATAATGGACCGATTTCAGCCAGTTTCAATAGGCTTGGTCCTTGGGCCGAAAAAATAATATGCACCAAATTTTATCGAAATATCTTCAAAATTGCGACCTGTACTTTGCGCACAAGGTTTATATGGACAGACAACCAGCCAGCCAGACTGACGGACATCGTTTAATCGACTCCGGAAGTGATTCTAAGTCGATCGGTATACTTTAAGGTGGGTGTTAGACTAATATTTTTGGGCGTTACAAATATCTGCACAAACGCATTATACCCTACTATGGTGTTTTTACAAAAAATCATCGAAAAATTTTAAAAATTAACCAATTCATTAAAAAACGGAATTTTAACAAATAATTATAAATGTTTTAAAAAATTTGTTTAAAAAATCTGTAATTTTAAAAATAAATTTTTTAAAATTTTTTCAAAAATTCTCCAATTCTACGAAAAAAAATCCCTTTTCCCCACATTTTTCCCTACACTACTTTTTTAAATTTTGAACAGTTGAGTTCAAGAAAAAGTTGTGTTCAAGAAAAAAAGGCTTAAGCGGATTTCGAAATTAGCCACATCATTGTTATTTCCAGGACTTGTTTGTCAAAAATAGAATAAATTGTTCGGGTTTTTGTTTTTGAAAGATTTTTTTGGTGCATTTGAGTATTAGCACACAAGCCTTGCATCTGAGTTTATAGTCGTCATCTTTGAACGGCTCCAGCCATCTCATTAGCTTCTCGTCTTTTTACCAACTTGAGCTATATCTTTGTTTTCATCATTATCAGAAGACGAATCGACGAAAATTTTTCTAAAATTAGTTATGTTTTAATTTATGTTATTTATTTCTTAAAAACTTACTTATTAAAATCTAAGAGACCTGCGAAGATGGGGTACGCATGTAAAAAAATGCACAAAACCAAGCAAGTGTTTACTTCAAAAGAAAATTTATTGTAGAATCTACTCTAGTAGTTGTCAAAAATTATCAGCGCAGCTAGTTCTTTAAGGAAATGTAAAATTATACCAGATTTAGGAATTTCTAATGATAAGCGTATCATAACTAATTTGATGTTTTTTAATTTTATAATTCAAAAAAATATAGTTTTAAATTGCCATTGCAAAAAATCCCTACAATTTGACAAAAGTATGAAATCTTTCCCTTTTTCCCTACATGCGAAATTTTGGAAAAAAATCCCTACAAAAACGGAAAATTCCCTGCACTTGGCATCACTGATTATGACATTCATATTCATATTTTGTTAAAAATTACTAAAAATATGTTATTGTATGTAAATAAAAGAGAAAGTAACCATTATTAAGATCAAGAATATTTAAAACTGCCAAAATCCATTTGAAATCTGTTTAGAAGGACAGCAATTCCATTTAAATTTAATTTCTGAGATATGGGATACAAAAAAGCACCAAAACTGGGTTTTTTCTCGTTTTATCCCCTTTAAAGTATAACCGTCAAAAAGTACCATACACCCGACCACTTCATTTTTGCATAAATTCTAAAGCCCAAATTAGAGTGTCACAAAAAAATATTTTTTTGGAATTTCGGAACGCATATTATGTTGACAATAAATCCCCAAGTGATGATCAACAAATTCTGAAATTTGTTTAATAAATTTTTCAAAAAATTGAAATTGGAATTGCCATTAAAAAAAATAATTTTTTTTGGTCATAACTGCGAATAGGTTAACGGTATCCTACGAAGACAAAAACTCATATACAAGTAAATATGTATATATTTTAAGTAAAAATTAGCTCTTATTTTAATATTTCTCAAAACATGTTTATTTTGTTCCAACGTTTCTTGTTTTAGTGGCCTGAGACACGTTAATGGCCTGGCGATTTTTGAATAACTTAAACATTTTTTAACCAATTTTTGAGTTTTATGTCTTATTAGAACGACAATTACGTACATATATCGATTCTTTTAAATTAAATTGCAAATTTAATGGCATAATTTTTACAAAAGCCGAAAAAATTGCATTTTTTCCCCTTGTAAATGCACCACAAAACTAAATCGCAAGTCGGCACGGGTTACAATCATGATAGAAAGACAAAATTTCATATTTAACTATAGTTTTATATATATGAAAAAAATAGAGGGTATGCGTTCCGAAATTCAAAAAAAAAATTTTTTGGGACACTCTAGCCCATATTCATAAAAACAATTTTAATTTAAACAATGTTTTAAAACAAAATTTCTTAAAAAATTTTAAATTAAAACGTTGTTTACGTTTAAAAATTGTTTATGAATAAGGCCTTAAATATTTTATTCATAAATGTTTATTTTAATTTACTACAATTTAGATTTGTTTCTTTAAAAAATCTTAAGTTTATTGTTTCGTTTCACATTTTGATTTCTAAAGGCCATATTCCTAAACAATTTTTAAATTTAAACAACGTTTTAAAATCAAATTGTTTATGGAAATTTTGTTTAAAACATTTGTTCAATTCACAACTGACGTTGTACAGTCGTATGAGTTATAAGTCGTCTGAATCTACAATAGTTGTACAAATGTTGTTGATAATTTCTATATAAATATTTTGTACAACACCTACAACATTTTTACATATGTTTTTCGAATGTTGTATGAAAATTTAAGTTTTACCAAAAGTTCATATTTATACATAAACAAAAAAATTGTTAATTTTAGTGTAAAATAACAACCAAACGGTAACACTGAAATCAGTTGATTTATTTAATTTATGAAAAACGATATATTTGTTTTGTTTATATTTGTCAATTGTTTGCATTTTTAAACAATTCAGTCATTAGTTTGATATTGTTCGCTGCACTATTAATTTTACATATTAATAGACTTTGGGATGTTTTGTTTTTATCTGTTTCTTTTGGCATTGACAAGGTAAACTTACGACTTTGCGAAACTTGCGTTCACAACCACAATAGTTCTATCATACAACGTACAACATACAACTATGTTGTGAATTGGACAATTGTTTAAATTTACTTTTTTTAATGATTTTGTGGGTAATTTTATTTATTTTAAATCTCTACTATGTAAATTTGATTCTTTAAAAAAATCTTAAGTTTATTGTTTCGTTTCACATTTCGTGGCCATTACACCTGAAAAATAAAAAATTATATATATAGTAATAATCGCATAAATAAAAAAAAAGATTATAATCTATTTAAACTATATAGCTCATTCTGTACCACTCCATATAAGAGAAAAATAGCACATGCAAATATGGAATTATGTACATTTTTTGATGGAAGAGCAACAAAAAAAAATCATATTTTTTACCAAAATATTTTTACCAAATAATGAATAACTTCAGTTTTGAAACGCATTGTATACTAATTTCTAATTGATCCGTGTAAAAACATTGAAACACTAATACCCATGCCAATGTGAGTTTCTGGATGCGATAGTACGCCCTCTAGTGTTCATGTACATATACACTGTCCGTCAAAAAACATTGGACAAAATTGCTTCTATACTATCTATAGTAAAACAAAATTTGATTGTGTTTTAAAACAAGAAATAACTGATACAAAAAGTTCCAACTCAGATTTAAATAAATAATACAAATTGATAAATATTTTTGTAAGAAAATTAACAAAACAATAAATAATAAGTTGTTTGTCGTAAATTTGTTTCAAACTAAATTTTTCGAAACAAAATATTAATTATATACCCTTCACCAAATTATAATTAAAAATAAATATGCTTAAATACACAGTGCAACAGTGAAAAAAACACACGATCATGACTATATAGGTTCGACTCTACTACCAAAGGGTAGTAAAACCCTATACTCAGTTTTTCCATTTTGGTGACCGATTTTTTTTTATGGGCCCCCAAAGTTTCTGAAAATCATTTGGGCCTCTAAAAATGGTGTCATCAGTTTTTGGTTAACAGCTAATTCAGACTTTGTGATACGGCTTAACTTGATATGGCAATAATATAGCTAAGATTCCGCCAAATAAATTTTGTTACAATTTGTTTCCAAAAAATAGTTTTTTCGTGCACTTTTGTTGAAAAAATATAGGAAGAAAAATTTTTTTTTTTACTTTTTTTAGAATAACTTCCAGGGTCTCCTAATTTTTCACTAACAATATTTAGCAAAGTTGTAGCTACGGTATAGTTGAACAACTCTTGAGAACATATCAATGCATTCTGAACGTGTCTAGTCACTCTAAATAGCACATAAAGATCACTTTGTACCTTAACAATTTTCGTTTTTACTATTTTTTTACGCTAAAACAAAGATTTTTTGTTAAAATAGTACTAGTCCACACTTCTATGTTGTACTGTATTATTTACTCGGCTGAGGTGTTCGGAATGGGGATCAGTGAGTGGACCCTCCATGTCACACATTTAAAAAAAAATCGCCAAAAAGCCATTTATGATCCGAATGAGCTTAAAATGTAGATAGACCTTGAGAAGGTCTACAAAAATGTGCTTTTATCTGTAGGTATCTCTTTTAGTTCAAGAGATATTTAAGTTTAATTTTTTAATATTTTTATTTATTTATATTAATAGTTTTGCTCGATCTTTTTTTTTTGTATTTTATATATGATGGGCCTACGAAAGATCGAAATTTATTTTTTATATACGACGTATATTTGCGATAAAATTCTAAAGAAAATAAAATAAACCTGATAACAATAATTTCGTCCCTATAAAAAGTTACACGCATCCAAAGTTGAAGCATCTTTTTATATATTTCAACTTTGTATGCGTGTGTTTTTTAAGTTTTTTCCCAAAAAAGGCCCCATATTTTTTCTTTTATAAAAAACTAATTTTCATCGTGGCTACATACATTTTTCATGATCTGAAAAGAGAACTTAATGCAAAAACTTATAAAGTAAAACTTGACTATCTTAAACTTGGCCAATTTTGAAACAAAATTTTAGGTTTGAGTAAAAAATTCTAAAAACGCAAAGCACCGATCCTCAAAAGTTCATCATATTTGTATAGCCCTATATATTGTTTATATACATACAAAACGTTTTTACTATCATACTGTAAATAACGTTAAAGTGGGCTATTTTCTAAAAAAAACTCAGTTTTTGGAACACATTTTCCCCGTTTTAGGAATTTCGATGTTTGAAAACAAAGAATGGCAACATTAGTGATGCCATTAAATTAAGAACATTTAGATCTATATTACTTCCAAATTTTATTTTGATGTCTGTAACTGTTCAAATTTTACATTAATTCAAAGTTTTTATTTTTCTTGATGGAAAATCACCATTTTATAATATAGTTAGTTTTTAAGGTAAAATTCGTCCGAAAATTTATTAATTTCACTAAAATGTCAATCTACAAGTCACAAGGTTTCCACCGATATCAAAAACTTATATAAAAAGCATATATTTACTCTTCAGAAGCTCCACAAACCTTGCCCACTTTCAAAAAAATGTTGATGTTTTTTCATATCTTGCATCAAGCTGGTCTTGCGTGATCAAGATTGCATAAAGTGATGAGCCCGGATCATACCGATAATGATTTGCCCATTCTTCGTTATTCCAGCACAATAGAGAAGTATATACTCGAACATACATTTTCAACAAAAAAATTTTGTTTTAGAGTCAAAAAATAGTAAAAAACTAAAATTTTTAAGCTACAAAGTGATTTTTGACAGCTATTTAGAATGCCTTTATATGTTCGGATTGCATTGGTATGTTCACAAGAGTTATTCAGATTTACCGTAGCTACAACTTTGCAAAATATTGTTATTGAAAAATTAGGAGTCCCTGGAAGTTATTCTAAAAAAAGTAAAAAAAAAATTTTTTCTTCCTATATTTTCCAACAAAAGTGCACGAAAAAGCTATTTTTTGGAAACAAGTTTTAACAAAATTTATTTGGCGGACTCTTAGCTATATTATTGCCATATAAAGTTAAGCCGTATCACAAAGTTTGAATTAGCTGTTAACCAAAAACTGATGACACCTTTTTTAGAGGCCCCACTGATTTTCGGAAACTTTGGGGGCCCATAAAAAAAAATCGGTCACCAAAATGGACAAACTGAGTATAGGGTTTTACTACCCTTTGGTAGTAGAGTCGAACCTATACTGTCATGATCTTGTGTTTTTCCAAAAGTCTTCATTTGTTGCATAGTGATATTTTTAGGTAAACAAAATTATTTTTTAAATTTTTTCAAATTTTTTTTTTTAATTTTTAAACATTTTTTTTTTTGAAAAAGATGAAAAAAAATTCGGGTTAAAAAATATTTTTCCAGATTTTGGCCCATTGTAGGTCCAACTTACTATAGCCTTATATACATACATCGTTGCAATAGACTTCAAAATATCTATCATTAGATATCCATATTGTCTATATTCATGACTTAGTAATCCAGATATAGATCAAAACATGTAAGAGAGCTATAATCTTATATACCCTTCACCAAATTATACTTAAAAATATATTTTTTTTAAATATTTTTTTTAAACAAAAATAAATAAATTTTTAAATAGTTTTAAAAAAAACTACCCAAAAAGGCGGGTATCACCAAGTCTGAATTAGCTGTTGGCCAAAAACTGATGACACCATTTTTTGAGGGCCCAATGATTTTCAGAATCTTTGGGGCCCCATAAAAAAAATTGGTCCAAAACGGACAAACTGTATAGGGTTGCACAACTATTTGGTAGTATAGTCGAACGTATACTGTCATGTTCGTGTGTTTATCCAAAGGTTTTCATTTGTTGCATAGTGTAATTAGTCATAGCTCCCATATAAGGTCCGCTTCCGGAAATCACTTTAACGAGCATAAATCTCTTAACACTGTTGGTATACACTAGTGAATACCCTACCGTTAATCGGTTAACCGATTAATTTTTGTCGGTTAACTGTTCGAATAATTTAAAATTGACTATTTTCAAATAACGAATAAACCGATTAATTTGTGTAGATTAACCGATTAACCGAAATGTCTCTTTTTTGCACTTTATACAGAATTATTTTTTGAAATTTAATTTCTTAACTCGTGAACATTCCCTTCTAGCAATAGTTATTTGAAGTATAGTACGGAAACTGAAACTAAGGAATTTGGAAATGACATTTTTGCTAGAATATTCTATGATGAACTTTGTGATAATGAGTTTACATTCTTTTTTTAAAAGATTATTTTAGAAGATCTCCTAAAAATCTAAAAAAGTAACTCACATGTGTATATTTTTATTTATTGTTTTGTTGAATTATTATGTTTTGTTTGTTTTTTATGTTTTTGTTCTTTTTAGTAAGAAAATGCTTATATAAGTATACAAAATTCGTGTTTTTCTTTTCAATTTAAAATTAAAATAGAAATTATTCGGTTAATCGAATAATTTAATATTAACCGATTATTAACCGATTAAATCTAAACCCCGATTAATTATTTGCTCGATTAACCGATTAATCCAGAAACCCGATTAATTGAATACCCTAGTATACACACAGAATTCAACACAAGCAGAGAACGACGTGGTTACGACAACTATACTATGTTCTTTGTAACAATTGGTCAATTCACAAGGTCTCTTATCAATCATATTGTCATAATGTCCTAATATATCATGCCTCGGCAGCTCGGCTTAACCGACTCTTAGGCATTCGACATAGGTCTCATCTGGTTGGTTAATATAACAAAATAAACATAGCCTACAGGATAGTATTATTTTAGGACATTTTTTGCTTGAAAAGCAATAAAAACCATTGTGAAATATTAGGACATTATGACAATATGACATGATAAGAGACCTTGTGAATTGACCAATTATATTATGAGCAACCGTTGAATGTTAAGTTTCAATACGATTAGTTATTATATGTTTAAGATGTAAACAAAATATGTTTACTTTTAATATAGTTTTATTAGTTTAATATATTTAAGGCCTGTTTCACGATGTCGAAAGAAAATTGATTCGAACAAATTTGTATGAAAACTATTCGAAAGAATTTTAAAAACTGAGTGGTTTTCATACAAGTTTTTTCGATTCATTTTTCTTTCGACATCGTGGAACAGGCAGTTAAAGAGCGAATAACAATAAATTTCAGTGAATTGGAAACAATATTAATAACTTAAATTTTGTCCGATACTGTATTTGTGTAAATGTACAAGTATGTGCATGTGCGTCGACATTCATGAGCATATTTAAAAACGGATATGTGTGAATAATGAGTACCTGGGGGAATTGCATATTATGCGTATCCGCAAATTATTTAAAATTGTCATGAATCGCATTGCCATTACTGGCGTCGATGTTAAGCGTTATACATATAACCATGACTACTGTGTGTGTGAGTTTTTTTTGTTTATTTTGGCTGATATACAGATGATGTTGTTTCGGATGAGAGTTAAAGGTTTACAATGATTATGTTTGTTTCATACTAAATGGTATTTAGCAAATATTTTATCAGTTCAGTTGCACAAATACATTTATTCATACATAAATATATTTTAAAATATCATTTATCTATATGTTTGTCCATACATACATTCGTATATGCATATATGTTTTGCTGTCATTTCGTCCTTGGTTATTGGTTTAACCTACACCATGTGACTCTGCACTATAGGAGGCACTCGCCTCCTAGTACAATTTTTGTACTTATAAGCATTTTATCATAGGAATGTCATTCGGTTTTCCATTTTGGTTATATATGTATGAATATGAGTTATTTGTTATCCTGTCGTGTCAAGTTCCAAAACTACATTCACATAATTATATATTTTGCATATACATGTAAGTACATATACGTCTGTTTGTTTATTTATCATCGCCATAATCATCGTCATTATGATTATTGTTTTACTATTAAATGATGTTCTCAATGGCTAGTGTTCGAGTTGGCTTTTTGACATAAATTATTGGGTGTATGTCTTAAAAATGCGGGATTTATTATAGATGGCGTAACTTTTGAACGTTGTTTTTTTGTTTAATAATTTCTGTCATTTTGTAGGGTACATATCTGCCATTTATTCTCACTTAGTTATTGTTGTGTAAACAACAAAGTTTTTTTTGGCTTCGAAAATGATTTTATGCCAACAAAGCGTCATATGAGGGAAGTTTTGCTTTACTTCTTTTATATAAAAAAAGGGCCGTTGAAGCACATTACAACGTGCGAGACACGGAATACAGAGATCACCCAGGCATGCCAACAAAGTTTGAAAGCATTACTCCATGAAGATTGTTGTCAAACTCATCAAGAGCTTGCAATATCATATATCAATATCATTGGGAGCTACTCAAACATCAAGTTCAAAACGTTTGCGAGTAGCATGATTCCTCCAGAGGAGACCTCGAAAGACGATTTTGCATGTCCGAAATGACGGTTGAAAGCTATAAAAAAAATCATTTTAGTAACGAATCATTACTTGCGATGAGAAATGGATCCATTACGATAACTCGAAGCGTAAGAGATCGTATGTGAAGCCAGGCCAACCGACATCAATCGACACAAATGCCAAATATCAGTTAGCAGTTATTTTGGCTGAGAATCCATATGTTGCCAATAATATGGAAAAAATTCATAGCTAACAATGGCCAATACATTGAATAAATTTATATTGTATAAGAGCTAAAAATTTATAAAAATCCCCCATTTTTAAGTCATACACCCAATATTATTTTGTCATTATTAATGGAAATATGTGTAATTTAAGCAACAGTTACAACAAAATTCTATAAAACATAAAAAAAAAAAAAATTCTTAATATAAAACCTCTCTATGATTACTGCAAAACAAAAATATTTGTTTATGTATGGATATGTATGTAAATTGAAATATTTTACGACAAATAAAATCTTTTTTTTTAATTATAATTACATGTGGATGGTTTAATGTGAAAAGGACGTATCTTGTGGTCTTTAAAAAATTCAGGGACCGTAAATATCCAGAAAATTTTAAATCAAATACTCTCTATGTAAGAGTCAATATATTCGTATTGACGTGCTCTTTCAGAATCTATGGTGATATTAAATGATCTCAACTCCACAGTTAATAGATATTTTCCAATGTAAAAATAAAAGTTCGCATGATACTCTTAAAAAAATAGTTTTAAGTAGCCGTCATAAAAAAAACTCATTTGAGGAGTTTTATTTTTTCCGTCAGAAAATAAAACTCTTTGAGGAGTTTTATTTTTCCCGTCAAAAAATAAAACTCTTTTAGTTTATTTTCAACTTTTTCTCAGTATATTTCTTTGTTGAGTCTATGTGATATTATGTGCTTAATAATTTATTTGTTTATGAAAAAAAACAACATTAATAATAGGCATCAACCAATAGCAAAATAAAATCCCATTTGTTTTTTTTTATTTTAATGACAATTTATTAAATTGCAATGCAAGGTGTTTTGCAAAGGTGTCATTTACATAAAATGAAATTTATTTTCTGACGGAAAAAAATAAAACTCCTCAAATGAGTTTTTTTTCTAATGGGAAAAAATAAAACTCCTCAAATGAGTTTTTTTTTCTAATGGGAAAAATAAAACTCCTTCAATTTTTATGACGGCTTTTAAAACTCTTTTTTTTAAGAGTTTCATGCGAACTCTTATTTTTACGTTGAATAATAACAGTTTTCGATGGATTTTTATTTTTAAAGTCACAAAATAATTGTTATAAAAAAACTTATAACCGTAACGGTCCCAGAAAAAATTTGTTGATAACATATTTTGGTAGATTACGGGTCTATAGCTATTTTCACAAAAATACTGTTCTGGTTTTAATAAAAAAAATAGAAAAAAACAAGTAAGAGAGCTATATTCGGCTGTGCCGAATCTTATATACCCTTCACCAAATTATACTTTAAAATAAATTTTTGATTTTTCGATATTGTTTTTTAAAAAAAGTTTTTTTAAATTTTTTTATACCCTTCACGAAGGTGAAGCACTATTGGGTTGAACAACACGTGCAAATGATACGTTCGTGCAACGTTCCGCGTGCTTCACCCATTTTACGCCATAAGGCCCATTTCTGGCTGAATGGGTAAGTCAACAAGCAAAATTGTCGATATCAATCCACATGATATCCAAGGGAACGGACTTCACCCCGAAAATGTCACTGTTTATTCTGGCGGCGTTATATGTCTATTAGAGATGATCGACATTTCAATACCTGTGATTTAATCACTGTGATTGTAAAATCACTGGTAACAACAGTTACTGAATATTGCAAGTAACAGGTACATTTAAGTCGTTCTTTTATATTTTTCAACATTCAGTGGTAACGTTTTAGAAAAATCACTGGAACAACTGTAGTAACAGGTACTTTTAATATCGTTCTTTCACATTTTTCAACATACTGTTAAATGTCGTTCTTTTGTATCTTTCAACATTCATTGGTAACATTTTTAAAAAATCACTGGTAACAAAACAAGAAAGTAACAGGTATTTTTAATGTCGCGACATGTCGTTCTTTTACGTATTTCAACAAACTGTTAAATGTCGTTTTTTTATATTTTTCAACTTTCACTGGTAACAACAGCCTATTTTTAGGCGCATTTAGGTGAACTAGTGCAATTTGACCACGATAGACTTTTTCTTGTTGGGTAACACTCAGGATCACTTACTGAGTCCGAACGCCTGTCCATGTAAACCCTGTAATCAAACTATAGGTTGCAATTTAAAAGATAATTCTGCAAAATTTGGTACAAAATTTTTTATTGCCCAAAGGTCTATTAATCGATCCAGACCTGAAATTTGGTCGCCTCGAAAGTGATTTTTTTGATATGTCGTAGTGGAAATTGTTTTCCTCATGCCAATCGATTGATAAATCAACCTACCCTAATGTACATTGTAAATATATGTATAAATGATTTTAACTTAAATCAATAAATCTATGATTTAAGATTCAGACTAACAGTATTCAAAATATATATTGTCTGAACTAACTATAGTATAACTGATTATTTGTATACAATATTTTATACACATACCATCACTTTTCTTTTCTATAAACCTTATATGGAATAGCATTTAATGTTTAATCCTACAGGACACGCTCTCACCATAATTAATTTTATTATTCAGGACAAATGGAAAAAATCAATAGACATGTAAAATTCTAAGCTATGACAAAAAAAATTGTCAAAAATTGATCAAGTTTTCATTAACTAACAGCTTTGATTTGAAAATCCTTTGGAAAATATTAAATTTAAAAGCAAAGGACTTATTTAACATTCAGTTTTGATCCAGATGTTGGCTCTCTATACATGCAAGTAAATTTATTAGTTGCACATTGAAAAACTTTGCAAATGATACACTTTCAATGAATAAAACCAATGACCACACAGCAAACACAGTAACGAAAGGAACTTTGTACCACATTTGAATATAAACAAAAATCAACGTTTATCATTAGTATCATACAGATACATATATATGTATAATAGACTGGCACATAAAATATAGATTAGCTTTGGTTGGATCTTATTGTGATGCAAAATGTGAGATCATACTGAAAACGAGAATCCATGCCCTTGAAATCGATTGTTGAAATTTTAAATAAATCTTATCCTCTAGATAAAATTATCTTTCTAACAAGGTCTAGTGCAAAATAACCAAGTTATTAACAACATCAGATACGCCGATGACACTACCTTATTGGCTGACAGTATGTCTGGACTTCAGAACTTGGTTACAAGGTCACTTCATGCAGCGAAAATTATGGGCTCAAAATTAATATTCATAAGACAATTATTATTATATGATTATTAGTAAGAAAAATAAATACAGGAGAAATATGGAGACAAAATCGAGATTTATAAAAAATTATATATGGTCAGTATTGTTGTATGCTGTGGAAGTATGGACTATAAAAGCAGCAGATATTAAGAGACTGGAAGCATTTGAAATATGGACTTACCGACGAGTACTAAAAATACCCTGGACATCTTATATATCTAATAACGAAGTTTTAAGGAAAATGAATCGAGAACGTGAACTCTTATCTCACATAAGAAAACGAAAAACTGCATATTTAGCCAAAATGGAAGGAAAACGTAGTAGCGGCAGAAAGGAGATGGCTTGAAAATATACAACAATGGACCACATCTCAGAATGTGGAGAATCTCATAAATGCGGCAAGAAATAGAGCTGACTTTGCTCAAATTGTGAATAATGTATGAAATCAAATCTAATATAGAATAACCATTAAATTTTTGAAATGTAAATTTTGTAATTGTATGGTCGCTAACATTCGAAAATCGAATATGCAAATAAAGAAGAAAAATATTAGCATTTTTCCACGTCATATTTATACGCAATAAAAACGTAACTTTTTTTTATTCATTACGCACTAAATTGTGTAGACAACTAATTTCTGCATAGAAATTTAGGTAAAATACGCGTAAACCAGTAGTGTTTTTATTCTTTCTAGAAAATACGATTATTTGTTTGCATAAAAAATATTATTTAGATATCTACAAATTTGAAGAAATCAGAAAGAGTACCATTGTTGACTAAAATTTTCAACTTAATTTTTAATAATTTAAGAACAAAATAAGCCCCATTCAAAGCAAATATATTTTTAAAGGACAAGTCTAATTTACATACATACATATATAAAAGTATTTAAGTAAGCTAACATGTATAGGATGCACATATATATCGAATGTATGTACATTGGTAGAGTAAGATAAATATATACTAACACACATGTTTGTAAAATACTAACCTAAAACTCTGAAACACCCACTATAGAGTACATATGTACAGTGTCGGCCAAAACATATTACACAAAATTCGGGTTATAACTTTATTCCACTTCCAAAGAAAGTAAAAATTTTATCAATAAAGAAATTTACCTTCAGTATTTTTTAAAACATTTTTAAAAGATTTAGCAAAAATTAAAAAAGATAAATTAATTTAAAATGTTGATCGGTTTGTAAAACTTAGGTTTCAGGTCAATAAATCAAAACTACTTGGTCTGACTTAAAATCTAAACTGCTGATTTTAAGGCTTTTAATTTGATTCGTGTGTTTTGTTCTTTAAATTTTATTAATCATTTGAAAAATACTAATAGTAACATATAATAAATTAGTGGAATCATTCATGCTTACTAAAAACGACAAATTATATAGATAACTACATAGGGTGCCCTTTAAATGTATTGCGAAATAAATCCCAACCAAAATAAACTAATTTCCAAACATAAAAGATTAAATAACTCCCAACAACTGACAGTTTTATAATGATAACAAGTAAGAAGGTAAATGAGCATAAACATTTTTCTTTTAACTTTTCAATAATTTATATTTGTGAGTAATTTTCAGAAGTATGACCAATTATACCAATATTTTTAAGAGATTTATGCACGATAAAGTGATTTTCGGAAGCGGGAGCTATAACTAATGTACCGATCATAATTAAATTTAGTGACATGAATTCCGTATATACTTATAAAAGTTATTTGAAGCAAAACTTGTGTAGATACCTATATAAATTAAATATTAATGACCGATAAAGTCAAATTTCTGTAGAACATTTGTATGGGTGCTTGGTGAAATAATGGATTTCAGCCAGTTTCAACAGGCTTGGTCCTTGGACCAAAAAAAATCATATGTACCAAATTTTATCGAAATATTTTCAAAATTGTGACCTGTGCTTTGGGCAAAAGGTTTACATGGCCAGCCAGCCAGTCAGACGGACATCGTTTGATCGACTCAGAAAGTGATTCTGTGTCGATCCGTATAGAATAATATTTTTGGACGTTCAAAAATCAGCACAAAAGCAATATAAAAATGATAAATAACTCCCAACTAAAGTGAAATAATTCCCAATTGGGAAGCAATGTCAATCTAACAAAAACGGTAATGCTTACAAAAACGTGAGTTAAAGAACCGAATATTGAATACCACATGCCAAAATTTCATCCTTCTATCTTAACTACTTAAGTGTTAAAAAATATTTTAAATTTGAATTATTTGATTTTTTATATTTTATTTTAATATTTCATTCGATAAAAATATAACAAAATCCGTTGTGAAAATCAACGAAGAAGACTTTTTAATAATACCCTACACCGGGTATATGATTATAAAGAGTTTATTTTTGATATGAAACTTATTTGTGTTGAATCTTATTTGAATACACACATTTTCGGTAGTGGGCCTTATATGGGAGCTATGACTTTTTATGGACCAATCGTCACAAAATTTGATGGGATGAATTGGGAATATATGAAACATATTTGTGTTGAATTTTGTTTGGATACTGACATATTTCAGAGATTTATGTTTATTAATGACATTTTCGCGAATGTTGCTTATATAGGAGCTATGGAATATTGTATTATTTGTTTACGTATTATATAAAATTAGTTTTCCCTATACAAATAGTATAAAAGTAAATTTTTGTCCAATGTAATTTGACCGACAGTGTAAATACACAGATGCATCGAGTGTATACAGTCTACACATATGTATGTACATGAGATGCAAAATCATTTCCATTATGTAGAGAAAGTGAATAGTTTGCGTGTTGTACTCTTTTGTGTCCACAGTGTTGAACAAAAAAGTTGCCCTTTAACTACAGGTATTTATCTCTGCAAAAAAATAAAATATATTTAGCACATGGGGGTCTGAGAAAGCAATAGGACATGTTTTTGTCCATATAAATACACGTACATGGTACATATGTATGTATCTACAGATCTGTATGTATGAATATACAAAGTACATAGGACATTTTACGGTATATGAATAAAAACAAAAACAGTATTCATTTTAAACTAGTGAAACCATTTTATTTGTTCAATGAATTGACAAATTTTTTCATTCAAACAGAAAAATTTATTATTTAAATACAATACTAGTATTGATCATATTTTATACTATACTTTTAAACAAAAGCGCTACATTAAAATGAATTTGTGGCCTATAAGTTATGAGTGGGGGGGAAATCTGACCTTTTTGCATTCAACATTTTTACTTATATTTATATACATATGTATAACATTTAATAATAACAGAAGGTGTTATTGGACCATTTAAAAATTTTTTAAGCAACCATCTGTGGGAAATGATTGACCTACATTTTTTTGTTCTATACTTATTTGTTGATTCAGTATTTATAAATGTGACATTCAAAAGATTGAAATAATATAAATAAAAATAATTTTTGACATTCTTTACTCCTTGTGGTGGTTCAACGCACATAGAGACGTGGATTTTGAGCTCATTTTTCTGTAGATCAAAAATGGTTGAATATATTGTAAATCTGATTTCACCATTCGATTCTGCAGCAAAAATTAATGGAATGGTATTCTGAACCCTTAAAAATTTCTAAAATCGTTTTAACATATTACCTTAACTTCATTAACAAATATCATTACATTAATTTTATACTAATGTGTGGCGTACCGATTGGCCATCGTGAATAGTCTTCAGAACAATAAATCAATGAATGGTCTTGACAATATATCTCAAGAGTTCCTCAAAGTCGACGACAATTTAAGCGCTCAGTCATTACCATATTCATATCGTAGCAAGTTAAGGAAATTTCATAGAATGCATGTATGGTAACATAAGTACTAAGCATTCGACTATCTGATAGTGCAACACGACATCCCTCGAAATCTTGCATAGACCAAATGGTGAAATATTATTTTCTCTTTACTTCCATGTAAGAGCATTCTAGAAAACTCATAACCCTTAAATAAGCAGTTTAAATAACATACTAAATACGATGTGGGAGCATAATAAGGTAACCCATTATCTCCGAGGGACATCACTTGCAGCTGAAGCAGATGAGTGATGAATTTGAGATTAACAAATGTTGTCTACAGTAACTATTGGGTGTATGACTTAAAACTGCGAGATTCACAACAGATGGCGCATCTTGTGAACTTGTTTTTTATTTTTAACAAATTATATTGTTATTTTGAAGGGTACATATCTTTCATTTACTCTCACTTAGTTACTGAATATTACAGTGTAAAAAACAAAGTAGTTTTTTGCTTCGAAAATATCGAATTTTGTACAAACAAATCGTCATATGCGGGAAGTTTAGCTTTACTTGACTAATTTGGGAAAAGGTACCGCTGAAGCACACCGATTGCTCACCAAAGCTTATGGTGATTGTGTTCCATCGGTTTCAATTTGCGAGAGATGGTTTGTTCAGTTCAGAAATGGTGATTGTTACTCGGAAGTTTGAAGAACAATAATTGTAGGTATTACTCCATGCAGATTGTTGTCAAACTCAACAAGAGCTTGCAAAATTATTGGGAGCTACTCAAGCAGCAACTTCATAACGTTTTTTTAACGGAAATTGGGTACCATATGAATTGAAGCAGGGAGACCTTGAAAGAAGATCTTGCATGACCGAAATGATGCTTGAATGTTATAAAAGAAATTCCTTTTTGAAAAATGGATCCATTACGTGGATGATATGTGAAGCCCGGCCAATCAGCGCAAAGACAATTATTCATGACGCTGAGGTAATTCTCTGTATTTGGTGAGCTGCTGAAATCTAGCCAGACCATCACAGGGTAAGTGTACCGAATACAACTGATTCGCTTAAAGCGAGCATTTGCCGAAAAATGCCTAGAATATGCTGCCTGACATGAGACTGAATTATACCAACACTCGGAGACATTTTGCAAAACCTGTTAAAAACTATTTAGAATGAAGTGGTTGCCGCTTTATAGGCAAGATCTCGCCCCGTCCGACTATTATTTTTTTTATCGAAGCAGAACACTTTCTCTGGGATACGCTTCACTTTGGAACAGAGTATCCGATTTTGGCTTGATTTGTTCTTAGCCTCAAAAGATGAGCAGTTCTTTTGAGGTAAAGGCATAATGTATGTTTTACATTATGTCTTTACCTTTTTATACCCTACACAACCATAGTGGGGAGGGTATAATGCGTTTGTGCAGATGTTTGTAACGCCCAAAAATATTGGTCTAACACCCACCTTAAAGTATACCGATCGACTTAGAATCACTTTCTGAGTCGATTAAACGATGTCCGTCCGTCCGTCTGGCTGGTTGGTTGTCCATGTGAACCTTGTGCGCAGAGTACAGGTCGCAATTTTAAAGATATTTCGATAAAATTTGGTACATATAATTTTTTCGGCCGAAAGACGAAGAATATTGAAACTGGCTGAAATCGGTCCATTATTTCACCTAGCCCCCATACAAATGTCCTCTCGAAATTGGACTTTATCGGTCATAAATGTTTAATTTATATATGTATCTACACAAATCTCCGAATAAGTTTTATATATACAAAATTCATGTCGCCAAATTTTGTTACGATCGGTCCATAATAAGTCATAGCTCCCATATATAACCGCTTCCGAAAATCACTTTAACGTGCTTAAATCACTTAAAAATTACCCAATTTCATGATGATCTGTACATAATTGGTCATAGCTCCCATGTAAGGCCCACTTCCGAAAATCACTCACGAATATAAATTATTGATATTTTAAAAGAAAAAAATGTTTACTAATTTACTTGGTGTAGGGTATTATATGGTCGGGCTTGACCGACCATACTTTCTTACTTGTTTATTTATGTATTCTTTATTGCATTACATTATTTGTTAAAATATGCTGTATTTTTAAAGTATTGCAGACAATTTTCTTTGAATTCCACTCAAATCACTTAGAATCACTTTCTGAGTCGATTAAACGACGTCCGTCCGTCTGGCTGGTCGGCTGTCCATGTAAACCTTGTGCGCAGATTACAGGTCGCAATTTTTTAAGATATTTTGATCAAATTTGGTACATATTTTTTTTTCGGCACAAGCCTATTAAAACTGGCTGAAATCGGCCCATTATTTGACTTAGCCCCCATACAAATGTCATTCCGAAATTGGACTTTATCGGTCATAAATGTTTAATTTATATATGTATCTCCACAAATTCCGCTCCAAATAAGTTTTATATATACAAAATTCATGTCACTAAATTTTGTTACGAGCGGTCCATAATTAGTCATAGCTCCCATATAGACCCGCTTCCGAAAATCACTTTAACGTACAGAAATCGCTTAAAAAATTTGGTATACACACAAAATTTAACATAGTTAACTTTCATATAGATAATATAATAGATAAATAACACGACTTAATTTCATGCTGATCGGTCCATAATTGGTCATAGCTCCCATATAAGGACCACTTCCGAAAATTACTCAAAAATATAAATTATTGAAATTTTAAAAGAAAATTTTTTTTTCCTGTAATGTAATACCCTACACTAATTATATGGTCGGGCTTGACCTGAGTACGCAATGTTACTTTGTATTGACTCTACTTTCACTTAAGTATATATCGATGCGTATGAAAAGTATGTTAAAATTGTGGCAGTGTGGGATAATATGATTTAAACCAAATAACTGCTATTCATTATCAATCTTATGTTAATTGAAAAAAAAATAGAAGTTTCCCAGTCCAAGATCCTTAGCTGGATCTGCACCTTAATAAATATTTACTGAAAGACATGTATGAATTAAAAAATAAATTGAAAAACTCATTCAATCAACAAAAAACTTTATTATTCTTTACATCTATATTTTTATGACCCATTTTATGCTGTCGTTAGAAAAATATACACCATTTTAATGGAATTTACAGTTGTGCACAATATATTTGTTGGCAGGTCTATACTAACCATATATAAAATACTAATATTGAATAAGATAAACTAACTCAAATACATATAATTGAATGAATAAGTAACACTGGGCATGGATATTCTACTCTTTACACCAATGTAGATTATTTTTCTTCACTTCTCACTATATTTAAGTGAAGGATAATTTTCTAAATTGTTTTAATTTTAATTGTATGGCAAAATAAAATTTAACTATTGCAACATTTTTGCTCGATTTCAGACAAATATATATTTAATATTTTCCCACAGTTATTTTGTGAACAATTAAATTTAGTTAGCTAAAATTCTGTGTCTGATAGAGCTAAGACAGTTAGGTTAGTTAAGCTGTGTTAAAAGGTACAAAATGCACGATTGCGTAATAATGTAGTACTGAAATTTTAGACCAGGTTCAATTAAGTCTGCTTTAAATTTAATGCCGCGTAATCGTAAACCATTTTACTGTGGGTCATTAAACATGCATTGCCGCTCCCGAACTGTAAATTACATTAAGTTTGGGTGACACTAGTATTATTAATATTTTATTCATTGTTAACAAGCAAATTATCAAATCTTTTTTTGTTTTAAATATACATATTTGATTAAATTATTCGAATAATATTTTTGAATCGTTATTTATTCGAATAATCTTCTTGGGAATTTAAAAATTAATCATTCACCCCAATACTAAAAAACTTAAAAACTTTTATTCGCTCAAAATAAAACTCGAATAATTGGCAATCCTAATAAATGCAGGCAATTGCTTATTTTTTATAATCAAATTTAATATTACAAGTCAAATACGAAATTTAAGCATTTTTCCTGTCATTAAAAAAGTTTCCATTTACAATAGATTTGATTATTTCAATTGTATAAATTAGGCTTTGATTGTGAATGTGCAATATTCTGAAACTAAATATTATATTTATTTCATTATTCGTATTTGTTTTCTATGTACATACAATAAACTCATATTATATTTTAAATAAATATTTGTGGATATTTAGTTTTCTGAAAAATGAATACACAGTTGCATGTTCTTTGTTATTGTAGTTGTCTAGAATTAATTTCTAAATTACACATTGGTTAAATAAACGCTAAAAGAATTTGTTTAAATTTAACAATGTTTTTTTTTTATTTGTGATTTTAGTTTAAAATATAAAATTCAATTTAGATTATGTTACATAAATTACGCACATAGCTGTATTCACACATACCTATTATAAATAGGGTTATATGAGAAGTATCTAGCTCAGAAGCTAGTTAAACATTAATACAATTAATTAGTTAAGATAAAAAATGCATATACGAGTATTCAAAGGGAAAATTTATTGTATTTGGGATTTTGCTTTATTTAAAAGTTCACAGATACAAGAATTTTTTTTTTAATTTTTCTTCTATTTATTTAAACTTCAGAATCACTCTCCGTATAGAGACACCATCAAAAGATTTATAGACGTTTGTACATTAGGGTGGCCTTTAATTTTAACTTTTTTGATTTTATGTCTAAAATTTGCAGAATCAGATAACGTTTAGAGGTTGCACATTTTATTTGATGTTTCGACTTTTAAAATTAGCATTATTTTCAGAAAAATAAAAAAAATTAATTTTAGAAAAAAAAGCAATTTTCTGATTTCGAGAAAAAAAATGCTTTTTTTTAATATTTTAATTATTTCTTAAAAAACGTATATCATGAACTATTTTCTAAACTTTAATTTGAGATTGCTTCTTCGGATTGCAAGGACATTGCTAACCCTTTTTTATCTGGGGTCAAAATTGACCAAGACATCAAAGTCAGACCTTTGCAATAATAAAACAAGTAAGAAAGTATGGTCGGTCAACTGTATCACTATGTACATGAGCAAAAACATTCTTCATTTAAAATATCAATAATCGTGAGTGATTTTCGGAAGTGGGCCTAATATGGAATTAGGTCGTATGATTTATGTTTATATGGAAGTTATTTATGGTAAATTTTGTGCGTTTTTAAGAGATTTATGCACGTTAATGTGATATTCGGAAGCGGGTCTATATGGGAGCTATGACTAATTATGGTCCGGCCGTAACAAAATTTGGTGACATGAATTTCGTATATAGAAAACTTATTTGGATCAAAATTTTTAGAGATACATATATAAACAAATAAGAAGGTATGATCGGTCAAGCCCGATTATATAATACCCTACACTAAGCAAAAACATTTTTCTCTCAATATTTCAATAATTTATATTTTTGAGTGAATTTCGGAAGTTGGCCTTATATGAGAGCTATGGCCAATTATGGACCGATCACCATGAAATTAAGTCATGTGATTTATGTCTATATTAAAGTAAACTATGTTGAATTTTGTGTGTATACCAACATTTTTAAGCACGTTAAAGTGATTTTCGGAAGCGGATCTATATGGGAGATATGACTAATTATGGACCGATCATAAAAAAATTTGGTCACATAAATTTGGTATATATAAAACTTATTTGAAGCGGAATTTGTGGAGATACATTTATAAATTAAACATTTATGACCGATAAAGTCCAATTTCGGAAGGACATTTGTATGGGGGCTAGGTGAAATAATGGACGGATTATATAATACCCTACACTAAGCAAAAACATTTTTCTCTCAATATTTCAATAATTTATATTTTTGAGTGAATTTCGGAAGTTGGCCTTATATGGGAGCTATGGCCAATTATGGACCGATCACCATGAAATTAGGTCATGTGATTTATGTCTATATTAAAGTAAACTATGTTGAATTTTGTGTGTATACCAACATTTTTAAGCACGTTAAAGTGATTTTCGGAAGCGGATCTATATGGGAGATATGACTTATTATGGACCGATCGTAAAAGAATTTGGTCACATAAATTTGGTATATATAAAACTTATTTGAAGCGGAATTTGTGGAGATACATTTATAAATTAAACAATTATGACCGATAAAGTCCAATTTCTGAAGGACATTTGTATGGGGGCTAGGTGAAATGATGAACCGATTTCAGCCAGTTTCAACAGAATTGGTCCTTGGGCCAAAATATTGAAATATACAAAATTTTATCGAAATATCTTCAAAATTGCGACCTGTGACTCTGCGCACAAGGTTTACATGGACAGCCAGCCAGCCATCCAGCCGACCAGACGGACAGACATCGTTTAATCGACTCAGAAAGTGATTCTAAGTCTATCGGTATACTTTAAGGAGGGTGTTATACAAATATTTTTGGGCGTTACAAACATCTGCACAAACGCATTATAACCTCCCCACTATGGTGGTGTAGGGTATAATTAAACATTTATGACCGCTAAAGTCCAATTGCAGGAGGACATTTGTATGGGGGTAAGGTTAAATAATGAACCGATTTCAGCCATAGGCTTGGTCCTTGGGCCGAACAAATTATATGTACCAAATTTTATCGACATATCTTCAAAATTGCGACCTGTACTTTGCGCACAATGTTTACATGGACAGCAAGCCAGCCAGCTAACCATTGTAAAAACATCTACACAAACGCATTATACCCTCCCCACTATGGTGCACAGAGGGATGGCTTCATACATTTTTGTACTAAAATTGTAAGGAGTGGGCGTATAGCTTTGAAATTTGGCACCGAGTATTATATGGACTAAATTAGGAAAAACACGAAATTTTGTCAAAATCGTCCACGCTCATTGCCCATACAATCCAAATCGATTTTTTCGGTTGCTTTTACGAATCTGTTTCCTCTGTATAACAAATAAATATTTTTTTTTATATTTATACCATTCATTTAATGTTTATTAGAATCAGAAACCATTTTTTATATCTTTGGAAATTTCGTTCAAACAACATTTTAAAAAGTAAAATTTTTGATTTGAGATATGCATGCAATATTATGATTTTCTTAACATCAAGCAATAATGGTTTTTAGATATCTGAAAATTTTTATATTTCATATACACCACTTTTTTTTGAGGCGTTCTCAAATTAAAATCACATTACATATTCTTAATTTTTTTCTTGTTTCGGAAACTTATATATGTTGGCTTTAGTTTTGATCATTTCAACCTTGCCTATTTTATCTTAATAAACATATTTTTTTTAACATTTCTAAACTGACCAAAAACGGCGAAACCAATTTAAAAAAATTTAACAAATTGTGACTGATTTTTTCTATATCAAATCACAGGGATTCCTTGTATCTGGCGTATTTGCCCAAGGGGGAGTTTTGAGGTTTACTATAAAGTTTTTTCATACCTCAAATTAAATGACCGAAAAAACTATTGTCACTTATTGTTCACTACTGTCCACTGTATCATAAAAACTAAAGAAGTCAGCACAAAAAATTCGCAAGCTGAAATATTTTCACAGCTTGTTGAAAAATCATTAATCGCGTCTGTCTCAGGGATCATTTATCACGTCAGGGATTATAAATAAACGATAAACGCATACATAACTTGATAATGTAACAAAATCGATAACTCGGTTTTTAAGTTATTCGATGTTCAAGTAAACTGCGAATACGACTGTGCTCAAATTTTCCGCATTTAATTTTTAGATGACTGAGAACAATTTTAGAACTCTGGAGCGTTGGATCTCGCAAAACTGCAAAACAATGGCCACCTTAATTTACATACATATATGTATATATATGTATATGTATGTATATTCAATTTACTTCAATTTGTAACAAACGTGGTTTAAATAATTGAATAAATAACCATGAAATATAAAACACTACAATATATGGTATTTCAATGTTTTTGTTTAATTTTCCAAAAAAAAAAGTATAGGTAAACTATTTGCAAATACATCTGAGGGTGCACGTCAAAATGATAAGGTCATATTCATTTCGTTCTGTTTATCCAAAATTACAAAAAGTAATGATTGGTAAGAATTTGGTTGTAATTTTCAGCTCTTCAACCGAAATACGAGTGTGGGTCACTTCTAAAGAGATCTGGCTCTTAACTGAAAGGTCAATAGTGTTCCTGTCAACAGGCATCTGTCACTTGACTCTTATCAAAATTTGAACAAGCTGCGTCATTTAGTTTTGATAACAGACTACCTCGTAAATTGCGGACACATTGGAAAAAATTTAACTTCGTCTGCCCATTAAGCATGTTTTTTGTGCCAAAAAAAATCACTTAAATAGAGGCTAAGCTTGAAAAATACTATGGGAACTCTGCATCATCAATTTCAATGGTAAACAAGTAAGAAAGTATGGTCGGTCAAGCTCGACCATATAATACCCTACACTAAGTAAAAGGGCAAAAACATTTTTCTTTTAAAATTTCAATAATTTATATTTTTGAGTAATTTTCGGAAGTGGGCCTTATATGGAAGCTATGACCAATTATAGACCGATCACCATGAAATTAGGTCGTGTGATTTATGTCTATATGAAAGTTTACTATGTTGAATTTTGTGAGTAAACCAACATTTTTAAGCGATTTATGCACGTTAAAGTGATTTTCGGAAGCGGGTCTATATGAGAGCTATGACTAATTATGGACCGATCGTAACAAAATTTGGTGACATGAGTTTTGTATATATAAAACTTATCTGGAGCGGAATTTGTGGAGATAAATATATAAATTAAACATTTATGACCGATAAAGTCCAATTTCGGAAGGACATTTGTATGGGGGCTAGGTGAAATAATGGAGCCAGTTTCAACAGGCTTGGCCGAAAAAATTATATGTAATTTAATCTAAATATCTTCAAAATTGCGACCTGTACTCTGCGCACAAGGTTTACATGGAAAGCCAGCCAGCAAACCAGACGGACGGACGGACATCGTTTAATCGACTCAGAAAGTGATTCTAAGGCGATCGGTATACGATGGGTGTTAGACTAATATTTTTGGGCGTTACAAACATCTGCACAAACGCAAAATACCTTCCCCACTATGGTGGTGTAGGATATAAAAAGTGGTTTACAAGCACGAAAGGTGCCGAACGTTTTGGACGCCCAGTTGAGGTATCTACACCCGAAATAAATCAAGATATGGTATTGGCCGATCGGATGTTAAAATCGCAAGAGATTGTGAAAGCCATCTCACATGGCATCTCACATGGCTCAGTGGTTTCAATTTTGAATGATCACTTGAATATGGCTGATGCAAGATTAATTAATTGAATTTCTTCAAATGTCTAAAACAACTTTCGCAATTTCCAGATGGACTAATAATGGACAGATATAAGGAAGACAGTCTGTTAGGAATCTGCAAATGATATTTTTTTGCTTTGTAACATGTTATTATAAATGTATTGTAAGAAATTATTAAATATTTCTTTAATAAAACATGGCAATTATAAATATTTGTGTTAATTTTTTTAAAAAATGTTCACTAAATTAATTGTAGGAACTAAAAACCACAAATAATTTAAAAATATTTTCAATCTTAATCTTTCATAACTTCACACTAATTGCTAAAACTTTACTTAATTAAAAAAATCCATTTAACCAGATTCCTTATTCAAATTAATAGGACAGCCAAATTGTTTGATATTTTGTTTCAAAAAAGTCGAATGTAAAAGCAATTTATTTTTAAGTGCACAACTCACTTTACAAAATGAAATACAAACATATGTGGCAGCATACTACAAAAAATATTAAGGGTATTTCATGACAAGTGAACCAACTTTTGCACCAAGATATAATGGATAGTAATTCAGATACAATCAACAAGATCGGTGGAGAACTTTCTGAGTTAGAGGGGGTCAAAATTTTGATATATTTGCCAATCATGTGCTTTTTCTCATTCATGTTACTTTTTACCTATTGGTCTTAGCAAAATGTGTCCCAAATAGTTTAGAATGGTATTTCTTTAATCTTTCGAAAAAAATTTTAAATTTTTTTAATATTTTTTTCGAAATCAAAAATTTTTTTTGACTTTTTTTTTAAAATAGGCCCTTTTTTCTTAAATGAAAGCATAGATATTTTCCTTGAAGACCTATTTGTTCGCTTAGTGGGATGCGAGTGGGATATATATCAAAATAAATATTTTGTAACTCAAGACATAAAATTGTTCACTTTTTTTTTGCAAAATCTAACTTTTTTTCAAAATGGGCCCTTTTTTAAACATTTTTTTGCTCAAAAGAAAGCAAAAAAGATATTCCTTTAAGATATCTTTGGTAGCTTAGTGCGATGTGAGTAAGATATCTATGTGAGTGGGATTTTTAACTCAAAACATACAATTTTTGGTTTTTTTTTTTGCAAAACCTAACTTTTTTCCAAAAGAAAGCTTAATTTGAGTGGGATACATGTCAAAATAAAGGTTTCTTAAATTAAGATATACATTTTGTGATTTTTTTTTTGTGGCAAAATCAAAAAATTTTCACTTTTTTTTTAAATGGGCCCTTTTTTAATTTTTTTTGCTATAAAGAAAGCTTAGGTACATTCCTTTAAGATGGTTTTGGTCGCTTAGTGGGATGCGAGTGGGATATATATCAAAATTAATGTTTTGTAACTCAATATACAATTTTTGTGTTAGAACATTTATTTTGATAGATATCCCACTCGCATCCCACTATGCGACCGAATAGGTCTTAAAGGAAAAGACCTAAGCTTTCTTTTGAGTTCGATTTTGCAAAAAAAAAGTCAAGAGTTGCAAAATATTTTTTTTGATACTATCCCATTTGAATCCCACTAAGCGACCAATAAATTCTTAAAGGAATGGACCTAAGCTTTCTTTTGAGCAAATTTAAAAAAAGGGCCCATTTTCGAAAAATATTTAGATTTAGCAAAAAAAAAAAATCAAACATTTTATGTCTTGAGTTACAAACTATTTATTTTGATCAAGGAAAAGACCTAAGCTTTCTTTGAAAAAAAAAAAAAAAATATTTTTTTAATATTTTCTTTCGACACACTTTGCTAAGAACAATAGCTAAAAAGTTATATGGATGAGAAAAAAGACATGTTTGGCCAAAATGTCAAAATTTGACTGATCTTTTTGAATATATTATCTAATTACTAGGTCTAACATTGGTGCAAATTTCATCCCGATCGGAAGACTTCGATTTTAAAAATTAGTTCACTTAACATGAAATCCCCCATATATTTACATCATTTCTTTTTTTGCTTCAATCTGAGTTCAATATTTTCACTTATATGCCGCATGTAGCTAGATGTGCGGCCACTATGATTTGATTGTATGAAAATTTTTGACAGTACGTTTTTAGCAAAACTCTACATATTTAACATTGGCAGACCTTTTTTCTATAAGTTGGCCAACCTGTTATTTATCGCCGTGTTTCAAAAGCTTAATTGAAATTGCACATAAATACGAAAAAGTGTTCAAAAACAAAGTATCTACCTATATGCTTGGAGGTCTATTTTGTATTTTCTTTAGTTTAGTTTATTATTTGTATATGGGCAATTCCACGAGAATGACAACCACGACTGAAACAACAAAAACCCTTAAAAACGTTTTTCAAGATGATTTGAGTAGAAGAAAACAAATATAAAATATTAGTATGTGAAAGTATTTAGAGGTTATTTAAACATTTTAAGTGCACAAATAAGAGTTTAATTTTTTAATTTAATTGGTATATTTTAGGCTAAGATTGCGGCGAAAACTAAGCTCCCAAGTAGCATGTAGTATGAAATGAATTTGTCTCAAAATTATTTCCGTTTTATGTCACGTACTATATCATTATTTCGCTCGATATTTTGGAAAACAATGTTTCGAAAAAACTTATTATAGTTTTAAATGCATAACATAAAGACCAAATAATTTTTCAGATACTCTTATTTTTGCAAAATCTATTCCACTCTATAGGCACACAAATGTCAAGTACGATGGCATGGAATTGCCCATATGTAAGAATTTAGTAAATTTGTTTTTTCTTAATATTTTGTGTGTGCCTAAAAAAATGTTGATACGTGTTTAACATCTGTAATGAAGTGGAATGCAAACTTGTAAAATTTAATTTTATGAATTGGAAAAATGCAATTGGAATAATGGATGTAAATAGCTGTAAATATATTATAAAATTGGCAAATGATAAAAGAATGTTACATAGTCTGACCGGTCGTTGTAATGATAGCAATGCTATCAATTATATAGATATAAGTAGTTGTAGTTGCAAAACTAGTAAACCTAACATGTCTCCATCTTCTATGGCATCTAATATTTGTTGGCAAAAGCTGGATCACAGTATTCAACTCAAGTTCAACTGAATTAAGTTCAACTCTGGAGAGAAACCACAGATAAACTTTACTTATTTCCATCGCAAAGCCCGACCATGTAATACCCTACACTAAGTAAATGAGAACTAATATTTTTCATTTAAAGTTTCAGTAATTTATTTTCAGGAATGATGACCTTATATGGGAGCTATAACTAATTATGGATCGATTGCCATGAAATTAGGTGATTTATGTCTATATGAAAGTTATTGTTGAATTTTATGTGTACCAACATTAGAGTGTCCCTTAAAATTAAATTTTTGGAAATGTTGAAACGGTACCCCCTGAAAACTTTCATAATGACCTAAAATGACCTAAAAAACCCTTGCAGACTTTCGATTCTGTTTTGAGGTGCAGAGAGATATAAAAGACAAAAATTGGTGAAAAAATGTTAATGTTATTAAAAAATCGCCAGGTCATTAACGTGTCTCAGGCCACTAGAACAAGAAATGTAGGAACAAAATTAACATATTTTGAGAAATATTAAAACAAAAGTTTATTCTTACTTAAAATATATCCATATTTACTTGGGTATGAGTTTTTATGTTCGTAGGATACCGTTAACCTATTCGCAGGTACAACCAAAAAAAAATATTTTTTAACGGCAGTTTCAAACTCCATTTTCAAATTTTTAAAAATTTTGTTAAACACATGGAAATTTATTTACAACATAATAGGGACTAAAAATGTGATAAAATTCGGATTTGGTAACACCGATCCTTTGTATAGTGAGAACAGGTCGCTGGTTTACAATCAGCAAAACAAGGCGGATTACATCCTACCTTACCCAAAACAGATTTACATCCGTGGAGGGAGGAGATTAGGGCACTGGCTCAGGGCAAGAGTGGTAGATATTTTTCTTGGAAGTAACACTCGGAAAAATCAGGGACGAGTGTAGATTCTAGAATTACATTCTAGAATATTTTGAGAATAGGAACTAGTGGACAGGAGTGATAGGGCATCGGTATGTGTCACCCGGGAGTTCACGGAGCAACAGCAAATTGTTCTCAATAAAGAAGCATTTGTGGCTCAATAAATAAACTGAAGTGAAAAAAATAAACAAAGAAAAGTGTTTTAAAGTTAAGGTCCTTTGGACTAGGCTGAGCGCTACCCCAGCTTCAAACCCGGAGTAACCGGAGGTTCCTTACATAATATAAGGCCGTCTTTCGAAAATCATTAACGAAAATAAGTTATTGAAATTTTAAAAGAAAAATATTATTACTTAGTTTAGGGTATTATTCTTACTTGTTTTTAATTAAATTTTTTGTTTTGTGACGGAAAGTCCTACTATTTTTTTATATTTAACACCAGCACTTTTCTTACAGAATTCATGATATGAATTCTACTTACTTTTCTAATCAAGTACTTTGCTAACAACTCAATTACATAAAATTGCAGAACAACCTTAAAAACTATACGTTTATATATAAACCAATATAGTATCATAACATTTAAAAATTAATAAACTTCCTTAAAATAGAAGACGTTTTAAATTTATTGCATCATTATTGCACTAATAAAAAAACACATTTAACTAAGAAAAAAATAAGCTATTGAGAATGAAAAGAAAAAAATAACTAGGCGTATTCAATATGATATTGCCATCAGCAAATATAGAAAAACAACTTAAAGCCAAAAATTCACAAATTTACATTCAAACCACAAACGGAATATAGAAGAGAAGAAAACAACCTTTATAATTTCCGCTAAATTTCCGACTAAAAAAACACCTCGGCTGCTAATAAAAAGAATGAACGGGAAAATTCATTCACACGAACTCACACGTCTACCAAAAACAACAGCAGCAAAAAATACAACAGTATAGAAAATCGAAAAATTATGGGCAATGAACAAAATACACTTGAATGCACAAAAGTTTATATGCTCATTTAATGTACAAACAAATATCATTACAAACAAGGATATCGAAACATAGAAGAAGACAACCCAGTAAATATTATTCTCACCATTTACCAAACTAGTTCTGAAAATATATCTGAAAAATATGGGACTTGTCTAAATTTCCCCTTGACTTTTCAAAAAAAAAAAAAATAGATAAAAACAAGTAAGAAAGTATGGACGGTCAAGCCCGACCATATAATACCCTACACTAAATAAATGAGCAAAAATTATCGCCATGAAATTAGGTCGTATGATTTATGTCTATATAAAAGTTATTTTTGTTGAATTTTATGAGTATACCAACATTTTTAAGAGATTTATGCTCGTTAAAGTCACTTTCGGAAGCAGGTCATATATGGGAGCATCATATATGGGAGCTTTCAATTTCTCAACGACTGCTAAACCGATTTTTATAGGGTTAAAACTTTAGGAAAATTCAAAAAAATATTTCTCAATCAAAAAAAAATTCTAACATTTACAGAGTTTTAATCGATGAAAAACGATTCTGAGCATCTCACAGTGTCAGATTTTGCCAATTTAGGGGGATTAAAGTCAAAATTTTGCTTGTGTTTTTTCCTTAAGTTTCAATTTAGTATGAGAGACAACTGTCCAAATAATAAATAAATGCATATCAAAGTGAAGAAATGTGAACCAAGACAAACTAACGTTTCTCCGAATGTCGTGTTTATACAGAAAATAAAAATCCAATTTCTACCCGCTGCATGTTCACTAACTTTGAACAATTATAACTTTTTTGGTTTTGAATATTTTTTGCCAATTTCTTTTTTGTTTTCTTAAGTTTTTATTCTTTTTAATAATACTAAATAAGCTTTTTAATAAATAATTTACGATAAATTTTCCGTGGCGTTTAAGATAAATCGTTTTATTGTAAGTATATCTGAAAAGTAAGAAATCTTTCATGGACTCAAAAATATAGAATACCATTTGATTCCAGGGTTCTGTTGTCATCACATGATAAACTGATATATATGCAACCTTTTGCATACTGCATACACATTTTTTTAAAAGTTCAGCAAGATAGTTTTCAGGGTTAAAGTTGTTTTTCAAGGTTATGTTTATGGGTTTACGTTTACCGATTTTAGTAAAACTTTCAGAATATATTAAAAGTTATATGTCTATAATATTCTGAATAGGTTTTACTCAAAATTCATAACAGTAAGGAAATTGGTATCATTAGCAAGAATATGGCCAAATAATTAGTTTTTCACGAAAATCGCAAAATTTAAATCACAGGTACGGAAAAACTATGCGAGATATTGTCATACTTTTTTCATATTTTTATTCCCTATTATATTCTCAATAAATCCCAATGTGATGACCAACAAATTCTGAAATTAGCTTAACAAAATTTTTAAAAATTTGAAATTGGAGTTTTGAAACTGCCGTTAAAAATATGTTAATTTTCTTTCTACATTTCTTGTTCTAGTGGCTTGAGACAAGTTAATGGCCTGGGAATTTTTTAATAACTTTAACATTTTTTAACCAATTTTTGTCTTTTATATCTCATTAAAACGAGAACTACGTACACATTTCGATTCCTTTAAATTAAATTGCAAAAGTAATTACTTAGTGGCTAAATTTTTACAAAATCTGAAAAAATTTAATTTTTCCCCTTGTAAATGATATTTTTCATAACGTGTTTCTAAAATACATAGAACAATTCTAGAAGGGGATGTTAAAAATTTGCAGTGTGCATCTGTAAGACGAGGAAAGCACCTTCCAAATGAATGAGCTTGATTGTAAAGTTATGTTAAGGCTTGAGAAGTTACAAGCTAAAATAAAATATGTCAAGCGAAAAAACCCAGTTTAAGAACAAAATTTAATAGGATTCCCTTAAAAACATTAATAAACTAACAACTAATTTTAAAACTTATTTTGGAAAAATTTTATGTAAGCGTTGCAGAACAATTACCTCTTTTGTGGAACGGTTTTGAACTAGATTTTTATCCCAAGATTTTGTCACTCTCGTAACTGCAGTTGTTTTACACAATATTATCTCGTTTGGAACTAGTTTCCAGAATCAGTTGAGGAAATATTGTCATTTACTTGAATCTATTATAAAATAAGTTTGAAAATCTTGTATTAATTAAGGAGTAATTTTATTCGAATTTAATTATTATGATCACTATGTTGGGAAAGTTCGATAAAATTCGAATTATATATTTATATAACACCTTGCAACAGTGATTTTTCACATCAAATCCATGTATGATAAATAATAGATGAATTTTACAAAGCGAAGCAAAGTAAAGTCAATCACTCGTATTCAATTAAAATTTTATTGTTCTATTGTACATTGGAATCTATTGTTCCACTGAAAAATAGTATATTCAACTCAATTTTTTATTCAAATTTATTTTCGTTGATTTTATGTACGAAATATCGTTCGCATTGAATTGTTGTCAATGAACTCCAAAAGACTGTCGGTACGAATTCTGACCGCATGAGGCTAAAATTGTTTACTGGGAACATAAATAGTACCACTATTACATACAACAACTACTACTCAGTGTTTGTGTGTAAGATAGAGCATGAGATATCATCAAATGTATGTAATAAACGATTGTCTGATAAGTTTTTGGCAAATTCTTAAGAAATTCAAGCATGTGGTAGATTACTTTGTTGAAGCATCAATAAATTTAAAGATTTTTTCCTCAAATTTCTTACATTAAACTTAAAAGTTGTAAAATTTATTAAAACCATTAATTTGTTTAATCACAAAGACTTATCACTTATTGATCAACCCTTTGTATGCATGTGTGAGTATTAGAATATACATACATGCCCACCTATAACATTGACTAGGTGAAAACAGTAAGAAGTATTTTAAACTCAACCCAAGTAAAGTGAATTTTATATTAAGCTAATATAAACTATAAATTGTTTACCGACATGGTAAAATACCCATAACCAAAAAGCAGCAATTTACTGCAAAAAAAAATAAAAAATCCACTTGTACTCTGCTATCAACTAAAAATATACCGCACACACACATACCCAAGAACGTTAACTGATTTTTCGTTGGTTTCATATAGAAATCTTTTATAGCAGACAAAAAAACGCTGAATATTCTATTTTGAGAAACATATAGGGTTGCCATAAGTAAGTTTTAAGGAGTATTGAGACAACTTATCCTAATTTTGCAGAGGATACATTAAAAAAACGTTATTCCCTTTAAAATGAAATTTCTACTTAAGTGATTTCACACCCAGAGAAAAAATATATATAGTTGTATATGTTTACCATAACCATGTCAATATTTTTAAAAGTTTTTTAACAATATTATGGTCACTGTAATAATTTATATGATTGCAGTAACCACAATATGTTTAAGTTACCATTCACATTCACATTTATGATTGCGGTAAATAAATATATGCTTATGGCAAACATGTACATGATGACTCATTATATCATAATATGTCTCATGTCTCTCATAATCATAATCCTAGAACAATGCAATATGGCGAAGTATGCATCATAAAAATAGTTGCTACAAACATATAATTCTTTACCACAATCATATATATGATTGCTACAATTATTATGACTATTCCAATCATACACAATTACAGTTATTTTTAAAAAAACTTATAAAACTGTATTCATACCCTACACCACCATAGTGCTGCCTATTGAAACTTGCTGAAATCGGTCCATTATTTCACCTAGCCCCCATACAAATGTCCTCCCAAAATTGGACATAAATGGTTAATATATATAGGTATCTACACAGTTTCGCTCCAAATATGTTCAACTTATACGGAATACTTGTCACCTAATTGTATGATGATCGATCTATAATCAGCCATAGCTCCTTTATAAGGCCCTCTTCCGAATGCCCACGAAACTAAATTATTGAAATTTTAAAAGAATAACATTTTTGTTCTTTTACTATAGTGTGTAATATCGGGAAATAAGGTAAAGAAAATAATTGAAATTAATTAGATAGACATATGCCGAAGATTCCACGTTATTCGTACAAAATAGTTTCCATACACAGAAAAAATTATATTTCAATTCAAACAAAAATTATTGAAAAGATAATTTTCGTAATTGAAACAAAAAAAATAACAAAAATGTGTTTTCAATTACGAAAATTATCTATTCAATAATTTTTGTATTTGAAATTCAACCAATTACGATGAAAACTGTCAGTATAACTATTAGTTAACACATAACCAGACTTCATGTTAATGGTGTTATTCATAATAAATTTTTAATTTTATAAAAGGTTTATAAAACAGAATTTCCATACAAAATTTGTTTTATAAACCTGTAATAAATTTAAAAATTGATTACACCGTACGACACTCAATATTAGAAACGAACCGGATGATATACGTCTGAAACAATAAATTAAATGGAGAAAAACTGCGTTTTCAGTTTTTCATTTCGTGATCCTGTTTCCTTTTAAAAGGACTTCAAATTTTAAGAGGAGTACATTTTTAAAAAAATGTTTTAAAATACCGTGTTCATCCTACTATATCAAATTTGGTGTCAAATGATCAAGAAAAGTTGTAAAATATTTCGTATTATTTTTATTTTATCCTGTAAGGATCAAAAGATGTCAAAAATGTCCTTTCAAATTTTTATCCTTGAATATACTTTTAGATTTCCAAAATTTTTTTTTTTAAAAATAGTAAGTTAAAGATCCAAACATTGAATACCACATGCCAAAATTTCATCCTTCTATCTTAAGTACTTAAGTGTTAACAAATATTTTAAATTTGAATTATTTGATTTTTTATATTTTATTTTAATATTTCATTCGAAAAAAATATAACAAAATCTGTTGTAAAAAGCAACGAAGAAGACTTTTTAATAAACAAATAAAATAGTATAGTCGGGCAAGCCCGACCTTATGATACCCTACACCGGGAATATGATTATAAATAGTTTACTTTTGATATGAAACTTATTTGTATTGATTCTTATTTGAATACACACATTTTCGGTAGTGGGCCTTATATGGGAGCTATGACTAATTATGGACCAATCGTCACAAAATTTTGTGGGATGAATTGCGAATACATGAAACATATTTGTGTTGAATTTTGTTTGGATACTGACATGTTTCAGAGATTTATGTATATTAATGTCATTTTCGAGAATGTTGCTTATATGGTAGCTATGGAATATTGTAGACCGATCATTACGAAATTTGGTCGTGAGAGTTAGGCTTACATAAAACTTAATTGTACTGAATTTGGTTTGAATATGTTTATAATTAAGATATTTATTTTAAAATAGGCCAATTGTATGGGGGCTAGGGAAAATAATGGGCTGATTCTAACCAAATTCAACAGCCTTTGTCCTTGGGGCAATATAAAGGTTCGTGCCAAATTTTGTCGAATTATCTTTAAACCTGCGGCCTGTATTTTGATTACAAGGTTTACATGGATGGACGGACAGACGGACGGACATCGCTTAGTCGACTCAGAAAGTGATCCTGAGCAGATTGCTATACTTTAAGGTGGGTATTGGGACAATATTTTTGTATGTTGCAAACAACAGCCCTAACCCATTATACCTCCCCCACTATGGTGGTGTAGTTTATAAACATGAACTTTTCTTAATAAAACTTTTTTGTATACTAATAAATTTATATTTTAATTTGACCTATATATATAAAGGATGAAATTTTCACATATAGTATAGAATATTTGGATCTTTAACTCACTATTTTTTTTTTAAAAAATATTGAAAGTCTAAAAGTATATTCAAGGATAAAAATTTTAGAGGACATTTTTGACATCTTTTGATCCTTACAGGATAAAATAAAGGCAATACAAAATATTTTACGACTCTTCTTGTTCTTTTGACATACAATTTGGCATTGTTGGAGTAGCAGGAGTATTTTTAAATATTTTTTTGAAAAATGTACTTCTTTGAAACTTTGAAGTGCTCAGTTTTTCTCCATTAAGTTTATAGTTTCAGACGTATATCATCCGATTCGTGTCTGACAAATTTTTTCTCTATTTGTTGGACGGTGTTATGAATAAGGCCTTAAGTATATCAACTTTAAGCAAATTTAAATTTTAAGTTCTTAAAAGAATTATTAACATTAAGATACAAAATTGACAATAATACGGGTTTAAATGTGTATACATATTTACATTCAGATTTAAAAGTGTTCTTTTTCAAAACGAAATACAAATAGGTCTCCATTTACGCGGTTTGTTGGGTCCAAAAAAATAGCGTGTGAATCAAATTTGAGTAAAACGAGGTTCTTATTTAGAACGAAAATTATGGAATACATAAAAGAGATCAAAACATAACATAAAAATCATAAAAATTATCGAAGTTTTCAAAAAAGGAATCCGCGTTATATAAAAATCGTGTAAAAAAATGTCGCGTATTTGAAAAAATGGTTGTTAATTTGAACTCGCGTTATATCGAATTCGCGTAAATAAAGTACCCCGTAAATGGAGGCTTACCTGTACTATTTTTCTGATTTAACTTAGTCGGACATCTCAAACCTTTTAAATGTTAATTATATGAAAAAGTTTAGTAATGTTTGGCTTTATTTAGTAATCAAAAATACCAGGAAATAAAAAGATTATATAATTTTTTATCGGGAATGGAAAAGTCCGGGAAATTAGGAACCCTTCCGGGAAATTGGGAGCCTCTTCCACCAAAGAACACAAAACAAACACAAGTTTTGAACTTTGTGTCATTCGAGTCCTACCATATTCGGTAATCACATAGGGTAGAAGGGGTACTATCCACCACTTTTTTTGATACGCTCTCTTTTAAAAACGATAAAAGATATTCTTAAATTTGTTCTTGTTTCATATCTTTTTTACGCAAAAATGGATACGAATGAACTCTACACTGTATTTAGGACATATTAGGGACAAATGTGCCCTAATATGCCTGAAAAATCATGAAATCTCGTTTAATAGTCACTTGTAATTATTAATTACAATCAAATTCTTATAAGTTGTATAAAAACTTGTGTTGAAAACTAAAAAAATATATATTATTCTATCACTTACAAACAAGAAATTTTGTTGCTATTTTTGTCAGTTTACATCAAAAGGCTATGTATGACAAATTTTATGTACTAAGTATCAAGATTATTTTTTTCTTAGTTATTGACAAATTAGCAAAGTATTTAGGCTCAACAGCCTAAATGTGTGTTAAGTTAAGACAAATATAACACTTGGCAACTTTGTACCTAACCAAGCCTCTATCTCTGCACTCAAAATGAATTGTAAGGTAAAAAAGTGAAAAATTCAATTTAAATTGCTGGTAGAAAAAACCGCAAAAATCGAGTCAAAGTGTCTGCGAACAAGAAAAAAATCTCTATTAAATGCTATTTGAATCGAATGTAAAATATCAGGTTGCCCCCTTCCACAAACAATACAAGGGAAAAAAAAGTAATTCACGAACATTCCTGAACACATACATATGCATTCCTAAACACAAATACACAGACATTTCTACTTACATACCGACATCCAGCACAATCAAAAATTTACAATGCTAAAATATTTTGGCATTTTTTCTAACAAGTTACAAAAAAATCCCCAAAAAAGACCTGAGTAAAATGCAATGAAACACTTTAAAAAAAACCAATAGAAAAAAGGTAACAATTTCGAAAATTGATAATAAAGAAAACAAAGAACCATGAAAACTAAAAAGCAAAAATTCTAATACACTTTACGAAAGATCACGTTAAATGGAGGTTTTTTTACTTTTAGGCTCAGATTTTCTTCGCTATTTTTTTCTCAACTCTGTAACTATTTTTGCTTTTAGGCGCTTGAAGTAAGTAAGTTGGAGTAATAATGCTAAAATTTGAAGTGCTTTTGTTGAGTTTTATACTTTCAGCAATTTCTTCTTTCTTTCATACATTTTGTTTTGTCTTCATTGGTAATTTTTCTATCTTTTCTTTGTATCTATGTGTATATGTGTGCAAGAGTTCACATTTTGAAATTGTCAGTCTATGGTAATGAAATTACAATTTTTATGGTTTTAACCATGAAAAATAAATGAAGCCTTAAAATACATTCAGCCACAATATTACCTGGTCAATTTAACTTTGCTGTTGAGGTTGTTTCATTCTTTTTCATTACAAACATTTTAATTTTATCCAGAATGTAGCATATGTGAGGTTTTAAAAGCTATTGTGAAGTATAAAGTTGATTGTACTACTCCACAAATTTGTTTGTATATTTATAATATTTGTTAAAATTTACTCTAAAATATGCAAATTGTAAATATATGTATATATATGTATAGGGAGAGCAGAAATCATTAAAAATATTAATAAATATGTATCTTCTAAACTGTGAACAGATTATAAAATGATGCAATTTTAAGCAAATGTACATTTAGAGTTTCCAAAAACCGAAGAATTTCAAAACCGCTGTTCGGTTTTAAAAAATTGAAAACCGATCGGTCTATAGAAATTTAAAATACAAACTTGACGGGTATAAAGAAAATTTGGTACTTTTTCTTTTAATGGTACTTTTTTAATATATTAAATTATTTAGCTTATATATTAAAATTGACTAAGATGCTTCTCAGTAAAGAAATAATCAAGAATATGGGGTTCAATGGTATTATGGTACCAAAAAAGGAGAACTACACCAAACTAAGGAGTACTTTTTCATTCATCAAAATTTTACTTTTTGATTTTTCTATAATATTGAATCTGGAATCAGGAAATTACTTTGATTTCAAACTTGATGGGGGTTCAAGTGTGGATAATTGGCACTTTTTCTTCTAATGGTACTTTTTATTATATTAAATTATTATACATACTTACATACATAATAGTAGGCTGATATACTTCTAAGTACAGAAAGTATCAAGCATAGATGGCTTAATGATATTGAGGAAACAAGTCAGTATTTTTTCGTTCTTCGAATGGTATTTTTTAAATTTCTATAATAATGAACCTGTAAGCAGAAAATTAAACACATGTGACAATAATGGACCCTGAAATTTGCGTCTTTGTGGTACTTTTTATATTCTAATAATAAGTTTCGAAAGAGCTAGAATCCATATTACAATAACACTTGAGTTGCCTGCTACACGATCTGAAGCCATTATTGTAATAAAATTTAAAAAATTTAAAGAAATCTTAAGATATTTTACATCGATTTTTAGAGAAATTGTATGGAAAAGTTTGTTTTTCATTTCTAAATTTTGAATTTTTCTACTGAAAATAGATTAAAAGTAAAAACCGAAGAATAATAAAATTCCAAAAATTTAAAAAATTTTCCTTTGACCTTCAAGATTTAAGGGTTAACGTTTTCCGATTTTAGTAAAAATTTCAGAATATATTTAAAATTACATGGACTATAATATTCTGAATAGCTTTTACTTAAAAACAGTAAGGAAATTCGGCTCATTCGCCAAAATATGGCCAAAAAATTAGTTTTTCTCGAAAATCTCAAAATTTAAATTGCAGGTACGGAAAAACTATACGAGGTATTGTCATACTTTTGTCATATTTTTATTCCCTATTATGTTCTCAATAAATCCCCATGTGATGATCGAAAAATTCTGAAATTTCTTTAACAAAATTTTCAAAAAATTTAAATTGGAGTTTTGAAACTGCCATTAAAAAAAATATTTTTTTTTTGGTTATACCTGCGAATAGATTAACTGTATCCTACGAAGACAAAAACTCATACACAAGTAAATATGTACAGTGGTGGCCACCAATTTAAGACAAATACTTGAATTTTTTTCATCAACTGAATTTTAAGTGCGATAGAGCCAAAATAAAAGGACATCTAAGGATATGAAATTTATTATTAATGTTTCTAGTTTCTGAAAAATGTTTGGAAAAATCGGTAAAACATATATGGAAAAAAATATGTGGAAATACGTTGACCCACCTCAGCGAACATCCGCTGTTAATAACATGATATGACCGAAACTAATGGAACTAAAAATATGAAATTTGGTCCGAATATTTTACAATAATAAAAATATAATGACATAAATGTGAGAAAATATGTTTATTTAAAAAAAAATTTTTTGGTCAAGTTGTAGAAAAATTGTATGTGTTCGTTGTGAATATCTATGAATTGACACAGTCGAATAAAACAAACTTGTGTGTTAAAACAGTCCTCATGCATACATATTTGTGGAAATATTTGAAAAAATAATTGACAATCACGTGGAATTTAGCAAACAATTTTTGTCTTAAATTCCTGGCCACCACTGTATATTTTTTATGTAAAAATAAGCTTTTATTTTGATATTTCTCAAAATATGTAAATTTTGTTCCTACATTTCTTGTTTTAGTGGACTGAGACACGTTAATTGACTGGCGATTTTTTAATAACTTTAACATTTTATTATCCAGTAAGGTGCCCATCAAAATAAAAATATCGCATCGCATACATTTCGTTTTGTTCTTCCAAAATTTCAAATAATATTGATTGGTACTATTGAGTAAAATAATTGTTGCTGATAATAGATAAAGATCAAGCAAATATCCCCTAATAACATTTTAAATTTTTTTCCCACATTTTTACAAAAAGTCTTCCCACATTTTTACAAAAAGTCTTCTAAAAAAAAAATATCCACTAAGCTGTAAAAAAAAGGTTTTTCACTATCGCTAAATTAATTTTAATGCAAAACTTTCTTGTATCAGTACCACTATTGCTTAGTGAGGCTGTTATTTTTCACCACTAAATAGCTATTAGTGATAGTAAAAAATGTTGCACTATCACTAACTTTTAGTGGAAACTGCAAATTTAGTGCACTACCCCCAACCTCTGCTAATTACTACGAGTTATGTGTCTTATCTTTTATGAATACAATTAAAAGTTGGGGACAGATTTTAATCATTTTTCGTTTTCTATATGTGTGAAAAAATAAGAGCGCATATGAATTTTCAATGCCGTTTTAAAAACCAAAAATTTCTAAAAAATTATTTTTTTTTGCCAAAAAAAATGTATATTTCTAAAACGACTACGAAGATTAAAAACGTGTTAAGCCTTACTTAAAGGTAATTTTATTGCGGAATTTCAGTTTATTCAAGAAGTTAAAACGTTTTTGAATTACGCGAATATATGTTGTGCAATCTTCTCCATTTTCGAAATAACGGTATATCTCGAAAATACGAGCTAACCTAAAAAACGGTTAGCACCATTGAATTCAGCGTACCCGAATTAGTGAACCCACTGGGTGCCCTTCTTGACAGAAAAAAATGTGTTAATTTCGAGCACAGTGTAATTATATATTTCGGTATCGGTATCAATACCGGTACTCAATTTTAAACGGTATTTAATCGATATCGGTATGAACAACTGTTTCGTTTGGCAACATTAATTAATACTAATGAACCTTACACCAGTATTTGAATTCAGAATACAAAATTTAATGTGGATAAATACGAAAAATTGTCTACTAAAACATTTAGCACATTTACACCACTGAATTTAAATATTCACATAATATACATAGTTGTTTCTAACTTAAATTTTTGTTCAATCAAAAATATGTTTATGCAAGCGATAAAATTTAAACTTCTTAAAGATGATTATAATTGTCTGAAATATGAATGATGCATTACAATTTGACTGCTCTAAATTTACTAAGGAAAAATAGCATACTATAATTAAGTGCTTTGTCTTTTCGACAAATGTAAACTTAAAAAGGACGAGTAGTAACAAAATCTGTTTTTATTTCTCAAAAAGGAAATAAAAAGAGTCCAACATTTTTTTGTTTTAAATTAATAAAACATACAACAATAAAACGTTGGTAGACATTTTGTCGCTCAGATCTCAACTGAACCATTATTGGCAGTATGTATATACGGTCTATCATTTTGAACATGAACGAAACAGAAATATTTCAAAGAACCAGAATCAACTGCACATACTTACATCCATATTCTCATGTCACACAAACAAATTTACTAGTAGTTGACTAGAAATTTTATGTATCATACACCAGCCAGCCAGCATCATCAAGAGCATCCGGAACTCAAAAAAAAAAAAACAAGAGCAGATGAATTTATTGCCTTGTTGGTAAGAATTTTACACTTGAAGGATTTTAAGACGATTTTGTATAAATAAAATATGAACAACTGAAAAGACACACAACTGTGCACAATTGTAGTTAAGCTTATTTTGACATCAGAGCAAAAGAGAAGGAACGTTGCGAAAACAATAAAATTATGATGAATATAAAGAAAATTATTGAAATGAGTAGGAGATGAGTAAAGAACAAAAATCTATTACAATCAGTTTTGTATTGAAATTAATCTTTTTAGAAAAGATATATATTTTTTTTCATTTTAGCTTTTTCTCTTTCTTTATTGCAAAGGAAAACAATAAGAAAATGAATTTAAAATGATGTATTTTTCGTCTTTTCTGATTTACTACAATATTAAATGTTGTAAATTCGTATTTATTTAATATACTTACTGTGCTTACCTAAATTGTCTTAGAATTACTGGAACAATGGTAAATTGATTTTGAAACCAAATAATTTGTAAATGCATACTTTGAAGTTTGTCCCTTTTCTGTTGGTCAATTTTAAATTTGGTTGCTCACTGGCCTGCACTACGTATGATAAATAAGAACATTTAATACACTCAGCATTGCCTGATGAGATACAGGTTTGTATTTTGTTAGTGCATAATAGAGGGCTGCACAATTACATTAATTTTGTCATCTTTAAGAAACCGCATTTTTCACTTCACTCTAAAATGCTGTCAAATTTCTTCGAGTTTGTTGTGGATATGAATGTATGCTACTATGCCCTGCCGCGTATACGTACACTTTAAGTTAATGCTGACAATATATTTATATACATAAATTGTATAGAAAAACTTTCGCATTTTTACAACTAAAAATATACTTTTTGCGAATTGATAATTATATAAAACCCATTATGAAAACCCCAAAAAATTGCAATAACTTAAAACATAAATTATATAAAATAAATATACACAAATTTGCACTCATTCACACGAACATTTAATAATACAAAACAAGTAAGAAACTTATTTGTATTGAATCATTTTTGAATACCAACATTTTTAAGATATTTATGCTCGATAAAGTGATTTTCGGAAGTGGGCCTTATATGGGAGCTATGACAAATTATGAACCGAATATTGAATATTATTTGAATACTAACATATTTCAGAGATTTATGTGCATTAATGAAATTTTTGAGAATGGTGCTTATATGGGAGCTATGGAACATCGTGGACCGATCATTACGAATTATTATAGAACGAGTTCATCTTATATAAGACTTATTTGTACTGAATTTGGTATGGATATGTTTATAATTAAGATAATTATGAGAGCTTAACTATTTACAGATAGGGCAGTTGTAACGGGGCTAGGAGAAATAACCAAATTCATCAGGCGTAGTCCTTTGTGTAATATCAAAGTTTCTGCCACATTTTGTCGAATTATCTTTAATCAACTCAGAAAGTGATCCTGAGCAGATTCGTATACTTTAAGCAGGGTGTTAGGAAATAGTTTTCCTCCCCACTATGGCGGTGAAAGGTATAAAAACTACACACTACCTCCTTGTGATCTGAAATCATATACCATTAACTCGTTGTATATTTACTAGGGTATTCATTCGACTAATGATCGTTCGATTAATAGAATAATTTCTTACGAATAATTATTTGAACAATTTAAAAATGGCCATTTTCGAATAACGAATAAATGTTCATATATATTTAAATTTATTAACTAACAAAAATTGTATTGCTTCTGAAATTCGACAAATAACTAAATACAAAGGGACTTTCGATCACTGTAGATGAGTGTTCCGATAGCTCCTTCTATAAATATATAAATATTACTGCAACAAGTTACAATTCTTAAAACAAATCTTTCAAAATTGTTAACTTAGGAATTTAACTAATGAAAATAAAAGGTACGGAATAAAATATTTGTTATTTAGCTGACGAAATATTAGAAGCATCGCAATTAATAATCAAAATATTAACTTAGATTAAAGTGGAGCTGAATGTGATGGAGAATGTGATTTTGAAACGGTCGTCGAAAGTGATATTGAGGATGACATTTATAATGATTACATTGAAATAGATGACGGCCATGATCTTAAAATATATGTATATAAGTGATGTTATAAACCGCGTTCATGAGTGTTGCAAAATATTTAATAAATCGATTGATAACCACAAATATTGTAAACTAACGTCTTATACATGACTTTGAACATCGTTGAACATCTTTGTCTAACATGGTAATAAACTTTTTGCGTATTTTTAAATGCGTCAATCATGCACTGCCTGACTTCAAATTAGCCACGTTCACTGACAATGATATCAAACTTTGGACAGATTCCCTTTATTGTGTAATTCCCGAAAACCACAAAGATTCGGCAACGTTGATAGAGTTTGATGTATAATACAATTTGTTACAAATAATTTAGAAATAGTGAATAATTAATTTACTAATGAATTAGTTACTCAATTTAGATTCCCGAAAAGGAATCTAAAGGGTTTGCTAATCAATTGTTTTGTATATTGTTTGGTAGTTTATCTGATCAGAATATTTCTGTTGAAAGTTTAATAATGGACTTTATTTTCAAATGTTTTTTAACATTATCAATACTTGAATTGTTAACTTTATTTGTTGTTTTTCATTCTTTACTTTATTAAAAAAAATTAAATTATTCGAATAATTCGATTAATTTCAAACGTGTGATCGAATTATTCGAACAAGTTAAAAAAAAATAATTTTTGTTGTAGATTTTTTAATAATTTATTGTTAAAGAAATTATCCTGAATTCAAGTACAATATAAACGTATTAAAAACTTTTTTATGTCATTCATTATTTCGGGTTTAAAAATTAGTAACTAATTCTTTAGTAAATGAATTATTCACTTTTTCTAAATTCTTTATAACAAATTGTATTATACCCTCAAGTGGTCTTAGGGAATTACAGAAATCTGTCCAAAGTTTGATATCATTGTCAGTTAACGTGGCTTATTTGAAGACAGACAGTACATGATTGAACGCAGTCATTATAAATGTCATCCTCAATATCACTTTCGACGACCGTTTTATTTTCATTGGTACAAGTCCTACATTGAACATTTTGAAATACTTGATATTAAAATTGTAAATTCTTTCAGTAATATTTATATATGGGGGAATTCACGTCAAGTGAACCAACTTTTAAAATCGATGTCTTCCGATCGGGATGAAATTTACACCAAGGTTAGACCTATTGGATAGTAATTCAGTAATTCAATTTTTCAACAAGATCGGTCCAGAACTCTCTGAGTAAGAGGGGGTCAAAATTTGACATTTTGGCCAAACATGTGATTTTTCTCATCCATGTAACTTATTACCTATTTTTCTTAGCAAAATGTGTTCCAAATAGTTAAGATAGCTATTTCTTCAATCTTTCGAAAAAAAATAAAAAAATTTTAATATTTTTTTTCCGAAATCAAAAACTTTTTTTCCAAAATGGCCCCTTTTTTTCTTAAAATAAAGCTTAGATATTTTCCTTGAAGACCTATTTGGTCGCTTTATATTTAGTTATTTGTCTTATTTCAGAAACACTACAATTTTTGTAAGTCATTATTAATTATTTAAATTTGGAATTATGACAAATTTTAAGCATTTAATAAATTTAAATATATGTATGTATATGTATATTTTTTTGTTTTATTCGATTATTCTACACAAAATTGTTCGAATTATTCGTTATACGAAAATGGTAATTTTTGAATTGTTCGAATAATTATTCGTAAGAAATTATTCGATTAATCGAACGATCATTACTCAAATGAATACCCTAGTTGTTTAACAATGACATATGCCTACTGTTATATCGTTTATTAAGTTTACATTTTATTGCATGAATATTTATGTGAAAAAGCGTAGAATTTATATACAACAGCTGTTCATAAATCAGTAAATTGGTTTCGTTCGGGCTTAGTGATTCTACTGCATCCTTAATGGATTTTAAAACATTCACAAATATTTCAAAATTTGGATCAAGCCCTTCATCAAACAAAGATGTTAAATTAAAGTTTTTTTAATCAATTAAATTTTCCGTTTTTCCCGGATAAAAATTAAAGTTTCCCGGGAATTCCTGACAATAATTTTACGGGAAATCTCGTACCACAAACCCTACTTGGAATCCATATGCTGCCAGAAAGATGGGAAAAGTTCATAGCTAACAATGGCCAATACTTTGAATAAAGTTATATTATACAAATGTTACAAAATAAATGCTAAACATTTTAAAAAAAAAATCCGTATAGGGAAACTCTCCTGTCAAAGACCTAAAGTTATCAGAATCCAATAGGTGAGAATCTATTAGTAAAAAGAACTATGTGGCAACGAAAAGAACAATCTATGTGAGATTATTTTGATTAATTTGTTTGTTTTTTTTCTAGTTTCCGCTCTATGGTCATATGTATTAGCATTGAGCTTTGCAAAAATTATGCCTTTATTGCACGAATTTTGTTTATATGAAATTTTTGACTCTTGCTTTATCATTAAGAAAATTCACTTTAAATTAAAAATAATCTAGTCTTCGGTGTTTTGAAATTCAAGGTAGTAAATTTTGTCGAATCTAGTGGTGTTTATCTAATTTACCAAACTCTTGTCATTATTATATTTCAGCGCAGTGTACTGTTGACGATTGCCAAATATCCGTCAATACAATTTGTTTTATTCTACATATGTACATGAATATATTTTGTTTTTCGTTTCATGTTTTCATTGCAATTTACATACATATTTACTTATGTGGTAGTATATAGAAATTTTTGCTTGTCTTGTCAAATCATGTATTGTTGCAATTTAGTTCTTCTTGTCTTAAAGGTTTTTTTTTTATTTGACTAAAAAAAACTTGGTCAAAATCGACTTAAGGATATGCGATATAAGATAAATACGTTTTAAAATTACTTTGACAGTCGGTTTTTATCAAATTGACGAATTTCTAAACGAACGATTCATCTGCAAACGAATGAGTTACGAATGTGGTGTTATAAATTATATAAAACCAAATTTTCATATTTTTTTATTACAAAATTTCAAATGTTCAAACATTTTCATTCGAAAACAATATATATTTATATAGATATATATTCTGGATTGCTATATATATAGTGAAGTTTGTATAGTCATGTCCGTCTGTCAGTATGTTGAAATCAAATTTCCGAAGCCAGCAAATAACATATATACATTTTTGATACATCAATAAATCCAATTGTAATTGCTATTTAAAATCGAGAAAATCGGCCTACAAATATCCTCGATTTTTTCATATATTTTTCTCCCAACGTTTTTTTGTTAAATGCAATTTTTTTTCATATATATTTTTTTTCACCAAACTTTGTTTTGCTTTAATATTTTTCTTAAAGTATAATTTGGTGACGGGTATGTAAGATTCGGTACAGCCGAATATAGCACTCTTACTTACCGTCTGAATTCAACACCCTTGTGAGAGAATTAAACACATCAAACTATTTAAAATTTCAACTACGATTTTCCGACTAAGTAAAGGCCGAACCAAGTTATTACACTTCTGCACAATATTTTACGAATTTTTCGAACACTTTTTTGCAGCACACTTTTCCAAAGAGCATTCAATTTGAACATTATATTTGTTTAAACTTTTGTTTACCTGATAAAGTTTTATCATGATAAACCTTAAAATGATAAAAAAATTATCAGGTATATTCTCCATTTACTAGTATTATTGCTTCGTTATGCCAAAATTGTTAGTGCTTTTGCTCAGACAACTTTGTCTTGACAACAAATGTCAATAATTGTTATGACAAAAATTTGTCAAGTATAGACAGGGGGTTCAATTTTTGGTATTGAAAATCAAACAAATTAAAATTTAACATAATTTTTTTTGTTTTAATTGTACACAGGGTTGTCAGATTTCTCGCGAAAACTCTGAGGGGCTAAGTATACAAAATGTATCCACCAGATAGAGTGATGTAACATTTCAAATCAATTCAATAAATTTAATTGGCGATGAAACGATTTAAATTGGTAAAATTTTCAAAATAAGATTTTAATACTTTTGGATTATTAGGCGAATAAATCAATAGAAATACGTAAAGATTTAAAGAATTTTTAAGCAAAAAAAATATTTAAGCCATGTCGCCAAACCCAAATTTTCTTTGCCAAGAACATTTACAAATCGCCACGTTTGTCGATAAATCGCAACATTTGACAACCTTGGCTATCAATGCAATATCAATGTTTTTTGCTGATCTACTGCAAATTACAATTTTAAAGCATACTTTTAGGCATTGCAATACAAATGTTGCCCAAACACTCTAATAACTTTACAAACCAACTAGTTAGTATAGGTAATCTTTATAAATTCGTCGACAAAGTACTATTTACATATATCAGAATCTCTACAGCAGTTGTATAGTCTTTCAATTGATTTTGACAAGTTTCATTTTTTATAGATTTCACATCATACATATAGTTTTCGTTTTAATTTTCTTACATTTTGTAGTTTATGAGATTTGTTACCTTAATATATAAAATGATTTTGACATTTATTTTTTTTTGTATAGCAATTGTATTTTGTTATAAATGCACTTTTCTACAATATAAAAAAAATTTATTTTCTGGATTGCACTTAGTCTAGAGGATGATGCATTGTGTGTATATGAATTGAAATTGAAGCTTCTTTCAATATGAAGTTTAATGAAAAATATATAAAAAAAAATAAAACTAAATATTGAAAAATGACAGTTTGACCTGAAAGTAAAGCGAGTTGAACGGTAGTAAATAACATACAAATTCAGTAAATGTAATACATATTGCTTTTATTCGCAAATATAAACAGTTTGATTGAAGGAAATGTCTGAAATCATTATTAAATATATAAATATGTATATTGCTCTGAAATTAAATATTTCCAAACACAATGCCACACCTCACCTTTATAATTAGTATAACGCAAACAAAATAGCTTACCTAATAGTTTTATTTATTAATAGTTTTTCAAACAATTTAATAATCAAACCATAATCATGTTAAATAATATATAGCAGTAAATTCAATTTCCTTTCATTATCCCCCAAAATCAATATTAACGTATAACAACTCATTGAATTTAATTCGCTTTTACAGTTGAGTTGTCAATAATTAAACTAATTAGTTGATATTAAAAGAAATAACGAGAACACAAAGCACAAACTTATTAGCCTTTTATCCTTTAAATACAAACAGTGTTTTATTTTCTTTTCGTTGATTTTTTTGTTATTTTTAATTGGCTGTTAAAACAAAAGGCAACCATGTAGTAGAAGAATTAGGAATATAAACATTTTGGAAAAATTTATTTAAAATTATAATAGGAAAGTGGTGATAATGACAGTGACAAGTGAAGCATTTATATCAATGTTAAAATATTCACACACAAATAAATTTCAACAAAGCATAATGTTAAAGAAATGAAACATTTACGTATGCCTTGCGCTTACTGGTTTGTATTGTTTTAGTGTTAATGAATGAATTGTTTTAAGACTTGGTCGACTTGCGATAAACACTACTAAATTAACTAAGATTACTAAATGGTTTTCTATTAATAACTCATAGACTAATAGAATTATTTTAAAAAATAAGTAAGAGAGCCGAATCTTATATACCCTTCACCAAATTATATTTTAAAAATTTTTTATTTTCCAAAAAATTTTTTTTTCGTATTTTTTTTTTTAATTTGTTTCCAAATATTTTTTTAATTTTTTTCCCATCCCATAAACACCCATTTTCTCTTAGATGCATGAAATATCCTCTGTGATATATGCAGTTTTCCGCAATTAATACGTATACCACCAACATTGCTGATGATCGAACTATTTGTTGCACAGTGGAGCATAATAAAAATATGTGGGTAATAAATGCGCCATTTCTAACTAGCTGAATGGGGTCATGAAATTGTACATACATATGTAGGCGTATTCGAGTTTACTCTTTGACCATGGGCCTCAAACAACGTATCTGTTAGTTAAAAGATTAATAAAAAAAAAAAAATATGAAAAAAGGATCACAACAAAAAATTATTGATTTGGAATTTGAAAATTCAGACAATTTTGAATTTATTTGCTTCTTAAGGAACATAACATGCTTTTATATTTCTTCATGCATCTTAATAGGATTAGCTCAAAAAGAGAAAACGCCTTCCGCAGGCTAATGTGCTGTTTTTCGAAAGCGAACGAGTACTTTGAGTGGACGTTTTACATGTATTTTGTTTTTGTAACAATAACAAAACACATGTTAAATTTCCACTCAAAGTACTCGTTTGCTATAGAAAAAAAGCACATAAGTCTTCTAAATCCTAAAGCTAAGACTCCAAAATGAGCAACAGTTTTTTATAATATGATGTATTCTAAATCACTCACATTATTATTTTACCAGCCTCAAATCGAATGTTGAATTTATGAGTGAAAATTAAAAAATAAAAAAATAGTTCTTTGTTTTTGGGTGTATGAGAATTACCCGATTTGCTTTTCATCAATCGTATATGTCTACCGAATTCATTGTGATTTGATAACGAACCAACCCAAACTATTACTGAATTCCACAATTGATGTCAACTACCCAAATATTTAAATTTTTCAATCAAGACTTTTGATTAGCTCTATATTGTTAATTACACTATGCACGAAATTGACACTTTTTTTTCTGTCAAGAGGGGCACCCAGCGGCTTAAACTAATTCGGGTACGCTGAATTCAGTGGTTCTAACCGTTTTTTCAGGTTAGCTCGTGATATTGGCGTATTAATCCAAAGTTGATTGGAAAATTATTGTAGATAAATCCACAGAATGGATTTAGACCGATCCGATCATATATAGACCAAATCAAAACATTGTGCATAATCATCGAACAGTCCGCAAAGTACAACTACCTTCTTAGTATTTGTAGACTTTGAAAGAGCATTCAATACCATCAATAGACAGGAAATATGGTCCACACTGGAAAATATTTGATTTCTTGACACTCTCATATCTCTTATAAAGGAGCTAAATCGAAACGCCCCATGTAAAAAACGGTTCAAAAGCTAAGAAAGCAATGTTTTTGATATGAATGCTATCAGCAGTTTCCTCTTATCGCCAAAACCATGTCGCTCAGAATAGAAAATATACCATCAATAGACAGGAAATATGGTCCACACTGGAAAATATTTGATTTCCTGACACTCTCATATCTCTTATAAAGGAGCTAAATCGAAACGCCCCATGTAAAAAACGGTTCAAAAGCAAAGAAAACTATGTTTTTGATATGAACGCTATCAGCAGTTTCCTCTTATCGCCAAAACCATGTCGCTCAGAATAAAAAATATTTTGGCCGAACCATATCACAAACGCCGACCTGCTGTCAATTAGCAACCAAACTCCCATCGCCCACAATATCCGCCATCGTAAATGGTCGTAGATTGGCCACACGCTGCTTAAAGACATCTCGAACATAGCAATAGCCAGTTTACAATGGAATCCGAAAGGGGGACGAAATGTGGGACGACTACGAACAATATGGAAACAATTTGTAGAAGCGGATCATCGACAATGAGGAATCACGTTGTCTCACTTGGTGGGTCGCCCAAGTGACAAGGAAAATCGTTTTCTAGGGATCAAAATAAGAAACTTTTCCCAAAGAACCATACCTCTAAAATGAATTTTGATGTTCCTTATTTTGACCCAAAGGTAAAATTTCAAAACATTTGGAGAATTTGATTCAACATATTTTTCCATGTGGACCCATCCCCAAGGGGTTCCAGGGGGTGTGTCACTAGCATGAGTGGGACGGCTCTCCAAAGTTAGTGGCGATCGGTCATACATTTAGACTCGATTGGCGCACTTTAAATGGGTCAAAGTGGGATTTTTCAAAATTTGACCTTTGGGTCAAAATAAGGAACATCAGAATTCATTTTAGAGGTATTGGTCCTTGGGCAAAATTTCTTATTTTGATCCCTAGAATACGATTTTCCTTGTCACTTGGGCGCTTTTTAAATCGACCCGCTCTACTGCTCATGCAATGCATTGTGTTGGAAGTAGGAAAATTGGTTACGGGAGGGAGGATAGAGGGAGTAGTGTTTGTGGACATTTGATTTAAATTTTCCCATATTCAACATACGGACAATACGGCTAAAGAACGAATTTTCCTTTTAATGTGTTGTGCGATCCACTGCCCAGTCGTTAGAAACTCCTTCTCTGAAGTAGCATTCCCCAACTGTGCTAACAAAATAAAAAAAAAATTACTTTAACTAACCAATGGAATAAAATTAGTGTTTCATTGAATTTTGTCCAGAATTTTATTCATATAAACTATATTTTTAAATTCTAACATGAAATTAAATTCATTCTACATATGAATAAAAAATATAGTTTTTCCTCCATTATTAGAATAATTTGTATTAGAATGAAAACTGTAGTACACAAGTAGCTTTTGCTACATTATTGAAAATTATTACTACATTACATTTGTTAAATTTTCTAATTCTTTATCTTTTTGATTTTTTTTTAATATTTTTGCACTCAACAAGAATGTATAACACATCAAAATAATGTTCTATTATAGGGTGCCCACAAGAAATGAATGGTGTTTTCAAAAGATTACTACAAACATTTTGGAGGTCTAAAACCTTTAATGATTAGTGGCGTAGTAGCTGTAGTAGGAACAGCTACAAAAATAGCAATGGAGACAACACACACGCACTCGCACACAAACTGACATTTAAAGACAAATTAGCATATCATAAAAATAACACAAACGGAAGGAAATATGACGTTAGACGAATGAATGAACAAATTAATGTTTTAATAAAAAGTAAAAAAGAACTGAAACAAAAACCCAAAGACAACAAACAGTGAAAAGCTTTACAAAAGAGTTGCAGTATAAAAGACAGTCTGAATAGTAGAGACAAAAATTAAAATTGTTAAGGAACAATTTTATTCGAAGGGGAGGTGGAAAATTATTCACACTCTAATTACCTTAACATCCCTAACTCGAGCACAAGTATGGTGACAACATAAATGTCACTGGTGGTAGTAGCTAAACTAAAAATATTTGTGGAGGCATTTAAAACTCACATATTTTCTTTAGGAATTGTCTTGTGAGTAAAATTACTATGTAGAGAATAAGAAAATATGTATGTATGTATGTATATAAAGCAAACAAACGAATCTATTATATAGTTATGACAAAAATGATAATTGTATATATTTTGTGTCACAGCTGTAACATCATAATTTGAATTTGAAATTAATTTACGTTTACCGGTGCCGCAAGTAAAAAAAAAAACATCGGCAGCAGCAGAATATTACATCAAAACATATCTTGCAATTTACCTACCTAAATACATTTCTTTAGAATATTCACATAGTCACAGGTATTTCATACTTTCATTTTATTCATTCATAACCATCTATCTTATTCCAAACAACCAACCAACTAACGTTTGTACAGAGGTATTAAACATACATTTTAGAAAATTGAATACTTACTTACTTTTTCGTTTAATTTTTTCTTATCCTGTTCTCTTATGATTCTTGTTATTTCAATTCAAAATATCTTTAGCATCCTCCAGACATAAAATATATATAATTTATATACAAACATCCATACATTCATACATATTATAAAATTTGTTTAAAGCACGGTGCACAGTGGTTTAGAAATTCTTTTATGTAAAGATGATGTGGAAGAACGAGATTTCAGAGAGCTCAAGCTGGTTAGATAAACTAAATTACGGCATGGTAATCGTTATTTAATTTTTTTTTTATAAAATTAACCCTCTCATGCCCAATGTTGCGTATATGCAACATTGTGTTTATGAGCGTCTAAGTACCGCTATTTTAAATATTTTTTTTGTTTCTTTCGCAAAAATATAGCCTCAAGTGTTGTTTAAGTTTACAGCTAAGTGGTTGATAGTCAGCTCTACACGTGCTCAGTTAGTAGCTATTCTCCCGAGAGCGAAGCTGACAAATTCATTTTGCAAAAAAAAAGTGTTGTTTTAAAAAAGTGTTAAAAAGCATTAAATAATTAATTCATCCAAAAACCAAGTTCAACAATTAAATAATAAAAGTTAACAGAGTAATTTAAAAAAAACCCAGCTTGAAAATATTATTTAGTTTGTCTGTAATAATTATGTAAATGTAAATGTGTTGCGTACAGCGTTGCCGCTTTGGTCCAATTGGACCAAAATTTGTAGTTTCAAGTTAACAAATTGACTTTTGGTAGTTTGGTTAGTTTGTTCCGATATTTGTCGTATTTTGGTAGGCTACGATATTTCTGAATACATAAGTATTTTTAAGAACAAAATAATTAAAATAATAACGAAAAAACTACTTATGTTGTGCCAAAATAATAAAACTACATATTTGCAAAATATGAAGATAGCATTTTCTTAAATATTTAGTTTAGTCAGGTAAATGTGTAGTTATTTAGTAGTGTTGAGTTCAAAAAATGCCAAAGGGCTCTCAAAACTTTTATTTTCTAATAATATGTGTTAAACTCTGCTTCAATATTTCAGTTTCATCTGACACTTTAAATATCCAATTATGGAAATTAGGACGCTTAATTTATGTCTATATGAAACTTATTTGTGTTGAATTTTTTCAGGATACCAACAATTTTAGGATTTTTATGCTCGTTTAAGTAATTTTCGGAAGAGGGCCGACCATATGGTCAATTATGAATTGAATTTTTAGGTTAATTTATTTGTAAAAATGTTATTTAATATCTATATAAATCAAGCATTTATAACGGATAATGTCTTATTTCTGGAGGACATTTATAAGGGGGCTATGTGAAATACATGGACAGCCAGCCAGACAGACGTACGAAAGGACATCGTTAAATCGAAAACTGAACGATTTTAACATATTTATGATTGTAGTGTTATTAAATAACTTTCTTCCTCTGGGTAATTTTATAGCAGCAATAATATAATTTTAAGATAGCTATTAATTTTGAAACGAATCCATATAGCATTTCAAAAAAATATTAAAAATTTGGTAGGTTTTGGTAGTTTTTAATTAGAAATTTGGTAGGAAAAATATTTTATGAGTGGCAACGCTGGTTGCGTATATGCAACATTGGTCTATTGTGGTAATTTTGTACCGCAGAGACATCACACATACAGACGAATTGAAGCATATGCCGCTCATAAAATTCCAATTGGATGTTGCTACCGAGCTTTTGAACTCAATTCAAAGTACAGTTGTCGCAAACAAGAGAGGTCGTCCATTATCACTCCTTTTGACAATGATTTCTGGAACTTCAGCACCTTCTACATCGACTCCGTCATAACCAGCTCCATCATCACCACCTCAATCACCAGCAGCTCTATCATCATCAGCTCCTTCTACGGGTTCTATTTTGCAGGCTCTGCATATGTTGCAGAGCCTGCAAAATCCCTACTATTTGATGGTTATAATAATTGACCGGAATGGGGAAAAAGGGCAGATGTAGGCTATGCAAAACTGGGTTTCCAAGCTGTAAATGCAGCAAATGTAATGTGCACTTGTGCTCCAATCCTCAAAATATTTTTTTTTATCCTAAAATACATAAATAGAAATAAACGGCATTTGAACAAAACTCAACTTGTATTTAAATTCATAACACCATTGCCCAATGTTGCATATACGCAACATCCTGTAGCTCTTGAACCATGACTCCTAGGACATTGAAATTGTTATCAGTTGATATTGAGGTCAACACTATCTTAAATATCTACTCCAAAAAATTTTAGCCACTCCCATTTTAATTCGGCCATGAGAGGGTTAAAGCATTTCAAGAATTTTCACTACCATACTCCGAACAACTCGATAATCCGATCGAGCCGAAAACTATATGTATTTGTCCGGATTGTCGAAGTTGCACTACTTAAAATTATATTTATTTTTTCTTAATGCTTTTCTGATTAATTTATTAAACATGCGGGATTTACAATAGATGACGTATCACTTAGTTATTGAACATTATAGTATAAACAGAAAAGTGTTTATTTTACTTCGAAAATGTCCAACAAAGCGTCATATGCGGGAAGTTTTGCTTTACTTCATTAATTTAAAAAAAGCGTCGCTGAAGCACACCGATTGCTCACCAAAGCTTATGGTGAATGTGTTCTATCGGTTTCATTGTGCGAGAGCTGATTTGTACGATTAAGATGTGGTGTTTATGACACGGAAGTCAAAGATAGCCCAGGACAGCCAAAAAGCATTACTCTTGATGATTGTTGTAAAACTCAACAAAAGCTTGCAAAATCATTGAGAGCTACTAAAGCTGTAATTTGAAAACGTTTGCCAGCAGCTGGAAAATCATCCAAAATCAAGGAGATTGAATACCATACGAATTGAATTTGAGTGACCTTGTAAAATGATTTTGCATGTCCGAATTGATGACTGAACGCTATAAAAGAAAATAATTTTTGTACCGAATCATTACTAGCGATAAACCGAAGTATAAGAGATTGTATGTGAATCACGGCCAACCAGCTGAATCGACACCAAAACTAAACATCCATGTCGCTAAGGTAATAATTATCTGTATTTGGTGGTAGCAAAACGGTTCTATCTATTATGAGCTGACCAGACTATCACAGGGAACTTGTACCGAATGCAACTGATTCGTTTGAAGCAAGCATTGGCCGAAAAGCGACCAGTATACATTAGAGTGACAATCAGTTGTATGGAAAAAAATTGTTGTTAACATTTTTAAGAGTGCAGGGTACAATATTATGACACTAGGCCTCAAAGTTAAGTGCTGAAAATTTGAGCCAAATCGGACAACGATTTCTGGACGCGCATCGAGGTCAAAGATCAGATATATGCAAAATTTTACTATTTATATGGAATAAAAAGGTGAAACTCGTTAACTGTTTCATTCAATTTCACCTATTTATTTCATACAAATATTCAAATTTTGCATATATCTGAACTTTGACCTCGATGCGCGTCCAGAAATCGTTGGCCGATTTGGCTCAAATTTTCAGCACTTAACTTGTAGGACTAGTGTCACAATATTTCACCCGGCACTCTTTAAAATCTAAAAAAAAAAAATCGGCTATCACTCTAGTATACATATGTGGCCGTAATAATTCATCATGACAACGCTCGGCCACATGTCGCAATACCTGTTAAAAAGTATTAAGAATGCAGTGGTTTGCCTCTCCCGCTTTATAGTCCAGACCTCGCCCCATCCGACAACTATTTGGGATTCGCTCTACCTTAGAATAGAGTATCCAATATTACCACAAATATTTTTATGATGTAAAAATTAGCAAAAATCTGAAATAAAACTGTAACTAAAGATATCAAATTAATGGAAAACCCCATAAGTTTAAAGCATTTTTAAATGTCTCAACATATGTATATTATTTGAAAGAATAGTAACGTTTTTGTTGTGGTCTACCTTAATCTATCAATAATTTAATTTTGAATTGAATTTCAACGATTCCCTAATATTTTTGAATTTCTTCATATACTCATAAATGAAAACGTAATTTCCAATTTAATATTGTGCAAACCAACCCACTGTCTTACGTAATAAATTTTTGTGTCGCAACTATACATACGAATACAATACGGTTGCCTGGTAATATTTAGAAAGATTTTAATTTCATTCTGTAGCTGAATGTACGAATAGATAACTGGCTCAAATTCTTTGTTACTTGCTTAATGTAATAATCATAAGACGAATACAAAATGTAAGAAACAAATAATACAAAGACATTTTTTGATTATGATTACTTGGGTAATAACATAAAAAGGGTATATGATTTTTTTTATTTTTTTGTAGGTAGGCGTTATTTAAGACAATTGTACAACAATAATGTCTTTGCCTCAACAGCATAGAGAATATTTGAATATGTATGATTCAAACCAAAAAAAAACTAAAAACGTGTAGAATGGTTTAAATAAAATGTTTTGCAAATTTAAGATTGACATTTTTAATAATTAAATTAGTTAGGTATATACAACAAAGGTAAATGTAGTATTTGAGCTGTCAGTTTGAATTAAATTTCATAGAAAACTTATTCCAAACTTGCCTTCGTCACTCTAACTTGTATTTGCAATTGTCTTTAGGGCATATCTAACATAGTTAAAAGGCACAAATTCTATATTTTTTTTGAAAATTTTCAATATCACACAGCAAACTTTACGACCAAAAACTATCTATGAACTTGTGTAAATAATAAGTCCAGTCTCCTCTGAACATGCGTCTCTAGACGGCAATATCAGAGGAAATTCATTCAAAATTTTCATTTAGATGGCTTGTATTTCTTTTAGGTTTTGAAAATAATATTATTAACAGTTATCAGTTATACAGTTATAGCATTTCATCTCTTAAAGTTAAGATAATTTAAAAGTTTTAAAAAATAAAACAAGTAAGAAAGTATGGTGGCTCAAGCCCCACCATATAATACCCTACACTAAGTAAAAGAGCAAAAACATTTTTCTTTTAAAATTTCAATAATTTATATTTTTGAGTGATTTTGGAAGTGGGCCTTATATGGGGGCTATGATCAATTATGGACCGATCACCATGAAATTAGGTCGTGTGATTTATGTCTATATGAAAGTTTATTATGTTGAATTTTGTGAGTATACCAACATTTTTAAGCGATTTATGCACGTTAAAGTGATTTTCGGAAGCGTGTCTATATGGGAGCTGTGACTAATTATGGACCGATCGTAACAAAATTTGGTGACATGAATTTTGTATATGGGGCATTTCATGTCAAGTGAACCAACTTTTGAAATCGATGTCTTCCGATCGGGATGAAATTTGCACCAAGGTTAGCTCTATTGGATAGTAACTCAGACACAATTTTTCAACAACATCGGTCGAGAACTCTCTGAGTTATAGGGGGTAAAATTTTGACAATTTGGTCAAACAGGGGTTTTTTCTTATCCATGTAACTTATTACCTATTGTTCTTAGCAAAATGTGTCCCAAATAGTATAGATAGCTATTTCTTCGATCTTTCGAAAAAAAATATTTAAAAAAAAAAATAAAAAATTTTTAATATTTTTTTTCCGAAATCAAAAACTTTTTTGACTTTTTTTTAAAATACGTCCTTTTTTTTTTTTTTTTTTTTTTTCTTAAAATAAAGTTTAGATATTTTCCTTGAACACCTACTTGGTCGCTTAGTGGGATGCGAGTGGGATATCTATCAAAATAAATATTTTGTAACTCAAAACATAAAATTTTTGACTTTTTTTGCAAAATCAAAAACTTTGTTGACTTTTTTTTTTTCAAAATGGACCCTTTTTTAATCTTTTTTTTTAGGTCAAACAAAAGCTTAGATATTATCCTTGAAGACCCTTTTGGTCGCTTAGTGGGATGCGAGTGGGATATCTATCAAAATAAATATTTTTTAACTCAATACTTACAATTTTTGACTTTTTTTTTTGCAAATACGATTTTTTTTCCAAATGGGCCCTTTTTTTAAAATTTTTGTAGTCAAAAGAAAGCTTAGGTCCATTCCTTTAAGATATTTTTAGTCCCTTAGTGGGATGCGAGTGGGATATCTATCAAAATAAGTATTTTGTAACAATTTTTTAATTTTTTTTTGCAAAATCAAAATTTTTTTCCAATATGGGACTTTTTTTTAAAAATTTTTTTTTGCTCAAAAGAAAGCTTAGGTCTTTTCCTTTAAGACCTATTTTGTCACTTAGGAAGATGTGAGTAGGATATCTATTAAAATAAAAATGTTGTAACTCAAGACATTCAATTATTGACTTTTTTTTTGCAAATTCGAATTTTTTTTCAAAATGGGACCTTTTTTAAAAATTTTTTTTTAGTCAAAAGAAAGCTTAGGTCCATTCCTTTATATATTTTAGGTCCCTTAGTGGGATACGAGTGGGATATCTATCAAAATAAATATTTTGTAACTCAAGATATACAATTTTTGATTTTTTGGCAAAATCAAATGTATGCTAATATCACAAATCTTCAAAAAATTGCCATAAATTCATATTTTTAACGAGTGACATTCTCAGAAATGTTCGTATTCATTGTATTCACACAATTTCTTTGTAGATAGCACCTACAAAAGGAATGGGCATTAAAAAATTTATTTCAAATTTTTTTTAATAAAAGACATTATATGAGAACATCTTAAAATATATATACGTCTAAGTAATCTTCTGCGCAAAGTACATTGTGAAGATATATTAATAAAATTTGGACCACATTTATTGAAATTGGTTGAAATCTATCTATTATTTCTCCTAGCCCTCATACAAATGTCCTCCCGACATAGGTATCCACACAAATTTGTTTTATATAAACGGAAATCACACCTAATAAAAAAGTTGAGCGCGCATCGGTCAATAATTGTCTATAGCTCCCATATATAAGGTTCACTTTAAAGAGCATAAATGTCTTAAAAATCTTGGTATCCAAATGAAATTCATCACAAATAAATTTCATTATACCCAAATCACACCACTCAATTCAATAAAAAACCTACTTCCGAAAATCATTTTAACAGCCACAAATATTAATTTATAAAATTTAACACAAATAAGTTGTAATGTTGTTCAAACCTTTCAAAGATTCCTACACAGAAAAAACTATTTCTTAAACCGTTTCAATTCAAATATTTGTCACATATTGAACTGGTTTCAATTATTTCATAATTAAATCAAGTATTCATTTGCTCAAAAACAAAATTTCTTGATATTTTCTATTGAATTTTGAGTTTTGAATTTGATTATTTTGACAATTGAATATACAATTTTCGTTATTGGTTGAATTTCAAATACAAAAATTATTGAATAGATAATTTTCGTAATTGAAAACACATTTTTGTTATTTTTTGAGTTTCAATTACGAAAATTATCAATTCAATAATTTTTGTATTTGAAATTCAACCAATAACGAAAATTGTATATTCAATTGTCAAAATAATCAAATTCAAAACTCAAAATTCAATAGAAAATATCAAGAAATTTTGTTTTTGAGCAAATGAATACTTGATTTAATTATGAAATGTTTGAATTGAAATATAATTTTGTCTGTGTACGTGAAGTTTTGAGTGGCTTCGACTTTCCAAGTCGGAAGCTGAATATTATCAACACCTGGAATCAGTATTTCAACGATTTAACGAACATGGTATAGTGCTTAGCATATCAAAATGTTGGTTTGGACAATCAAAAATTCAATTCCTTGGCCATATGGTTAACTGAGACGGCAGATATTCGGTGCCTGATAAACTAAAAGCGATTATGAATTAACCGATACCCACAAATGTAAAAGGAGTTCGTCGTTTTGTTGCTATGATAAACATTTATCGTAGATTTATTCATAATGCTGCTGAAACTCAAATACCACTTCTTGAATATCAAAAGGGCAACAAGAAAAATTACAAAACTGCAATAGTTTGGACTCCTGAAGACGAAAACTATTTTAGAAAATGTAAGGCAGTATTAGCCAATGCTACACGCTTTTCCTATTCAGTGGATAACAAACCTATTTGTGTTGGCTCTTTTCCTCTTACTTTTTTTCAAGAAAACTTACAGAAACCCAAAGAAAATTCAGCATCTATTATAGAGAGCTTTCGTTTATCTACACTGTAGTCAAATATTTTCGACATATGCTGGAAGGACGTCATTTCATCATATTCACGGATCACAAACCCCTAACGTTTGCATTTAAATGACCGACATCCTTCATATTAATGGTCATGCAAATACACTTTCACGGATTTCTACCATCGATGTGCCAACGTCTAGTGATTACGAAAATTTAACCCCTTGTGGACCAAGGCTTTTTTATGAAATATTGAATATATTGGAAGTTATTTACAAAATTTTTACTTTGTGGAGGGCCTTCAAGGAACCGAAAAGTACCTACAAGGATCCGGAAGGGACCTTATACCGTTAGGTCAGCAAAAAGATAAAAAACGCATAGATTTTTATTTAGATTTTATTAATATATTGATTAGTTTTGTAAATGTTTTTTTTTTTTTTTGAAGGTCACATAGAAAATTCCAAACAAACATTTTTCTTTGAGCGTAAATTGCAGCTTTTTGTGAAATGAAAATAAAAAATAAAACACTTTTGCAAAATGTCATGCATACAGCAACTAACTAGAGCTAAGAAGAAGCAGGTAAACAGCAACAAAACTTGTCTTAAACTTAAGCACAAAGCTACTGGTCTTTAGCACAGCATAAGAAAAGCTTTAACACGCGTTTAATGAATGGATGTGGATGGATCGATCGATTGTACAAAAAGAGGCGGGTGCAAATAAACAACAAAACCAAAAAAACACGAGGCACAACTAAAGCTTAGACAAATACTTAATCAAGGAAACCGGTTTAAAAAACAATAAAAATATATATACATATGTACATATGTAGTCTATTTATGTATTGTATATAATATTCGTAAAGTAACAGCAACAAGAAATCTTTTTTAGCAAAACAAACGAGATCCATGCGGAGTAACAAGAGAAGCTTGAAGAAAGAAAAGAAAAAGCTTTTTTTTCATACAAAACAAAATCAAATTTTCAAGCGGTAACAAACATTAACTGCAAAATCTCAATCAACACAATTGAGCGAAATTACTAAGCGAACGGTTAGATAAAGCGGAGAATTGAAAAATTAATTGATTTTTTTGTTTGTTTATTACTTTAAAAATTTAGCATTTAATTTAATTGCAAATTAAATTAAAAAAAAAAAAACTAAAAAAAGAGAGAAGGAAACGAACAAAAGAAAAAAATTAAAAACTAAATTTTTAATAAATAAAATGTAAATAAGAAAATAATTAAAAAGTAAAAATAATTTTAAATTTAATTTATTTAAATTAAGTAATGGAATTTTTTCCAAGTTTAATAAGAATATTATTTATGGCATTAAAACAACGAAACTTTTTAAAACAGAGATCATTATCACAATTTTAATACCAAAGTTTATGGCGCATGCGCTGTGTGTTTGTGTTTTATTTTTATCAACAAAACATCATCGTCGTCTTCATTCACAAGTTTTGCGTTCAATATTTTGAGTGTTTTTGAGAGGAGAGGAGAGCAGAGCAGAGCGATTTTATTGTTTGTTTGTGTGTCTTTTCTTTTGGCGATTATGAAATAACAACAAAAGCAATAAAAAGATCAAAATTATGTAAAAAAAAAAACAATAAAAACAACAAAATCGAATATAAACGGAAAACAACAACAATTTGTTTAAACTAAAAATCCAAATATGAAATTACACTAACCACTACAACCATACAACAAGAAATGTGTTAAAAATAACAAAAACCATGCAAAAATTTAAATAGTTAATAATCATTAATATAAATAAAGTCCATTAAATAAACATAATCACAACAACAACGACAACAACAAGTCAATAGAAAACGAATTTTCTTTTCTAATACAAACTAATAATACTTGCAAAACAGAGAACATGCAGAAAGAGAATGTGTTCGTTCGTTAAAACAACAACAAAAAAATTTAAATAAATATTTAAAGAAAAGTGAAGCTGCCTTGAACACACAAACAAACAAACTAACCAACAGCACCCCACATGAAAACTAATAAACAAATAGACGACAGCCAAATTGTTAAGACAGACAGACAGACACAGATTCTGTAAACACATTAACAAGTACAAGTTAAGAGTTTAGAGGAAGAGTCAGCTTTAAAATAAAAAAACAACACAGCGCATGCGTCTAGTCATGCTAATGATGATGATCATGTCGATGCTTTTATCGTAATCACCGTAAACATAGTGCATTACACAGTGGGCTCTAAAATTACAAGGAAAAAATAATGGTAATTCGTGTTTTTATAGTAAAGTAACTATTTTAGTTGTGATTATTTTGAAATTATAGCTAATTAATAACAATAATAAAAGTACAAAATATAATGTATCGGATATATTTTTTGTTTTTGAAATGGGAGTAAATTTATAAAATTCTAGAGTTTTTATTAATATTTCTGTAAACTATAATGCAATAGGTATACTTACAAGTCTATCGTAAGTCTCAATCGAAATGTATGCAATTAATTTTATTAATTAATTAAAAAGTTATCATACAAATTTATTTAAATAACGTTGCTATTTAGTTTGAAATAAATAGTAAACTTTTTGAAATATTTAGGGTATTCAAACGGTCTGCTATTAGGTCATATTGTCGTTATGTCCTAATATATTATTTTAGTTTTAACAAATTTTTGTAGTGTTTCAATTTGTTTAAACTAAAATAATATAATAGGACATTATGACAATGTGACTTAATAGGAGACCGTTTGAATCCCCCAATAGTTTTGGAATTTTTAATATAAATGGAAGTTTTTTTATAAACGAAACTTAATTAAAAGTTGGTGCTTTTAACGTAAATAAATGTTAGTCCATCATCCATCTAAACGTACAGTAACCCAATAAAGTCTACATACAGGAAAAATGATTGTATTACTTTAATTTAAAGCAGCTTTTTACTTTTCTTTAATGATACATATAATAATAAACGTCTTATGTCGATTTTAGCAAAAAAAAAAATAACGCGAAAAAGTTCACCGTTGTTAGAGTTATTGATTCTGATTAAAATAACGAACAAGTTATTGTCGGTCACGCCTACTTTTGGGTGGGCGGGGCTTTTAAGTTTCATAATATTTTGAAAATTAAAGCCTAAAAAACCAAAAAAAAAATCGTTATTTGACTCAATCAATAATTCTAATAACGGTGAAATTTGATCGTGATGTTGTTTTATTTCTTTTAGTATGAATATATTTTTTTAACAGATATAAGTATTTCATTATTTTTAACATAAAAATAGAGCTTTCAATGAAAAAAAAATTATTTGAATTCCTGTATGTAGACTTTGTTAGAAGATTGTAAACTAAACACACATAGGGAAAACCTTATTGAAACTGGTTTAAACCTGTCCAATATTTCACTGAGCTTTAGAGCTCATAAATATCTGAAATACGTTGGTAATCACTCACCACGAATATTTTTTATATACAACTAAATCCTACATTATGGGAATAGATACATAATTGGTAGTAGCTTCTTTAAAACTCACTACCGAAAATATCTTATACTCGCTTAAATCTCACAAGTGAAATTATTTCTAACATAATTGGCCACAACTAGTGTATGCCGTTCTGAAAGACATTTCTGATACCAACATAGGCTTAGATAAGACCTAATCCTATGTTGGTATCAGAAATGTAATAATCGGTCGATACTTGACCATAGGTCCCATATAAGGATCACTTATGAAAATCACGCTAACGTCTTAAAATCTCTGATAACTTATGGTATTAATATAAAATACAATACAAAAATAAATTTTGTCGGTTCTTAGTAGGTATTGTTTAGGTTCCATGGACAGCCACTCATCAAGCAGCTCACTTGAGTCCATCAAAAACTGATGCCATTAAACTGCCGAACAATTAACGGTCATAAATATCTTAGCAAAAATAAATATCTTAGCCGAGTAGGGTAGAATGGGGACCATAGCCACTTTTTTCTTGAGGCGATCTCAAATTAAAACCACAATATATATTCTTAAATTCTTACTTGTTTCGGATACTTAGATGTGTTGGCTTTAGTCTTATTCATTTCAATATTGCCTATCTCATCTTAATATACTTATTTTTTTAACATTTCTAGACTGATCAAAAACGGCGAAACCACCCAAAGGGATGGGGCAGATTTGTCATTTGCAAAATAAAACAATAAAATCCAAAAATTTTAACGTATTTTACTGTTATATACCTTTATTCACAAAACAATATATAATAAACTAGATATTTATTGTTTATTTCACATAACTTATCAAAAAAAATTTTAAACAAATTGTGACTGATTTTTTCTATATTTCATCAACATTTTGCTCTACAACAGAGGGATTACTTGTATCTGGCGAATGTGCCCCAGGGGGAGTGTTGAGGTTTAGTATAAATTTATTTTGTACTTCAAATTAAATTATCGAAAAAACTATTGTCACTTATTGTTCACTATTATTGACATTGTATCACCAACCAATATCTTTTTTGTATCACAAAAACTAAAGGAGTTTGCACAAAAAATTCACACTATGAAATATTTTCACAGCTTTTTGAAAAACAATTAATCGCGTCTACCTCACATCATATATAAAATTAAACTTTCCAACTTTCACGGATGATAAATAATCGATAAGCGAAAATATTACTTGATAATATAACAAAATCTGTTACTCGGTTTTTAAGATATTCGGTGTTGGCAGATGTGCCCCTATGGCGAATGATCCCCCTTATACCCTACTGTGTTAAAATGCTGTAAGTAGTGAACATTGGAAAAGATATCATTGGAGGCAAATTCTTACCACAACCGCTCATTACTTTAATATCATAAAAACAAATAACTCGTTATCAGTAAAAACAGAATGTGCTCACGCAAATGACTAGAAAGTAAACAGTTATATAACAGCTAATAAATAAGTCATTAGACAACTACTTCTAAATAGTGCAGGTGTCAGGCGCGGATCCAGGTCAATCATTTGGGGGGGTTAATTTTGTTTACATTACTCCTTTTTTTATATGAAAACCTTTTGCTTCTGGATCCGAGCCTGGCAGGTAGTATATATTAGTCATTAAAATTTAAGTTATTGAGTAATTGCAAGTCATTACCAAGTTTTTGCTGGGAACTTACTGTTGTTTTGGACAATTTTCGATTTATCGATCTAATTAATATAAAGTCTTGAATATAAGTCTAGGTTGTCATTATGAGTTCATCTGTTCGCTGTTGTATATGTTCATATTTTCCATTTCACTTCCTTAAAATGGGTTAATATTATTCATGGATTTAAACCTTTTTTATTGGATAAGATGCTGAAGAAAATGGAATTAGCCTAAAATATCATAGAGGTATCCTTCTTTTAAAACGTAAGACGATTTTCATTGGGATCCATGAGGTATATATTTCAAGTCTTTATATATTAAAAAATATTATGAATATATGTACAGTGAGCCTCAAAAGTGAGTAAACACCAAAAATTATTTGATTTTTTTTAAGATAATAAAAATCCTAAAATCTATCCATCGATTCAAATTTAAAAGTAAAGGTTTATTGGAGATTAAGTTGAATAATAGATTCGGTTCTGAAAAAAATTGATTTAAGTCGGAATATAATGATTTTTATGATCTTAAAAAAATCAAAAAATTCTGAGACTGTGTGTATGTTTAGGAACACAACTTTAACAAAGAACATTTCTTAAATTTTAGTTGTGAATCATTCCTGTTGAAATCCAAAATTATAAACTCACTGTACAGCTAAATTACCGTTACAGAAATAACTGGAATTACCGTTACCCCTAAAATACAATTGCCTTTATCATCGTAAAATCTGTTAAATATTCTATAAATAATTGAATATTATAAAAATAATAAATTTTATTAGTTGAGTTCATTGAAATCTACAGAATTAAAAATGAGGGGGTTAGAGCACAAGGGGTTCAAGTGCCTTTTTTTCTCAAATTGAGTTAACATATGGAGTTAGTAGGTGAAGTTCAGAGAAGTTCATAGCACAAGAGTTGAATGTGGGATTCTCATCCGTTAGCGAGATATGGCGACCAATTCTAGCACTTGTCATTAAAATACCTGTTTCGGTTGGAGCACATGAGGTACATGAGCACTTAAACCCCTTGTGCTCTAAGCAAATATTAAAATTCATTTTTCACATGGACTGATTTTGTGAATTCAGATTAGTGTTCAGCTAAAATCTAGCAATTGATTCCATCACTTGTTTTCAAAACACCTGTTTCAAATACATTTGTGGATTATTTTCCAAAAAATAAAAAGTAACATAAAATAATGGAATCGAGTATATTAATAATTGTTGATTTTTTATTATTTATGGTACGTAAAATCATTAAAAATAAGTGAATCTGAAAATAATATTTACGAATTTTCTGAATCTGATCATCTTATACAAAGATGATCTTATGAATGTGCAAGAAAACTTCACCAAACTAAATCTGAAAGCTCGAAATGTTGACCGAGTCGTGTAGTTACTACCACAACTTCCTCCAAAAAACAGCGTCAAAACAATAATATTCCAGAAATTCAAGAACCTACGGATCTTCTTTGCTTTATACCACCAATTTACCATGAATGGTTTAAAGCACTTCCTCACGATGGAATGGAATAAATTCTGGAAAGAATAGAAAGTCAAGGTGAGGATGATCCCGATGATGTCATGGAATCTGATTATGACGACTAAAAAATGTAACAAAGAACCATAAAAGTGTTTCTTAATTAAATGTTAATAAAAAAAATTGAGTCTATGTGGTTTTCTTATTAGGTAATTCAGAACTTTGAAAAAAATTAAAGCACAAGGGGTATAAGTGCGACTTTCCTCACTTCAAAGGTAATTTTTGGGTATTTGTATATATAAAATATGGTATTTTTTTATCATGTTAGATTAAAATATATCTCAGGATCTCTATTAATTAAAAGGCAATATTCCAGATAGCATCTACAATTTTTTATTGTAAATTAACTTTAACCTCATTATTCTCATTATTAAACATTAGTCACTTGAATCCCTTGTGCTCTAAGCCCCTCAAATATAATAGAATACCAATTTTGTCAACTTATTTTTAATTTTTGCATGTTTAATAAATAACTTAATTCAGGATGAAATTACCGTTATCATTAAAATACCATTAACGAAATAACAGCAAATAATATTACCGAAATAAGCCATAATACCGTTATGGTTTTTACGTTATGAATCGGTAGCCAACATTGGAAAATTCTATCACATACGAATCTATCACACAGCTTTAAAGTCGCCTTAGAAACCAACCAGACTTTTAGCTACCGTTTTTATCAAATATTTAACTGTTTGCAAAATTATATTTTACCTAGGACCTGCAGACATTTAGGATATCGACTGTTAATTTTTTATAACTTGTATGTGGATATTAGAGTGCCTTTAAGCCGCTGAAGCATATTTAGGTATAAACTAATGCCATATGATATAAATATTCTAATCTTCTAGTTTTGTAATCTAAATCGTCAGGCCACAAGATTAAAAGTTATTGTCGCTAAGTTTAAATATACTATTTTCTACGGAATCAACTACGAAAGAGTTGTTCTAACTAAAGGTAGAGTTACACATGGCAAAAATTTACTCACACGAAAAAGTCTTAATTGGTTACCGCGTTTGATCATTAACAATCATCAACACAAACACCGTTAAAAAATTAGTTTCAGATATTTAAAATAAAATGCTGGTTTTTCGGCTAATACTCTAAGCGATGATATATTCCCTTTTCTTGTTTAAATATTTTTGCTAATTTCTCTTCTATAGTGGTTTTTTAAATTTGTAATAAATAATGTTGTATATAATTTTTTACAAAATCCCTATCCTTTTGACCAAATTCTGTCAATATGGAAGCACAGTTTTAGAATTCTGATATGATACTTATACCTATAGATACATAATAAACATAATATTTTTTGTGAATAATTGACTTCGAATTTGAAAAGTTCTATTTTAAATTACCTTAATATTTAATTTCTCAATAAAACCGAAATTTTACGAATTTCTTAAAATCACAAATTTTGAATTATCATCCTCTTGTCACAAACGAGAGATACACATACTTATATTTCTATAGTTTTCATATAACATTCCAAATAATAAAGCAAATAGGCCATTGAGACACAAAAGATGTTTTTGTTTATCTTCGACAAAAAGTAAATGTTATCAATTATGCGTTGAACTTTGGTAATAAAATTAAAAAATAAATATTTATAAAAAATTAGTTTTGAAAAAAAAATATGAATTATCATTATGAATACAATTTAGAACCCACGGTGCAATGTTGACAACATTACTTATATTTTTTTAGATGCATATTGCGATCGTAATGTTAAAGTGAAAAGTAAAACAAAATACAAAAAAAAAAAAAGATAATGAATAGACATTCTAATAAACCACTAAACGAAACTGAACTAAAATCCACAATATCAACACCACCTCCTCACCTGTCCACGAATTGAATTTCTATAAAAAAAGAATTCCCACTGTCTGATCTCAAATAAAATCACCACCAGCCAACAGCCAACCATCCTAATCTATAAATTTCACAGACACAAAAACAAAACAACGAGAAGACTTCTTCCAACTAAATGCTTGCGTTTCAAGATTCGTTTCCAAACAACAAATAAATTTTCCAAAACAAAAATTTGCAAAAAAAAAAAAAAAAAAGAATTGAAACTACAACACGTCTGTAAGTCTAGGAAAAATCTAGTTTCAATTTTCTTTTTCTATTAAAACCCGACGTCTGCCATTCAGTCAGTCAGACGGTTTTATTTGATTTTTTTTGCGTCTCTCTTCCATCGCTGCTGCAACGATAATGATGATGACGATGATCATGAATTAAAAAGAAAACGAATTACAAAAACAACATTAGCATTAGAAGTAGCAGTAGACAACAACATCATCAACAAAAGTAGTGCAATACAAATACCAGCAACATAAAAATAAAGCGCAACAAGAAAAAACATCATTGGTATTGAGGTTCAAATTGTTTTTGTGCAGATTTTTCAAATTCCCTTTTTTGTTGTTTACAAAATAAATAATCCATGGAAAACTACAACAAAGAAAAAATGTTCTCTTTTTCCACAACGACAACAACATTAGCAACAACATCAGTGGCTGCAACAACATCAACACCAGCAGCACCGCCACCAACAAAAACAGTAGCAAATTCTTTAAAGGTAAGTACAAATCAGAGATTAAAAATAAACACTTCCAAATAGTACCTAGTATATTAAAAATTAGTACTTTTTACAACATAATTGTACCAATAGTTTGTGAATGTTTATTTATTATTTTATTTATCTTATGTATAACAACTAGCCATGTTATGTGATCTTTAGAGATAATATTTTCATTTAAAGTCAAAAATTGTATGTTTTGAGTAACAAACCATTTATTTTGATAGATATCAACTCGCATCCCACTAAATATGTATTCAAGGAAAATAACTAAGCTTTCTTTTGAGAAAAAATGGCCCATTTAAAAAAATGTCAAAAAAGTTTTTGATTTCGGAAAAAAATTTTCATAATTTTTTTAATTTTTTTTCTCGAAATATTGAAGAAATAGAATAATAGGTAATAAGTTACATGGAAGAGAAAAAACACTTACTTGCCCAAAATGTCAAATTTTGACCCCCTCTAACTCAAGGAGCTTTCGACCGTTCTTGTTTCTATTGAATTACTATTCAATAGAACTAACCTTGGTGCAAATTTCATCCCGGAATACATCGATTTGAAAAGTTGGTTCACCTGACATTAAATCCCCCATATATCTAAAACGCCTCAGAAAGTTACATTTGCATTATGAAACATTCTTTGGCTGCTTAAATTAAAAAGTAATAATAACCTATCATATGGTTTCTGAATGCACAAATTTAAACAGCACTATGGGAAAATTAACCAAATTTTTTTGGCTAAAATAAAAGTTTTTTGCAAACTGCATGTTTTTTGTTCTAATAAAACGAGAACACAACAAATTAACAAATCTGTTAACATTTTTCAGCTTGACATTACTAATTTAAAAACAGGACGGTTGCAATTAACATTTGGCCAAAAATCCAAATAAACCAAAAGAACATATTCTGTTATTTTGTAAAATAAATATATGTATGTAAAATGTCAAAGAAATCCATTTCTAATTTACATTGCTCCATTCGGTATATACATAAAGTATGTGAAAAAAATTAAATAAATCATAAGACCGATGGTGAATTTTTGGTTGATATAAGGTGGATTGAATTATGTAGGAATAACGAAAAGTTCCATTGTTATTATGTATTACAAGTGTTTATCAAATCATAGGCTATTTTGACTCGAGACCGTTTCCGGTTCTAAAATATGACGTCTTACAAATTTTAAAAAATTTCATAAAAGTGTACATTAGGGCTTTTTTACATTTTTTGCAAATATCTAAATGACCCTAGCATAGTCGAATAGACCATTGAAAGTTATTTAAAAAATGGTATTACTTTTTCACGGTTGTCAAAAAATTTCACCCACAAAACGCGGAAAAGTTTGGAGATAATTTTTTTTTATCCAAAAAACGCAAATAGTGTTTTTTATAAATATATCAACCTGGCTGTAATCTATATTTAAAATTTGCAGTACCGGGAAAGAATCCGCTGTTTTACTATAAAAAAAATTAATAAAAATTTACGAAAATTTTGAATTTAAAAAAATCGTTTTTGTGGATGACGTTTTGATTCCAAAATGATCCGAAACAAATTTTATGGTAAATAACACAATATTTGCTATCGCGTGATGCTAGGGCCAAAATTTGATTATAGCCCTAGTACTTACATATATCCAAATAACTTCTAAACCATACAATGTAAAACATTAAATTTGATTTAATTTTAAAGAGTTTTTTCAAAAGTTCAAATATTTAGCTTTTATTTTGAAACATTTGTACAATAAAAATTTATTCAAGGTAACAATACCAATACAGGTATTTAATTTTTTGACCATTATTTAATTTTTTGACCTCCAAACGAATAAGTTGTATTCGGCAGATGTGATGGTATGGCGTGATTTTTGCAGCTCATAATAGATAGGACCCTTTTGGTCTCAACAAATACAGAGCATTACATTAGCGCCATGGATATTTGGCTTTGGTGTCGATTTTTCATCACAAGTAATGATTCGGTGCAAAAATTATTTTCCTTCATAGCGTTCAAGCAGCATTTCGGACATGCAAAATCGTCTTTCTAGGTCTATCGGCTTCAACTCGTATGGTACTCAATTTTCCTGATTTTGGATGAATACTGATATTCGCAAATTTTTTTAAAAATGCTGCTTGAGTAGCTCTAAATGATTTTCAAAGCTCTTGTTGAGTTTTGCAACAATATTCATGAAGTAGTGCCTCCAATTCTTAGTTTTCTTGTATGGCCTGGGCGATCTTTGTAAAAAAACATGATTTGTACTACATTTTTGTGCATTATTCTTAAACTAAAAAAGTGACCGTCTAAAACATTTTTACAAATATATAACATATAGTGTGAAGTCAACAACATAAATTTTGTTTTAAAAATTTAAAAATGTGGAGTTTTGTGGCCTTTGAATTCTATAATTCAAGAATTAAACTTTTGAAAGAAATGTGATTTATTCTTAAAAATGTAAGATTTAACATAGTGCATTGTATCGTTTAAAGGATATATGCAGTTATACATACAGTGGGGAGCTCAAATGAGTACATGTTTCTATTTTGTGCACTTCTTATGGAATAAAAATAAAACTAATAAAGCAAATCCAAAAATTTTTTCTGTCATTTATTTTATGTTGAATATGTAACAAAATGAATTACAATTCAAAACAAAAAACATCCAGTTCTAAATAAAAAAACAGACAAAACTAAAATAACTCGCATGTACTCAATTTTGCACTCCACAATAACTTTAGGGAAGAATTGCATTTTTAAAAAATTTTCAAAATCCTTTATTACGTAATAAAATTTTTCACGCTTGGCATATTTTCTAAAAATGTTTCCTTAAATTTTTTTGGAATACTCTCTCTCTCGTGCTCAATCCGCTGTTAAAGCTCGTAAAAATTGGTAGGAGTTAATCGGTATTGTTTCAACCGCCAATTCACGATTCACTAAAAATTCTCAATAGGATTGAACTCAAGACATTGAGCTGATAACTGCATTAATAAGAAATTTTTCTAGGAACACCACCACGATTTTTGACGTGTGTATTGGGTCACCATCCTATTGAAAAATTACTTCTTCTTTCTACGAAACTTTCTGAGTCGATTAAACGATGTCCGTCCGCCTGACTGTCTCTCCATGTAGACTTTGTGCGCATAGCACAGGTCGCAATTTTAAAGATATTTTGATAAAATTTGGTATATATAATTTGTTCGGCCTAAGTACGAAGACTATTGAAACTGGCTGAAATCGGTTAATTATTTCACCTAGCCCCCATTCAAATGTCCTCCCGAAATTGGACTTTATCGGTCATAAATGTTTAATTTATATAGGTTTAAACACAAATTTTGCTCCAAATAAGTTTTATAGTTATGAAATTCATGTCACCAAATTGTATTATGATGGGTCCATAATTAGCCATAAAAGAAAAATATTTTTGCTCATTTACTTAGTGTAGGGTATTAGATGGTCGACCATACTCTCTTACTTGTTTTGTAACAGAGAGTTTCTCGAGTCCAAAAGTCTATGATTTGATAAGCTTTTGCAATACCTATTAAAGACTGTGGTAGATTTCATTAAAATCCGTAGGTTTCAGTCATCTTTGGGTTTAAATTTCTCTATCAATTTTTTTTTTTTTTTTCATATACATTTTGTTATGTTATCAGACGAAAAGTACTTTTTTGATATTATAAGTATGTAAATGCAATTATTTGTATTCAGTTACGCCCAATTTTGACTAAAAGACTTAACATTTTAAGAATTGTTTGGTTTGGTATATTTAATTTGAACTGCAACAAAAAAAGTACATTTGTAACAAGTGGTTCATTCCTTGCATTAAAGCATATGTATTTGTTCGTATCACTGTAGCAGAGAGTAATAGATTTGTTGTTTATATTTCTATTTCAATGTATGACCATAATTAGAGTGTGTTCTAATTATTTCTTACTTTTTGTTCAGTTGTTGTCTTATATTTTCTCTATAAATTAATTCTTTAAACGCAATTCATTTCATTTAGTTAAGTTTCTATTTTATTTAAGTTTTTTTTTTTGCCTCTATTTTCATTTCAGTATTTAATCTAATTTTTGGTGTGTCTGTCTGTGTGTATTAATTAGTCTAAATTGTGGTACTTTTAGCCAACAAATCTAAATTGTGTGTTGAGGCGATAACCCCTACATTGTACTCTACATACTATTCATTCTTATCATTTTGATACAGAAGCTGTTTTCTCTATTTATTTTCTATAAACATACATACATAATTGGTTGTTTGTTTAAATTAAATAAAAAATAATATTCTGAAAATACATACATACATATGTTCATTTTATTTGAATTTACATTAAAATGTAATAAGCTGTGTAGAATTAATTTATTGATTAAATTTTAATTGAAAAAATGTTTATCAATAAATAAAAAAAATAGTTTTGATTTGTTAATTTTAAAAATAATTCGAACTCACCACCAAAGTTTGAAAAACATATTTCCACATTTCATTTTCAAAAGTTTTTATTATTTGAGTAACAATATTTAAAATTTTTTGAAATAGTGGAAAAGCATCAAGAGAATTGATTAAATTTGATTATATTTTCCTGAACATTTTTAAATACCATATGATTTCCATTACAGCCAGTGTTATGAAATGAGTCATAAAATCGGTCACCTAGAATGGCCCTTATTTCTCACAGATGTGTCCAATGTCTTAAATTGTTACTCGTCATCTAAAAACCAAATACTGAAAGTCAGAACAAAATTGGTTAACCTTACTTTTTCTTAAATAAATTTTCAACAAATCATGCGATTTCAGAAATAAAACCTGATTTAAATAGTAGATATTAATATCTTTCTAAACTGTATTTAACCCAAATTTTTACTTGACAAATATACCAGAAAACATTAATTTTAACTCTGACGTTTACAACGAAAAAAAACTCTCATACTAAAAAAAATTATTGACATTTTTTAAAACTGATAAAACTATATGAAAGACTAAAGAACGACGCATATTTTGTATTACTCATTTCAAAACACCCGAATTTTGAGTTATGACTTTGCACAGAGGGATTTTGGTGTCAAAAAGTAAATTTTTCAAACACTCAATTTTTAAAAATCAAATGATGCAGTTTTTTGGAGAAATGTTTAAAGATTATTTTTAAAAAATTTAAGTAAAGTCCATGTTAAGCAAAAATTTACTTATGTTTTCATGCAATTCAGTGGTTTATACATGTATAATTTTCCTAATAATACCATCTACCTTTAACATATTTGAAAAACAACATTTCTACATAAATAAAAAAAAAAATGGGGATATCATAAACCGTTAAGAAGATATGCCCAAATCTATAAGTCTCTAAAAATTGTTTTATTTTTGATTTTCCATGAAAAAAAATGTAGCCCCACTTTCTCCAAGCTGTTTTTTTAATACAATGAAAGTTGGGAATGTCTTGTTTCGATTAAAAAAAAAATTGTTTTAGGAAGTTTTCGGAACAGGATGAAAACTTTTTTGTTGAATAATAAACGAAATATCAAATAAATTCTTATCTATGTGTGGGTTTCGCGGGCGGTGGGCGTTACCGATTTTATTGAAACTCGGCATGCGTTCTTCTTTCGTTTCAAAAAATATATGTACCAATTTTATTCGAAAAAATCTATTTGGATTGTATGGGCAGTGGGCGTGGTCGATTTTGATAAAATTTTATTTTTTTCTTAATTTAGTCCATATAATTCTCGGTGCCAAATTTCAATGCTCTACGACAATTTCTTATAATTTTTACACAAAAATGTATTGCATTTGGATTGCATGGGCGGTATGCGGTGAACATGGCCGATTGTATTGAAACTCGGCATACGTACTTCTTTTGTTTCAGAAAATATATGTACCAATTCCTAGACTTTACTTGGATAGGAAAAATTTTATGCGAAAAAATCGATTTGGACTGGTCGATTTTGATAAAATTTTATTTTTTTCTTAGTTTAGTCCTCTAATTTTCTTAAATTTTTGCCAAAAAATGTATGAAGCCATCCCTTTGTGCGTTGTTGCAGCAAATGAGAGATATTTTAAAATTTCTCAAATTTTTTTTATAAAGTTCTTTTTTTTGAGAATCTACCCGGACTAAAGTACATACAAATTAGTGTTGTCAATTATTCGAGTTTTATTTTAATCGAATAAAAAAGTTCATATTTTTGTATTAATCGAGTAACCACTAAGACAATCAAAAAAATCATTTTCATTACCTTAAATATTTAAAAAAAATTAAATCAGCCGATTTTGTTTACCTACTAAAAAAGATTTAATAATAAAAGTAAATTTTTCGACTTTCTCTGAAATTTGGTTGCCTCGAAAATGATTTTTTGATATATCGTAGTGGAAATTTGTTTCCACATGCCAAAAGCTATCGAAAAATATTATTGATACAAAGTGTAATATTAAACTATAATTCAACTGCTCGGCACTGGACTCTAGGCTGGAATTACAGTTACTTTCAATTTGAGTTGCATCAAAAATTCTTAATGGCAGCTTTCCAGTACCTCGTACATATATTCCATAAAAAAAATGGAAAACAACCCTCATGTCTGGACAGTGTCTTCGAAGTATATTTTGAAATTTATCGAACGCGAACAGGAGAACAGGTATGTACTTATCGGTGACAGCAGGGTATCCAATTGTACTGATTCATTGGAGTTCTATATACACTACAATGATTTTTCATTTTATTCTGATAAAGTCTCAAATATTTTATAATACATTCTCTTCCAGAAAAGCTTATCCATTTATTATTGTTATCTTAAACTCCCTGCAGAGATTTTCCCTGACTTATAATTAAGGAAAGTTTAAATTAAATTTCCACAAAAATCTTCAAATTTTTCGAATAACAGTTACAAGTAAGTACTTTAAGTAATTACCACTTTTAGTCCTTAAATACATCGTCCTTAGTAATAAAACCTGAAGAATCTTATTAAATTAAAATATTATTTTTCCACAGTTCATTTTATTTGTTCTTAATTGTTAAGTTTATACTTATTAAAATACTTTTCATTTGCTAAAAACGATTATCATTGTTTTCTTCGGATTTCTAGTATTTTTTTAATATAAAAAAAAAAATCATAATGAAAAATAGTGATGTTCTTCATAACTTGAACTCATTGTTTGATAGAATAGAAAACTATTTTTAATTACAACAACTTTCAATCTGCTAAATACCATTTAGATATTTGTTTGTTTTTTATATTTTCCATTATTCAACAAAAGTTTTTCATTTTGTTTAGAAATACAAATCTGAAGAAAGAAGAAACAAGTAATATTACGAAAAAAGTGAAGAACAGAAATACGATTCTAACAATTAAGAAATTCTTAGAAATGACATTTTCACTTTAGCAAATGCTTTAAATGGAAACTTAAATGCACACAAACAAAATTTACAAGGACAGACGAACAAATAGTTAGATGGATGAATGAACGATTGGACAAACAAACATATTTGCAGGCAAACTAATAAACAAACAGATAAAAGATACATATACATGTATGCATGTATGTAAGTAAGTATCTGTGTGCGTATATTTAATAGTAATAATGCTCATGACCATTTTAAAGATGACCAACAAAACAGACATTGTTTTAGAAAAATAAAATTCTTTTAATTCTATTACACTGAATGTTAGAAACGATGAAGCCAATAGCTGCAGCCATCCATTCAATGACTTCTAAGATGGTCTTTAAATGCATGCTAAGACGACACTTTACAAGAGACCTACTTAGGTTTCTTTCTACTTTTTTTTTCTTCTTTTCTGCTCATCTTCTCCTACTTCAAATCACTTGCCACAAACTGCTGCCATCCACATTATCGTTGTCGTAGCCGTCTACATCATCATCGTAATCATCATTATCATTCGCACAAGTACACATTATCTCAAGTATTTCTAATAATAAATTTTCAATTGTATGCTGAATGTCATTGCAAGAATAACAAAAAACTACAACAAAATGAAAAAACTGCGTACAAGAACAACAAAAAAAAGCTTTAAAGACATGTGTCGTGTTTAACACACATCACACAAAAAGTTGCAATATAAATAGAAATGAAAATAAGTTTAAAACTCTAAATAGTTATTTGTTAAGTGAAAAGTATTTCACTGAGGCTCTACACTTTAAGTGGCTTAGACTGTAGGCTGCTATAAAGGTGTGAAAAAAATTGCCCATTGAAAACTAAACCATTTATATCTGATTCAGGTTACAAGTTATTTCCACTTCTTGGACCAGCACTCAGAAAGCGACTCCTACTCATGCAACGCATGAGAGGACGAATTTTCCCTGTAGTACATATCTTGTGCGGTCCTCTGGCCAATTAACTACATGAGTTCTTTAAAAAAAAACGTAAAAATTATGTAAAAATCTCTGGGTATATAGGACAGTAACACACAACCTACAATGCGCTCAATAGAATTGCAAGGCCAACTGTCATAGATAAGCACCTACATATGTCTTCTCTATAATTACTTTTATCCAAATAGTCTTATGGTCGTGAAAGGGTTAAGAAGACCAAATGGAGTAAAATATTTCATACACATTTTCCAAAAACCGAACTTTTTTCAACACTTGAAAAAAAAGTCCAGCGGACTTTTTTTGTCGTTGCTTGATGTTTGTCGTTGCTTGATGTTCATGCCCAGAACATCAAGCAACGACACGATACCACTGCAGTGATATAGAAAAAAAAACGCTTCTTAGTCCGCACAGTGGTTTAAAAACTTTTTTTTGGAAATAATTCGGTATCTTGAGAACTATTGGAGATATTGTTACGGAATTTAACATGGTTTCAGCTGAGGTGTTTTCGAGTTGATTTACGTTTGTTCATCTTCCTAGCGCTAATGGGGGCAAGTACGTAGCCCCTCAAAGTTGGTCACCTCGGGTCTCAATTTTTTTAAAAAAATCGGCAAAAATCCATTTATGATCCGAATGAGCTGCAATTTTGAATATAAATAGTCCTTGAGAAGATCTACAAAAAACACGCTCTATTAGTTGAAGAGATATTAAGGTTTATTGATTTACTTTTTTTTAAATTTTGCTCGATCTTTTTATGGTTTTTTAGATATGGCGGGCCTACGGAGAGACGAAATTTATTTTTAAAATATCAGCTATTTTGGCGATAAAATTCTAAACAAAATAAAAACAACCTGCTAACAGTTATCTCTTCCCTATAAAAAGTTATACGCATCCAAATTTGGAACTTGTAAAAAGGACCGCATTTTTTACGTTTTTCCCCAAAAAAAGACCATATATTTTTTCTTTTGTAGAAAAAAAATTTCTTCGGGACTATATATAATTTTTATATGATCCGGAAAGATAACTTAATGCAAAAGCGTGTAAAGAAAAATTTGGCTCACTTAAGCGGACATATCTCCCCCCAGTCCTATCCAAACTTGGCCAATTTTAAAAGAAAAATTTCGGTTTGAGTAAAAAAGTCTTAAAAGGCAAAGCGCTAGGCATTACAAAAAACCTAGCTATTAATTATCTATTATAGTTTAGGAGATATTCATATTTAAAAATTAAATGTTCAACATTTTTACCCACCCTACTCCAGTTTTTTTTATAACAGCGGAACCAAATATTTCCCGATTTTCTTCATTTTCCTAACAACAAATTTATGTCTTAAATAAAAAAAAGAATTGTATAAAAATAACAAATGAGTCCAAAGTTATATGAATTGTAACAATTTGATAAGGAAACACACACTACTTTTTATTTGCTATAGCTTTTTTAAATAGTTGCTTTATAACAATTTCTTTGTGATTGATTTGATGATGATCTTTGCGAAAAAATTGCCTTTGTACACACATATGAATGTGGTTTGGATTTTTTTTTTTTGTATTATAAAAATGGAGACACTTGCGAAAATAATATTTATTTATTTTATTCTAACATTGTTGCTGTAACTATGTTACTTATCAGACTTAAAAAGAATGTGTTCTAAAATTGAAATAATCGACTCTACGAAATATATTGTAAAGCACATTGTAGTATAAATACTAGGGTATTCATTCGAGTAATGATCGTTCGATTAATCGAATAATTTCTTACGAATAATTATTCAAACAATTTTGTGTAGAATAATCAAATAAAAAGAATAAATGTACATTAGGGTGTTCCAAATTTATTTTTTTTGGAATTTTGGTACGCATACCCTCTATTTGTTTTATATATATATAAAACTACAGTTAAATATGAAATTTTGTCTTTCTATCATGATTTCAACCCGTGCCAACTTGCTATTTAGTTTTGAGGTGCATTTACAACTGCAATTTTTTCAGTTTTTGTAAAAATTTTGCCATTAAATAATTACTTTTGCAATTTAATTTAAACGAATCGAAATAAAGATAAAACACAAAAATTGGTTAAAAAATGTTAAAGTTATTAAATCATCGCCAGGCCATTGACCTGTCTCAGGACACTAGAACAATAAATGTAGGAACAAAATTAACATATTTTGAGATATATTAAAATCAAAGCTTATTTTTACTTAAAATATATCCCTATTTACTTGTATATGAGTTTTTGTACTCGTAGGATACCGTTAACCTATTCACTGGTATAACCAAAAAAAATATTTTTTAACGGCAGTTTCAAAACTCCATTTTCAAATTTTTAAAAATTTTGTTAAACAAATTTCAGAATTTTTTAATCATTACATTGGGATTTATTGAGAATATAATAGAGAAAAACTAATTTTTATGATTTTTAAGTAAAAGTTATTCAGAATATTATAGTGAAAGTTTTGCTAAAATCGGAAAACGTTAACCCTTAAATCGTGAAGGTCAAAGGTCAATTTGTTCAATGTTTGGAATTTTAATGGAAAGATAGCGAAATATTATATATTTTTGAGCCGATTTTGATGAAACTTAAGAAAAATATAACATGATGTGTAGTATTTACAATAACAGTACAAAAATGGAAAAAAATTCTGAAATTTGTTTTTAAAAGTTTTTAAAAACTTGAAATTGTAGTTTTGAAACTGCCGTTAAAAAAATATTTTTTTTTGGTTATACCAGTGAATAGGTTAACTGTATCCTGTATGAAGACAAAAACTCATATAAACGTAAATATGGATATATTTTAAGTAATAATAAACTTATGTTTTATTATTTCTCAAAATATCTTAATTTTGTTCCTACATTTCTTGTTCTAGTGGCCTGAGACACGTTAATGGCCTGGCGATTTTTTAATAACGACAATTACGTGCACATTTCGATTCTTTTAAATTGCAAAAGTAATTATTTAACGGCAAAAATTTTAAGAAAGACTGAAAAAAATGTATTTATTCCCTTGTAAATGCACCTCAAAACTAAATCGAAAGACGGGTTGCCCTTCTTAGAACAAGCTAAAAATTGTTTGGTGATATTTTAGGTCATTACGAAAGTTTTCAACATTTCCAAAAATTTAATTCTAAGGGACACTCTAGTGGGTACATATGAAAAATTCAAAAAGTCTGAAGAATTCGGATAAAATTAAAAAATGTTATGTTGCGAAATGATGTATGAATCAATCACAGAGGAGGAAAATTGCGGTATTTTCAGTTAGTTATTGAACATTGTCGAAATTTGTACCAACGAAACGTCATATATGGGAAGTTTTGCTGTACTTCATTAATTTGAAACAAAGTGTTGCTGAAGCACACCGATTGCTCACTAAAGCTAATGGTGAATGTATTCCATCGGTTTCAACGTACGAGAAATGGTGTTGCGGTTCAGAAGTGGTGATTTTAACACGGAAGACAAAGATCGCCCAGACCAGCCAAAAAAGTTTGAAGACCAAGCATTGGGGGCATAACTTCATTAAGATTGTGCAGCAATATGTATCCGTAAACAGGGAAATTGGATACCATATGAATTGAAGCCGAGATACTTTGAAAGATGATTTTGCATTTTCGAAATGATGCTTGAACGCTATAAAATAATTTTGCAACGAATCATAACTTGCGATGAAAAGTGGATCCATTAAGATAACCTGAAAGTGGTTGGGAAGTTCTTATAGTCCAGACCTATCACCGTCCGACTTATATTTGTTACGATCGAAGCAGAACGCTGGAGAGTACCCAATATTGGCTTGATTCGATTTTGGCCTCAAAAGTTAAGCAGTTCTTGTTGCAGTACTTTGAATAAATTTCTATTGTACTAATGTTAAAGTCATGAACCCAATATATAGATAATTTGTATTTGCGATAAAGTCCATTTTGAAATAAAGAAATTGCTATTTATTTTATATATATGCAATAGATAAAAAATTTTAGATCTCCAGTGACTGCCATCAGAATTTATACAACAAGAATAGTAAACTTAAGATTAAATTATTTTAAATCTCATAACAAGATCTCATATTTACAAAACATGACGTCTTTCTGTTTCATTCTCTTCCCCTTCCATCAAACGTTTCTAAAGTGACAACAATGTAATCGCAAGCAACGTGCAACTCTACTAACCCACTGCGAACATGTGTTTTTTTTCTAAACACATTGTATTGCAGTATTATTTGTAGCTGCAGCATCTTCTGCCTACTTGACAACCTTGCACACATATTCGTGGCACTTATCAGCTTGCTGCCTACTTAACTGCCTCATTTAAGTCTGTCCATACGTCTGTCTGTCCTGCTGACTGTTTATGTACAATATATATTATGCTCTGCTGTTTAAAAATCCATGCAATATGGTCATAATAAAATAAATACTCTACCACTTACAACAATTCTATAAATGCGTTCAACTATGTACGTACGCTTTGCGTTTGTCCGTTTAGTTAGACTTTTTAAATGCACCGTCATTTGTATTTAAAAGGAAATGATTTTCAAATGACATAAATAGTTTTTTCGTATTGTTTTTTGTTTTAGTTGCAATTTCTTGCTGAGCTATTATAAGTTTAGAATTGGCATAAACGAAAACTAAAATATTGTTTCATTCATCATTTGCTGGCCTTGTCTTTTGGAAAAAGTTGTTTGTATAAATATTTATATTAAAAGAAAAGAAAAATAAACAAAAACAAACAATTTTAGTGTTAATGAATTGTCATGAAGAAAGTTCTGAGCATAGTAGAAAAATAAAAAATAAATTGTAAAGAAAAAGTAGTTTTATGAAGAGAAAATTCTATTTGATTTTGGATTTACTTAAATAGTTTTAGTTATGAAAAAAGTAATTGCAATTTTTAATGCTTGTAAAATTATTTGAAAAACAAAATAAGAAGATAAATATTAATATGAAAACTATGAAAACTATGTATGGTCAGCTGAACAGAATTTTATAATTTTTGTCAAAAGCTCTTTCACAGTTAGACATGTTTTTCAGATTGCCGGTTTTATACCCTACACTATGAGCGGTAAGGTTGAATTTGTTATTCCGTTTGTATATGAGGAAATTCCAAAATTTTTAAAATTTTTAAAATTTTTAATAAAAATATTTTCAAAATTTGTTTTCTTATGTAATATTAGATCTAAATGATAACTACTTATAATTTGTCTGAAACACTAGTTATTTTTGTTAGCGGTTTGACAAAATTCTCTAAGTTTTCTTTATATCTAAGATACCTTTTTTGCTATACCAGCTTTTACGAGAAAGATTTCTAAGAAAAAAACCTTTTATATGAAATCAAACATTATAAAATTGACACACAATGTTATTAACAGGGTGCCCCGATATACTAGACGATAGTGTGCTAGGCAACCAATCCAAGGGTTGCGGGTTCGTTCACCTTCAGAGACCAGGATGTTTCTGAAGACAAGCAAAACGCTTCGAAATTTGTGTTTTTGAAAAAATAATTAGCTACAGACTAGTTATACCCCAGACAATGCTATTTGCTATATACATAAATATAATTCTACTACTGACGATAGTATTATTGACTAGGTACTTCTTTTGGGAATTTGCTTCGTTAAAAATGTCACCAAAAAGTCGCCAAAACTGATGACTTGGATACACTTGTCCACAGATTTCCTTTAGGGATTTCATATCAAGTAAACCATTCTTTGAAATCGATGTCTTCCGAAATTTACACAATTTTTCAACAAGGTCGGTCGAGAACTCTCTGAGTTAGAGAAGGTCAAAATTTTACATTTTGGCCAAGCACGTATTTTTTCTCATCCATGTAACTTATTACCTATTGTTTTTAGCAAAAGGTATCCCGAATAGTTTAGATAGCTATTTCTTCAATCTATCGAAAAAATATTTTTTAAATTTTTTTTCGAAATCAAAAACTTTTTTGACTTTTTTTCAAAATGCTCCTTTTTTCTCAAACGAAAGCTTAGACATTTTCCTTGAAGACCTACATGGTCCCTTAGTGGGACGCGAGTTGGCTATCTATTAAAATAAATATTTTTAACTCAAAACATACAATTTTTTATTTTTTTTGCAAAATCATACTTTTATTTCAAAATGGGCCTTTTTATACCCTACACCACCATAGTGGGGAGGGTATAATGCGTTTGTGCAGATGTTTGTAACGCCCAAAAATATTTGTCTAACACCCACCTTAAAGTTTACAAATCGACTTAGAATCACTTTCTGAGTCGATTAAACAATGTCCGTCCATGGCTGGCTGTCCATGTAAACATTGTGCGCAGAATAAAGGTCGCAATTTTGAAGATATTTCTATCAAATTTGGAACATATTATTTTTTCGGCCCAAGGACCAAACCTATTAAAATTGGCTGAAATCGGTACATTATTTCACCTAGCCCCCATATAAATGTCCTTCCGAAATTGGACTTTATCGGTCATAAATGTTTAATTTATATATGTATCTCCACAAATTCAGCTCCAAATAAGTTTTATATATACAAAATTTATGTCACTAAATTTTGTTACTATCGGTCCATAATTAGTCATAGCTCCCATATAGACCCGCTTCCGAAAATCACTTTAACGTGCATAAATCGCTTAAAAATGTTGGTATACACACAAAATTTAACATAGTTAACTTTAATATAGACATAAATCACATGATCTAATTTCATGGTGATCGGTCCATAATTGGTCATAGCTCCCATATAAGGACCACTTCCGAAAATCACTCAAAAATATAAATTATTGAAATTTTAAAAGAAAAATGTTTTTGCTCTTTTACTTAGTGTAGGGTATTAATCATTTTTTTGGTCTCTTGGTGGTATTCGAGTGGGATATATATCAAAATAAATGTTTTAACACAAAAATTGTATGTCTTGAGTTACTGACTTCAGTCAGTTGTCCAACCATTATTATCTTGGTTTCAAATCTTTTTTGAATTTTTAAACACCGTATATTTATTAATCAGTTATAAAGGGAGTTTTTAAGGACATTTATTTAAATTTTTAATACAAATAAGGTTTTTTAGGGTTTATACAAATTATGTAATTTTCTAAATTGTTCGCTTTTTCTTAGAAATAATATCGTTTGAATCATCTTAATTTGTGTGGAATAATGTGTGACAAAATGAAAACTGTAAAAATAGAATCTGTTCTACTTATTATTAATAACTTATAAACAAATCCATGATTAATAAAAAACTTTAAATAAAATTGTTTTGAAACTGCATGATTATTTTTTATCTTAAGGAAAAACCCAATTTAAAAAAACTAAACAATATTTTAAAAATCATGATCAAATAAAAATTTTTTAATTATAAATTTAAATATTTTTTTTTTTAATTTTCAACTAATAATAACACCATGCAACAGCAAAAATATGCAGAGGTTCTCATATGGCAATTCTTTTTTATAGAAATCCATACAGTTCGGAAGTACTTATACTCGTAGTTTTTCTCGTTCACCTTAATTAGTACTTTTGTATTGGCAAATATAGTGAAATAACGCTTCAATTTACAACATCATAAAATCGATAATGATTTTAAAATTGATTCTTTAATTTAAAAAAATTTATACTTTAATTTTAGAAAATCGCACTATTTTGAACAAAATTTAAAATTTCTTCACGCTCTAAGTTGATCGTGAGCCAGTAAAATATTTGTTTCTTATTCTAGTGAAACAGCATGTTCAATAGTAAATAACTTAAAGTTTTTTTATTACATGTTCGAAATTTAAAAAAAGTTTGTTGGAATACTACTTTGTTTTTTATTAAAAGATTCCCACGCCTAGAGAAATATACACAGAGCGGAAACTAGAAATCAACTCAAACTAAAAAATTACTCAAAACAATCACACATACAAGTGTTGCTTTTGTGTTCAGATAGTATTTTTTACTAATGCATTCTCACCACTTAGGTTTTTGACAAATGAGTTAGGTCTTGGTCAGCACACTTTTCGATCTATATGTATTTATCTATGGCCTCAAGTATTAAGTATCTTTAAAAAAAATAAAAAACATTAGTTGTCATTTCGGATGAAAACAATCAAAATTTTATCTTTTCAATTAATGTCTAAATTCTCATTTATGAAATTTTCAATTTGACGGTTTGGGTAAATAGTTCCAGCTTTTAGTTTTTTCTAAATTAGATCTTTTTATCTCTATAGAAATGTTTCTTCATATCGCACATTTGCTGCAACAACGTCGTAATTCAAAAAACCCAAATTTCGAGTAAATAGCACCATTGCATAGTAAATAAGATGTTTCAATAACTGACAAAGTCTTGAGAACTAGAATCTAAAATTACATTTCATGACTTATTATTACTTATTACTTGCAATAACGTCTGCATATTTGTTTTATTCACTTTTGTATCACAGTGTAATTTGCAATCAATGTATGAATATATTTTTATTTAATATAATGCAATTAAATGCAAAATTATACACTCAAGGAAAAATTTAAAGTCTCTATAAAAAAATATAGTCTAACAGAAAAAGAAATATATTTCAACAGAAAAGCCCTTAAAATCTACTCTATTTCTACTTTTTTTTTCTCTTTGAGCTTATAAATTTCTACAGGCAATTCTAAAATTTATAAATATTTATTAACATTTGTAATAGTTTTATGACAAAATTAGTTATTTATTTTATTTTCAATTCTCTCTCTCTATATATATGTACTTGTATTTATTTATTTAATAAAAATCTATTGTTTTACCAGAACACGGCAATTCTAATTTTATTTTTTTATAGACATATAAAATGTATATGCATTTGTTTGTATGTAGATATGTACAAATATTCAACTTTGAATTAATACTAATTGTTGAACAATGTTATAAATTTATACATACAGTTGCGAACACGAAAATAGCAGTACCACTAATAAATTTTATTGAAACGGCGCACAGTAGTATGAGAAAAAACATGAGGGAAAGAAGAAGTATTGTCGAGTTTAAGTTTTAAATTTGGGCCTCATAACCCCACCACGAGCGGGACCAGGTGTCCCCAAAGTAAGACGCCTTGGGTATGTTCAATTTTAAAAATGATCCTATTTCTTCGTTTGTGTTCTTATTTCAAAAAAATTACATATGTAGACCTCATGACCCTACCAGGAGCGGGACCAGGGGTTCCCAAAGTAGGACACCTCGGATATGTTCAATTTAAAATGATCATATTTCTTCGTTTGTGTTCCGATTTAAAAAAATTACACATACAGAATCTCCTCGTCGAGTACATTTTTACCCACCCTACTCCAGTTTTTTTGAAGACCGCGGTTCCAAATATTTCCCATTTTCTCCATTTTTCTTTTATAGGATTAACAACAGATGTATATATAGAAATAAAAAAATAATTATTTAAAAATCTTGACTGAGTCCAAAGTTACATGAATTTGAATTTAAAAAAATTAAAAAGGCGATTTTTCGCTATTTTTTGGGAAAAAGTACTTTTATTCTTTTTAAGTTATCTAAGAAATTTCTAAGAGGATGTATAATGAATTTGTACTTTTTGAAAAGCTAACACTACATCAAATATTTTAAATGAAAAAATTATAATTTTTGATACCGAGGGGACCAGGTTCATTCAAAAAATATCAATTTTTTATGTAAAATTCAACTTTAGGGCAAAAATTCTCAAATCCCACAGTTGATATCAAAATATGGTAACCTATTTTAGATGGCCCAATGTGTTCTTAATTATTTTGTAAAGGGATCTGATAACCCCGAGCCTAGTATGGATATTATACCAAAAATTGGAATTGCGGGATTCCTGATTACAAATTTCAAAATTTGTTTTTATTTTTCCATTTTCAATCTATACAAGTTTAAAATTTCATTAAAAAATATTCATAAATAAAAATTTTATTTCAATTTGAAAAATTTGTATCTATGCAAAAACTCATATTTTTGTCATATTTTTCAAAAAAGTATTCCATGAATTTTTTCATTGTCAAAAGTTATACACATTTTTGAAAAGTAGATAAAATGCTCTATCCATTGATATATAACATATATGGGTTTAAGTCACAGATTTATTTCCCTTTTTTTTCTCATACCACTGTGCGGCGTTTTTAAACATTTTTAAATGAGAATTTTGTTTATTTCAACAATTATTTTGAAAAAGTATGATAACTTCGACAATAACAGGCCTATATATGATGAAAAGTATTTTTATCAACACAAGAAAACTGATTCGTGGTACCAACCGAATTTTACTGTTGCGGCTAAAAACTTTTAGAAGGGCTAACAAAAGTTTGGTTACTTCAAGCGCAATTCGTCTTTATCAACTGACTTTCTGTTGGTAGAACCGAGAAATTCTATATGTGCAACAGACTCATTCGATTGGCAACAAATTGGGTTTCTAGTACGAATCTGTTTTCTCTGAGAACATTTAAAAGCAGTATTTAATTAATTTTTTGTTTAATTGTTTTAAAGAAGTCAAATATTTGTTTAAAGAAAAGTTAAATTTAGTTAAATATTATGAATTAATGTTAAATAGAGTTAGGTTTTTAGATGGTTCACACAAAAAATTAATTTTAATTCTAAGAAAAGAGAGAAAATCTTATCCTGATATTCAAGGCTATATTAATAGCTAATGAATATAAAGGCAAATTATAAAATTGGGACAGTAAATGAAAAACTGCACCTCAGGATTTTCGAAACATCGTTAGGATCATCAAATGCAATTCATTTAAATCTGCCAGAAAATAAAACTGGCAGAGTAAAACGGAAGTAATTTTGAGGTACATGTAGAAATAGGCGAAAATTTGCGAATCTTGAGTGGCGTTATATTTTCATTTAATTTCTTACACTAAACCAAATATTTGTCCATTGCAATCCGTCATAGTTAAATAGATACAAACTTCGGTTGATTTTATAATAAATAAAATTTAATATCGCACGTGACATACCGTACATACCGACAATCAGAGTCATATTCATTTCATACTACATGCTAATTGGGAGCTTAGTTTTCGCCGTTATCTTAGCCTAAAACATACCAATTAAATTAAAAAATTAAATATAATCAGATTAAACTATTAGTTTTACCCTTAATATGTTGTAACATTTTAGTGTGATCTCTCTAACATTTTAGTGTTTTCTCCTATTCAAATCATTTTGAATAAAAGTTTCAAGGGTTTTTGTGTTTTCAGTCGTGGTTGTCATTCTCGTGGAATTGTCCATTTGAAAGAATAGTCCACCATATTCAGCTTTTCGAACATGGTACACTGAAAAAACAGTTAAAATATTTAAAAAAAATAGTGGTACTGCTATTATCTTGTTCGCAACTGTACATAAATACATGCAGTGATGTTCAATAAAATAAGGACACCCGATCATAACTGCACTTTTTTTGATTAATCTTTTTGTTTAAGAGATTTGAAAACGGTAAATGCTTGAATGAACTGTTGTAGCTTTGAGTGACTCACTTCGGGGTCTAGTGATAACCGTTCATAATACACCCAATGGATTTTAAAATCATTTAAAAATCTTATAAATTATGGCATATCACAATATTAAGGTTGAACTTGGACATGATATACATATAGAGAGTTGTATGCAACCGGAAATGCTCTTTCAAATTATACCCGCCGCACTGTGGGAGAAATCAACAATTTAGTGGCGCAAAATAAAAAAAAAAAACTTTCGCACATTTGATTTATTGTTATGTAGTTTCAATCTATAGTTGTTGCTGTACTTAAAAATATTTAACATTTATTAATAACTTCAGTGGTTTGGTTTTGACAACTATTTAAATGTAAAAAATTTTTCAGAAATTTTTTTTTATGAAGAATTGGTTTCAAAGTTGTTGTTAAGCTGGATAGTACAAGGTTTTCTTTAAGTTGTATTTTTACTTTTTTTTATGTAGATGGAATATGAGGGTTGGTAAATCAGAAAAATAAAGATATATTTTCCGCTATTTGTGATAACCAATGGCCATATTCTTATAGAATTTTTTTTTTACTTTTTGAATTTTCGGAAGGTTGCCAGTTACTAATGCTGTGAGATGCAGTCCTAATTTTTTTACCAATATCAAGGCTATATTATAGACTACATATGCTGAAAAATTTAGCTGCGAAAAAGTGCGAGGTGAATTTATATAATTTTTTTAAGAAATTATTATCGTTGGGACGATGTAAAATCTCGTACTAAATTTGTTCCTTATTTTTTTAAGATTGTATATAAGAAGTGTTGTTGGTAATTACATTATATAAAAATTAAATGTATGTAATTCTAACTACTTACAAGTTGCTAAAAACAAATGCCCATATACCAAATTTGACTTAAAATTATGAGTCCTTTTAAATATGGTAGTGCTTTATATAGATTAAAAATATAAGATTTGCAAAGCATTTTATGTAGAGATGCCAAATGGGGAAACCCGTTCCAGAAAATCCCGGGATTTTATAATTTTAGATCCCGGGGTTTTCGGGATTTTCCAAATAAGGTAAATTGTAGTTTTATGTAAATATTAATATATTTGTTTTAACGCTTTGTTATATCAACATTGTCCAGAACTTCATCTGCAAGCTATAAAGAAGTGGAACCGTTATCGAAAGATGTTAGGCAACTTTTGTTAGATCCATTACTTCCTAGTGATTCATTAGACTCTGAAGATGACTAATTTAAATAAATTTTAAAAACCTCATAATAAAAATTCACAAAATTGTAACAAGTGTTAGTTAGCTTAATTACTCTTTATTTCACTGTTTAATTGTAACTAAATTATTTATAATACTTAAATAAAATCATTTCATAACTAATAATTATTATTCGTTTTTAAAAATAAACTTATTAATAAAAATAAAAAAAGTTTAATTTTATATGAATATTTCGACCTATGCCGACAATAGGGTAAATGTCCAAAATCTATAGATTTAAATAGTTACTTGCTATAAATAAAATTACTTATATAATTTAAATTTTTTCAAAGATATATTAAAATAATTTCTTACAATTGAAAATAGTATAGAATTTCTTCCGAGGTAGTGTAGTTTAGCAGCCTCTCCCGGTCATTCTACTGAAGTAGCAGTACCTATTTTGCATTACTTTATTAGCTTACCTCCTTGCCTGCAATATTTCCATATAAATGAAATTAATTTGGCCAAGCGTTTAGAAGATACGAATTTAGTTCCACTAAATTAGGGTTTTCTCCTACTGTGCGACGTTATATATGTTGTTTTGGGAGAAAATACAAATATTATTCAAAAACCAAAAAAAGTGCTTTTTTTGAATGGTCCAGTTCACTAACAGTTATCACTAGACTAAAAATATAGATATGTTTTATTTTGAAAGGGGTAACAAAATCAATTTTTTCGGCCTAGCGTACCTATTTTATCGAACATCACTGTATCTGTAAAACAATTTTATTTAATGACTGTATTAAATAATATTATCTAACTATCTAATAATACTAACCACGCTTAGTAAATTTTTTATTTATTATATTGAAAATCATAAATAAATTATGCACACGTGTAATATGATTTGCAATTTGGTCAGTCACTTGTATTGCATGTTTTAAATTAATAATTAAATCAAACGTTTTTATAAATAATAAATAAATATCTATAATAAAAGCTATTTGATGCATTCATAATCTGATTCTAATAACAGCACGATTTTGTATGTTAAACTTTATTTACTTAATTACAATTTTTTGTGATTCAATGGCTTTCTTATTAAAGCTATTTCTAGTTACAATATTTTTGGTTTGGTTTAATTGCGTCAATAAGTTTCTCAAATATTATCTCATGGAGTTAAGCAAACCAATAATTATGTTTAATGCATTGCTTATATTTTTCTTAAAATTATATTTGGAAAATCTTTTAAGTCGCATTTTTGTTTTGCGTTTATGAAACTTAATGTTGACTTCATTTGACTCGGGTCTATATATATCGTTCACTGAGTAAATAAGCCAAAACATTTTTATTTTTTAATTTGTATTAGTAAGTGATTTTCGGAAGTGGGCCAATTTAAGATTCGCCTCTTAAATTAATGTTGTAATTTTTAATAATTTCCAAATATTGCTTGTTCATGACCTTAACGATGATAAAAATGTACTGACACCCTCTAATGCCCAAGCATACCCAAGGCACTCATCGCAAAAATGCCAATAAATGCAAATATAACTGATTTTGCAGTTGCTAAAAAACGCACTTAACCCTTGGGAGTATAACCAGGTCTGTGCAGACCTTTTGCATATCAAAGTTTGTATAACTTTATTGTTTTTCGTGTTAGAGACAAATCCTTTCATGACTTCCTGGAGCAACATTCTCCGTATAAAATGAGCAAAAAATCGAACCGATTGTGGATCCTGGTTCGGCTTAATCCAGACTTTCAAATATTTTGGTTCAAACGTCTGGTTCAAAACCAGGTCTGTGCAGACCTATGAATAAAGCTTTCAAAGTTTTGGCAGTTTGCGATGAGTGCCTTGAGGCATGCTTAATCATTAGAGGGTTAAGCTTTCATTCATAGGGTAACATAGAGACGAGACGTAATTGTCAAAAACCTAAGTCTGTTGTCAAAAATCCCATCTCCCGCAACAACAAAATACAAGCTACTCAATGCATTTTGTTGTTGTATCTAACATATTTTTTTGTTGTATTTTTGTTTGAAAAAACTTAGTGTCTCGTCTCTATGTATAATTCTCTATGGTTCCATTTGTGTTAAAAAAAAATTATTACGACACTTCTTGATCGCATTTTTGAATGATCTTTCCTTTTGTTTCAAATTATAGTTTTTGAATTATATCTTAATTTATTTGATTTTTCAATTCGCATAATTGCTATAAAGGGTCTTCCACTAAGCAAGTGGGAGATATCATCGAAAGTTTTTATTTATTTGTTGGCTTCGTTGAATGGTGAGCATCCGAAATGACCAATTTGTCACGACTCTAGCACATAAAGCAGGCAGAATTTGACAAAAAAAAGTCTAACGGTGCCAAATCACATGACCAGTTAACATCAACTCTGCCCACTAATCGCTTGTACCGAATGTCCAATGTGACATGAGCTGCGTTATGCCGTTGTTATCCATATTATCCAATTTAGGCCAAAATAAGTTACTAAACATCGAACTTTCCATTGACAGTGATGACCTGGCCAACGTCCCAAAATCCAAACGGGGACTTTTTCGGAATGCATTAGACGCTGTTGGATCTCAAGTGCTTTTCTCGACCAAACACCCATTTTAATAAAACAATTTTTTCATTGACACGTGTTGCTGAACGCTATCAAGATGAGTTTGCAAAACAAACTGAAAAAATAAAATGAACTCGACAGATGTAGCTTCACAACATCGCCGCTATCAACTGTCAAAGTTTAGCAGTCTCTATTGGAAAACCCCGTATGGGTCAGTAGCAGGCGTGGATCCAGGTCAACTATTTTAGGGGGAAAAATTAAAATTTGTTCAAATCTTTTTTTCCCCTTTTTTATATTAAAACTTTTCGATTTTCGGTGGGGAGCAAATTCCTATTTCACCCCTTCTGGATCCGAGCCTGGTCGGTAGTATCTATATTGAGAAAACTATTACAATGAATTTTCCCATTTTTTGAAACTATTTAAAATTCCAGAACAATAAGTTTACAATCCCATCATTTCTGCTGAAAACACTGGACAGATATGTAAATTCAAATCAAATCTATTTACATCAGATCGCATATAATATAAGAAGGTAAAATGGAGCTGATATTTAATAGAGTTACGAAGTATGGCAGGGATACTGGGCGGCGGGGCTGGAACCCGCAAATCTCAGGCAAATATTTTTTTTTAATTTGAAAGCTTGAAATTTAAACAGATTGCTATTGTTAGTAAAAACAAATTAAAAACTGGATGTGACATTATTTAATCTATGAATATATTTTAAACTATAAAAGATAATTTTGTGATAATTTTCCTTCCCACTGCACAGTGTGGTAAATCGCAAATCTAACAGGACGAAATTAATAAATCACGTTGGCTTCACTTCTCACTTATGAATTACATATATATAAAATGAGTTCAAATATATAAACGATTATAAAAAACCAACTTTTTTTTTGCGATGTAATTACCCAAATTTTCTTTCGTGAAAGAAGAGGTCATACTGGAAAAGTGAAAAAATGTAAGAGCTTAATATAATAAAAACAAAATTATGAAAATTTTTTTTTAATCATAAACCAAAGTCACGCAAAAAATACACTTCTCTTTGAAATCTGAATGTACCTGTTGACAACAACTGACTTTAAAGTTTAGTTTTTCCTAATCAGAGGTTAAAACAAAACATGAATTACAGTTACATATTGTATTGAGAAGCTCATTAAATTATCAGAAGCAATGTTGCCAGACATTTTTTTTAATTTTTTCCAGCTAGATTTGTGATTTACCACAGTGTGCACTGGCTTTATAATACAAATTCGTATATTGAAATATACGAAACTATATACGAGTTACATGCTGTACAAAGTCTGTCTAACCAGAGATGGTCCACAAATATAATTAATATAATAAAGCCTATATAATTCTTTATGATTCCTTCATATATCATTTAGCAATCGGACCAGTGTCTCAGAAGATTCAGATGTATTACCATTAATAGTTTTGTCTATCTGTTGGTATTATCATACCTTTAACTAAGAGATATATTACAAAAGTAATTAAAGTTTTCAGGTGTATTCGAACTTTACAAAATCATAGAAGATTTGTATGGTTTTTCACCTCAATTTAAATTGTTTTCCAGATTTGAAATGATTTTAATCAAAACAACGTAATAAAATAAGAAAAAAAATATTTTACATATTTTAAATATTTACAAATTTGTCGAAAATGATTAATATCGAACTCTCCATTAATGAGCTATGGTAATATGTCGCCGATAATTTGTTGACTTGATTGTTATTAACAAATAAAGCCTTAAAAATATCGGCATCTTTTACTTATTTCAGTAAACTTTTCTTCCATTGGATCTCTTTTTCGCTCACCAACACAAACACAGTTTTAGCTTTGGACATCTCTGCTTTAAATGTATCCTATAAAGTGGGAGTTTGTTGGTACTTAGGAGTTTAAACTTCTAAGGAATATTAAACACTGGCTTCGATAAACTAATTTTTATGTGGACATGATGGCTCATTACAACCTATGATCTTCATGATACCGCCCACAGGTGTTAGTTTGCCATAACTTCAATGAACACTATGTTTCCATTACTTTTGAATGTTTAACTATTACTTAATGAAACTGCAAACTATATCAAACACATCTCCTTATATTAATTATATCACAAATGGCATTGAATATTTAGTTAAGCCAGTGTCCAGCCCCTAATGCTTTTCTTCTCACATTTAGTCATAATTGCCAAAGGCCCGATTATACTTAAATAAATCATTGTTTCAAACTAATAGTTATGAGTTTTATGCCATTCAATACATATTGAAAGGCAGTATGTATGTGTGTATATATTTATGTATGGATATGATTAGTAATTTAAATAAAATATATACATATATAAATACCAAGCAGTTTTACAAATAGTCAATGTATCCCTCACGTCTGGGTAAAAAAAATATAGAAAAATGTAAACATAATATAGAATAGAAATGATGTTAAATTCCCAAAAAAATTGTTTGAGAAAATATAATATTCAGCAAGTTTCAATCGGCCGGTAAAAATATCATCACAAACGCATAATATTTTCCCCACTATGATGGTGTAGGGTATAAAAAGAAATTAAAAACCATCGAAAGGCAAAGCTATATGGATAAAAATTCAATGCTTCATATTTTTGTTTTATAGTTAAAGTTTATCCATATTTTTTTGCCTATGGGTTAATTATCACTAATATCTAATCACTGGCTGAATCCAGTTTAAATATTTTATGTCATTTGACACGTTTGTGCTCTTTGTTTGTAAAAAAAGTAAATTGTTTACTTTATACATAACAGGTAACTTAGCTTGAAGTCAATTGCCAAGTAATCTAGTCACTTTAAAATTTATTTTATGCAAATTGTGTTGATATTATTCTCGTAAAGTATTTTTTCTTAAGTATACAGGCAAACCTAGGTATAACGAATCTCACTTTAACGGAAATCCGATTTAACGCACGGTCAAATTCGTAACATTGACCACCTTATATAACGAACGTTTCAAAAATTGTATGCTCGATATAACGAATGTTGAGAAAAAACAATCAAAATCAAACAAACGACCAAATTTTTAACATTAACAACCTTATATAGCGAATATTTCGAAAATTTTACGCTCAATATAACGAACAGAAAGTATAAAACACAAAAGTAGTAAAGAATGTAAAAATACGAAAATAAGTCGTTACAGTACCATTTTCAATGGTAAATTTCTTTAATAATAGGTGTTTCGCATTCTAAGCGAAAGAAAACTGATTCATTCACATAAACGTGAAGTTATGGAATCCAAAATCAGCTTTCTTCCGCTTAGAATGCGAACGATATCTTTCATTCGATATTGTGAAAGAGGCTATAATTCACGTGAATTCAATATGGGAAACCGTAAAAGAATCTCATTGAACGAAAAACTAAAAATTTAGATGAATGAATGAAATATGGAAAATTATCAACATGTATTTTGAAGAAAATAAAAACCAACATTTTATCGTGACTAAGTTTATCCTCTAAATTATCTATACACAAATTAAGTGGAATCTAGAATCTTCAAGATCTGTTTATTTTTAATGTTTGTCCCTGAGTTTAATTTTCTACAGGTTGAATCATTTTCAGAATCGAAATCCCTTACAATGAAGGCTTTATTAATCGTGGATAATGCACAGCCATCCTCCAGTAGAACAATTAGTAAAAACTACTAAATATATACAAATTTGGACGATATTCATGCCTCCTAATGTCACACCGCTCATCCAACCTAGGGATCAAAACGACATACGTTTAGTTAAATTCCAAAATAGAAAAAGTTGTCCAAAATTAAAAAAAAAAAAAACATCTCGATATAACGAATTTTTCAATTTAACGAATGGGCCTGACAACATATCGTTCGTTATACCGGAATTTGCCTGTACTTACATTCCAGGTAATCTAACAAGAAGTCAATTGTAACTTTAGTGTTTCTATGTAATATAGAATGTAGTTACTTTAATCGTTTTCTTCTCTTTAGAAAATAGTTTCATTTAGCTTGGACATTCCACCAGAACTGCTGGGTATTGAAATTTATCTATGGAATCAAGGTTATTACGTATTTTATATAAGTATGACTTTGCTACAGTTCTTGCTTTTCATATTATAGTTAATGGCATGAGTAATGATGTGTTGAGTTGAATTGAGTTGGGTTGGGCATTGGTATATTTTGTGAGTGAGTAGTAAAGAGTTAATGTTAATACCTCAATTCTAATATTCATTGGTTTTTCATTATCTGCGTAATAATAGATGCCAACAATAGAGGAACATTATAATAATATTTGTCCTATTAGACACGATTGTGTATTATAGCAAGTTGTGTTATATATTTACTTACCTTAATTGGAAAGTTAAAGACAATAAATGTTTAACGTAAATGCATACAAATATTTCTACCCAATCTCAAATAAGTACATTTGGGGATTTTATATAAGATTTTGTTTGATGATAGTTTAAATAATGTAGATAAATTTGTATAGAAGTTTAAATTTCCCAACAATTTAATACTTAGCTTAAAATAGTTTTTAAGGATAATCAAATTTAAACTTACCCCAAAGGCATACAACTTTTATTAACTAAAACAAGTAACAAAGTATTGTCGGGCTTGATAATACCCTACACTAAGGATATGTGCAAAAACATTTATCTTTTAAAATTTCAATGTTTATATTCGTGAATGATTTTCGGAAGTGGGCCTTATATGGGAGCAATGACGAATTATGGACCGATCACCATGAAATCAGGTCGTATGATTTATATCTATATGAAAGTTATTCACGTTGAATTTTATGTGTATACCAAAATTTTCAAAAGATTTATGCATGTTAAAGTATATTTAGCGATCATAATAAAATTTGGTGAAATGAATTCCGTATATATAAAACTTATTTGGAGCGAAATTTGTGTAAATTAAACATTTATGACCGATTAAGTCCAATTTCGGGAGGACGCGAGGGCCGAAAATATTATATGTATTAAATTTAAACGAAATATCTTCAAAATTGCGACCTGTGCTTTACGCACAAGGTTTACATGACCAGCCAGCCAACCACCCATCCAGCCAAACGGACGGACATCTTTTAATCTACTCAGAGTGTGATTATAAGTCGATCGGTGTACTTTAAGGTGGGTTCCAGACTAATATTTTTGGGCGTTCCAAACATGTGCACAAATCCAATATACCCTCCCCGCTATGGTGGTGTAGGGTATAAAAACCTACAACACAAAATTGAAAATAACGAGAGACAAATATTTATTCTGACTAAGTAAAGAAATTAAAAAAAAATAGATAGGAAAATATAAAATTTGTTTTATAAAACTAAATAAGCTTTTCAAATGTTCTATGCTGGCTCCAACATATTTATTTCAAAAATGTTGTCTTTGAAATATAATCCATATAAACTTAGCTTTATGTTAATTCGAATTTGTTTTTCTATGTATTTATTTGTATCAAAATTTCCGCCCGAAGCTATACAAGGCAGCTTAAAATGTAGCTGCTTTTCATTTTTCGATTTTTTGTTTTGTTTTATTTGTCAGTTGTTGTTTGATTTTCTGGCATAAGACTTATTTATCTGATCAATAGTTAGTTTTATTATTATTGTTATTATTATTCTGTAGATATATCTGTATGTATGTATTTAATTTTGTATGTTCAAACGCTTTAATTTACATATGCATAAATGGAGTTATAAAATCTCAGTTACTCAGACACTCACATTCATTGTCATTTATTTAAAAAAAAAAAAAAAAGAATTATACAAAAAAAAAAACTTTAACATTTTATGAATAAATTCTTACCAAACCACTTATCAAAAAAAAATAAATAAATAAAAAAACCATAACAAGACTACTTAGAATAAAAAACTGGCCAAATCATGCTAGATTGGTGGTATGATTTGCAGTATTGCTGTGGTGGTATACAGGGATTCTTAAAGCAATGGGATTTTGAATGTTATTACTTTTGTTGTAAACATAATTAGTGGATTGACAAGATATTCTATAATATCATATTGTCATAATGTTCTAATATTTCACTATGGTTTCAAAATGTTGTTATTGAATACATATGTACTCTGTAAGCTATGTTTATAGTGCTGTCGTAATCAATCAGCAGATACCTGTAGCGAACGCCAAAGAGCCGGATAAGCAGAGCCACCAAGTCGTGAAATATTACAACATTATGACATGATAGATATCTTGTGAATCCACTAAATAATTAACACTTCGATTGTAACACTTCGAATTATTGGTGGTAGACTAGAGTGTCCAAAAAACCGGCAAATTTAAAAAACGGTTTCCGATTTAACCGAAAAAGTGTGTTTTTGAAAAAACCGGTTTTGATTATTGTCTTTTAAAAAAATCAGTTAAGCGGTTTTGGTTTTTGTCTTCAAAAAAAAAAAATAGGTTAATCTGTTTTGTTCAATATGAAAAAGGTCTACTTAGATTTATTTTTATTTGTGGACGCTAATAAGAAATTTGCTAGGAATTGTATACTAAATCGTCGTTATGTTTGATTTTTAAGATTCTATCTTTATGCAAATATATTTCATTAAAACCGGTTAACCGTCTTACAAAAACTGAAACCTGTCGAGTTTACAAAGATGATAAAACCGGTTGACGGGTTTTCGGTTTTCGATATCTTGTGTCCCTATATAATTCTATGTCAATGTTATGTCCGATCGTCTGTCTGTGGATCTGACATGTCAGAAATTGAAAGATTGAAAAATCAGTCCGTGTAAGTTATGTATGTGTCCAAAAATTAATAAAGTCAAAAAGCAAAATTTGGATCAAAATAAATTAATATGAACAAAAAACAGTGCCAATATTATTTTGGTGGTAGGAACTTATGATTCTGCACAGCCGAATAATTATTCACTCGTTCTTAATTAATATCAAAACCTGTAAAAATAATACAAATCGAATTTTTTTTAAATTGTCACTAAAGGTTCGTCCATTTAATATAAAGTTTTAGAGGTGGAACCGGAACCTAAAAACGACGATTCACTAACGGGAACAGTTATTTCCCCCAAGGGATTTCACTATATAAATACAACAAAATAATTATTAAGTGAAATATTTCATTTAAAATAATCATTATTTGAATAAAAATTCAGAAAATTAAAGAACTAATTAGGGTAGTGAACATATTTTAGTTCTAGCAGTTTATTCTTTATCATGGCGATTTTTTTCCCCAAAAAAGTTAAAACAAAACATTTTCATATTTCACTATTTTTTACTAGGAATATTTTCTAAAGTGAAAAGTAAATAAAGAAAATTATTTGTAGCGAAATTTGTGGAGATACCTAAGTATATAAATTAAACATCTATGACCGATAAAGTCCTATTATATGGGGGCTAATCGAAAAATATATAAAACGGCATGCGTTCTTCTTTTGTTTCAAAAAATATATGTACCAAATTTCGAGACTTTTCTTGGATAGGAAAAATTTTATACAAAAAAATCTATTTGGATTGTATGGGCAGTGGGCGTTGGGCGTGGTCGATTTTGGTAAAATTTAATTTTTTTCTTAATTTGGTCCATATAATTCTCCTTATATTTTTTACACAAAAATGTATTCCATTTGGATTGCATGGGCGGTATGCGGTGGGCATGGCCGATTTTATTGAAACTCGACATACGTTCTTCTTTTGTTTCAGAAAATATATGCAACAAATTTCTAGACTTTTACTTGGATATGAAAAATTTTATGCGAAAAAATCCATTTGGACTGTATGGGCAGTGGGCGTTGTTTTTTCTTAGTTTGGTCCATATAATTCTCTGTGCCAAATTTCAGCCATCCCTCTGTGCGACGGACGGATTCACATCGCACAGTGGTATGAGAAAAAAAAGAGGGAAATAAATCTGTAACTTCTAAACGGTTAATCCGATTTGAATGAAATTTCACATGTGGAAATATGAAGTGTTGTCGAGTTTAAGTTTTGAATTTGCACCTCATGGGCCCACCAACCACCGATGCATTGTTTACTCGACTCATAAAATGATTATGAGCCGATCGGTGCACAATAAGGTGGGAGTTAGATTAATATTTTTGGTAGTAATAAACATTAGCACAGATGCATAATATCCTTCCCAATATGTGATATGTCATCTTTTCACAAGTTACCAGACTCGGTAGTTTAAAGCAATTGATATTAATTTCCCGCAGAGTATAATTTTAGTACAATTAAAAAAATTGTACTAAAATTTTAAGTCAGGTTTTAAATAATTAAAACCAGACTTAAAAATGTTTAGCTTTAATTTTGAAACATTTGTACAATATAAATTGATTCAAAGTATTGGCCATTGTTAGCTATGACATTTTCCCATCATTCTGGCAACATATGAAATTCGAACCAAAGGAACTCCTCATATTTTTAGACCATGAACGAATCAAGCTAATATCGGATACTCTGTTACAAAGCGAAGCGTATAAATCGGACGGGGCGCGATCTGGAATATAAACCACTTCATTCTTAATACTTTTTATCAGGTATTTCAAAATGAGGCCGAACGTTGTCATGATAGAATATTACAGTTTAATTTCAATTCTGGACGCTTTTCTGCCAATGCTTGCTTCAAACTAATCGGTACAGGTTCCCTGTGATGGTCTGGTGAGATTTTAGCAGCGCATAATAGAACCCTTTTTCTTCCACAAAAAACATAGTATACATTAGCGCCATGGATATTTGACTTTGGTGTCGATTCGGCTGGTTGACCGGTATTCACATATGATCTCTTACGGCTCCAATACTTTTGGATGAATCCTGCTGCTTGCAAACATTTTGAAATTGCTGCTTGAGTAGCTCCCAATGACATTGAAAGCTCTTGTTGTGTTTTACAGCAACCTTCATGGAGTAATGCCTCCAATTCTTGGTGATCGATTGCTCACCACTTGGTGACAATTTGAAATCCATGAAAAATACATAAATAAAAAAATCGTTTGAGAATCTCTGCTTTAGCGCATTCTTGTGTGGTGTTTTGGTCATTGTTTAGTTGGCGTACGCAAATTGTTCTAATTAATTTTTAACACTTTATTAAAAAACATTCTTATATATTTTTTTCTTATAAAATTATTGTTGTTTTTTGTAGTTATACATGATTTTTTATATATGTTTATAAAGAAATATATATTTTTTATATTGTTGTACCATTACTTCTATAAATTTTAAAAAGTTGCTGCTATTTGTTGTTTCTTTTGTACTAAGATTAAGCTTGTTTGAGTTAATTTAAATTGAATGGACACAAATTTTAAACAAGATCTATATTTTATTTTTTTTATACTTATTTTCTATATAAATAATTAAAATAATATTTTTTTTTCATTTAAGTAAAGCTTAGCATGTATGAGTGTACGTATTTGTGAAATATTTATTATTTGAGATAAAGAAGGGTAAACAGCTCTACTGGTGGTTTAACTAAACTACACTTTGGCAGTGTTGTGTAATAAACAATGTTTATATTAAAATGAAATAAATAGACCACACCTAAAAATTTAAATCAGTAATGGTTTGAGGTTAACAGTAATTATTTTTTTTAGAGTTTATAAATATTAGGAAATAGACCGTTAGCTTAGTGAGCAAACTTGCTAAGTCTAACTTGTATCAAAATTGAGATTTTACATTTATTGAAATTACAAAAATACATTGCAAAGGAACAAAAGTTGGCTGTAACTCAAAAATGGTTTAAGATATGTAATGAAGATTTTTAACCTAAATCTAGAAAATTTTCTTTTATATAAATAGTGTAATAACTTTAAAGCTTAGCTTTGTCAAAAAAATCGATTTTCGAATAACATAATAAAAATTGTTGTCACAAACATATACTAGTTTTCCGTAACCATATATATGATTGGTACAATCATGTGAATCGTAAATTAACCATAGGTTCTCTTGCTAACAAGACATGTACTTTTTATAGAGTATTTATAAAGATAAAACTAAATTCTTTCAAAAGACAGCACTCGAATGACGCGTTACAAAATTATTCAATCCTGAACAGTGTTACGTCCGATATGTCCCAATTTAAAGTGCTGAAAATAAAATGCAAATTTAAGAGTAGAATAATTTTAATAAGAATATTATTTCTTCATTGCACTTGCTAACAAGTTAGAAAGTATATTCGGTTAAACCCGACCCTACACTTAGTACATCATTTGCTATTGGATATAAATTATATTAAGAGATTAATATTCGTTAAAGTTAAATCCACTCAACAATTGATTTTTGGTATTAGGATAGGATTTTGTTTTAGTACAATCTTTAATAACTTTGTCAATTTCCAATGGCTTTTTAAAAGCAATATTGCGTTTTACGCATAAATAAACTTATTTTTTAAATCAATGCATAAATAGTAAGGTTCCTTTATAAAATACTATGTAAAAATACTATGAAAAAAATAAAAACAAAAATATGTTTGTCAAAATACTTAAATAATATATATACCATTGGAAAGGCCACAGTTTTTCTTTTTAAATCCGTTTTAAAAATTATAATCGATTAAGGATCAGCTTAGTTAATGGCTTATAAGTGCTTAAAGGTATGAAAACCCGTTGTTTTACCCGTAACTCCAGAGTTTGATATACTCGACAGCACCTTTCAGAAAAATTGTATCACTTTCCAAATATTATTTTTTGTCGCAATTTCTTCGATCATTCGAACGAAAAACGTGTAAAACAATTCATTTCATTAGATTGAAATTGTTATTACAATTATTGCTCTTTTACCTCTCAAACCTTTCTTACTAAAGTGACAGGATGCCAAATCAGGCCAAAAATAAGAAGTATTATGAATGGTAAGTAGCATCTTTTTTTGTAAACATTCCTTGATGTAAATTTCGGTATTTAGCTCTTTCTTCAACTTTTTTCAACTTGAGTTTGAACATTTTAAAAATACACAAAATTTCTAAATTAAGGAATATATTGTTTAAATAGAACCTCTACATATAGATTGAGCCAAAAAAAACTTATACACACAACAGCCAAAATTTATCCTTTAAAACTATATCAAATATTATGTTTTCTAAATCACTAATTTTGAGCTGTTATTTCGAAAAATAAGTACATGAACAAATATTTAAAACTTTTCAAAAAAATCCAATATGGTCTTTCAAAAAAAAATAGCAAAATTCATTAAACAGTATAAGTAAGACTTGAACATTACAACGACTTGAACATATCAGAAAAGCAGCTCGTAAAGTTAAATTGTGGTTGTTTTGTGCGCAGAGCCAAAGATAATGCTGGTTTGAAATCTTATAAAGTTCAGATAGTTCCAGATTGCAATACAGTAAACAACTTAGAAGCACAGGAACAAGCGACAAAATTTAGTTAAAATTTTATAAAAAAATACACCTGTTGTATGATGGATGATGAATCATATGTACTGGCAGACTTTTCACATCTTCCGGGTCAAGATTTTTATGTGGATGATGGACGACGTAATGTTCCGTACAACAAAAAAAATTCCGCAAGAAGTTTATTGTGTGGCAAGCCATTTGCAGTTGTTGCAAAAGAAGCCAAGACACGATAAACACAGAAATATATATTACGGAGTATCTACAAAAACGGTTTTTAACTTTCTTGTATAGGTTTAATATATTCCACTTTTATACTTGTTTTAATAGGTTTCTAATATATTACCAGGACTGTACTTAATACCTAACTTTGCATTTTTATATAATTATATGCCAGGTAACGGAAATGTACAAATCTGTATCTTAATTAAAAAACTATATCGGCAATTCCATGTCATCGTACGCGACAAGTGTACGCCTATAGAGTGGAAAAGATTTTGCAAAAATAAGAGTATGAGAAAACTAATTTACCCTATGAATGTTCCATTCATAGGGTACTATATTTTAAAAAAATAACAAGTTCTTTCGAAATATTCTTGTCAAAATTATCGAGCGAAATAAGGGTATATCGTACGTGACATAAAACGGAATTAATATTGAGGTACATGTAGAAATATGCGAATCGTGACAGTCGTTATATTTTTTTTTTTTAATATCTTACACTACACCAAATATTTTTCCTTTATAATCCGTAATATTTAAATAAAAAACAATATTTGGATGATTTTATAATAAATAAAATTTAATATCGTTCTGGACATACCGTACGTGACATATTTTTCTCTTAAAGTAAAACTATATATATTCTGTAAATATATGTATACAAAAACTAAGAAAATAAATAGAAAATTAGTGTTTATAAAAAACCGACTTTTTAAAAAACAGGTTTGTCGATTAACCGAAAATTGGCCTATTTTAGAAAAACGGTTTTTCGGATAACCGACTTCGAAAAAACCGGTTAACCGACATACATGTGAAGAAAACATAAAATGGCCAATAAAGTATACATAGCATTAACATTTTTGGTTTTTCGTAGTCAGGAATGGTTAATATTAAATAACTATAAATATTTAAATGTTCTAAGTCCATTTTATTTTGTAAAAAATTCGAAATTATTATCAAATGGAATTGAGTAGAAATATATAATACTATATATATATATAAGGAGTGAGATCGAAAAATTCTTAACATACATATATGTTTATAAAAAAGAAACCACTAAACTTACAGCTTTAATTTTTTTTTTATTTGATTGAAATTATTATTACAATTTACAAAAAAAATTATTTTTATAGTTTTAATCACTAGTGATGAAATTTTGAACCTTTTTCGGAAACCCTTCCATTAACGTTTTTATAGTGCTTTCTGTCACTTTGCTCGAACATGTAGTCCATCTCCGTTTAAAATCTACCACACTTTTGGACACCTTTTTTGTACTCTTCAATTCTCTTTTAACAAGAGCCCAATATCTCTCCACTGGCCTTAGCTCCGGGCAGTTTGGAGGATTTGCCTCTCTTGGTACAAATACCACATTATTGTTCTTGTACCACTCAAGGGCTTGTTTGCCATAGTGACAGGATGCCAAGTCAGGCCAAAAATAAGTGGACACATTATGAAGTCTTATGAATGGAAGCAGCCTTTTTTGTAAACATTCCTTGATGTAAATTTCGGTATTTATAGAGCCCGTTGTAACAAATGAGTGGCTTCTTTTGCCGCAACTGCATATTGCTTGCCATACCAAGAACTTTCTGGGAAATTTTGTCTGCTTTTGGGTCCTAAACTTTTCTTCAACATTCCCTCGAGCATCAGCAACATAAAATTTTTGACCTGGAAGTTGCGAAAAATCTGCCAGAACATACGTTTCGTCATCCATTATGCAGCAAGAATATTTTTTTATAAAACTTGACTTCAATTTCCGTGCTCTGTTTTTGGCCTCTAAATTTTTAGTAGCGTTCCTGTCAGGAACTTTTTGAGCCTTGTATGTTTTTAAACCTGCATTAGCTTTAACTTTTCGTACCAAATAGTCCGAGCACTGAGCTAACCGGGCTGCTTTCCTACCGGATGTGTTGGGAGCTCTTTTGAAAATGCGTTCTATTTTTTTGGCTTTAGAAACATCATGTGGACCATTCCTTCTACCTGAACCAGGTTTTCTATCAACTGACAAGTTCTCCCGGTACTGTTTAATAACATTGGAAACAGTTTGACGGCAGACCTTTGTATGCTTGGCCAACTTTTTGTAAGACCAAGTTGGGTTTTGTTGAAAATATTTAATAATTTCAGTACGCACTTTTTTCTGGTCACTCATTTTAATCAGATTAACAAAAAAATTAATATAATTGACATTACACATAATAACTGACATGTTTTTCAAAGGTAACTTGATCAAAAAAAAATTCAAATAATACTTGGGTTAAAAAATGTAATGAAAAACGTGTGTTAAGAATTTTTCGATCTCACTCCTTAATACTTGTTTTAATTATTGGTTTATTCATTTAATTTCAACCAAAATATGTAAATCAAAATTTTTTTAATAAACCTCGACTTTCTGATATAAAACAGAAAATTTTCCAAGTCCCAAAAAAAGGACATATAAGATGCAAACGCACTTCTTCTTAACTGCGATTATTTGTCATTATAAATCAAACCAAATAATTAATAAAACTCCATATCAGATTTCAAAAAAAATTTCAAATCATGGATTTTAGACCGTTTTAGACACTTAGCTAACGAAATCAGCAAATTCAATTTAACTTTTGGTAAAATCATCCCTAAGTTTTAATGAATCATTAGTAAGATTTAGCTTAACTTCTACAATTATGCGGAATTTTAATTTTTAATAGTTTCATTAGTGTAATTTATTCTGAAAAAGTTTTTAAGTAAACTCATCATCCTCTACTATTCAGAATCAATGTAATTCTTAAAAAGGTTTATATTATAAATCAGCAGTTTAGGTTACATATCAGACCACATTTTTGATATATGAATATAAAAAATGCACCAAAACGTGAGATTTATTAATTTTAGTCCCAAATTTTAAAAACCCGTTAACCGAATGATATAAACAGAAAATCCAGATTTTAAATTAACCGGTTCGCAAAAAACAGAGATATCGAAGAAAAAAAAAACATAACGATTAAATTACAAAATTATATATAGTCAGTTTGAACCACTATTTATGCCCTTAAAATGTTGTAATAAGCTCTAAATATGTTTACATATTAACATTTTAGTGTTTTCTCCTATTCAAATCATCTTGAAAAAAATGTTCAAGTGTTTTTGTGTCTTCAGTCATGGTTTGACTAAAATACTTTGCAACAAAGAACACTTGCACTTAATTCAAAACCAAATTCCCCACTGATCGTTTAAGAACTTCAATTTATTCACCAACATCAAAAAACAAAACTGTCAAATAAAAATATGTTTTTGTTTATTTTGCCCCCACCCTTATGTAATATTGAATAATAAATAAAAGAATTTTAATTCACCATAATTTTCTATTCAAAACCACAAACCAGTTAGTTAAATCTTAAACAAAAATGACCAAAACAAAAAAAAATAAATAAAGAACTATTATCATTCACTATTCACTCGTAGCTAATGTCATTAGAACCTCACAAAGCATTGAATTTTGCTGGATTTCTGTGTATAATAAATATTAGATTGATAACGAAAATTATTATACAAATGACTTTATGCAGAACCATAAATAAAGGGTGCGGCCCTTTTTAAATGGGAGAGGGAATTACAATAGTTATTGATAGATTCTTATACATAAATTATATTTTACACCATTTTTTACCAACATTAATAAATTACATAAAGGTAAAATAAAACAAGTAAGAAAGTATGGTCGGTCATATAATACCCTACACCAAGTAAATGAGCAAAAACATTTTTCTTTTAAAATATCAATAATTTATAGTCGTGAGTGATATTCGGAAGTGGGCCTTATATGGGAGCTATGACCAATTATGGACCGATCACCATGAAATTAGGTCGTGTGATTTATGTCTATATGAAAGTTATTTATGTTGAATTTTGTGTATATACCAACATTTTTAAGATTTATGCACGTTAAAGGGATTTTCGGAAGCGGGTCTATATGGGAGCTGTGACTAATTATGGACCGATCGTAACAAAATATGGTGACATGAATTTTGTATATATAAAACTTTTTTCGAGCGGAATTTGTGGAGATACATATACATATAAATTAAACATTTATGACCGATAAAGTCCAATTTCGGAAGGACATTTGTATGGAGGCTAGGTGAAATAATGGACCGATTTCAGCTACTTTCAATAGGCTTGGTTCTTGGGCCGAAAAATTTATATGTACCAAATTATATCGAAATTCCTTCAAAATTGCGACGTGTACTCTGCGCACAATGTTTACATGGACAGCCAGCCAGACGGACGGACTGACATCGTTTCATCGACTCAGAAAGTGATTCTAAGTCGATAAAACTTTAAACCAATATTTTAGGGCGTTACAAACAGCTGCACAAACGCATTATACCCTCCCCACTATGGTGGTTTAGGGTATAAAAATACCACAAAATACATTCATACATACATATGTATGTATATAAAAAATAAATAAGTAGTAAAACAAGTAAGAGTACTATATTCGGCCGTGCCGAATCTTAAATACCCTCCACCTAAATATGATGGTATAAAAGCTGAAATAATATAACAATTGTTAGAAAGACTAGTTTACGCAGAAGATATTTTATTTCAAATGTACAAAAAATTGTATCTAATTCAGCAATTTATAACTGAAATTCCTATTAAAACGTATGAAATTTAAAAATATATATACTTAATACGTTTGGATCAACATTTTTCCCTTTTAACCTCAAGTGAAGAAATAGAGTATAAACAAGAGTGGACCTTATATGGGAGCTATGTGGAATTATGGACCAATATTTAAAAAATACTGTAGTACGATTCTTGGATACAAATTACTGATCGGTGGAAAATTTTGGTTCAGTATAGATTTTTTTGGATATTTGTGCAGGTTAATGTGTTCAACCTGATAACTATATTTGTAAGAAATTTATGATGATATTAATGATTTTCGGGAGTGGACCTTATATGGGAGCTATGGTTAAATATGGACCGATATTCACAAAATCCAGAAGTATGATTACTGGATCTGTGCGTAATTTCATTTTGATATCGATATATTTTTAATATTTTTTAAGGTGAATATCTTTTTTCGGAAATGGGCCTTATAGGGGAGCTATGACCAATTATCGGTCAATCTGCATAAAATTTGGTACAGTGATATCTATATATATGAGTATAATTTTTGTCGAATTTTAGCATGATAAATGTATTTATAAGAGATTTATGAGTACTTAACTGACTTTTGGAAGTGGACCTTATATGGGAGCTATGATCAAATATGGACCGATATTCACAAAATCCAGTAGTATGATTTCTAAATATAAATTATGGATGTGTGTGAAATTTTGTTTTGATATTGATATTTTTTAGATATTTATGTAGGTTATTGTGTTTTTCGGAAGTGGTCCTTATATGGGAGCTATAACCAATTATCGGCCGATCTTCATAGAATTAGGTACAGCGATTTTGGTATATATGGGGATTATTCATGTCGAATTTCAACTTAATAGCGATATTTATAAGACATTTATGCTTATTTAAGACATTTTCGGAAGTGTACTTTATATGGGGGCTATGGTCAAATGTGGGCCGATCCACGAAAAATTTTGTAATATTATTTCTTTTACCACGAAACTTATTTTTGCTGAATTTCATGTGGAAATTCCTATTCTGTAGGCATTTATAGACCATAGAACCATATTTCGGGAAGAAATTTGTATGGGGGCTAGGAGAAATCATGGACCGATTCTTATAATTTTCACCAGAGTTACTCCTTTTATCATAAAAGTAACGAGTGCAAAATTTTATGATATTAGCTGCAATATATTTACAAAAAATGTCCAAAAATATGTGAAAATTATCAATTTTTTTTTGAGGTTGTCCCACATTTTCATTCATAACTTTGGTTCCACTAAACCGATTTCGCTGATTTTCAATACCAAACTGCTTAGGACAATAGTAAACATTTTTCTTGCAACTCTACTAAGTTTGTTTGCGTATTTTGGACGTGAGCGTGTTTTACACAGACGGACAGACGGACAGACGGACAGACAGACGGACATGGCTCAATCGACTTAGAATTTCATAAGGATCAATAATATATATACTTTGTTGGGTCTCAGATGAATATTTCTCAATGTTACACACGGAATGACAAACTTATATATACCCTCATTCACCACTTATGGTGGTGGAGGGTATAAAAACAAACAAATAAACATAAGAAAATCAAACAAGTTGTCAACTTTAACTGACAAGTTAAGAAAGACTTCTTATTTGTTTATTTTTCCTGAAATAATAATTGTAGGCGCGTGTATCGAATAAGAATTATGAGACAGGCACACATGGATGGCCAGAGACTGGGTGAGCGAGATAGAGCCATTGTTTTTACAATGTAATGAATAAAAGACTACTAGGTAGTAGGTATTATGTTTTTAAAGGTTTAAGTATAATAAATAAATTCTTATGTAAATATGTATTTAAACTAAGGAATTGAAATGGAAAGGAATGTTTCGAATAAAGAATAAACAAATTGTCATATGGGGGCATTGACAAATTGTTCATGCCCCATTGTGTGATTTTCTTCATAGATATTAATTTTGTGTAAATAAATTAAGTGTTGTGATTTTCTATTCGGTATGCTAATAACTCAAAGTTCAATTAGAGAGGCGATACGTGTCAAGTGAATATTTGTAGGGTGAAAAATGTTTCCAGTATATAGTAAAATCTTCAATTAATTTCTAATATAGGTATTTAGCTGCTTATCAGAATCTGATAATTTATTTTCAGGAGAAGGGCTTTGTTTAATTATAAACCGGTTCTTTGAACAAAATTATGCTGGTAATTTCTGTTTACGTGAGACTCAGATATTGAAAAGTTGATACGATCGTACATTTTTGATATTATATGATGCTTTCAATATGTTATGTAACTGGAACCAAATTCCTTTAGTTTTCTTCTATATACCCCTAGAAAATCTTGAGTATAACAGTATTTGCCATAGAACATCTTTACTATAACATTATTTGCTATAGAAAATCTTCAGTATAACAGTATTTGCTATGGGAAATCTTGTGGATAACAGGTTTTTTTTGCAGACGATTTGTAACACAAAACTACACTAATATAAAAATATGTAACATTTTAAATTTTAGGACTACTATTTGATTATTATGTTGATACCGATAAAATTTTTCATTGTCCATTACTCCAATGTTTATAAATGCTTTATGAGAGTTTTGATGACTTTAATGACTAATGTTTAATTATAACCTATACCACTTAAAGTATACCGATCTACTAAGAATCACTTTCTGTTCGGCCGTCTGGCTTGCTGGCTGTTCATGTAAATTAGTGTGTAAAGTACTGGTCACAATTTTGAAGATATTTTTATAACATGATAGTAGATAATGCTGTCAAAAACGAACCATGAGGTTTCTCGGCTGAATGAGTGGATTCAGCCCAGGCACGAAATCTATTTAAACTGGTAAAAATCGGTCTATTAGTTCAAGTAGCACCCATACCAATGTCATCGCATTTTGTATGATTTGTGGGCAATCGACTTCCTCCTATTTCTTTGCTTTGTGGTACCTTTGCTTCATGAAATTCGTGATTTGTTCTTCCAAATGTCTCAATGCCAACATACATACATATATGTTGAAGCCAATCGCACACACTTGTTGTCTTTCTACAGTGCTTATTTCAACACAGAAGGTAGAACCCACACAATCAGCCGAGAAACATATTGGTTCGTTTTTAACGGCATTATCTACTGGAAGTTTGTAGTTTTGAATAACATTGACTCGGACCGTGCCTAGGCTGTATATTCCCTTTTCACTCAAATAAACCAACAATGGAAGCGACGTGTAGAAATCGTCGAAATAAAGAAAATGGTGCACAAAGTTGGTAAGAAGCTCTCAACAACATTTTAAGTTGCACCGATATGGGAGACTCCTGGGAATACTACGTTATCGCCTGCACCATTTTACACTTAAAAGCGATAAGCAAATCCGAAAGATTCGTATAACACTAATAATTTTATTCCCCATTTGTCTGGTTTCTTTGGCATATAGAAGATGATGTCGCATTTGGTGCTACACATTTGCTCGTCGATACACAGTAGAGCTTGTTTTGGCACGCAATTAAATCGCTTATTAAGTTCGTTGGCCAAAGTTCGAATTCGAAACAATGAATCGTAACCAGGTTTCCTTTTCTTGGTTCGCTAGCATTCATCTCGGAAATATATATACTTTTTTATTGCCTCAAATCGTTTGCGAAGACATTTGTTTTAATGGCAATTGATTCCACTATTTCGTTTGTCAAACCAACTGGTAACCCTCAATTCTAACCTGCACCAATGAATCCACCATTAGAGAGTACATTTGCTGAGCCAGTACTTTCCGTTCATGGTAACGGAGAGTGGAATCTTTTCGCTGGTTTTGTTGCAGCTGTTGATGTAACTGGTTCCTTGGATGTAGAACATGATGCTGTTGTTGTTACTATTGATTTAACATTTTTGATAAAATTTTCGTTTCCGATAATTGGATTCAATGACGATGAGAAACAGAGTACTACTTTGCAAGTCACTAATATATTGTGAAATGCATCATCGTTCGTCTTCCTGACAAATTTCATCCGGTGCGAAATTTCGATAATTTTCTTCATCATCGCTTTTGAAATCGTCTTCTTTGTCTGTTTCCAGAGCATCCATAAACTCTACCAAGTGATCATCAGTCAAGGCTGATAATTTTATCCGCTCTCTATCTGCTATTCCTATTATTTCTTTTTTATAAAAAAATCAAAGTAATATAACAATAAAGTAAAAAAGCTATAAAATATAACACGCCCATAAATTTTGCCACAACCCTCAACAGTGCCTGAGGCGTTCTGAACACACTTTTTTTAATTTTTAACATTCACAAATGCATAAACTGAAAGAAGAATATCTTACGTTTTAAACATAATATTTCGAATAGTTCGGGCTTCTTAAAGTTGGTAAAACTAAAAAGAATTACCAGGGACCGTAATGGTTATGAGTGATATCAAAAAACTTCTTTTATAACAGTTATTTTGTGACTTTAAAAATAAAACTCTATCTAAAACAGTTATTTTTCAACGTAAAAATAAAACTTCGCATGAAACACTTAAAAAAGGAGTTTTAAATAGCCGTCATAAAAAAAACTCATTAGGGACTTTTATTTTTTCCTTCAGAAAAAAAACTCAGTTGAGGACTTTTATTTTTTCCGTCATAAAATTAAAGTCAAAAAATAAAAGTCCTCAAATGAGTTTTTTTATGACGGCTATTTAAAACTCCTTTTTTAAGTGTTTCATGCGAACTTTTATTTTTACGTTGAAAAATAACTGTTAACTGTGAAGTTGAGATCATTTTTTTAATATCACCATCGATTCTGAAAGAGCGTCAATACGAATCTATTGGTATATAACAGTATAAGTCTCCATTGACTCTAACATAGAGATTTTTTGAATTAAAACTTTTCTGGATAAACGTTATTTACGGTCCCTGAAAATTACACACATAGACATCATTCACAAAACAGCTGACAGAACAAACACCAAAAGTTAGAACGCATTTCAATATGAGAAAAAAATGTTAACAGATCTGTAAATACTGTTGGTGTTGGTGTTATGTAATGCGTGCCTTGAGGCATTCTTGCGGGTTAGAGTGTTAAGGAATCAAATCGGCATACTGCTTAATTTACTTAATCCATGTCGAAAATTACCAAACAAATTCCAGGAATATTTAATTTTTTTTCTATTATGTGATTCATTTATATCACCTGCCCTTAAGCGTTATTATCATTTTATTAATATTTCATTTCTATTGGTAAATTTTTGGAAAAACCATTAGCTCCACAGTTATTTGAACTTATAACAAAATTTTTCAAATTAAGGACAAGGTTTTAGATAATAGTTGTTTTTTTTTTTGTTTTGTTCGTTCTCTGATTTGGTAAATTAAAACTATTTATAATAATATTTATTTATATTAAAAAAAATATGCAGTAGTAAACAAAACAAAAAAGTTTAAATTCAATTTATGCATGCACTTAATATATGGCTGGGGTAAATTGTAAAGAATAATAATATTTAAAAGAATTTGCACTCCTACCTGGTCAACCTTGAGTGAGACAGTTGTTGTAGTAGTTGCTGTTGCGACTGCTGCAGTTGTGTTTGTTGTTGTTACTGTTGTTGCTGCATAAAATAATCATATGCATTAACATGCACTTAAACAAACAACCAGCAATAGTAACAGCTACAGCTACAACTACAGCAATGGCAACAGTAACTTTTGCTTTTTGTTGCTGTTGTTTTGTTTTGTTAAACTCACGTAACATTATGAATACCAGCAAGACATAAAATAATGCGCACTTAAAATACAACTTAAAAAAAAATTTAAAATAAAAAAAATGAATTTTTATTATAAATTAAAAATTAAATAAAAGACAGCAATACTGGCAATACGGCAAAAAAGTTAAATTATAATATAAATTAATGAACAAAACTGAAACAGCCCCAACAACTATGTATTTAAAACAATAAACGAAACTTTTCGCTAAACAAATTTACAAAAAAGAATCATTTAAATCTATACAGAGTTAATGCACGTACTAGAACAATTGCAACAGAGTTTGAAACAGGCCTGGTGGCTAGACCAGGCCAAGCTAGACCAAAATCAGGCTTAAGAGGCCAGACGTGCGATTACTTAACCCTGCAGGTGTTTATAAACATTTAAATAAAGCATAACGTGATATAACATAGATTACAAGTGTCTATTTTTATATTTGAACATAAAATATGCGCAAATATATATGTAAATGCTGACTGTCTAATAGTTGTATCTTTAGAATTCATAACCACAGAACCACGATTTAGACATAATCCACAATAATCGCGTTAAGAACAACAAACTCAACAAAAAAAATATAAAAATAACATACAGGCACGACAATCGTCCAATGGTAACAATAATAAAGCAATAAAAGAATTATAATAATAACTTCTTCTGCTACGTATAAGCAAATACCTTGTTAATTTTATTAATTTTTTATATATAAATTTTTTTATTTGATTTTTTAATTAATGTTCATTTTGGTATGAACACTATAGTTGAAAAGCTGGCAGTGTTTGTTGTTGTGGTTTAATATGAATGCAAAGAACATTAAATCCTTAAGACACATTTCAAAATAATTTATATTTTGAGTAGTTTTTTTTTTCAACATACTCCGAAACTGCAATCAATGATGGCTACATGAAACTCAGTAGCTTCAATTGTTTTTCTCATTCGATCTCTGCTGGCTCTACCCTTTGACACTAATGCATAACCTAGAATGTTGCTGACAGTCTTTGCATTACCACATTAGTTGGCTTAATCCTTATCGTGCGTGATAATGATTAAGTCCTCTTTAATTAAAGTGACAATCTCTCTTCTGACTCCCGGTTCATTCTGTGACATCTGCTGGCTCTACCCTTTGACACTAATGCATAACCTAGAATGTTGCTGACAGTCTTTGCATTACCACATTAGTTGGCTCTTTAATTAAAGTGACAATCTCTCTTCTGACTCCCGATTCATTCTGTGACATCTGCTGGCTCTACCCTTGGACACTAATGCATAAACTAGAATGTTGCTGACATGACAGTCTTTGCAGTTTTTGTTGGTGATCGTGCGTGGTCAGGAGCAACATCTCGATGAAAAGAGGGGCTACAATCCCTCTTCTGACTCCCGCTACATTCTGTTTCATCTTGTATGGAACTTTTTGTATCAAACAATTGTCTAACAGACTTTGCCTTACCGCATTTGATGATCGTGCTTGATCAGGCCCATCTTCAAATCATTAAAAAGACACCTACCCAACGTTTTGAGGGTGAGAGGGAGTACAAACCCTACCAAAAACCCTGTATTATCTTGATCCTTCTGTATCAAATCAGCCATCCATCATATGAGGCATGGACGTAACTATGAATACATTATTACTATGATAACATTAAGATGCGAATCGTTAGATACCGAAAGAAACACAGACTTATCGGTCATACCAACTGAATACTGTCTAATCAGATACATTCCGCAGAACTACAATAGCCATGGCGACATCACATGATTAGGTCAAAACTAAAATACTGACTCTAATTTGGTAACAAATGCAGAACAGGCTGATGCTCATTATGAGTTTGAATTATTTCAGCAAAACATCTGTATTAGAAGTAGAGATGCTAATCGGGACTGATTTTTGAAAATCCCGGGTATCGGGATTTGGTAAAGAATGCCGAAATCCCGACCCGGGGTTTCGGGAAATCTAAAATCCCGAAAATTATAAGAAAGAAACGTAAAGTAAATTTTTTATTTAGCAATTAATTTTTATTAGACTAATCCTAAAAATCATACTACTTATTACATCTATGGTTTCGTCTGCCATTCTGGAACGAATTTTGTTTCCGACATATGCTGCTGCCGAAAAACATCTTTCATATTGGCAAAACTGTTTGCAAATACTTATAACAATCTGCAAGTATTTTCCTCTTGTTCGTTCAGAAATAAAGTGATCTATTTCTTTTGCAAGTTGCAAATCTACATTATAACTTGGTTTCGTTGTTGTTATTTGGGTTTTTTAAATTTATTAATAATATCTTTTAGCCTTAGAGCAATCGAAATATTTTCGTTTTGTTTTAGCTCCACATCTGAGATAAAATCAATTTCGTTTGAAGAGGATTTAAATTGAGTTTTGTTAGATAACTTACAAAAAACTGTGAAGAATTGATTTTCCAGAGCCCTACTCTAGGAAAACCAAAAATACCGCTATCCTTTATTCGCTATGTTGTAGCAGGAGCTGAGCTTAACAACTTTGCTGAACATCACTTTGCGATATTCGGGCATGTAGAATGTCAAAATGCATAAAAAAGCACACAAAAATTACAATTTCCCCTATTTATTTATGAAAAACGGGATTTAGAAAATCCCGAAAATCACGGAATTTAAAATTAAGAAATCTGGAAAGCCCCGGGATTTTCGGGAACGGGATTCCCCGTTTGGCATCTCTAATTAGAGGCAAACAAAACTATCACTCCAATCAGCCTTCATACACAAAAAGAATAGACACAGATATGTAGATGCTCTCATTTTGAGACCGATTAGAAAAAATCTGCTGACAGCGGCTGCTGTGAGCCGTACTTTATATTTGGGACTTGGCTGCATAGATCGCTAAAAAGGAGTTACAATTCCAACAACCGTACTTAACATCGTGGGTAGTCAATGCAAGAAATGGGAATGTTGGCTTCAAGGTGATCAAAGATTTTGTTGTAAAAAAACAAGAATGGCTTATGGATATCATAATCTGAGAACACTATATTATGATAAAATTATTCATCATAAATATGGTTGTCACAAACATATACTTGTTTACTGTAACCATATATATGGTTGATACAATCACGTGAATCGTATCAGTCATGTAAATAGTTTATGTGACTGTAGTATTGTTAAAAAACTTGTAACAATATTGAAATGGTTACAGTAAACATGCTCAATTATATTTTTAATCTGCGTATATGTAAGATTATTATACACTTTTGTAAACTTTGTTAATCACTTAAGCTCGAAGGAAATTACTGTTATCATCAGGGAAACCGAAATATGCAAATGCATATTTTTTCTGGTGAGTTTAATGAGCACATGGATAAGATATTTACACGTTTCACAACTATTTAATAATTTTGGCTTCGATTTGTTAGTGCATATTTTTGCATATTTTACCCTTAAATGCATTTTTTTGCATATATTTGTTTTAAGAGCATATTTATGTAATATTTTGCGTTTTTAGAGCATATTTTACTGTTTAATAGCATATTTTGACTTTATCAAAAACAAATTTTGTCTTACTTATTTTTCGCTGTTGCGTTACAAGTTTTACTTCCTTTGTTTAAAATTCCAAATTTAAAAATAGATTGCTTTTTTAATATAAAATAAAAGTATATAAAAGTATATTTTTTGGTTAAAAATTATGTAAAAGTTTGTTTTTTTAAGAGCATATTTTTTAAATTTTAAGAGCATATTTTAAAGTTTTTACTGCATATTTAAACCGCTTAAAACGCTTTTTTTAGAGCATATTTCCGGTTTACCTGGTTATCATTATCGAAATAACAGGAAATACCGATACTGCTAAACTACCATTAACAAAATATTGAGCCAAAATAGCCTTACCGAAATATTTCAAATTAGTATTTATTATTATTTTCGAAACGGTAGAAAAGATTGAAAAAAAGTACGAATTGTGCATAACTTTTTTTTGAATTTGAAAGCTTACTCCACTTATATATACAATAACAGGCATCCATATTGAAATCATAATATCGTATAACTAAAAACACTTTCTGTCCCACTGTAACTCTCAGTATTATTGATGTTGTAACAGCATTAGTAAAATCTACTTTAGCTACTTACAAAATTAATAGTGCTTTGTACATGTTTTTTTGTCTGTATTTTTTTTTTCTAATACAAATAAACACAAAAACTTTTTTACATACTTGCTCGTATTTGTACATAGAACATTATTAATGCGTAGGTTGTTGGCTGGTTGTTTGTTTGGATTTGCTTATTTAATGACAACAACAATAAAAAAAAAATTATATACATTGAAATCCATCATCATTGACTAAGAGAGATATATACAAAAAAATAACAAACAGTCAACTCAAGACAAGACAAAACAGTCAAGTCGGTACAAGTCATGCTTCTTAATTATGGCCAACGCTGAACAAAAAGACGATCAAATGAATCGTGACAAGTTCTTGGAAAAACCATGAGATACTATTTACACATTCAAACATCACTCTTGTGTAGATAACTATTTCTGCTAGTTTAAACATAGGCATTTTTAAGTACGTATTTTTAATATGTTATTAATTTGTTTGTAATATACAAACAATAGCAGGTACTTGCGGAATTTAGATACATACATATGTATATATTTTAAGAAACTGTATGATAAAGTGGTTCTCATATAGCAATACTGTTTTATTGGAGTCCGTGGAGTTTGGATATACTTATAGGTTTTCTCGATCGCTTCTTTTAATACATTTTTTATTAGCAAATTAGTTAAAAAATGAAAAGAATTTTTTATATTTTCCAACCAATTTGAAGTTGAAGAATACCGCTGTTTCGCTAAAAACAATACTAAAAAATGTTATCGAGAAATAGTATATGTATTTCCGAACTGTATAGAATCCAATAAAACAGAATTGCTATATGAGAACCCCTCCATATTTTTATATATGTAAATCGAAAACAAAATTATAAATATTTAATAAATTTTATTTGTTTTCTAAAATTATTTTTTTTTATTTTTCAGGTAAATATCCACAAACCTAAGGAATGATATATATATTTCGCTTTAAGGTAAACAATATTTGTAAGATTTGAACAAATTTAATGTTAGAAATGAGATTGGTATGGTGATGGTTTGGATAAATTTGATCTGATGAGCATATAGACAATATGCATATCAGCAGAAGGACCTTTTCACAGATGTATGTATATCACCCTAGTTTTTGCATGAACATACACAATATATATATGGTTTTTCAAAATCATCTTCGATTCGGATCTTAATCCGAAATTTAATGAAGAACAAGTAAAAATGTTATATTTGGCTGTGCCGAATCTTGTGTACCCACCATCAATACGTGACTATCAAATAGTTTTCTGATATAGAGGTTATATGAGGAGTAACGTCACTTATGGACGATTCTCACAAAAGTTGGTAAAATGATTTAGGTTCATATAAAACTGGTTTATATTCAATTTCATCACGTTAAATACACTGTCCAACAAATTGAAACTTTTTGATTGAAACAGAATAAATAGCGACCCTATAATTCTGAAAGGGCATGTTGAGTAGATAATTTTTGTAGAATAAACTTATAGTCCAACTGGTCGAAATTTTTTTTACAGTGGGTCAAAGTTTTCATTTTTTGATCGAAGGGAGCAGTATACTTACTGAAAAAAATGTTGTCAGTTAATGTCTAAGAGAATTCTTATTGTCAGAGTTATATTGTGGAATTTTATGGGGCGTGTAATCTTGCGAATTAAGCGTAAAGAGCTTTATTTACAACTTATCTTTGGTATCTTTGGTGAACCCCACTGAAATTTTCCGGCAAAAATTTTCGTAGAATATTTGAATCCTTAAATGTCCTTTTGAAAAGGATTTTATTTGATTTTCTCAAAAAAGGGTCAAATTGACCCCTAAAGAGAAGAGCTAAAGGGTTAAGATCTTCCACAAAAATGATACCTATAAAATTCAATAATATAACTCTGTCCATAAGAATTCTCTCAGATATTAACTTAAAACAATTTTTTCAGTTAGTATACTGCTCGATCAAAAAATGAAAACTTTGACCCACTGTAAAAAAAATTCAGACCAGCTGCACTATAAGTTTATTCTACATAGATGCTCTACTCAACATGCCCTTTCAGAATTATATTGTCGCTATTCTGTTCCAACAATGCTGTTGGACAGTGTTATTATAATGTATGTTCAAGTTATTTTCTGAGGTGGACCTTGTATCGGGACTAGGGACAAATGTTGCCTTATTTTCGCTATAGTTACAATTTGTGCAAAATTTTATCACGATTGTCGGGGGAATCGTCTTAGAATTTCATAGGGACCCAGAATATATATACTTTTGTTGCAAACGGAATGACAAAACCATATTTTTTGGAAATTTGGAATTAATTTTCAGTTTACATTATCACCTCTATTTGCTTTCGTTCGATTGAAAAATGTGTCTAATACACAAGCATATGAAAGAGAATTGCTGTACATCATATGCGATGCACCGGAAAGGGAAAGGGTTATTCCCCATTTTTTTATGGCCGGAGTAATTTGTATTTAAGTTTTTTTTTTGTTCTTCGTTGACTTCTATAGCTTCTTAGCAACAACATACAAATCAATTAGTTAAATTGGTTATTTGAATATTTGAAATGAAATAATATACATTAGCTGATAGCTTTAGAAAAAACTGATCAACACGCTTAAAGTTATAATCAAAACATTTTTCGTGTAGTGCAAAAAAATATAATATTATAATTAATTAAACTTTGAGACTTTATTTTAATTAACAGAAGAAAAAAGCAGCATGCAGCAAATATTTAGCTAATAGGTCAAATCCAAAAAAAAATCTTATAAAATTTGTAGTTTTTAGTATTTTATTAGTGTATACTATTATTTAGTTATATTAAGAAAAGATCATAATAAATTAAATTTCGAAAACAAACTTAAAAATATCTTTCAAATGGAAACTTAGGAGCAGTTGGAGTTGTTTTAAGAGGTCTTCTTTCCTAATGTTGACTATCATTCTCAGGAAATTTCTTTATAATTGTTGAAATTGCTGATTTATTAATTGCATATTTATTACAGACTATTATAGTAGATATTTTATAATACATTTTTTTACCATATTAATCAAAAAAAGAGGGATAAATTAACCCTTCAAATTTCAAAAAAGTGCCAAAATCCATTTGAAATTTTTTAGAAGGAATACATTTTTCAAAAAGATGTACCTAAAATAGAGATAAATTAACCCTTCAAATTTCAAAAAAGTCCATTTTTTTAGAAGGACTACAATTCCATTTATATTTAATTTCTGGGATACAAAATAGTTAGCACTTAAACTCGTTTGTCGCCGGTTTAATTCCCTTAAATGTACAAAAATCAAAAAGTATCACACACTTGTTCACTTATTATACCCTTCACCTTCGTGAGAAGGGTATATATAAGTTTGTCATTCCGTTTGTAATTTCTACATTTTTCATTTCCGACCCTATAAAGTATATATATTCTGGATCCTTATAGATAGCGGAGTCGATTAAGCCATGTCCGTCCGTCTGTCAATTTTCTGAAGACCCCAGATATCTTCGGGATCCAAATCTTCAATAATTCTGTCAGACATGCTTTCGAGAAGCATGATCAGCAACGGAGATATGAGCAAAAAACCGGGACAACCTCGATTTTTGACCTATTTTTGATCTATATATGGATTACTAAGTCATTGATATAGACAATATGGATATCTAATGATAGATATTTCAAAGTCCATTGCAACGATGTAGATAAGGCTATAGTAAGTTGGACCTACAATGGGTCAAAATCGGGAAAAATATTTTTTAACCCGAATTTTTTTTCATCAAAAAATTGTTTGTCATAATTTTTAAAAAAAAAAAAATTAAAACAAAAAAAAAAAAAAATCTAATAAAGCTAGCTCCGGAGATGTAGAGATACCGATTTTACCCGTGTTTTCCCATTTTTACCCCCTTCAAATTCGAAATTAAAAAAATCCCTTCTTAGTGAATATACACAAGCGGATAGGTGCCTACATACAAAATTTCAAGACATACAAAGGATTAAAAGTTCAAAATTTAGGAAAATTTTTATATCGGAACCGCATTTGCTTCACGAAAGAACCGAATAGACCTAATGCAGTGTTTTTGGTGCCTAAAACCATCATCACAAAATTGTCTTTCTAATGAAATCGGTTTTGGAGCTCATCATTTCTTATTTCTGAAAACTGAGACTACGGAATATGGTTTTCAAAAAAGTTTCCATTGTAGAGTTAATTTTGTTTCTATATAAATCCAAGTTTAAAAGTAAAAATACTATATATATACAATATATTTCCATCAGGTGTTAATTAAATTAATTAATGGATTTCAATACACAACATAGGATTGATTTATAAACCTTTGTCACAATGTGTTTTGTTCAAGAAATTCTACTTACCATTAAAACTCTGAGATAGTTAATCTTTGGCAATTGTTTCTTAATTTATGTGATCATAAAAATTGCTTTTAATTAAATATGATGAGTAATGACGAGTGTATAACCTGCATGCAAAAGAATACACTTTAAATCTACAGTAAGTTTATGACTAAAAAACCAAAAATAAAATAAAAACAATTAACAAAAAAATAAAATCGTAATGAAGACACACATTATTAAAAAAGAGGCAAAACAAAATGTATTAAAGTATCAGCACTGCTGATTCAACAGCAAACATTATGCAAATAAACAGTATTGGTGCAGTGAAATACACAAATAAAAATAAAATTTGCAGTGCGAAAAAAGGCAAGGCACGCATGCTTTTAACGATGTGTGTTTAGAATTAGAAATTGATGATTGCGTTGCAGTGCGAGGATGGTGAAATAAGTTATTTTAAGTTAACTTCTGTAGAAATTGTACATGTAAATGGTTTAGAAAAAGTTCAACGTAAATTTACAAAATTTGCTCTTTCTTTGAATATAATAGATTATAATCATATGTTTTCTTGCATTACCCGTTGTAATATGTTGGGCCTTCAAACACTTGAGAGTAGAAGGTCTTCCAATCTATTTTATTCTTATTTGATATAGTAAATTTGTTGCCATATGTTAATATAAGTGTACCATCTAGATCATTAAGATACTTTTTTATTGGTTTACATAAAACTAACTATTCTTTGAATGAACCATTGGTTAGAGCTCAAAATTTGTTTAATAATTTAAATGAAAATTATGTTTTAGATTTTAGTTTTTCTAAAGAAAAATTTAAACATTATTTAAAGAATTTGTTATAATTATTTTTAAGCGAATAGTCTCTAAGGATATTTTGTAAATACAAAGACTTTTATAAATAAAATGAATAAATAAATAACCATATAAAAATATTCATAAATTAAAACAAATTGGGTTCAAAAGTTATGACCATTCAAAATTTTAATTTAAAAAAAAAAAATTTTTGAGACACAATAAAAACTTGATATTATTTGCAATACTTCGAGAAAAGAGAATTACGATAAATTGATGTACCATTCACCACTAAAAACCTTGCGTAGTGGTAAAGTAGTGAAACCGAAATTTAAATTTTAGCAAATTTTTACGTGACAATCATAACTGAAGTAAATACGCGTCGTTTGAGATACGCCTTGATAATGTGCCCGAAGTTAGAGCACCTAAAATCTGTCTAAAAAAAGATAGAGTTTTAAAAATACCACGTTATAGCGGGGCTCATTCATAATGTTGCAGTTAGCGATCGAGTGATCGTAATACTTTTTCATTTTTCATAATAAAATCGATAACATTATGATAATTCTCAACCGTTATTGTATAATTCGCTAAAAAGTTCTAAAAGACATTTTAAATAAACACTTTTAGAGAATCAATCAAAAATCCACACACTCTTGTCAAGTGCTTCTAATTTGTCAACCACTTTTTTTAGCTGCATCCTTAACAAACGTTCGTGTGAGGAAAAAAATTGTACTTTCATTCACTTTTAGAACGCTCCTCCTACTCCAGATCAGACACCATACATTTATGATTTAAATAGAAGTCCACGCTGCTCTTCTTCGTTTCAGCATTTGCTTTTGTAAGCGTTTTATGATAATTTTAATTGTTTATTTGTTTTTTTTTGCTTTTCTTCTACATATCGTCACCTGAAATGCAAAAGGGCGTAACAACCAAACAAATTAAAAATTGAGTTTTAAAAGGATATTGGTACAGCGCATCAAGGCACACGTCTTCACAATTCAGCTTTCTATTTTTAAAAATAACGACTTTAAAGAAAGAAAATCATATTTGTACCCACAACACTTTACATTTTATTTAGTTTTTTGTCTCTCCTGTAAACTTTTAGAAAATGATGATAAGCCCTTTTGCAATTTAGGTGACGATATGTACCTATGCATATGTTTAGTACACTGTCGTATATATAATAGATTTTGCAGTTCTTTTGTATGTGCATTAAAATGCCAATGAATAAGCTAAAATAAATGCAATAAACCAAAAAAAAAACTTTTATATTTTGATTCTAATTACTTTTAGTAGATATTTTAATCACGTGTTTGTAGAGAATTTCGCAAAACAGAAACAAACAAATGAAAGAATCAAAAGTTAATGACATATAGATCAAGATAAAATACGAAATAGTTTAGGTAATTTTAATGACTTTGTTACGTTTGTATATGTAAAAGAGTCATAAACATTTTTATGTATTTAACTTTAATGTAACTAAATGGAAAACTTTACACAGATTGATGAATTTTCTTTAACTTATAAATAAAATAATATATGTTTAAGCTAAGTATATAGGTAAATGTTTACGTATATTAAAATAAAATGTATAGAGGACTTATGTTCATTAGGGGTCGTATTTTAAGATCCAATATCACATCAAAAAGTGTCCAAATTTTCATGAGTTATGTGTCAAAAATTTCATAGGTTGCTGTTGGTTTGGTTTTGAAATACACCAGCTTTTAAATTCCCAGTATCCGATCAAAGTCCCACACTCTAAAAACTGCATGTAAATCTACTACTATAAAGTAAGTTTTCATGTAAAATTACACAATATGAGTAAATTTAAGCACAATATGTTTATCAAAATCAATTACATACTTTTTTCAGCAAAAATACAAACAATATGTTTTATTTTCAATTTTTATAATATACTGGGCATTTTATGTTTAAAATTACATATATTGTGCATAAATTGAAGTTTTACACATATAGTGTATAAACTAATTTAAACGTTTAATACACAAATTGTCAACATTTTATTTTTAAATAAAAACAAAAACCATTTGTTATCAAAAAAATATTTGAATTTACACACAAAATTTATTTTTACCCTAATTTTAGAAGGAGAAAAGTTACCTACTATTAATGTAGGAAATTTACATGAAAATTTATTATTTTTATTATATAATAAAGTTTTTAAAAGAAGCCTACCTACACCGGTGTTAGAAGTAATTCAATACGGTTTCTCCAGCAAACCTTATCAAACATTATATTGTTACGTTTTAACCTTTTCAAAACGTTGGTTTATTTCCTTTAAATAAACCGGATACTTTTGATTGCAAATAAAAGCCGTTTAGTAGTTTGAAAATTGTAACAACTCTTTATTTATTTAAAATGTACAACAACAGAATTAAATAGTCACTCAATGTTTTTTATACACGTTTATAAATAGACACACTTTATAATGTACACGAATTCACTTGAAAAACACAGCACACTTTAAGCACTCAGTTGATATTTATTCGAATAGCGTCTCTGATAAACTCACTAACGACTGCAACCTCTGCCACTATTTATAACACTGCCATCTGCATTCTAGATTGTTCTTTAACTGTCTAGAGGTTTCTAATACATACGCCATCTGTGGTGTACTTTCTACAATGTTCTTTAACTGAATATTCGAATTCGAATATACGTTCATAGCAAACAGCGTTGCCAACTTACGATCAATGGTCAACTGAAAGCTTTTATTCAATGTTAATAATGCCCACAGATATGTTAAAGTTTGGGCACTGCTATTTGAAAGCATTATGCAACTTTAAATCAGCCGTTAAAATCGTTATATTTGAATTCAAGTACAATTTCGTAACAATATGTACAATTTTCTTAATTTAAAGTTTCATATGAAGTGATAGAATATGGACCGTTTCTTGACATTTTATTGAAATTTCCCTAAAATCTACAAGGAGAGTACTACAGTTTTATGTATAAGATCGCTACCACATTTAATTCTCATGCTCAGTATATCAAGAGATTCTCTTCCAAGAAGCTAAATGATCTGTCACTCGTTACAACACACAGTGGGGCAGAATCAAAATTTTTTGGAAATAAATGTGGCATTTCTAAACGGCTGGTCCGATCGCGATAACATATGACTTGGGCGTAGAGTATTCGTGTTTAAGTTATTAAAATGGACCCTACAAATGCTTCAGGTGCGGCGCTATGGGGGCTCATGGGGACATGTAAAAATTTTAAACACGTGCCATTTTTTTGTTTCCCATCTGATTTCAAAAAACATGCTTGCGTGTGCATGTATAATTTCCGAGTTATAGGCATTTCAAAATTGAAATTTTAAAATTTTGCCTTACCTTGGCCCGCTTTTTTAAAAATATAGGGCGTTCTTTTGGACCGAATGGACACAAATTTTCTTTGTTAGTTAGACAACTAATTTACTAATTATATACAAAACATATCAGATCAATCTCTATTATGGATCCAAAAATAAACGATTTGAAATTTAAAAATTAAAAAAATAGTAGATTTTTGCTTTTTTTGGACGAAAAGGTAACATAACTCTATATTAACAAAATTTTTTTAAGAACATATAACAATTTTATATCTTTTTGTAAGGAATCTTTACGGAGAACATTTTGGTACAAAATATTTTGGAATATGTCGTCCCTACGCTTTTCGGAATTTGACCTATTTTTATACCCTAAACCACCATAGTGGGGAGGGTATTATGAGTTTGTGCAGATGTTTGTAACGCCCAAAAATATTAGTCTAACACCCACCTTAAAGTATACCGATCGACTTAGAATCACTTTCGTCCGTCCGTCTGGTTGGCTGGCTGGGTGGCTGTCCATGTTAACCTTGTGCGCAATTTTGAAGATATTTCGATCAAATTTAGTACATATTATTTTTTCGGTCCAAAAACAAGTCTATTGAAACTGCTTGAAATCAGTCCATTACTTCACCTAGTCCCATACAAATGTCCTTCCGAAATTGGACTTTATCGGTCATAAATGTTTAATTTATAAATTGCACACAAATTGCGCTCCAAATAAGTTTTATATATACAAAATTCATGTCACCCAATTTTGTTACGATCGGTCCATAATTAGTCATAGCTCCCATATAGACCAGCTTCCGAAAATCACTTTAACGTGCATAAATCGCTTAAAAATGTTGCTATACACACAAAATTCAACATAGTTAACTTTCATATAGACATAAATCACACGACCTAATTTCATGGTGATCGGTCCAAAATTGGTCATAGCCCCCACATAAGGCCCACTTCCGAAAATCACTCAAAAATATAAGTTATTGAAATTTTAAAAGAACAATGTTTTTGCTCTTTTACTTAGTGTAGGGTATTATATGATCGGGCTTGACCGACCATACTTTCTTACTTGTTTTATCAAAAATTTAAATTTTGGGCCACATTTTCTAAAATCCCAAAGCTGGGAGCAGAACAGGGAAAGCAGCTCTAGAAACCTTGATGTGTTCCCTATTTATACCCAAAGTAATTTCCCAGCCGCAAAGGAAATATGGGCCCTATGAGCCAAATTGTAAAAAATAACATTTTTGGGATTTTCGCTCCAACTTTTAGGAATTGCGGGATTCCATTTGACCTTTTGACAATTTTTTTTACACTTTATTATTTAGAATGACAAATATAAAAAACGTTGAAAATTTAATTGTGTAATACATAAGGATTTTATTACATATTACATATTTATTGAGTTTTAAAAACTAAAATTTGTATCGAAATTTTAATAGGATTGCAAACATTACAATTTCATCAACATTTATTTCGAATTATTTTTTTTGTTTGGATAAGTTAATTTTTAGTCTTAAAAAAATATATCAATTTGATTCAAAAATATGCCACTTTAAAACTCCGACCTTCAAAAATATTGCACTGTTTCATAATAAAAAAAATTGCCCCTGGAGCATTTGTAGGGTCCATTCAAATTTTAAAATTTTGATTTTGCCGCACTGTGCAACATGAAGTCTTGTTATCAATAAAAGTGACACGTAAATTCGCACTCCTAAAGTCGTCAGAATGACCGACAATCTATAGGAAAACTCAAACCTAGACAAAGGAAATTCTAAACCTAAATAGACCAACACTCAGCAGACTAGTAAATGTATTAACTGAATATAGAGAACTGGATATCCAACGACACCATCTGCAGAGCGTTTGAAAAGGAGGACGAAACGCTGGAATATTATCTGTAGCAATTACAGTTTTTCTTTTCCCCTCACTTTTTCACTTCCCGGGAAATCAGGATTAATTTATTAATTTCCCGGGATTCCGGGAATTCCCGCCTAGAGTAAATTATTCAATTTGTAATTTGTATCGAAATGGCTTCAATTTCTATTAGATTTTGTTCTATCTTCGTTAGATTCCAATTAATTCTGTTAATTCGCAAAAAACTAAATGTTTTATTTTATTTAATTTTGAATTGGCAATGTATGTTTTGCTTATTAAATCAAAACTTAAGTAAGGATGCTAATTAAAACGTGAAGAAAACCCAATAAATTAGTCGAACTAGAGACGAACACTTTCATATAGACACTATGACAAACTTGGAATATATTAGGAATACAAAATGGATATGGACCATTTAAGCGCTCTACTTAACCTAAACTAAATTCATAATTCACGATTAAAGGAATTGTTAAATGATACCTATAAATCGTATCGTTTGTCTGTTGCAGCATGACCCCAGTCTCCAATAAAATGAATTTGAATAGCAAATGTTGCTGTCATCCGCCTTTCTCACCTATGGGACCTTAGCACAATTATTCAAATCCACTCTATCATCAGCGCGATGACGAAGTTGCAATTGAATGGACAGTAGAATATCCGAAACCGAAAACTGGTCAACTGAATTTTTCATCATTGTAAAATCGACCGGTTTCGGATTTCTTTAAATTTTTGGTTTCTTTAATATAAAACAGGATCAGAGTGACTTTTTGGTTAAACTCAAAATCGTTTTTTTTTTAATTTTCCGTCAGTCAGTCAGACAAACATCGTTAAATAGAAAGACATTCTGATAATATATCTGTCTAATATTTTTGAATGTTACAAACATCAGTTTATAAAATGATTTATGTTTTTATTTCATTTATATGCCTTAAATATTAAATACTTTTCTAAATAGCAACAATTTTAAACTCCACGCTATAGTTTGTACCAAACAAGTTTAAAAATTACACTTTCAAAAATTAAAATTTTTTTTTGGAAATGACCACAAAAATGCAAATGGCATGTAAATGGGAAAAATTTTTGCCAGAAAATAAATCACCACAAATTTAGCTGCATACAGGAAATAATAACTTATTGTCAAATTGACAGAGGGTCAGACCATTTTAACAAACCCAACAATTAAAGGAAAATTTTTTAATCATTAAAGTCTCTTTAAAAAAACCTGTTATATTGTAAAAAAACACTATTAAAAGCTTTTTCAATATTTTAAATAAATGCAATAAAAACATAAATTTATTTCCATTCAGGTGACTCTAAAATAATTAAAAAAAAAATTCCAACCTACCAACTTGACAATCGATCCGGCTATAAAAAAGGTGTTAAAACAACAGTTTCACACTACAACTAGAAAAAAAAACAACAATAAATGTCTAAAAACCCAAAATATGTTTAATATTTATTTTTACAATAAATAGTAAAAAACAAAAAAAAAATCATGGTACAGGTATTTGATAAATTAGATCACTATGGAAATTCCATAAGCTTCCTGATCATTAAGAGAACATATTAAATTTCAGTTCATTATTGTTGTTATTGTTTTATCTTAGAAATTTATACAATAGTAATAAATGCAGAAAAAATGCTAAAAATAAAACGATACAATTGTTGGGTAAAAACCAATTGAATCACGACAGCAATATGTCACTTGTAGCTTTTGTTGTTTTTTTATATAATTTTTGAATTAGTTAAGAAATCATTAAAAAACTAAATTGTTTGTGTTTAGTGTTTTTTATATGTGTGGAAACAATCCTTAAATAATTTTAACCTGTTTTAGCTGGTGTCTGTCTGCAATTGTTTGTAAAATAAAGCAGCTGTTTAGAAATGACATGCTGGATTTTTTTAATCATATTTATATGTGTAATAATTGTTATTACTCTTAAATATATATGTATAACCCCCAGTAACACGAAGTCTGGTTATGTTTTAACTAATAGTTATACTGACAGTTTTCATACAAAAATAATTTTAACCGACAGTATAACTATTAGTTAAGGCCTAACCAGACGTCGTGTTAATGGGGGTAAATGATTGTATAAGAAAAATATAATTGTTAATATGTTAATTGTTAATTAAAAGTCACAAAATATAGACGACTTTAAAATACCCTGCATAGTTAATTAAAATTGTGTCTAGATCAGGGCTACGAAATTTACATATATGCATAGTGCATTTCTGTTGTACCCATTATAGTTTAGCATAGGGACCGCTTCGATAAAAGTTAGTTTTTAAAATTTTTTAAAATTACATCTTAAACATATATATTTTTCTAATATTTAATACAGATTGTTTTCTAGGTATCTAATTTATGTGCGTATAATTTTTAATATTTTAAGAAATTTGTGATCAAAATTTCCCTGAATTCTTCCAATTTCAAATCGGTCACCCATAATATGCACAACCGCTAAAAATTTAAGAGCTGTCAATTTTGACATATCCAAATTGGATTTATCATTTTAGGGGAGACTTTGTCTTAGTACAAGAAATACATATTAAAGACATTATTTCGCCTCCACATAATTACACCTTATACTTACTCTGAAATACCTGAAGTAGGTTATCGTATAAATTTTAAATTAAATACAGAGAAACAACGTCATATATGTATTTTATGTTGGTCAGAAGTGCATTTCATTAAAACATAAAGCAACAATGTATCGACAATTCGTTACACTTGTGTACGATTAAATATCTTGATTGAATTCTTTATGATCGTTAGCCAGCAAAACCAACCAAAAGATTACAATTCTATAAATATAATCTTTGCACTTAAACCAGTACTATAATGAAATGTATGAACACAAAAGGAATAATGGGTGCATTTGACATGATTGTTATTCATTCTATTTTTATAAGCAGACAAAATAAATGGAATGATTTGTTTTTTCGGTTGACTCTCAGTGTCTATAACATTAGAAACGCTCACATAAATTACAATTTAGCGATGCTGTTAACTTGGCATAAACAATATCTTAATTAGTTGTATTGATTGTCAAAGAATATGGTTGAGTTTCTAAGAAAATTGCATGAGTTTTCTTTTGAAAATAGCAACAAGGAAGTGTTTTTCTCTATCTCACTGTGAAATATATTCTAATTAGAGTTGTTTTCATTAACTGACGTTAATTATATAGAATCAACTTTTAGAATTTTAAATTATTAAGAAAAGAAATAACGTTTTTCTTCAAAGTCATTTTGATTTATAGCTTTATTAATGTGAAATTAAGTTAATGAATAGCGAACATTGGGATTTATGGTTAAATTTAAAGAATTATTACTCATAATGAAGACTTTAATATAAGGATATCATTGCTGATATCGAAATATAGTGAACAAAATCGTATTAATACCCTACACCACCATAGTGGGGAGGGTATAGTGCGTTTATGCAGATGTTTGTAACGCCCAAAAATATACCGATCGTCTTAGAATCACTTTCTGATTCGATTAAATATTGTCCGTCCGCCCGTCTGGCTGGTTGGCTGGCTGGCTGTCCATGTAAACCTTGTGCGCAGAGTACAGGTTTTGAAGACATTTCGATCACATTTGGTATCGGCCCAAGGACCAAGTCTATTGGAACTGGATGAAATCGGTCCATTATTTCACCTAGCCCCCATACAAATTTCCTTCCGAAATTTGACTTTATCGGTCATAAATATTTAATTTATATATGTATATACACAAATTCCGCTCCAAATAAGTTTTATATATACAAAATTCATTTCACCAAATTTTGTTACGATCGGTCCATAATTAGTCATAGCTCCCATATAGACCCGCTTCCGATAATCACTTTAAAGTGCATAAATCGCTTAAAATTGTTGGTATACTCACAAAATTCAACATAGTAAACTTCCATATAGACATAAACCACACGACCTAATCTCATGGTGATCGGTCCATAATTGGTCATAGCTCCCATATAATGCCCACTTCCGAAAATCACTCAAAAATATAAATTATTGAAATTTTAAAACAAAAATGTTTTTGCTCTTTTACTTAGTGTAGGGTATTATATGGTCGGGCTTGACCGACCATACTTTCTTACTTGTTTTATATTAAATTACTGGTACTGGTTCCTCTAAAGAGAGTCAACTCAAAATTTTGTAATTTTCACTTTTTGCAAGAAATCGATTTTACCCACAGTGCGGTTTCGCCAAAAAATACACTTGTATCCGTTTTCATCTTTCATTATAATGTTAAACAGGAATCACAAGGATATATTGATTGGCGCAATGAACAAACTATACTTACATTGCAGCATTTTGAAGTTCCTTAAGGAATCCCCGGGAATGTGCTGTTCGAACGGTAAAGTTATTCTGCCACCAGTTATTGAGCCGTCTGAGCTGTTTCTAAGTTACATTTCCTATTTTCAAACACTTCCTTCAAAATATCCAAAAGAACAACTCATGCTTTCAAATGACGTCGGTTTCATGCCCACCTTTAAAGTTCAAGGCCAAATGTACCACGGAATTGGATTACGCTTCCCAAGTACGAAGTTCCTTCAAATTTATTTCACTGGAAATGAAGCTACATAAGCCGAACGCTATCAACGAACATGCGTGTGCATTTGCTGCAATATCCTTCTGCCGAAGCTTTCTCAATGCGATTGTCGGACATCGGAAATGGTAAAATTCCAATTGATTCCTCCACAAATGAGATTTCATTCCCGGACTTCTGCCAAATGGAAATGAATATTCAAGAAGTTGTCGACAAAGTATTCCCAAATCTTATAACCAACTACAACAATTCGGATTGGCTGTGGGAACATGCAATTTTGGCACCAACAAATTATGATGTTAACAAGCTCAATAAGCAAATACAATTTAAACTGCCTGGCGAAACAATCAAATACAAATAGATGAACGAAGAACAAGCCGTCGATTATCATATTAAATTTTTGAATTCATTGGAACCAGCCGGAATGCCACCATATGTATTAACATTGAAGGTTGGATCACCGACTTTGTCCGACACTGTATATTAAAAACGATGTGCAATATAAAACAGATGTTTTCTTAGGGCCAGCAACGCGGACCGGGTTCAGCTAGTGGTCTTATAAAAATCAATTTTAAAACTTAAAACGTTTATCTCAAATTTACGTAGTTTAAACAATAATGTGCTGTTTTTATAATACAAGCGAGTATTTTGAATGGAAATTATACATGTGTTTTGTTATTTTAACAATACAAAATTTCACCTCAAAGTACTCGCTTGTATTATAAAAACAGCAAAAAAGTATTTTGTTTCACATTTATTTTATCTTTACTGTTATTGCAAATAAACATTAAAATTGTGTTATAAAATACATGACAAAATAGTTTATAACCTATTAAATATTTAAATAAAAATTCCAAATTAAATGCATACATAAAAATCGCATTAGAAAACAATAAAATTGTACAAAAAAAAAAGTCAACCACACTTTGGCAGCATAAACTACTCTAATTTTATAATTAATAATGCCGTTACACTGTTAAAACAGCAATCGTTTAAAAAGTTTTAATTTGGCATGGTTTTTTTATTTAGTTTGAAATTATATATAGATATGAATCAGCAGGCTTCAAACAACAACAAAAAAATCAAAATGATTTTGGTTTTGAAAGAAAGATCCATATTTATCACACTCGTTGCCTATTTTCTCTCGCTCTGCAAACCGACACTATTTAAAAATTGTTATAGAACATAGAAATAACCATACGGTTCGATATTACTTTTTGACAACTGTCATGTGTTGAATATCTGTGGAAGCCTTTCTTTGGATAGATGGCAAAGTTTTAAATACTACTATAGCACATAATATATATATATTTTAAACTACTGTTCACTAGAGTGTCCCAAAAAACGCATTAGGAAATGAAATGTTGTCCTTCTATCATGATTGCAACCCGTGTCGATTTGCGATTTAGTTTTGAGGTGGAAAAAATGCCAAAAAAATATATAACATTTCGCTATTTTTCCATGAGAAATTCCAAGTATTAAAAAATTTGACCCTTGATCTTCTCGATTTAAGGGTTGACGTTTTCCGATTTTAGTAAAACTTTCAGAATATATTTAAAATTGAATTTGATTATTTTGACAATTGAATATACAATTTTCGTTATTGGTTGAATTTCAAATACAAAAATTATTGAATAGATAATTTTCGTAATTGAAAACACATTTTTGTTATTTTTTGTGTTTCAATTACGAAAATTATCTATTCAATAATTTTTGAATTTGAAATTCAACCAATAACGAAAATTGTATATTCAATTGTCAAAATAATCAAATTCAAAACTCAAAATTCAATAGAAAATATCAAGAAATTTAGTTTTTGAGCAAATGAATACTTGATTCAATTATGAAATAATTGAAACCAGTTCAATATGGGATAAATGTTTGAATTGAAATATAATTTTATCTGTGTAAGGCTTTATAACTTTTTCAATTAATTCTTAATAATTTGAATTTGCTTTTACCGTTCCTGAGTTATATAAAGCAAACAAAAACTTTTGTGTACACAAAATGATTTTTATACCCTACAACACCATAGTGTAATCAAACTACAAGTCGCAATTTCAAAGATAAAATTTGGTACAAGCTTTTCTATTGTCACATGAACGAAGCCTATTGAATTTTGTTGGAATCTCATAAATATCTTAGTTATAAAGATATCTAAACCAAATTAAGCACAAATAAGTTTTATATAAACTAAACTCACGCCTACTAAATTTTGTGACGATCGGTCCATAATTGGTCATAGCTCCCATATAATGTTCACATTGCAACATGATGTAAAAAATAATGGTTCATAAGAACATAGGCTTTCAGAAACCGAAATCTGTTATTACCATGCTAGAATAGAAGGTCAAATATAGGGTGTCACATTTCACCATCTCTGATCTGCAAAACTTTGAACATCTTTTAACTTTTACAAATATGAATAGATTTCAATAATTTCTGTTGTAAAGAAATTAGGAATTTAAAGAAAGTACGGTTTATTTCTCTAGGTTTTTATACCCTACACCACCATATTGGAGTTGGTATATTGGGTAAGTGCTGATGTTTGTAACGTGCAAAAATATTGTCCCAACACCCACCTTAAAGTATACCAATCTGTTCAGAATCACTTTCTGAGTCGACAGTCCGTCGCAATCTCAAGATAATTGAACAAAATTTCGTACGAGCTTTTCTATTGCTCTAAGGAGGAAGCCTATTTAATTCGGCTAGAATCGGTCTATAATAATAAATAATTTCTCCTAGCCCCCATACGATTGCCCTATCTGAAATTAGGTAAGCTCTCATAAATATCTTAGTTATAAATTCAGCACAAATACGTTTTATGTTAGTCTAACACGCATCACCAAATTTTGTGATAATCGGTCCATAATTAGTCATAGCTCCCATATGAGGCCCACTTCCGAAAATCATATTATCGAGTATAGATTTCCTAAAAATGTTGGTATTCAAATAAAAGAGTCATAGCTCCCATATACATTTTAAAAGAGAACAGTTTATAATCATCTTCTCGGTTTAGGGTATCATATGGTCGGGCTGGACCGACAATACTTTCATACTTGTTTTATACTTAAAAAAAATGTAAGTTTAAATTTTGAAATTTTCGTTTTTACCTTGATTTTATTTTGTTTTTCGCAAATATTTTTTATTTCTAATACAATACAAATTAATAAGTTATAGATTCTTTTGCAAAATCCCGCCTAGTCGTGCAAAATAAACATAATTGATATTTTAAAATGAGTATGATAGGTTTGTTGCCGATACTGCATGCAAAAGAGTTTTAAACTTTGGTCTATTTAGAGATATCACGACCAATTGTATCTTTATGACACTCAACTCGTGAATATTATGACGTTTTATCTGGAACACTGCACTTCCTTTCATAATCTCCATATCTTCAGAGCCAAATTTCATCATATTAAAATTTGTGAAATAGCGATGAATTGGAGAGATTAGGAGTTGACATTTTTGTCTTAGTATAATCTGCTATTCCTTTATATAAAGTTGAAACTGATCCATTCTAGAATCATGGGTATTGCCTCAGTATCCGTTGATCTAGAAGTTCAATTCCACAATTATCCTATTTACCATATCTATTAATGAAGCATAATACTGATTATAGGAAAACAAACAAGTAAATAATTTATCAAGACTTCTCTAACAATGGCCTTTATAACCAATGATTTTTGTAAAAAAACTATCTCTTTAAATTTATGTATTATAAAATTCCCTTATTTTCAAACAAAAATTGTATTTTACAAATAATTGATTTAGTATTTCTCCCAGTGCATTGTAAACCACACAGCTGTTAATTACCAAACAAACTGCACTTAAAATCAACAAAACTAAACTACTTTAGGCACAAATCATACGCTCACATAAACATCAGTAATCAAGTCATAAAAACTGAATTGAAAATATAAATTAGCAAAATGAATACGAAATAAAAGTACTAAAAATAATAATAAAGCTATTAATTAATATTTAGTGACGAATATTTTCTAAATTGTGGAAAAACCAATGACTTGACATGAAATGTGAATGAAAATGTGATTTTTTTTTTCACAAAAATGCACAACATATCAAATGTAATTCAGTAGTAAATTATTTATAAACAGTTGTAGTAAAAACACATACTAACTAAAATATTTATAAATAAAACTACTTATTATAAATCAAAAAGAAATTATTGGCAATTAGCTATGAGTAAAACAATGAACATGAGGGAAAAAACCCTTTTAAAATAATTTTTATTTAAACATTTCATTTCAAGTACTTTTATAAAAATATTAATAAAATACGACTATAGTATATTTCAAAATAATATAGAGAGTTTTTTTTTAAATTGACAATATAAAGAAATTAATGAGTTTCATAAATAGAAAAAAAATTCAAAATACAGCTAGTTAGAGGTTAATAATTAAGTTTTTTTTTTAACGAGCAAATAAGAATATTGTGAGGTCATAGTTTTAGCTGCTATTTTTATACCCACCATCCATAAAATGGGGTGTATATTGAATTTGTCATTCCATTTGTAACATATCGAAATATTGGTGGTATCTCTTTTAGTGCAAGAGATATTTAGGATTATATATTTATGTTGTTTTATTTTGTTCGATCTTTTTTTCCTTTTTTAGATATGGCTCAAGCATAATTTGAAAGTTTATATGGTAAAGTATTTTTGAGATTTTTTTTCAGATTTTTCGTAAGAGGTTTAGAGGTTGCTCAAGTCGAGTTTTTGCCAAAAATTGGGTTTGTCGGCCTTTTTTGGAGTTTTCTTCATAACTTTGTCAACATTTAAATTTTTCGTAATTTTTCATAATTATTTGTAAATAAGGCTTTATAACTTTTAAATTTTTTATGAAAATGAAAAAAACTAACAATGCAGTTTGAAAGATCATATAATTCTTAATAATTTAGGGACAACAATTTCATTTTAACAGTTTCCTTTTAAAATGTACCAACATTTTTGTGCAAATCAATATAAATTGATTAGATTTTATTTATTAATCTTTTTTTTAAAAAATTTAAATTATTAAAAATAATTATAAAGTTAATTGTTTTAGTATTTTATAAAGAAAAAATAATCTTAATTATAGTGTACACATTTGTTCCGAACTATTTTTTTATTTGTGTAAAAATGTTATATGTGTAGATTCAAAAATATGTCACTTTACAACTCCGTCCTTCAAAAATATTGCACATTTCCATAATAAAAAAATTTTCTAAATTTTGTTTATATTTGATTCAACTACAAGTCAATTGGTTCTGACATTAAATACTTAAATATGAAAAAGTGTAATACAAATAAGACCTAGCCGAGCGCTTTCCAAAAATAGAAAAATCTTTTAAATCGGATGGGAAACAAAAAATGGCATGTCGATGGTACCCTGCTTTGAGCCCCCATAGCGCCGCCCCTGCATTTGAAGGGCAACTTTTAAACTCGAATACTTCTTGGCTACACCCACGTCAAATTTTATCCCGATCGGACCTGCCGTTTACAAATGCCAGATTTATTTCCAAAAAATTTTGATTCAGCCCCACTGTGCAATGGAAACAACATGATTCAAATAACATTTTTATACTCTCACTAGCTCTACCTTGTATATGATGTGCCAAGCTCACTATTCTAATTCTTCTTATTAATATTTTAAATACGTAAAAACTGAAGTTCAGTTTTAAGAGCTTCACTTTCTTTTCTAGATATTCTATAACAAATATTTGCCTTGTATGAAAGGAACCACACCCACTGTTCCGATATGCTCATTCTCAGACATCCTACTACTAAAAATAGTTTCAATATACTATGCCATTTCCGATTTTATTTCAGAAATTTCTAACTGTATTCCAGAAATTTCCTATAGAATTTCAGAATATTCCAATTATATGTATTTCAGAATTTTCCATTTGTATTTCAGGAATTTCTAATTGTATTTCAGAAACCAAATAAATAGTATTTAAAACTGTAAGACGACCAGATTTTGAAAACGAAAATAGATGACATAAAGAAAAAAGTCAAAAATGTATTTGAATTAAAATTTTTTTACATATTTTACAGAAAAAATTACATTCACATGTACGTATGTATATTAGAGTTCTCCAAGATTGTGTGGACGAAAATAATGTCTCCTCACTAGAAGTTTTCTATGTATTGTTGAAACACGTTGAGTGATAGGATAACGTTAACTGGTGACGCAACGACGCTGTTTCACAAGGGAAAGAAATGCATTTCTTCAGTTTTAGTAAAAATTTTGCCATTAAATAATTACTATACTTTTGAAATTTAATTTTTTACATAAATTAAAATAATCGAAATGTCGTCGTTCTAACGAGATATAAAAGACAAAAAAATATAGCATAAAGTCTAGTATTTACAATACAAAAATGGAAATTAACCCTAAATGCAGCAATAATGTGTGGAAACCTTTTTTTTGTTTTTTCATTTATTAAAATAAATATAGATCATGCTTTTAAAAATTAAGATGACAAAAGATGGCAGATTATGGAAAAAGATGACAGATAGGGGACACGAATTTTATAGATGACAGCCAGTTAAAATATATGATTGTCCTCTAAAAAAGAGGATGTATGGTCACCTTAAAAACTGCCTTAACAGATTTCAAAAATGTTTTCAACAAACCATTTCAAAATGAGTTTTGAAATCCTGTAAAATTTCTTAAAAGATATCCAGATTAATCGTAAATATCATCGGTTCAAAGTTGTTGGCCACTTAGGTTCTCAATATCGTAAATAATCCATCAGAGAAATTGTTGATCAAAGGAGGCTGTAGTTTTATTAGCATCTAATGGAAGATTTTAATAAATTTTAATAAACACAAAATTTGCAATGTAAAATATCAAGTGATTAATTTTTCTATTTAATATTTATTAGTTTTATTAAAGCTCACAATACCTCATAACATTTAATAGAGTACTTTAGTTAAAAAACGTCATTAGTTTTTAGGTATTACCAAACATCTGTGTTGTCATTTAATTTAACGTAAATTACAAAAACCAGTTAGTCAATCCCTGCAATTACAACAAACACTCACATCCATCGATACATACACGAGCATGTAATAAACCTTTTTAAAAAATCACAATTCAAACAATTTTATATTTAAGAAACTTTATAACAAAAAACAAAGCTTTCCCGCGATTTTTGTCTTTCTCATCTCTAGAGAAGATTAGGTAATAAAATAGAGGGGCTTTGCTAAAACACCTCAATACAATAACAATGAATTCTCCAACATGTACATATTTGCTTTTGGGTTTTTTTCACTCTTATTCTCACTAGAAACAAACGAATGACTATAGAACTGTAACGTCATATTTGTGATTTTTTCTAAAACGTCATTAATTCATTTTGTTTATTGTATTTTTTATTAGGGTTTTTTCGCGTTTTTTTCTACCAGCTTGTTTGAAAGGTTCTAGCTGTAGACTGGCTGGTTAGTTGTTTGTCTGGGTGTTTGGTAGTTTGCTTGAATTGGTAGTAAAAGCTTGATAAATGTTAGCAAATATTTTTTTATATTTAGTTGGCTTTTTACCGGCATAACGGCTTGTTACAAACGATAAGAACGTTTTAAGATTTAAACTAAAAATAACAAAAAAAATATGTAATTCGCGTTTTATTCGTTTCTATATTCGCATTTTTTCAATTTCAGTTTGTGTATTTTTGTGTTTATATTAATTTTTGTTTATATTCAAATTTTGACTACATGTATAAACTGAAAATATAATAATAATAATAACAAAGCTAAACAAAAGCATAAAATCTCAATAATCTTTAGTGTAAAAAAAGTTATAAAATCTTTACCTCTACAAAAGCAATAGTTAAAAGGTGTGAATTTTTATTTATTGTTTTTGTTTTTTTAAAAAAAATAATAATCTTTTGTATTACAACACATAATGATCTCACTACAAAAATCTATGATTTTTATTATTTTAAATCTATAAAGTCTTTACAATTAACCAAATTAGTTTTTTGTTAAAAATTGGTAAGTTTGAGTTAGTTAGTGTTTAAAAAGTCGTTAATGAAATGAATGACAAATAATTGGTTGATAGAAAATTAATTGTTATATTTACATATGTAAAAAGTTTCCTAAAAAATAAATGTAAATTCAAAAAATTTATTTCAAGTTATAATAAATTGATCAAAGCTACTTTTGGAACATACATATTGTTATACAAAATTAAAATAATAAAAGTATCTACACGTGTTTACATATTTAAGTGTTATGATAATAAAATGTGTATATATATATTGTAAACCTGCCGAATCGTACACTAATCTGAGGCGACGTAAATTTTTGTAGCCGTTTCATTTGGCCATTTGTTCGTTGAGGCAGAACATAAGGATTCGGAATTGTAAATCTGAAACTAGAATTCTAACCAACATTACAAAACCCTTCAGAGGATTTGTCTACATGTTCGTTGAGGCTGAGCAAGTGTAAAATATTTTATAAACCACGCAAAGGTGGAATCAGTCTATAGTTCTATATTTCAATTAATGGTTTCTATTGTGAATTGTGTAAACAAATTATAAGAGATTTTTTTTCATTTGATTGAAATTATTATTATAACTTCCGTTAAGGTCTTTATTGAGCTTTCTGTCACTGTTTAAAATCTACCACAATTTTGAAAAACTTTTTTGTGCTCTTCAATTACCTTTTAACAAGATCCCAATATCAGTCCACTGGGCTTAGCTCCATGCAGTTTGGAGAATTTGCCTCTCTCTCAAAACCATGTTTACCATAGTGACAGGATACCAAATCAGTACAAAAATAAGTGAACACATTAAGAAGTCTTATGAATGGAAGCATCCTCTTTTGTAAACATTCCTTGATGTAAACTACGGTATTTATATTACAACTTCCGTTAAGGTCTTTATTGAACTTTCTGTCACTGTTTAAAATCTACCACAATTTTGAACAACTTTTTTGTGCTCTTCAATTACCTTTTAACAATATCCCAATATCAGTCCACTGGGCTTAGCTCCAGGCAGTTTGAAGGATTTGCCTCTCTCTCAAAACCATGTTTACCATAGTGACAGGATACCAAATCAGTACAAAAATAAGTGAACACATTAAGAAGTCTTATGAATGGAAGCATCCTCTTTTGTAAACATTCCTTGATGTAAACTTCGGTATTTATAGAGCCCTCTGTAACAAATTTTTAGCTTCTTTTGCTGCAGCTGCATATTGTTTGTCATGCCAAGAACTTTTTGGGAACATTTTCTGCTTTGAGTCTTAAATTTTTTTTCAACATTCCCTCGAAAATCAGCTACGAAAAATGTTCCATACGTACGTCCATCCATTATGCAGCTGGTATATTTTTTGTATAAAATTTTGCTTCAATTTCCTCTCTAAATTATTAGCAAAGTTCTTTGTATGTTTTTAAACCCGCATTGGCTTTAACGATTCGTACCAAATAGTCCGAGTACTGAGCTAACGGGACTGCTTTCCTACCGGATGTGTTGGGAGCTCTTTTGAAAATGCTTTTTATTTATTGGCTTTAGAAACATCATGTGGACCATTCCTTCTACATGAACCAGGTTTTCTATCAACGGACAAGTTCTCTCTGTACTGTTTAATAACATTGGAATCAGTTTGGCAGCAGACCTTTGATTGTTTGGCCAACTTGGTCGTAGGGTTCTGTTGAAAATATTTAATAATTTTAGTACAAATGAACATAATTGACATTAAACATAATAACTGATATGCTTTACAAAGGTAACTTGTGTTAAAAGTTTTATTGAAAAACGTGTGTTAAGGTTTTTTCGAGCTCAGTCCTTATGTTTATTGTTTTGTCATAAAATAAAACTTTTTCACTTTTTGAAGCACAACAACAATTTGTTTAAACTATCATAATATTATTAGGACATTATGACAATATGACTTAATAGCAGCCCGTTTGAATCCCCCAAATAATTAAAAACATGTTGCAGTCGTATTTTTTGTCTGATGATAATAAAACGAATAGTAAAGTGGATCGAAAGAGCTATGTATGTCTGTCATTTGGAATCATGACAACGCTCAATACCAAACTAAGCTATTTGGACAACTTTGAACACATTTGACGTTTTCTAATACATAATTTTCAACTTTGATACTGTTTGCTATCTTGTTGTTGTAATGTGTATATGCTTTTAGTGTTGTATTTTTTACACATTGTTATCAAATTTTTCAGAGATTGTTACAAAATCAGATAATAATTTTCAAAATTTTCTATACAATTAAGGACGGTTGAAGTTTGTGATTGGGAATGTGCATGAAAATATAATGGCCCTAATCATAGTCAGAAATAAATAATACTTTAAGAGAATTAAACTCGACTTTACTCAAGAGTGGACTTTAGGTCTATCATAGACGAGTTAAAGTATACTTCTGACGTTGAAGTCGACTTTAAATATAAAACTAGCTGAAGCTGTTATTAACTCGTTTAACAACAGCATCAGCTGTTCTTCACCAAGTAAAAAAGTTCTGCAGAATGTAAAAAATGTTTAAGTTACAAGATATTGGTAGAGATTTTGCAATTATTGAACAGTTATCAATAAAATTAGTACCAAAATATTCTAATTATGATATTCATCTTACATATTTTATTTTTCCACAACAAACAACTTTTTTTCTTTAGTTGTCCCGGTTACTTTTATTGTTTACCTTTTTTGTTTTTTTTTTAATTTTGTATGTCAGCTGTTCAGCGTTGCCACTTGTCTGTATTTTGTTGTATATTGTATGAAAACATTTTCTACAATTGCGGTGGCACCCAGTTAAAGTCGGTTCAATTTAAAACATACTTTAATTTTGAATATAGTTGCAAAATAATTAAAAGCTGGTTTTTATTTTAAAGTTGTTTCTAAAAAGAACCGACTTTAGTGTTTGACTATGATTATGGGCCAATATGTATAATTATAATTATAAATGAAGGTATTTATTGATAAAATTCGACAGAGCTCAATGTAGTAAAAATAATTTCCCGAAATATGGATTTTTTTAAGAATACAAGTATTTTGTTTTTAAACAATAAAACATGAGATATATTGATGAGATCACACAAATATAACAATTTTTTAATCTTCAAAACTAAAACACAATTTTACCAAGCTAAATCAAAACATAATAATTAAGAAAATAGTTGTCATTAGAGATAAGAAATATTAAATATAAATTTCAAACCAGACACACAAAAAATTTCATACGCCTCGATTAGTTTAAGATTAAAAGCAGACCCGACCAAACTATGTATTATAATTTCACAACGGTAGAAGCTATTTCTTATAATTAATAATAAATAAATAAAAATAAAATCATTGGCTAATTAGAAACTATTAAAATATTCCACTGAAAATATCAAAATTTTTCGTACCCAAATGAAAATATTAAAAATTAAAAAAAATATATGTATACTCCAAGAAGTTCTAAACGAATTATAAACTATAGCTAATGTCCATAGCATTCACTTAAATTTATTGGAATTAATTAACATTTGAGACAACCCAATGACAACATCCAAATTACTACACTTTGTATAAAATCTCCCACGAGATAAATTGCCATGATTTTTCACTCGTAATTCTTAATAAAAAAAAACATAAAAAATAATGTTTATAACAAAGTAATAAAATTACAAAACGAAGAAAATAGAGCCTTAATATTTATAGAAAACAAGTGTTAAAATATTCCGAAATAATTTTGACCACAATTATTATAATAAAAATTAAAAAAGCAATAAAAAGTAAATAAAATAAAATAAATTTGTGCAGGAATTGTTTTTATAATTTACGAAATAAAATTAATTACAAATTAATGTGTTTACAATTTGTTTGCTTTTTCAATTGATCTTCCTTTCGATTCGAAACTGTTTGTTGCTGGTACCACTTAATACTCAAACTCAAAATCTGTATGTTAATTTGTGATCACCACAGAAAAACAACTCGAAAAACAATATAATCTTTAAACAATCTAAATCTTGAATTTTAATTAACCATATTTTGTTTTTCCCCTGCTTTATTACAGATGCCTCAAACAGGTGACAGTTTGGTAACACCTAGCATTTCGTATGATTTTGCAGCAGCACAAACACAAACACAATTTACTGTCACAACAACAACACCAAGTGGAACAGCAAATGATCCATATGCAACATATACAGATAATTTTGATCTATCACTACTACCTCAGGATTATAATAATATAATAGCAGCAACAGCAACAATAACGACAAATACAACACAAACGAATCTCATAGATAATATACCTACAACCGTTTACAATTTCAATTTGCAACATTTACAACAAGATAAAGCCAACTCACTTGCAGTGCCCGACATAAAAATCGAACAAACCTGGTCTTCATGTCCTTCTCTTAACACCATTAAACAAGAGCAAATCTATCAAAGCTATTTTCCTTTAAATACGACACAAAATCAACTGGTACCACCACCGCCCGCTTATCCCATACAAATCTATCCGTCGCCACAGTCTAGCCCCGCTCAATCGGAATACAATTTTTGCCACACTCAATACTCCTCATCGCCCTCGTCCGCCTGCTATGAATCGTTAAGTTCATCGCGTAATTCTTTGTACAACATTGCCTCCTCACCGTGTCCCTCAATTGATGCCCAAACGATTAAACAGGAGCAATTACACATATTGCCACCCTCACCACCCGAATCCAGCTGTGATACACCCACACCACAGTCCAGCTATAGCAGTTGTAGCAGTGGTTTCGACTTTAAATCAGAACCTTTCGATTCCGATGTTGAAACGTTTAATGATTTAAATAAATCACAGTGCAGTGCCACATCAACAGCAGCCGATCATCTGTTATTGCGTGAATATTTGGAAGATACCACGTTCCAAAAACGACACAATCTGAAACCTTTGGCTCTGGAGTCGTTTATTGGTGGCCTGGAAGAGGTTCGTGATAATATCGAACCCGTTATTTCATTGGCATTAGAACATGCGAAACGTGAAGCTGATGCTACGTGTGCTAAATTGCAAATATCGCAGGGTAAGTGGGGATTTCAAATGAAATAGAAAATTTATGTCTTAATGATTAAAACCATAAACTGAATTATAGATACCGGATGCTTTCAATTTTCGAAAATAGTCCACATTTAATTTGACAGCTATTAACTAAACTTGAAATAACTTAATTGATTTCAAACTTATTTGAATAAAATATAATTTACTGTTCAAAACACCTGTTATTAATTACAAGGTCCGACCAATAAATTTTGATAAAGGAGACAAAAAAATAAGACGCGTTTTGAAAGTTTACATCTGAATTTTATTTGAGGGGTGTTAAAGTTTCCCAACTCAGGCACATTCTTATTGTTAATCGGTATAAGAAACCATGTGATCCTTACATTTTAGGTATAAAATGTGTTCAGAAAATTTATGTAAAATGTTACGGAGAACATTTTTGTAGAATATGTTAACACTCTAAATCCTCAGAAATGTGTCTTTTTTGTCTATTTATTTACATACGAGCTTTCAAATCCAAAATAGAAATATTTGTTCAATTCACAACTGACGTTCTACAGTCGTATGAGTTATAAGTCGTCTGAATCTACAATAGTTGTACAAATGTTGTTGATAATTTCTATATAAATATTTTCTACAACACCTACAACATTTTTACATATGTTTTTCGAATGTTGTATGAAAATTTATGTGTTACCAAAAGTTCATATTTATACATAAACAAAAAAATTTTTTCATTTTAGTGAAAAATAGCAACCACACGGTAACACTGAAATCAGTTAATTTATTTAATTTATAAAAAACGATAATTTGTTTTAAATATTTGTCAATTGTTTGTATTTTTACACAATTCAGACGTTAGTTTGCTATTTTTCGCTGCACTATTAGTTTTACATATTAATAGACTTTGGGATGTTTTGTTTTTATCTGTTTCTTTTGGCATTTTCAAGGCATGACAAGGTAAACTTACGACCTTGAGAAATTTGCGTTCACAACCACAATAGTTGTATCATACTACGTACAACATACAACTACGTTGTGAATTGGACAATTATTTCTCCTATTTTCTTAGAATGTTTACGTATAATTTTCAAAATTATAATTTATAGAGCTATAGATCAGTTTTAAATAAAATTATTTTTTTATTTCCGATATTTCACTACTTCATTGAGTAGCATCTTCAAGGAAAAAAATTAAAAATATATAACAAAAAGTTTAAAATTAGGAAAATGGTCGAATAAAATAGAATTAAATTGTAACGAATATTTGGGAAATAAAAAAAAATACTTAAACAACTACCGTACCTAGACTTTCTCAAAAATATTTTATTGAAAATGTATTTTGCGGTTTGAGCCCAGTTTACTGGGCTCTTGAATTATGAACTTTTCGTTCTTGCCTCAGAAATATGCTTCTAGTCGTTTTAAAACTTCAATTTTCAAATCTCAATGGTGGCGTAATTTAAATTTTTCAAAAATAACCTATTACTTACATTTAGTTCTAAGAATATCCAATCTTAATTTCCTTTACAAATACTAAATAAATCATTTAAAATACAAGATTTTTTTCTTCAAAATTTGTTAGTAAATTTATTTAAATACAATTAAATAAATAACAGCTTGTATTAAACTTAATAACAATTAAATATTAAACCAGCAGTAGAATCAAAATGATTCACAGATAAACAATTTGTTAAACATACCAAAAATAATAACATTCAGCATATTAACCATAATCATAAATGAACCAATTTAACCTTTAACTAATAACTAGTTTTTCCAATGACCAATGACTCAACAAAAATGTAAACAACTTTAAATTAAATAAGTATTTGTATTTAATTTGCAATTATATTTTTATTTAGATCCCTCGGCTTGGTCAGCAAATCAAGTACACGCATGGTTACGATCCACCCTACAACAATTCGAATTGCCAATAATCGATGATATTGAGAATAAATTCAATGAAAATGGTGCTGAGTTATTACAGCTAACTGAAGATGAGTTTGTCAAAAGGATACCACAGGTAAGCAATACCAAGAATCTATTAAAGAAACAAAAAAAATAATGTTTGTATCTTAATAATATGCTAAATGATTTCTAGTGATGGCATTAGAAGTGAATTTTAAATAAGACAAGGTCGTACCAGCTTTAAATGGTTACCAAACTAAGCTTTTAGAAACATTGTAAGATTATGCTTTGTGAGTATTTTCTACATACAATCATATATTTCTTTGGCTTATGTCAGCTGAATGTGTGGCTAGAATGAGAGGGCAAGAAAGAAATTGTTTTTATGTTTTTTTTCTTTTTGTTTTCTATGTTAGTTAATTTTTTTGCCAGAAAACCAAATCTTAGGAAAGAGCAAAAGAGATAAAAGAAAAACAAAAACAATTTTAAAATTTTAAATAACAAGTTACGACATATTGATGTTGACGTCATTTACAAATAAAATGAGTAAATATTTTGTTTGTTAAATGAGCAAAATTTTTAAATTTAAAAAACTATACAAACTTATACAGTTATATAGAAATGTAGATGTAAACAACAAAAACGTAATATTATTTAAATAGAAGAAAACTTATTTATGGCAAGAAACAAAATAAAATAAATGTAAAGAGCTTTAAAAATGAAAGTAAATGAAAGCTTTCTTATTAAATGTCTAACAAAACTTGCAAAAAAAAAAAAAGAGACAAAAGAGTAAATTGAGTTATTTGAATGCTGTCAGAAATATCAAAATCAAAACAAACTAAAATAAACATCAAAATTACAAAGTTGGCCAAAGACTTAAGGTACGTTCACATTGCTGAAATATTTAATGAAACCAGCGTAACCGCTAGGGTATTCATTCGACTAATGATCGCTGGATTAATCGAACAATTTCTTACGAATAATTATTCGAACAATTTAAAAATGGGCATTTTCGAATAACGAATAATTTGAAAAATTTTATGTAGAATAATCGAATAAAACGAATAAATGTTAATATATATTTAAATTTATTAAATTGCTTAAAATATTTCAAATTTATATAAGTAATAATGACTCACAAAAATTGTATTGTTTCTGAAATTCGACAAATAACTAAAGACAAAAGGACTATCTCCTTCTATAAATATATAAATATTACTGCAAGAAGTTACAATTCTAAAAACAAATCTTTCCAAATTTTTAACTTAGGACTGGAACCAATGAAAATAATAGGTACGGAATAAAATATTTGTGATTTAGCTGGTGAAATATTAGAAGAATAGCAATTAATAATAAAAATATTAACCTAGATTAAAGTAGAGTTGAATGTGATGAAGAATGCGATTTTGAAACTGTCGTCGAAAGTGATATTAAGGATGGCATTTATAATGATTACATTGAAATAGATGAAGGCCATGATCTTAAAATATATGTATATAAGTGATGTTATTAACCGCGTACGTAGGTGTTGCAAAATATTTAATAAATCGAATGATAAACACAAATATTACAAACTAAAGTTTTGTTGTAAGAAAAGCATGGAGTTCGTCTTATACATGATTTTGAACATCTTTGTCTAACATGGTAGTAAACTTTTTGCGTATTTGTAAATGCGTCAATCATGCACTGCCTGACTTCAAATTAGCCACGTTCACTGTCAATGTATTACGCTTTGTACAGATTCCCTTTATTGTGTAATGCCCCAAGAGCAAAGATTCGGCAACGTTGATAGAACTTGATGTATAATACAATTTGTTATAAATAATTTAGAAATAGTGAATAATTAATTTACAAAAGAATTAGTTACTCAATTTAAAAACCGAATTAATGAACGACATAAAAAACTTCTTAATCCGTTTACGTGATACGGAAACTAATGGATTTGCTAGTCAATTTTTTTGTAGATTGTTCGGGAGTTAATCTGGTCAGAATATTTCTGTTGAAAATTTAATGATGGACTTTGTTTTCGAATGTTTTTTAACATTATCAATACTTGAATTGTTAACTTTAACGTTATTTTTTGTTTTTCTTTAACAATAAAATATTAAAAAACCGAAATCAAAACTTCATTCTTTACTTTTTTAAAAAAATTTAAATTATTTGAATAATTCGATTAATGTTAAACGTGTGATCGAATTATTCGAACAAGTTAAACCTGTCATTCGAATTATTCATTTTATTCGAACAAGAGAAAAATTTAATAATTCGAATATCCTAGTAACCACTAAAAATCCATATTTTTCATTCTAAGTTTCAACATATAATTGAAATTAGTATGATTATTCCTCGAAATGTTATGAAATTTTTACCTAATGTTTATTAACTCAATATCCCTTCATGGTCCCACTCTGAATTTTATACCTATTGTTAACCATCGAATGGTTTATAATTGAGAAAAAATGTATGAAGACTTTTTTCCAATTTCAATAAATTGGCAAGTGTTAAAGTACGGACGATAGCTTGTCAAATCATTTTGTTTCTTTCATATTATATTTTTTGACATTATTTGCACTTACAGAAGTCATATAATATCAAATAACAAAGTATTGAAAATAGTGGTTACATTTTTTCCTTTACCGTTAATCGGTTAACCGATTAATTTTGGACGGTTAACTGTTCGAATAATTTAAAATTGCCGATTTTCAAAATTCCTTTTTTTCCACATTAAAAAATTTGTTTGTATTTATTTTTCCCTTTCAATTCAAATACAAATTTCAAATTAAAATTAGATATTTTTTGAACATCCAATAAACATGATTAGTGAGTATGTATAACAACTGACATATTTAATTTCCATGTCTTTGAAACTTTGTTTGTATTTAAGAAAAGTTTTATCGTTTAAATTATATTCTAAAAAACTCACACATCGCTCATTTGCTGCAACAACGTCATAATTCAAAAAAAGTCGTTTCGAGAAAAACGTATGAATGTTTTATTTCTTAAATAAACTTTCAACAAATCATGCGATTTCGGAAATATAAATAGTGGATATTAATATTTTTCTAATCTATATTTAACCCAAATTTTTACTTATCAAATATACGAGAAAACATGAATTTTAATTTTGATGTTTACAACAAAAAAACACTCTCACACAAAAAATAATTGACTTTTTTGAAAACTGATAAAACTATATGAAAGATTATAGAACGGATTTTGAGTTATGATGTTGTTGCAGCAAATAGGCGATATGTTTACAAAAATGATCTCAAATACCTTATTTGCTGTTTTTTATGTTTTTGTACACAAAATTCGTTGATGTGTTTTAATTTAAAATTAAACTAGAAATTATTCGGTTAATCGAATAATTTTAAATTAACCGATTATTAACCGAATAAATCTAAACCTCGATTAATTATTTGCTCGATTAACCGATTAAACCAGAAACCCGATTAATTGAATACCCTAGTCTAGACTCTCTCATTTATTCGTTATCAAAACAAAAGACTTCAAAAACAAGCACACTTTTTTGTACTCATTTTATTGGATCATGTTCGTTCGTTCGTTTTTTTCTTGCTTTTTTTGGGAAAAAAGAAAGAAAAGTAAATGTGAAAATAAAATTATAACGAAAACAAAATATACACAAATTTAGTAACCGTGGTCATGGCTGAAGGTAAAGAAAAGAATGTGTGAAGGTTGTTTAGTGAAATTGCTGTATGTAAGCGACAGAGAGCAAACACACGACTACTTACTAGATGTATGTATAAATGTATTGCTGTAACGGTAGCTTAAATCGCACTGTGGGCCTTAATGTAATGAATTAGTATAGCAAAGAAATACAAATAATTTTACGCTATATTTCAATTTTGATTTAAGAAAATTAAAATATTTTCGTTTGCAAGAAAGACTTTTACGGAATCACGTCTGGTTTATTTTAAAAAATTGCTAAAAATACATTTTTTAATAGGTTTAAATGAAATATTTCAGAAATTTACAAAACTTTACCCAGAGAAAAAATATAGTTGCACATGATTACCATAACCATTTAAACATTTTATATGTTTAAGTTGCCATACACATGATTGTAGCAATCATATATATGATTTGATGACAATCAATATACAGTTGGTAAAGGTTCCATGCCTACATATGTATATTGAAACTGCAGCAACTGATTTAGGTTTGGTTTTTTGCTTGTATATTTTATAAAACCTTATGAAATTAGGAAAAAGAAACTAATCCCACAGAATTTTTTTCTGAGAAACAACCTCAATAAGACAAACCACAGTGCAGCACTTTAAAAACACCAAATTAACAAAAAAAAAAATATAAAAACCAAAAACAACAATACAAAAACCCAAAATGCAAGTCTTTGTTGTGGAGTATGAGTGAGTGCTGGTGCTTAAACAGCATGACGCACTACAAAAATAAAAAATAGAAGGTTACATTTGTAGTTACTTTTAAAATATTTGTTTGGACAATCTAACAGGTAAAGAAACCTTTAAGTACCAATGGCTAGACTTGTTAGAAACAACAAAAAAACTACAGCAACAAAATATATAACAAAGAAACAACAACAGCTATAATTGAATTGTTGTTGTAATTGAATATAATGTAAGGCAACGACCAGCAACGACATTGCAAGGTGAAAGTGAGTCGTCATTATGATCACATTGTAATAATGATCATTAACCGTACAATAATGTTAATAAAAATCACCATCATCATTATGATGATGATGATGATCATCATTTTACCAACTATAATAATGAACCAAGACTAAAAATAACTTGTGTCAGACCAGAAATTCACTTGTACTTGTATGATAATAAACAAAATAAAAAAGTTAAAACACAAAATGTATATCAGTGCATTGCAATTTTTTTTATGGTTTATGATCAGTTTTAAATTTATGATTTTGTTTGTTTGCATTTTTTTTAAACTAAAATTTAATTTATATTTTAATGATTTAATGAATTTTTGAAACTTGATTATTTTTTTGCTCATTTCTTCTAGTTATTAGCTTTCTTTGTTTTAATATTTAGCTTATTTTGTGTTGATGAGTAGTTGTGTGAGAAAATTTTTGTGTAGGAGGAAGTTTTTCAGCATTAGTTGTTTAAAATTATGTGTGTTTTGAATGTCTGTTTAATATGTTGCAGTTCAATTTAAAAAAAAAAACCTTAGAGATCATATTCAATTAAAATGTATTGAGTTTTAATTTAAAATGGATTTTGATTTTAACTTAGATAGAGGTAGTGCACTAATTTTTCAGTTTTCACTAATAGTTATTGATAGTGTAAAATTATTGTAATCATTTTGTTGATGTTTCGTGGTGAGTTGAAAATTAGCAGGCTCACTTAACGACTTAAAAAACATTAAATTATTTGATTTAAAATAAAGCAATCTTCAGTTTATTCCAATTTTTTTCTGCACTAATTTGAGTGCAACTATAAATTCTGCAATAAATTTTAAGTTCAAAATGAAGTTTATTACATTCAAAATAAAAAAAATTCAAATTTTTATTATTTGAATTTGGCTTCAATAATCTCATGACCACTAATTTTTAAAAATCTAGTAAGAGTATGTTTAATGCAGCCTTTTGTGGATAGAACGATAAAATTTTTCATTAATTGAGAGTAGTACAGGTTTTTGCACTAAATCTGCGTTTAGTGATAGTGAAAAATATCACCATTTTGTTTAGTGCTAGTGAAGATTTAACTATTATCGGTAAAACTGGTGAAAAATATTGCAAATTTATTTAGGGAGAGTGCAATGCTTATTTCTATCATCATTTAGTGCACTACACCCAACTATGGAGTTCTGAGTTTAATTGCTTTCTCGTAAAGATTGTAAACATAGAAACATAAAAATTAAACAAAATGACTCTGATAAAATAATTAATATATACCATTATATTCTCACGAATTAGGTTATCGATAATAGCCTCAGGCTCTAGTTGTCATCTGTGATTGAAATTATGCAACCTATGAACACAAAATTTTAAGAGAATTGATTTATAATTCAATTTTTAAATTCAAATTTATCTTTTAATCATTCCATTCGCATATTTATTACGAATTCATTATCTCTAATATGAGTACAAAAATTATAAAATAAGACTAACAGTTCTAAAGTATTATTTGAGGAATTTAAAAAAAAATGGACCTATATAAAGGCAACTAAAGCGAAGAATGAAATTCTGGAGAACTTTAAATTTGGTATGGCCATGGAAAACTTGCACATATACCAAATATTATCGAATTCAGAAGATTAATGTGCTGTTTTTCTATAGCGAACGAGTATTGTAACAAAAACAAAATACATGTAAAACGTCCACTCATTCGCTATAGAAAAACAGCACAAAATATTCAAAAAATTTTTTTTTGTTTTATAAAAATTTTTTGTTTCATCACAAGTAAAAATTTGAAAGTAATAATTGTTAATTCCATTTATCCGTTAATGCATTCATTATGAAATTATTCATAGCTTTAATTCCTTTCTACCCTTCAGAATTCATTCCTTCTAGAATTAATACCTTCAAAATAGCTTTAAAAATGCACTGAGTGATTAAATATTTCTTGAATTCAAATTACAAAAAGTCCATTTTTATACCCTCCACCACCATAAGTGGTGAATGAGGGTATATATAAGTTTGTCATTCCGTGTGTAACATTGAGAAATATTCATTTGAGACCCAACAAAGTATATATTTTCTTGATCCTTATGAAATTTTAAGTCGATTGACCCATGTCCGTCTGTCTGTCCGTCTGTTCGTCTGTGTAAAACACGCTCACGTCCAAAATACGCAAACAAAATTGGTAGGCTTACAAAAAATATGTTTATTGTTGTTCTAAGCAGGTTGGTATTGTAAATCAGCAAAATCGGTTCAGTAGAACCAGAGCTATGAGCCAAAATGTGAGACAACCTAAAAAAAATAATTGACAATTTTCACATATTTTTGGTTATTTGGGTAAATATATTGCAGATAATACCATAAAACTTTACACACGTTATTCTTATAATAAAAGGACTAACTCTGGTGAAAATTATAAGAATCGGTTCATGATTTCTCCTAGCCCCCATACAAATTTCTTCCCAAAATATGGTTCTATGGTCTATAAATGCCTTCAGAATTGCAGTATCCATACAAAATTCAGTAAAAATAAGTTTCGTGCTAAAAGAAATCACAACACTAAATTGTTTGTGGATCGGTCCATATAAAGTTCACTTCCGAAAATCACTTAAATTAGCATAAATATCTTATAAATATCACTATTAAGTTAAAATTCATCACAAATAATCCCCATATATACCAAAATCGCTGTACCTAATTCTATGATGATCGGCCTATAATTGGTTATAGCTACCATATATATCAACCTAAAAAATATGTATGCAGGTGGAGGGTATTTAAGATCCGGCAAAGTCGAATATACCGTTCTAACTTGTTTTCAATTCTTTTTATAAATTATTGAAAGCAAAACAAAACACATTTTAATCATTCATAGTTTGATTGAATTATGTTATGAAATAAATATCTCACATTTTTTAATTTCCATTGTGATATGCTTCAGAACTATAACTATTTGCGAACTAGATAAGAAGAGAAGAAATTAAATTTAAAAGAAAGAAGAACGGGGGTGATATAAAGTGAAAACCTAATCCAAAGAGTCCTGTTACCTAAAATCAACAGTCTATTCTCCTGATAAAAAACAATAGATTACATAGATCATATCTAGCTACATCCCCCCGATCATCATGGAATCTTTCCGCTAGACAGTTTTACCTGAGACCCCGTAATCTAGGACAGTTACACAGAATATGTTCCACTGTTTTTAGTTCCTCAATATCCTTGCACATCCTACAAAAGTCCTGTATGCCCATCTAATTAAGATTTTAGTAAATTAAGCTCAAATTGCGTTAATTTATTCAAAGTTCTTGGGACCAGAATCTGTATAATATTCTGGCTGCTGGGTATTTAAGGTTAAACAAAAAATACCTTAAACTATCTTTGTAACTTAAAAATAATAATATTAAACCATTTCTCTTTCAGTGCGGTAGTACTTTGCATGCTCAATTGGAAATATGGAAACTAACGTATTCACCAGAATATACAAAACATACAAGTCTAAATCACATGCAACAGACCCATAATATGTGGACCAGCAATATACTGCATGCATACAACAATGGCATGGAAGAAGATACCGAAGGTAATTACAAATAAAATTCTAACTAAATTTAAACACAACTTAAATAGCAATAAAATTACAGATGAAGATGATTTTCTTACCAATACAAATAATAATACCAATAATCACTCCATGTCCAGTACACATCAACAATCCAATGGTCAGTTTACTAATAGCGAAGAGGTGACTAATACAAATGCTACTGCAATCACCAACAACAATGGCAATAATAATACAAATAATAGCAACAATAATAATAATAATAATAACACTAATAATGAAGTCAATACCATAACGCCAGTGAAACGTGCTGGCACCCGCAACGGTGGATCTCACATACATTTGTGGCAATTTTTGAAAGAACTTTTAGCGGCACCCCATATTAATGGCACAGCCATACGTTGGATTGATCGCAGCAAGGGCATTTTTAAGATTGAAGATTCAGTGAGAGTGGCCAAGTTATGGGGTAAGCGCAAAAATCGTCCGGCCATGAATTATGATAAACTATCACGTTCCATACGTCAATACTACAAGAAGGGCATTATGAAGAAGACAGAAAGATCACAAAGATTGGTATATCAATTCTGTCAACCATATCATATGTGAGGTGAAATTACAACAGCAGGAAAGAATAAGAAAAATATGCGTTAAAAAAAATTTAAAGAAAAAAAAAAGAAATACGAGTTTTGAAGGAATGTAGTTGGGAACGTTTTGCGTAAAAAAGAAATTATTTATTTATTTAATTTATTTATTTAAAATGTTTTTCGTAATAACTTATTTATTTATTTAATTTATTGAAATTATTTATAATTTTACTATTTTTTTTTTTTCAAAATAATTTTGAAAAATTCATTTATTTATTTACAAAAATATTTATTTATTTATTTATATTCGATCTAAGTGATTGACAAATGTGCGAATATTAGTTGTAAGGTTTATTTATTTATTTATTGCTATTTATTTATTTAAAATGTTTTATTTATTTAATTGATTGAATGGGTTGAAATGTGTATTTATTATTAATTATTGCTCTATTTTAGTACTAGTCAGATATATAGGTTATAGTTAGTGTCTTTTTAAGAAACGTAAAAAAATCAGGAAACTCTTTGCTGTTAATTCTGACCAAATCCTTAAATTCTGTCTAGTACTACAACTGAGCCAATATTTAAATCTGTGCTATAAATGTGATTTAAAATATATTTTATAAATGTTTGCAGAAAATGTTTTCATAAATCATAAGAGATATTTTGTAGTTTCAAAACTTTTGACAAAATTTCAAAACTCTAACATAATGTTGCAAAAACAAGGATAAGTTTTTTAAACACAATTTCGATTCTCATATGTTTACACATAGTAACCGACATTTCTTTTTAATGATAATTATTACGCCAAACTTGTTCTCCTTTTTTGGCACGTGGTTTTTGGCATTACTACCACGTCTTAAAATTAATTGTCAGTTACTAAATATTGTATTTATCAAGCCTGTCACTCATTTTGTTCGGAATAGTTTCAATTCCGTAATTTTTATTCCGATCAATTTCGATTTGAGTTCTCCAGATTCCGTGTAATTTTTTTAATTTCAAAAATATTTAGGGCCTGGCTCATTAAATGCGAATGAACATTTTCTTTCTTATTTTATATTGATAACAACAAATAATTTTTAATTTTTTTTTATTGTTTTCAATATAAAATAAGAAAGAAAATGTTCGTTCGCATTTAGTGAGCCAGGTCCTTTTAATAATTCTGTATTTCAGATATTAATTTGACTGCATTTTTTTATTAAAACAAAAATGAAGTTTTAGATGCAGGACTAGATTAAAAATTTTAGGAAAACAAATATCAATTCCATTTTGAAAACTGAAAATGGTTTCATTTCGAAAGAAATTCTCGTTTACCTTTTACGAAATTAATTTCACTTTCGATTGGAATGGAATTCTGTGATAGGCCTGTGTATTCCCAGATTTCATAATACTTTCAAAGACATTCAGTCATGAAAGCTTAACTTGTACAGTATCATTTGTATATTTTACAATCATTATATTCTAAAAATAAATTTGAAATTTGATTTTTGTTAAAATCGACTTTATTTTAAAATAGAACTTTTGTTTTTATTTGAAAAAAGCTTCATAACTTTTTCCAACATATACATTCAAATAATTGAAAATATTTATCAATGAATGCAAAAAAAAAAGAAATTTCAAAAAATTAAAGGTCAAAACAAAAAGCTTTTTGTTGTATGGTACGTTGTATGGTACGAAATTTAAAATAATAGTCAACTTTATGGACTTAAAATCGACTTTAAGGCTTTTGTAGTTAGGCTGAGAAATTTCAAAAAATAAAACAATGTACATAAAAGAAGTTAAAAACAAAAAATTTTATTATAATAAAACAACATTTGAAATATGTTTTATGGTACGAAATTAGAAATAATAGTCAACTTTATGGACTTAAAATCGTCTTTAGGGCTCTTGTGGTTAGGCTGATAAATTTTAAAAACTGAAATATAAAACTCAAATTAAAATTATTAGAAAACAATTAGATACAAATAGCTAAAATTTTAATGTTAACAGTGTTTATGTAATACTCTCTTGGCCAATAATAATTCTCATATCCAGAGAAAACGTTTTCGTTATATGAGCAGAATTTGTTGTATATCTGTTGATACAGAGTTCATGACTGAATTTTTCAGTTGTGGCTACAAAATTTTACATATGGTTTGGTTATTTCAATCTTTAACAAGTGACTGAAAATATATATCTGCATAATTGAATCAATCGATCAATTATATCTGGAGAACATAGCCTAAAGTAGCCACAATTTCATTAAGTAAATCAAGAATTCCTTATCTTTTTTGCAATTATTTAACTATAGTTGGTACTTTTAATACTCATGTCGGGTATTTATAAATTTCGTTCTTGAGAGCATAACTTAGATGGTATTGATGGCTTGAATTTTTTAATTCATAAATATCAATGCTAAACATAGGCCGACACATGTTAGCCACCGATGTTTAAATTCAATAGTCAAATCAAAATTTTAAACTGACAACCATAGAGAATTATACGTAGAGACGAGACGATTTGACAAACAAAAATACAAAAATTCACAATGAATAGCATGTATTTTGTTGTTTCCAGAGTTAGGTTTTTGATAACAGACTTAGATTTTTGACAATAACGTCTTGTCTCTATGTTACCATATGCTGAGAACAATGAAACATTTATCTGGCTGAAAAATATTATAAATTAAAAAAATCATCATTAACTTTACTCAAAATATCTGAAATTGTTAGCTAATGACTAATATAATAAGCCTCATAAGTGCAATCATCTATTATGAAGCGATTTAGGTATAAATTAAAAGAAAATACGAAAATTATAATGAGCATCTAAAAACAGAGTATTAAATCTGTTATGATTTACAAACAGTAAAATTGACTACTAATTTTTTTTGAAATAATTCCAAATGTTTCGAAAATTGGTATTGAAAACAATAAAAAATCTCTTAATAATTTTGAATTTCCTAAAAAAAAAACATCCAGTTAAAATCCTTGTATAGCACAGAGTATTTATATAGATTTATTTTTCAATGAGTGACACAAAAAACGTTAAAATATTACCACTATATCGTTTTTTGTATTGTAAACTGTAAGTGTAAATAGTAAATTTAATACATTAACAATCTAATGAAAAACCAATATTTAAACAAATAAATGTTGATATAATAACATAATATATATAATAACATAACATAATAAAATATATCTATGATATATGAACACATGCAAAAAAAAACGAACAAAACTTATTTATTACAATATTAAGAAATTAAAGTTCTATGAACAAATTAAAATATAATTAGTTATTTATTAAACAAAACAAGAAACACTACAAGTAAATTCTTATTTATAAAACGATTAATATATATTTATATTTTTTGCAGAAGATTTTTTATGCAATGTGAAATTCTGCCATGAAACAATTAAGCTAATAATTTATTATTATTTATATACTTAGCTTAAATATTTGTTAACTTATTAATTTATTAAATTATTTATTTATCTACATATATTATTTATTTAATGCAAAAACAAACAGGTGTTGGTTATTTATTTTGAACAAATCAAAGAAACATAAAATTATAGCAATTGGGGTTTTATTTAATTATTTATTGTATATTAGCTAGTAAGAAACAACAAACAAACTACAACAAACAGCTCAAATGTTTATTTATTTATTTATTTATTTATTTCAAAACTTATTTATATTTTATTAAATATATTTAATTATTTATTTATTTAATTAATTTATGTAATTTATTTATTTGAAAAGAGCATTTATAACACAAATTGCCACTTAATTTTTATCAAAAATTTTATACCACATTATTAAATTTAATTGCTTTATTTATTATATGCTTTAATTTATTACTAAATCTAATTAAAGTCATAAGTAAATGTTTAATTTTTTAAAGTTTTTGCAATATGAAACGATTGCTTTGTGCCTAAATATTTATTTATTTCTATCCATATTTAATTATTTATTTTGTTTTACATTAAAAATATTTATTAAAAATTATTTATTTTAGTTTTAGTTAATTTATTGATCACCAGATCCTTAATGCTTGACATACTCATTGTGTTTTTTCTTGCAGTCCCCTTTGAGGTCGGATTTTTGAACCTGTGCCTAAAAGTCGATTGCTTATTTTTCTTTTGTAGTTTAAGTTTATTTATTAAAATGAATAAAATATTTATTTATTTATTAGTTTATTTATTTATTCATTTGATTATTTATTAATTAACTTATTTATTTGCAAACAAAAATGTAACAAAATCTTGAATAAAAATTATATTTTGGCTAATATCATTTGTGTGGATTTTTATAGTAAAAATTAACTTAGCTGATTTTTGTATGACACAATAAAAATTATTTAATTCTGATTAAATTGCGATACACATTAATAAGCGCTACAAGTTTGGAGCTGAGGTATTTTCAAGTTGAATTACAGTTGAGCAGCTTCCTAGGCGGAACTGGTGTCAGTGAGTGGCCCCTCAAATTTGGTAACCTCGGGTCTAAGGTTTTTTTAAAAAACGAAAAAAATCCATTTATGATCCGAATGAGCTGAAATTTAAATTATATTTTTTATTACTTTGTTAAAAATATCAGCTATATTAGCCATAAAATAATGATAAAAATAAAAACAAAAATGTTACGCGCATCCAATGTTGGAACATGGAAAAAGGGCATTTTTTACGTTTTGGCTCACTTAAGAGGGATCACAGACCTATCCAAACTTGGCTAATTTTGAAAATAAATGCAAAATTAGTCTTTACTTTCTGTTACGTTCCGAATCAGCTTTTTCTCTTTTGTACATGAAAAACATGTATAAGTAGTTAGTTTTTCTGTGCTCTTCCGTTCTGTTCCGGACGAACCTGTTAAAAACAAAAAATGTCTACGTAATTGTGACAGCGGCTTTTCAAATAAAGAAAAAAATTATTTGTTATTGATTTTGTGAAATTTAATAGAAATTTGGAAAAAACGAGCCGTCTGGTCGAAAATATCAAAGGAAATGGGAATGCCAGGTAAGTTAATGTGTTTTAAAGAGGAATTATGTGTTAAAAGAAAAGAAAAATTATATATTTTGTCATAGAACAACTAACTGCCATAAGTAAAATCCAGAACGGAACAGAACGCAACAGAAAGTACAGACAAATTTTAGGTTGAAATAAAAAATTCTAACAACGCAAAGAATGGATCCTCAAAAGAGCTCTAAACTTATTTAGCCCTATATTTTTCTGAAATACATGCAAAGCGATATTATTATCACACGGTAAATAACGTTACAGAGGGCATATTTATAAAAAAAAAACTTAGTTTTTGGAACACATTTTACTCGTTTTAGGAATTTTCGTATTGTGAAATAAAAAAATGACAAAAATTAAAATGGCGTTGATTTAAGGCCATGTGGATCTATATCAGTTAAACATTTTGTTCTGATATCTTTAACCATAGGGTAACATAGAGACGAGACGTAATTGTCAAAAACCTAAGTCTGTTGTCAAAAACCTATCTCTGGCAACAACAAAATACATGCTAATCAATGTATTTTGTTGTTGCATCAGACATATGATTTGTTGTATTTTTGTTTGACAAGTCGGAGTGTCTCGTCTCTATTTATTATTCTCTATGTCTTTAACTGTAAAAATTTTAAATTAATTTAAATTATGTCCCAAAAATGTACACAATTATTTTGTTTTACTAAAATATAAATTTTCAAGTCCTAAGGTTTTCACTAATACCAAATACTTATATAAAGAGCTTATATTTACTCTTCATAAGATTCACAAACCATGCCCCTTTTAAAAAATTTTAACGTTTTTGCATGCAAAATGTGTTATACCAAACTTCCTTTAAAATCAGTATGTGTTTGAATTCATAAGTTACACTTGATATGTTAGTATGCAATTTTTGATAGGGGTCATATCTCCAACAGCTGTAGCTTTATCAGTTGGTACTTTTCTATGTGCTCAAATAAAAAACCGATAAGAAAACGTATTTAGGATCCCATGTCCCAGTCATGACATTCAAATTGTTGTAGCAAATTTAAATATCAATGAATGTAGGATTTGATATTTGGAAAGTTTATGCTCCATAAAGACTCATCGGATAACAAATTTCGTAGCCTAAAGAAACATGAAACAGGTAATTAGGTACCGTAATCCAACAATCGACTTGGTTATTATAAAAAGACCATAACAAATCAAATCGATCACAAAGAAAGTCATTCGTATTATAGTTCTTAAGATTATACCAACTGTTTCTATAGAGCACCCCTACTACCAATGGCATCAGTGTTCAATAAAAACACACCCTCGACTCCTGGAAAAAGGCCTTATAGACCGAAATTGGGTGCATATGATGATTATAAAGCACATAACAAAATTTGAAGCCATACCGGGGAAAAGAGGAGAAAAAAGATTACTCTATTCGCCTTGAGATTTAGATGTAAATGAGACTCTATCATGCGACTTATTTTTAAAATCGTGCTGTAATCTCAAATCTAACCTTAATTTCCATCTCATAATAAATAACTTCAAAGAACCATAACTGTATGTGTGAAATATAATATAAATTGAAATTATAATGAACAAAATATTAATGTTTTTGATACATTTAATGAATTTTAGGTACTTTAAAAACAAAACTTGCTGATGGAGAAATGAAGAAGACCTGGTGCCAGTTTCTCGATGTCGAAAGATGTCAGTCGACAATATTTGATGCTTTTTCTATAAAAAATTAGAAAAAAAAACTTTTTATCGAGAAAATAAATATATATATTGCCCATCGACTATAAAAAATAATATTTTTACTAAAAATTGGAATAATATACATAAAAGTATGAATTTTGAAGAAAAATATAACAAACTATGCATTATCAATAAAATATGCAAAAATATGCCCTAACAAATCGATGCGAATTTACAGCAAAATGTGTGATTCGGATAGATAATTAGTGTACATGGCATTTAGATGTTCGAGAAAAAACATGCATTTGCATATAAATCCGACCCCTAATGATTACTATACATATTTAGACTATGATTTTTACATAGAAGTAACAATTCAATGGTCCTCATAAATAAATAAAATAAACAGTTTTTCTTGCTTAAACTAACAAATTTTTTAAATATAATTTTAATTTTACTTCTTGCAATATACAGAAATTACAAATGCCAGTTGAATGTATTTTTTTTACATAGTAAGGGAAGTTCATAAATAAATGCGACATGAGTATACATATATGTGAAAATGTGCATTTGAAACTATTTCTTAAGAAATGCATACATTTGCACAGATTGATTGATTCTTTTCTAAAGAAAGTAATTCCATCAGCAGCAAAAATGCCATGTCTATCATACAAATTCACAGACTTACTCATACATAAATAAGTACGTAATCGCACACCTACTACATACCCAGCAGTTCTAGGAGACAGTCCCGAACTAGTGAGTTTACCCATCATTTAGGGTGGGAACTTCAATAGCTAATTGACCCTTTTTGATTACATTGAGACTGATAGCTGGTCCAAGGTAGTCATGTTACCATACTAGCTACCAAACCTGTTACTTGATTAGCTACATAATTTTAACATGTACGAGTGCTAATAGACCTCAAATAGTCAGCTAAAAAGATATATCATAGACAGTCTAATAAGGGATTGCTTGTAAACAAACCCTCCTCCGACAACTATTCAATGGATTCCTTTCTAAAGTGCAAAAATAAAAATAAACAATATGAGAATTATATTAAAATAATTTGTATAAAACCAGTTTGTACAAATAACTTACAAAACGTTTGAAGTGACTACACTCCAAATTACTTAAGTGACAATTGCCTTCAAGCTAGATTAATTGGGATGTACAAAGTAAACAATTGTCTTCTCTCTGCACTATTAAGAGCACAGACATGTCAAATGACCAAAATATATAAATTGGGGTTACAATTGCTGTCTTTAAGGGATACTTTGACTACTTGCTTAACTGCTGGGTAGTAACATGCACATAGGAATAATCCATATCAAAGCGAACAGCATCGGAATTTTCATCTCCGATTCTAACGAAATTTATCATAGTAAGACTTTTTGATTGGAGATCCTTTATCGTTAAATTAGAAATGTGAATCTGAAATCTACTGTTTTTTTCCGCTTTGGTATGGATTCTCCCACATTGTTCACATTGCTCAACTACTGAACGAAATAAGTTTGAGATTTAAAATCAACTTTTTCGATATATTCGAGCAGACTGATGTAATAAGCACATTAAGGTAAAAAATAATTCGCCAGTGATACAAAAGTGAATCAAAAAAATATCCTTAAAAATCCTTAGGATTCTATAGCTGAAACAAAAAGTCGACTCTTTGACCTATCGATTTTTTAAAAGCCGAACGAAAAAAAAAATTTTAACGGTTATTAGTATACCCATGAAATTTCAACAGATTATGTAAATGATTTGCATTAAAAAATTTAAAGTCGCATTTATTGTGGGTTAAAATATTTTTGTGGTTATGGTCCGATATGCATGGGGCTGTCATACGAATGATTACAGTGCTCATAATATTGTTGATACATACACTATAGTCATGATTTGCGAATAAAAAACTAGTTTTAATATTATTTAATATCTTTATTTTAAGATTATTTATTCAAATATTTGCAAAATATGAGAACGTACCTGCAGGAACTCATATACCTCAAAGAAAATGAACAGCACTTTATTTTATTGTGTTTTATTTCAATTTCTTGTTATTTTTGCAACTGCAAACAGGAAATGATGAAAACCTTCTTATATGAATGACAGGTACATGCATTTAAAAAATAAAACTAATTTTTATTTTAAGAAAAGAAAGCAAATGCTATTGCATGAACAACAATACAAACATAAATATATTTGATAAGGTGGCCAGTGTTTGCGTTATAAAAACAAAAAATTACATAGTTCTAAACACTGACTTTTATCAAAGCACTATGTGCCCAGTTCTATTTAGTATATGGACATTAATTTCTAATCCTGAGAACTCATTCTGAATTTGTGTTTATAATTTTATTTTTAAAAATTAAATATTGTAGAGTTTATCTGTAAAACAGATAGTGTATTTAAACATTCATAAATGTAGGGCTTGGTTGGTTAATTGGTTTACGTGGTAATTCACTGCTTGCGAACAATAAAGTAGAGTCGAAAGGACCCCGTTTTGACACTACATATTACATCGTAAAGTAATATCAGAATGTATAGTTTGTTAGACCCAACCTATAGCATTCAGGGTTGAGCATTCACAGAGAAGGTGGAAAATCGTTAAATTTTTTGCCCTATCCTTACAGCTACGACGATGGTCATTAAAAGGGACTACCAGGCGATGTGCATGCTTGCCGAGTGTACAGTGTCCCGTTAATAGTGTTTATAAACCGGTTAACCGAAAAACCGGATTTTTTTTTTCGAAACATCGGTATTTTTCGAACCGCTTAATTTAAAATGTTGATTTTCGGTTAACCGGTTTAGTCGGTTTTTATCACTCGGTTCATTGTATACACATTATTGGTCTGATTTGAAACCTAAACTGCTGATTTCCAATACAAACCTCTTCAGATCAATATTTTTACGAATTACAATGATTCTAAATAGTAAAGCACGATGAGTTTATTATCGATTTAATAATGTTTTATTATTAAATAAATGCTTATTTATATACATATATGGGCAATTCCACGAGAATCGCTACCACGACTGAAAACACAAAAACCCTTGAAACTTTTTTTCAAGATGATTTGAATAGAATAAAATAATAATATGTTAATATGTGATAGTATTTAGATCATATTACAACATTTTAAAGACAAAAATAATAGTTTAAACACTGAGGGAAAAACGACGTTGCAAAATCGACAATCGACTTTTTTTCGACACCGTACGTTTACAATTTGTAAACAAACGGGTACGAATTGACAACGCAATGTTGTTAAATTATTTGCGACGCATTTCAACGTAAGTTGCTTTTCATAAGTGTGTTTTAATTTCCTTTACATTAAAAAATTTAAAATATTTTAATAAATAATAAAGGGTAATAGTGATGCAAATAAATGGTTTAAGAACCAAAATATAAAAGAAAGTGTAATTGTGTTTGATTGCGAATTTGTGTTGATGCAGATGAAGATCCAGGCAGTGAAGTCAGTGGAGATCCAGGCAGAGAAGACCACCAAATCCAGTGACGACATACAACTCCAAATGGAGATTTATAGTTTTTATATTTATTTTATATTTATGTTTTATATGTATTGTACTAAAAAATGTAAAAAATAAAGAAATTGTTATTTATATTAATTACCAAAAAAATAGAAAGGAAAAATTGTCAGGTGTCAAATCGTACACAAACGGTATCAAGTCGATAATTTTTGTTGTCAAATCGTACACAAACGGTGACAAATTGTCAACGGTCTGTTATAAAATCGTACACGAACGTTGTCAAATCGACAACGAATGGTGTCAAATCGGCTACGGAATGGTGTAATTTTTTCGTTGTCAAATTGACACCGTTCGTTTACAATTTGCAGACATACGGGGTTGATACACTATTGACACCGAATGGTGTCAAATTGTACACGGATGTGTTCATTTTTTCGCTGGGTGAACTGATTATATTTAATTTTTTAATGTTTTAGGTATGTTTTAGGCTAAAATTGAGGCGATAACTAAACTCCAAATTAGCTTGTAGTATGAAATCAACTTGACTCTGATTGTTTTTTTGCTATTGTCAAATTGTTTATTGAAACCGAATGTATATTTTCTATTCAGTTTTTGTATACATATCTGTGGTCACAAGCAATAACCGCCTAATTCAATTAGAAAAAGTATAATGCAGAATCAAAGATTCTTACCCCCACAATACTAAAATGAAAAATTATAACAAAAGCTTTATTTATTAGAGAAATATTTAATAAAAACAAATATCATCGCTTAATGCAACTCAGAAATACTAAATTGAAAATGCTAATGTCTGATTAGGCGTTTGTTGAAAATAAGTATTTTGTTTGTTTCTTGGCATATGTTGAGTTAAGCTGTTATTACATATTTAAAAATTGACATATCAAGTAATTAAGCCAATTTGCAATAATCGCTTATCTTTAGTTTGGCTCTTATATCAGCACTCTTATTTATGAAAATGTATTTCGTGAAAAATAACAATAACAACTAAAGTCATTATAAGCTACTTAAACAAAATAAAATATAATTGAATGTTTTCTTAAGTATATTTTGGCGCTTATTGTAAGTGCAATAGTCTTCCTTAGAACTTAAGCCAATATGTTTCTAATTAATAACTTAAATAAGAAAGTTAGGAAGGTAGGGATTTCACGTATACATAGAGTTCTATGAACAGAATAATGTAGCATACATAACTCAAATCTTTCTTAAGTCGACTTAGGTGGTTATTGCTTATGACCACAGATATATTTACAGAATATATATTGTTTTATTATAAGAGAAAAATCTGTCATGTACGGTATGTCACGTACGATATTAAATTGCATTTCTTATAAAATCATCCCAAGATTGTTTTTATTTAAATATGACGGATTGTAAAGGAAAAGTGTAAGAAATTAAAAGAAAACATAACGCCTCTCACGATTCGAATATTTTCGCATATTTCTACATGTACCTCAAAATGAGTTCCACCCTTATTTCGCTCAATATTTTGGACAACAATATTTCGAAAGAAATGTTCATTATTTTAAAATATAGTACCCTCTGAATGGAACATAAAGACCAAATTATTTTTCAGATGCTCTTATTTTTGCAAAATCTATTCCATTCTATAGGCGTACAAATATCACGTACGATGATATGGAATTGCCCATATGTTAAAAAATAATATACTTGACTTTTTTGGTTAAATATTGTTAGAGCTGGACAGACAACATTATATCGATTTATCCCCAGGCTTGATTTTTGCAATAATACAGTATCAATTTACCATTAGTTCCATGACAATCATATAGATTTTTTGATAATTTGATCGGCAGCAGGCGCAAATGTTAGATTGACATATAAAAAGATTTGTTCCGAAGGATCTAATTTTAAATATTTATGGATAAACTTTTGTATCCAGCTTACGGCCTTGTAAGTATCTACCGTCCAAATTTTTTTTTTTGTTATCCTTTTCTTTATCTTCTGTAGTTAGTGTAGTTTCGTTTTCATTGTCAGCCATATTTTAATTTATTTATATTGTTACTAGTTGATCTCCCCGGCTTCGCGCGGTAGCATTTACTAATGTTAGTTCTTCAAAAAAAAAAGAATTTTCGAGTTTTACCCAGAATTTTTGAATTTTTTTTCTTTACAAACCATTTCCTGAAAATTTCGAATCGAATAAAAAAAATCAGCCAAATTGCTCCAGACGTTCTCACGTGATGACATTACATACATTAAAATTTTAAATTAAATCCCGCATAATTCTATAAGCTTAGGCTAAATCTCATTAAAAACTTAGTGATGATGCATACATTATTTCAATAAATTTAACTTCATTAGTGTGTTTTGTTCTTAAAATTTTAAATTATTAATCATTTCGTTAGCTTTTCAGAAATATTACAGGAGGGACAAAAAACGTTCTAAAATCCATGATTTGAAATATTTTTGAATTCTGCTACAAAATGACACTTTTTGTAAGAACTTGAAAAGCGACCTAATAGAGGTTGTAGGCCTAGGTGAGGACATACTAAAACCGTTTTCAAAGATTTTGAAACACCCTCAAAATTTTGAGATATTTTGAAAAAACTGTTTTAGGGTAGGTCGTAGTACTTTAGTACCTCTAACTCACACATTTTTAGACCGATTTTAAAATTTTAAACAAGCAAAGTTAGGTAAAGAATTAAGCTTTCATAAAATGTATGTATAAAATGTATATTCCTAGAAATTATTTAAGTTTTTATAAATAGTTTCGCTTTTTTTTTTATTTTTTTCGTTATTTTTCAAATTCAACAATAGTTATTTTAATATTTTTCTATGAATACCTAAAAAAAGTGAAAAGTTTTATAAAGACAATTTTATATAGACAAATATGAAACATTACTTATTAAAATCGGTTTATACTTGCAAAAGTTATTAAAGTTTTTCGAAAAAAAGTTCCACAAAATTTACCTTGTAAATTAAAAAATTTTACAAAAATGTTGTTTGTATAGTTTTGGGCTGGGGGAGAAAATACTAAAAAAGGTGTTAATGAAAAGTTTAATAACTTTTACAATTTTCATCCGATTTGAATAATTAAAACGTTTGTTTGTTAAGAACTAAATTTAGTTAATACATTGGTATAAATTTTTATAAGCTTCCATATCAAAATAAGCAATGAAAAGCGACTAAAATCAAAAAAGTTGATAAATTTTGTTTTTCTTTTAGATATTCTTAACAAAAACAATACTTATCGCTTACAAATGTATCAAAAAATGCACGTCACTTTAAAGCGTTTCCAAACCCGTTAACAAATTTAAAGTCGGACAAAAACTGACTGAGTTACAGATCGATAAGTTGACGAACATCACCGAAAACGGTTTTTTCAGAATAACTTCTGAATTTTTTGACATAATTTTTAATGTACTCAGCCAGACCAGGTCGATTTGCAAGTTTTTTTTTCCATCGTAGCAACGTGTTATTTAATATGATTTATAGTGACAAATAATCACAGCTAAGAAGAAGTTCGTTTACATCTTATAAGTCCTTTTTGGGACTTGTAACATTTTCTGTTTCATATCAGAAAGTCGATGTGATAATAAATTTCAAAATTATCAAATATTTAATTAAAAAATTTATTTACATTTTTTGGTTGAAATTTAATGAATAAACCAATAATTAAAAGAAGTATTATTTATACTCAATTCCATTTGACTGAGATAATAATTTTGAAATTTTTACAAAATAAAATGGACTTAACGCTTTTGTATATTTGTAGTTATTTAATATTAACTATTTCTGACTACTAAAAACTAGATTCGTAGAGATGATGGAAAATCGTTTTCTATTTTTCCCTATCCTTACAGCTACGACAATGGTCGTTAAAAGGGAGTCCCAGGCGAATTGCATGCTTGCTTTGCATCCAGTGCCCCATTAAGAGGGCCACATTAACTTAGTCTGAAAAACACTACATTCATTCGGAAGAAGGTATGAGATGTCTAACCCAAGTTCGTCACAAAAAACGCAACAGCTCATTTTAGAACCATCTGTATATATCCTAGTATCATATTCGTACACGAGATTACCCCAACACCACTTACTCCTGAAGAAAAAATATAATGGGCTTATTTTGGCTCAGAATACTTTAAACTTTAATTCTTGAAGAGTTCAATATGACTAAACTTAATTGTCCACTTCTCATGAAATAACATTAATTTTTTATGAAAAATTTTAAGTATACATATATTCAAAAATATTACTTTTGAATCCATCGACGAAATGGTTAAAGTTTTTCCGATTTTAGTCTTCAACATATATTTCCTATATATTAAATAGTAATATTCTGAATTTATTTTTTCCGAAATCCTTAAAAGTTCACATCGTATGTAAGATAAAATAATGAGAGCTATTGGTCTAATTCTTATTGTCTTTATTATCTTATATAACCTTAATAAAATTATTAAATTATTGGAATTCGTTTAACAAACTTTTAATATTATAATTTGTTCCATTTTTGGTCACAAATAAGAATGGTATTGATGAATGGTACTTATTTGTTTATTTAGACCTGGCTTTTTTTAATAATTTTGAAAATGCAGTAAAATTTATTATCAGAATTGCACAAGCTTTGCAGCATAGCAAGAACATTTAAAATTTTAATAAAAGTCAAAGTTCTTTCTCCAGATTTTATAGTAAAACTGTTTATATTTATTTAGTTTTGAAAGATATTTAATTTTTTGTTCTTACAATTTGGTCTTCCTTTTTTTAAACACATAAAAGAACACTCACACTTTTGTACTTGATAAACATTTCTAAATACGATTATGATGTTGTTGAATTTGATGATGTTTTTGCTGTCATTTTATTGTTTGATAGTGATATTGTAGAATTTTTATGTAGAAGACAAACATATGATTGAATGGTTGCTTCTGGTTAAAAGGATTCACCACAATTTATTTATACTAACTGAACATGTTTATACTTAAGGTATTGTATTTGGGAAAAAGGTTTTTAGCAACAGTAACTAACATTTCTAGTTAGCAGAATAGAAAAAGCTAACAAATTAAGCACAGAAAACACCTGTGCTGACAATTACCGTAATTTTCTAGTATTATGTTCAAGGCAATGCATTCGTAGCAAATGGAACTGGGACTAAGCTCCATCTTGTCAATACCCAGCAGTTCTCCAGTCCCGAACTACACGAGTTAAATAAATAGCTACGTAAGCAGTTATATTAAAGTGTTCTAAACAGGCGCTCAATTGACTCTACATAGGTTACAAATAGACTGTTTAATAGTAGTCAACGCAATGAATTCACATACTGCTTACATAAAATAGCTTGTTCAGCTACATTTACGGGTGCTAATTGATCTCAAATATTCAGACATTTTCAAGATAGTCTAATAACCGATTGCTTGTTAACATAACTTTCTCCTATAACTCTACAATAGATTATTTCTGGTGGGTAAAATAACTATTTTCTAAAGTGCAATACAAAATAAACGTTTAATATGACTACACTATAGCTTACTTAGAGACACTAGTTTACATGGGATGTCAGAATATTTCTGAAAAAGGAAAATAAATTGTATGAGAATTATATTATAATAATTTGTATAAAACCTGTTCTTATACAAAAAAAAATGTGCAGTACAACAAATATCTAAATTGACGACACTATAGATTACTTAGAGACACTTAGGTGGCAATCTACTTAACGCTAGATTACCAAGTGTTTAGACATTAGTGGCAATTGCTGTTTATAAGGGATGCATTGACTACTTACTTAACATACTGGTTAAAATCTTAACAAATTAAAAATAAGCTTTGAAACTAATATTCTGATGTCTATGTAAAATTTTACGCAAAGCACAGGTCGCAATTTTGAAAATATTTCGATAAGATTTGGTATATGCGTTATTTTTACAAGACCGAAGTATACTGAATTTGGTTGAAATCCGTCTAGTTTTTAACTAAGCCCCATACAAATGTCCCCAGAAATAGGACTCTATTGGTCATAAATGTATGATGTCTGTACACATACAAATTTATTAATTAATAAATTTTTGAATGAAAAAACGCCAACTTCTGAAAATCATTTTAACCAGTGTAAATCTCTTCAAAATATTGGTATCCAAAAAAAGTTCAACATATATCATATAATTTAATTTAATGAGGATCGGTTCTTAATTATTCATAGCCCATATAAGGCCCAATATATATTTACTCAAAAAAGCGTAACCACTTGTTTTAGCACAAATTTGTTTGACATTGTTTGTTCTTACAAGTGATTTGTAGGATCAAACAGCACCAAATAAAATAAAACTAAGTATTTGTTTTGAATTATCGTAAGTAAAAGGAGTTTTGAAATAAATCAAAAATTAAAATACAGGTAACCCTCCATTTACGCGGTACTTCATTTACACGAATTCGATATAACGCGAACTCAAATTAGCAACCATTTTTTCAAATACGCGACTTTTTTTACACTGTTTTTATATAACGCGGCAACAAACAACAAGAAAAAAACACAAGCGAATACAGATTTCTTTTTTGAAACTTCGTTAATTTTTATGAATTTTTTGTTATTAGAATATTAGAATCTTTTATGTATTAGAATATTTTGTTTTTTGAATTGACATTTTTTCCTTAATTTTCGATAAGAAATATTTTTTTTTTGTTGAGTTTTTTACTTCACTTTTGTTTTAAGTAAGTTTTTGAAAGTGCAAATAAAATAAGTTTACTTAAAGTATATATCGTCGACTTAAATACAAACGGATGTAACTACATTTTTATTGTTTTTACAGTATACGTTATAAAATCAATAATAATAGAGTATTCTTGGCAATTGTTCAATCAATCAAAAACCCGATTTTAAATTTTTGTTTAGTTACGTCCGCTTTCATTTAAAGTGACTATATGTAAGTAGGTTTTCTATTTAACGCGATTGTTATGTCCCAATTTCTTTTTTGTTATGTGACTGATGTATTGTTATACGCGAAATAAAAAATTATTGGCCCCACAAAAACATTTCGTTCTAAATTAGAACCACGTTTTACGCGAATTTGATTTACACGCTATTTTTTTGGGCCCAACAAACCGCGTAAATGGAGGCCTACCTGTATGTATATTTTATTTAGTGATTACGTCAAATCGCTGAAACAATTTGCATTATTTCTGAAATAATGACATAGACTGCTTATTAAAATCGATATAACTTTTATATTCATTTGACAACGTGATGAACTGCAAAATAAAAAAAAATAAAAACGTTTTAAACTCATACAGCCTAACTACAAAAGCCTTAAAATCGATTTTAAGTACATAAAGTTTACTATTATTTTAAATTTCATACCAAAGTATACTAACTGGCGTACCTAAATACGGGCAAGCGTTTTTTAGTTGTCAAAAATTCTCATGCCCATACAATTTGTATGTAGCATACCGAAATAACGCGGCGGCAACGCTTTGCAATTGGAAAATCCAATTTTGACAGCGCGTTTAATAGTGAAGTTAGTTGCAAAACACAATAAATGTAAACACATACATACAAAAGGAAAAAAAATAAGCAAAAAATATATATTTGTTATTAGAAAATGGAGGTAAGTGTAAATATTTAAAATAGTATACATATATTATTTTCTTTTATATTTATATATTTTATATTATCAGAAATATGGCTATTGTCTAAATAATCAGGGTTGTTATATTTATTTTTTTGATAACCCTGCTTTTATTGTTTGACGTAGCGTTGCCGCTGTTGTTTAGGTATGGCATTTCAGCGTTAAAGCTAAGCGCAAAAAAACGTTCCGTCTTACGCTTTTGTTTAGGTAGGCCAGTAAGTAGTCCAACTCTCAATTTTTTCAAATTACTCTCTCACATATACGGGTACGGTGTGAGCTCACAGAAATGTAAACAAATGAAATGTCTTGAAATTTTACGTTTTTTTTATATGTACATTATTACTTTAACATATATAATTTTATATTTTTTTAAACACTTTTAGAATACTTTCATTGTTAAAAAGATACTATTTTGCACAAATCAAGATAAAAATATTTTTGGAAATTCTGACATGAAATTTTTTGTTATTGTAAAATTTAAACTATAGGACAGAGTTACAATTTTTGGTATTGAAAATTCATACAAACTCAAATTTAGAACATATTTATAAAACTCTATAGCCTCTGTTACTCACACATGTTTAGAGTTAGGTGCTTTTTTACTAACACATGTATAGAGTTAGGTACTGTTGTCAAAGAGTTGGACTACTTGTTATACTTTGTTTCATACCATAAAACAATTTTCAAATATAATTTAAAATGTTGTTTTATTATTTCAAAAAAAAAGCTTCTTGTTTTGAACTTTTATGTACATTTTGTTTTTTTATTTTTTGAAATTTATTTTTTTTTTATTTACATTCACTGAAAAATATTTTCAATTATTTGAATGTATTTGTTGGAAAAAGTGTTGAAGCTTTTTTCAAATAAAATCAAAAGTACTATTTTAAAATACAGTCGACTTTAACAAAAATTAACTTTAGAATTTCTTTCATAGGTAGGGTGATATACTCGGTTAGGTTGACCGACTATACTTTCTTACGTTTCTATTTATATTCGATACTGCAGGGATGTATGAATATCTTAAATATATATGTCGAATGAAATCTTTCATTTTGTTTGATAAAAATTCCTGTGGACGATAAAATATTATGGACTTACAATTTGCCAAACCAAAAAATATACTTTTATATTCTCAAATAATATCCTTAAATATCTCATATTATATTCCATAATTGAAACTGAATACTGCCTCCTGCATAAAACAAAGATTTAACACAAATGCAAATTTTAAATTGGCAAAACCTTTCTTTTTGAGATTTTTATCTACATACCTATGTACAGGTAGGCCTCCATTTACGCGGTTTGTTGGGCCCAAAAAATAGCGTGTACATCAAATCCTCGTAAAACGAGGTTCAAATTTTTTTATTTCGCGTAAAAAAATACATCAGTCACATAACAAAAAAGAAATTTGGACCTAAAAATCGCGTTAAATAGAAAACACAAATGTACATACATACATATCGTCACCTTAAATGAAAGCGGACGTAACGACGATATATACTTTAAGTAAACTTATTTTATTTGTACTTCTAAAAACTTACTTAAAAGAAAAGTAAAGTAAAAACACTCAACTAAAAAAATAATTTCTTATCGAAAATTAAGGAAAAAATTTCAATTAAAAAAACAAAATATTCTAATACATATAAGAGATCAAAACATAACATAAAATTCATAACCCCGTGTCTATACTTGACAAATATTTATCATAACAATTAATGACATTTGTTGTCAAGACAAAGTTGTCTGAGCAAAAGCACTAACAATTTTGTCATAACGAAGCAATAATACTAATAAATGCAGACTATATCTGATAATTTTTTATCTTGACAACCATTTTGACGTTTATTATAATAAAATTTTATCAGGTATAGACAGGAGGTAAATATTAACGAAGTTTTCAAAAAAGAAATCTGTTATTCGCTTGTGTTTTTTTCATTTCCTGTTGTTTGTTGCCGCATTATACAAAAAACGTGTAAAAAAGTCGCGTATTTGAAAAAATGGTTGCTAATTTGAGTTCCCGTTATATTGAATTCGCGTAAATAAAGTACCGCGTAAATGGAGGCTTACTTGTATATGTAATATGAAGAAAACTTATCATGTTTTGAACGATTGTAATTAGGATTTATAATTCCCGGATCTTTTATCATACCCGGATTTTGAAAATTAGGCATATTATTGCCATGTCTATGGCATGGAAACTAAATTATCTAATTTTTCCAGTACAATTTTTTGAGATTTTCGTAAAATGAATTATTACACTCAAAATAAACATATGTTTACGTAGACCAGTTTCATGCAAAAAACTTTCACATTCTAAGCTGAATTAACGAAGATTTAGAAGAAAAACACCAAAAATAGGGATATTCGAAAACCCAAGCTGACTGGAAACAAAAAATTAAACATTTGAACCAGGTTCAATTGAGCACAGCTTTCTACGCTGGCATTAACATAGGCAAACAAAAAACTGTTTACAAGTTTGAACTTACAAAATAATATATAATGCGAAATTACACTTTTTCCTATCCAAATTCTTACATGTTTATTAGGATGGCCTTGCACTTTTTGGATTTCCGTTGCTCCCTTTGTCATCTAAAAATCGAATGCTGAAGTTTTGAGGTGGAATATATAATTCCATGTTTCGCAAATTTAAAAAAAACTAAATGTTAAAAAAATTCGAATTGAAAATAGTTTTTGTAGATTCATTTTATATTTTGATACTAAAAATTAAATTCCAAAAAATTAAAACTATTATTTTCGATTCTAATAACCGTTAAATGAAAATTCAAATCGTAAATTCTAACATTACCTAAGTGTTAGTATGGGGACCTTTTTGAAATTGCCGAATAAATATACATTTCGTAGCCTAAAGCTTGCCAGCTTGTAGCATCGAAATCCAAAAAGTGATAAGTAAGCGCAACCGTAATGTTCATACATTTTCTTCTGTTAAGTGAACAATGACATTCACTTTTTTTGCTGCTGATGCAGTAGTTGTTATTGCTGCTGCAATAGTTTATTGAGTGAATAAAGACGAAAATTTATTGTCTCACATAAAAAAAGGGATTGATTCACAACATAACATTTCACAATACACCACCGTCATCAGCACATACCCTTACAAATATACGAATACAACCCAGCAGATCTAGGAGACTGTCCGGAACTAGTGATTTTACCTACCATTTTGGGTTATAACTAGCTACGTGATTAGTTACTTTATTGTGCCTTTTTGATTACAATGATAATATCTGATAGCTGGTCCAAAGTAGTCAACGCATTGGATTTACATATCGGTTACATAGAGTCAGTTACCTAACTGGTTACTTGATCTCATAGGCAGTCCAATAACCGATTGCTTGTAAACAAAACTTCCTCGTACAACTCTCCAATATATTTGCCCAATTCACAATTGATGTCGTAGTGTAGTAGCATTGTATGTCATAAATATTTTTCCAACTAATTTTTTTAAACAAAAACAAAACATTAATAAAAAAAATTACTACATACAACGATACAACGCTACGACACCAATTGTGAATTGGGCAGTTACTTCTGGTGGGTAAATTAACAACTTTCTAAAGTAAAGTACAAAATTATAGTTTAAAGTGACTACAATTTAGACACCCAAGTTACAATTGTCTTCACACAAGGTTATATGTCAGTATACTTAAGCAAAAAGAAAATAAATTGTATGAGAATATAAGTATAAAAGTATAAAATCACTTTGTACGAATTTCTTCCAACAAAATACTGTACAAAATAAACGTTTAAAGTGATTACACTCTGGATTACTTACAGACACTTAAGTGGCAATTGTCTTCACGCTAGATTACATGGGATGTAAAAAGTAACAAATTGACTTCTATCTACACTACAAAATGCATATAATATATAAGTTGGAGTCAGCCAAGTCATGAGACATTAGTGACAATTACTGTTTATAAAGGATAGATTGGACACTTGCTCAACTGCTGGGAAATAACAACAGAAATACATATACGAATACAACAATTGCAAATAGATGTTCATATTATTGGTTTGTGTAAATTTACACTAAAAGAAATTTATATTTTTTAATATTTTTCATACACATTTACAATTTCTTTATCGAATCGTATATGCACAAGAATTTTTCAATTAAAAAATAAAAAAACATTAAGCTATTACTATTATTTTCTTAGTGTATTTTATATATTGGTATGTCTTTCTGAATGAATTGTATTGTCATTTTGATTGAATTGTTGTTATCGATACATATACATATACGTTTATCCTTACACTTTCTCTCTCTCACATATAAAAGCAATACATGTAAATGACTTTAACAAGATGGCGCTTAAAATGATGAGACTTTGCCCGTATAAATATGGTGGATTTCATGTCAAGTGAACGAACTTGACATTATTATATATTAATTTATGCACAATTTTTGTACAAGATCGGTCAAGAACTCTCCGAGTTATCATTTTGGCCAAATATGTGTTTTTTTCTCTTCCATGTAACTTAGTACCTATTGTTGTTAATTCAATTCTTCGAAAAACCAAAAAAAAATATAAAATTTTTTTTTACTTTTTTTGTTTGCAAAAAATCATTGGCTTTAAAAGTTTTTTCACTTGACATGAAATCCGCCATATATTTTTTTTTTTCAAATTTTTAATAGTTTTATTTTAATTCTTTACGAGTGCAAATATCATAGAATGCTCGCCGACAATTTTGTCATATTAAAAACTAGAGTTGTAAGTAAGTACTAGTATAAGTATTTTTCATAACAACTTGATATTTTTATATGTATAATAACATTTTTCAACTGCATTAAAGATGTAACATTTCATTGTGACATTTATATACAAAATTGTTTTACTTTTAACTTTTGTATTTCTTATTTTTTGTTTAACATGAGATGCATTTAAAAATAAATATTTGTATGTAAATGTACAGAATACGAAAGAAATATAGGTCTAACTTAAAACAATGTAATATTAAATATTTTAAATTTTAATTTATATTCAAATTAAATTTTAAAAAAATAAAATAACTTTTTGATGCTTAAAACAAAAAATTGTATTCTTTGATATCAAGAAATTATGGGTAGATACCCTAGGGAAAACGGCACCGATACAGAACTGGTAACATGATTGGTTCCTCTAGGGTAGGAATCGTTTCTATATTTTATAGCATTTTAGTTTTTAAATTTTTCGGTTTTTTTGAAACTCTAAAATTGGCCGTTTTATCTTTTCACATGTTAGTGCGGACTAGTGCGTTTAAAATGTGAAATCAACATCGTAATCTCCACAAAAGTCTACATGTCAAAAAATCTAGTTACAACTATAATTATGTCACCAACTGTATTTTTAAAGATACATACGTACATATATTGATTCGTATAAATATTATAAATTTTCTACATTACAATCACAATTTTCTTTATTTTTACGACATTTTCATATACATACATGTGTATGTTATGTCGACATTGCGCCATCTTATTTTGTTGAATACTTTTGACAACTCGTATAAACTTATGACAGTTATATGAAAAGCAACAAGATTTTGTTATCTATACATATGTATATGTATATACTTAGTTATAAGTAAGTTTTAAAATCTTAAAAATAAAATGAAGAACTGGTTTTCGTGTATGTATACCAAGATTTTTAACTTACATATGGGCAATTCCACGAAAATGACTACCACGACCGAAAACCAAAAAACACTTGAAAATTTTATTTCAAGACGATTTGAATAGGAGAAAATACTAAAATATTACTATGTGTAAGTATTTAGAGCTTATTACATTTTATTGGCATAATAATAGTAAAATAATAGGCTAAAATTGCGGCTAAAACTAAGTTCCGAAGTAGCATATAGTATGAAATGAATTTGACTATGATTGTTTATTTGCTATTATAAAATTGTTTATTGAAACCGAATGTATACTTTCCATAAATTTTTTTAGTTTTTGTATACATATATTTACAGAATATATATTGCATAGGGTAACATAGAGACGAGACGGAATTGTCAAAAACCTAAGTCTGTTGTCAAAAACCTATCTCTTGTAACAACAAAATACATGCTAAACAATGTATTTTGTTGTTGTATCAGAAATATTATTTGTTGTATTTTTGTTTGACAAATCGGATCGTCTCGTCTCTATGTATAATTCTCTATGATATATTGTTTTATTATAAGAGAAAAATCTGTCACGTACGGTATGTCACGTACGATAATAAATTTTATTTATTATAAAATCATCCAAAGATTGTTTTTATTTAAATATAACGGATTGTAAATGAAAAATATTTCGTTTAGTATAAGAAATTAAAAGAAAACATAACGCCTCTCACGATTCGAAAATTTTTGCATATTTCTACATGTATTTCAAAATGACTTCCGTTCTATGTCACGTACGATATACCCTTATTTCGCTCGATATTTCAAATATAGTACCCTCTGAATGGAACATAACGACCAAATTATTTTTCAGATACTCATATTTTGCAAAATTTATTCCACTCTATTAGTGTACAAATATCACGTACAATGATATGTAATTGCTAGGGTATTCAATTAACCGGGTTCCTGGTTTAATCGGTTAACCGAGCAAATAATTAATTTAGATTTATTCGGTTAATTTAAAATTATTCGATTAACCGAATAATATCTATTTTAATTTTAAACAATAAAAAAACAAACAAAACCTAACAATTCAACCAAAAAACAAGTAAGAGAGCTATATTTGTCTGTGCCGAATCTTATATACCCTTCACCAAATTATACTTCAAAACAAAAATGATAAATATTTTTAGGTAAACAACATTTATTTTTTTGCAGTTTTTTTCATTTTTTGGAAAAAAAAATTTTCGAATTGTTTTTTTAAATTTTAAATTTTTTTTTTAAATTTTTTTAATATTTAGCGAAAAAAACTTCCGATTTGACCCATTGTAGGTTCAACTTACTATGGTTTTACATTGCAAAGGATAAAATATCTATCATTAGATATCTATATTGTCTATATTAATGACTTAGTAATCCAGATATAGGTCAAAAATATGTAAAAAATCGAGGTTTTTTCCTCATATCTCAGCCATTTGTGGACCGATTTTGCTTATTTTAAATGGTAAACTTCTCGAAAGCATGTCTGACAGAATTATTGAACATTTGGATCCTGAAGATATCTGAGGTCTTCAGAAAACTGATTTCAACAGACAGACAGACAGACGGATATGACTTAATCGACTCCGCTATCTAGAAGGATCCAGAATATCACTGGCTTAACATGCAAAGGCTCTAAGTCCACTTTTTTTAGAAATTGGAATTTTAATGTAGTAATGTACAATAAGTAAAAATACATTTGTCCAATTCACAACGAGTTGTATGTTGTACGTTGTATGATACAACTATTGTGGTTGTGAACACAGATTTAGCAAAGTCGTATGTCAAGCCTTGAAAATGCAAAAAGAAACAGATCAAAACAAAATATTCCATAGTCTGTTAATATGCAAAACTAATAGTGCAGCGAACAATAGCAAACTAATGTCTAAATTGTGTAAAAATGCAAACAATTGACAAATATTTAAAACAAATAATCGTTTTTCATAAATTCTGGTTGTTATTTTACAGTAAAATTAACAAAATTTTTTGTTTATGTATAAATGTGAACTTTTGGTAACACTTAAATTTTCATACAACATTCGAAAAACATATGTAAAAATGTTGTATGCGTTGTACAAAATATTTATATAGAAATTATACTACTATTGTAGATTCAGACGACTTATAACTCATACGACTGTACAACGTCAGTTGTGAATTGAACAATTGGAGTTATTTCGCTTTTTGTTGTTGTTTTGTAGTGATGAGCAAATGCGCTTAGTCCAATTTATAACAAGTAAAAGCTCTAAGTCCCTATTAAAAGTACAGTTTAACCATTTAAACAAGTATGAAAAAATGGTCGGTCATGCCCAACCATTTTTTTCTTTTAAAATTTAAAAAAGTAATTTTCTGAAGAGGGTCTTATTTGGGAGCTATGTCTAATTATGGACCGATCGCCATCAAAGTTATTTGCGTTGAATTTTATATGTATACCAACATTTTTAAGAGATTTATGCTCGTTAAAGTGATTTTTGGAAGCGGGCCCTATATGGGAGCTATGACTAATTATAGACCGATCGGCATGACATGATTTCCATAGTATAAAGTATTTCGGAAGGACATTTGTATAGGACCTAGGGGAAATAATAGACCGATTTCAGCTAGTTTCAATAGGCTTCGTCCTTGGGTATAAAAAAAGTGTATATACTAGATTTTATCGAAATGTCTTCAAAATTAATCTACTCATAAAGTGATTCTGAGTCTATCTGTATAATTTAAGGTGGGTATTAGACTAATATTTTTGGGCGTTACAAACATCTACACAAACGTGTTATAGCTGTGTATATTCGGCTGTGCCGATATATAAGATATCCTTCACCAAGTTGTACTTTTAAATACAAATTTTAAAATTTTTTAGGTATACAAAATTTAAAAAAAAAAATTTCAAAATTGTTTTATAAAATTTAAAAAAAAAATTACCAAATTTTTTTTTTTAAGTTTTTTAAATTTTTTTTTTAATTATTAGTGAAAAACAAGTAGGAGAGCTATATTTGGCTGTGCCGAATCTTATATATCCTTCTTAAAAAAGTTTTTTCCAAATTTTTTTTAAATTTTTGAAAATTTTTTGAAAGTCTTTAAAATTTTAGTAAAAATTTTTAAAAATAAAAAAAAAATAATTTTTGGCAAAAAAATGTTTGATGAATAAAAAAATTCGGGTAAAAATATATTTTTCCTGATTTTGACCCATTGTAGGTCCAACTTACTATAGCCTTATATAAATCGTTGCAATGGACTTTGAAATTTCTATCATTAGATACCCATATTGTCTATATTAATGACTTAGTAATCCAGATATAAAAACTAGTAAATAAGAATTGAAAGACAAGTTCTAAGAAAAATACCTAAGTCCATAGAAAAAATGCAAACTAAGCAATAGAAAAAGTTCTAAGTCCAAAAAACCTTTTATCTCGGCAAATTCTTATGTTATGATTTAGCTTTTACGCACATCGAAAACAAAGAAAAATATTTACGCAAAAAAATGTTTGAAAGTTTTTTGTCTCTACTGTAAAATTTTAAAATATGGACTTAGATTCTTTGCATGTTAAGCCAGCGATATATATAATATATATATAGGGTCGGAAATTAAAAATGTAGAAATTACAAACGGAATGACAAACTTATATATACACTTCTCACGAAGGTGAAGGGTATAATAAAGCAAATATGGTATTTGAGATCCTTTTCGTATACACATTTGATTTTTTTTAGGATTTTAGTGAGTTCTTCTGAAATAATCTTTTATAAAAAGAATATAATTTAACTTTTTTCCTTTTAAACGATTTTTTTCTTTAGATTTTATAAAACTTGACTTGGAAAAAAATCTCTCGCTGATTGTAGATATTGGAGAAATCGAATGCATGATGAAGAATATTCAATATCTCAGTTTTTTTAGTTTTTTCTAAGCTATCATTGGTGTCATTTTTGGATTGTTTTAGATATTGAATACTTTTGATAGCTTCGTTTAGTTTCGTTAAGTTCTGTACATGTAAATGCAAACAAAGTTTTAAATACATGTAAATTAAGTTGTTATTCTCACTAAACATTTTTTTTGATGTTCGAAAAAATATATACAGTGCACTCGCGATAATATGAATACCCCAAAATATGAACACTTTTTACTTTCATAGGGTACTCTAAAATATGAACTTAAAGCTTTTTAAAATATGAACAGTTTATTTTTGTTTGTTTAAGGTATTTTATCTATCTACACAGAGTTGAAATCCAAATCTAAACTAATTCAACTGCTTAAAAATTTTTGGACATCCCTAGCTGTTGATGAAAATTAGATGCCATTCGCAAATATGAACAATCTTGCAAAAGTGAACTGGCCTGGGTTTAATTAGTTCATATTATCGGGAGTGCACTGTAATTTTAATTTGAAATTTGTAATTGAATTGAATTGGAAAAATAAATACAAAAAAATATGTTAAAGTGCAAAAAAAAGGAATTTCCGTTAATCGGTTAATCGAAACAAATTAATAGGTTTATTTGTTATTTGAAAATCGGCAATTTTAAATTATTCGAACAGTTAACCGTCCAAAATTAATCGGTTAACCGATTAACGGTTAATTAATCGAACATATGGGCAATACCCTAGTAATTCAAAGGTGTACGAATTGGAGGCATTCCTCCATGAAGATTGTTGTAAAACTCAATAAGAGCTTGAAAAATCATTGGGAGTTCCTCACGTTTGTGTGCAATAGGACTCGTACAAAAGCAGGGAAATTGGGTACCATACGAATTGAAGCCGAGATATCTTGAAATACAATTTTGCATTTCCGAAAAGATGCTTGAACGCTATAAATTTTTGCACCGTATCATTACTTGCGATGAAAAATAAATCCATTAGTAAGAGATCGTATGTGAAACCCGGCCAAATACCCATGGTGCTAAGGTAATTCTCTATACCGAACGCAACTGATTCGTTTGAAGTGGAAATTGTCCCACAAATGGTTCAGATATAAGCTGAGATATAAAAACCTCGATTTTTTAAACATATTTTCACCGATTCGGCACAGCCAAATATAGCACTCTTACTTATTGTTTCTAAAAATATCCTTTTATTTCTAATAAACTCCAAACTAATCCATAAAAAGATTTTTTGCTATATTTTAATACGCCTAGTCACGAAAAAAATGCCTAAATTTGGAAAACTAAATAATCAAAAATTATTATTTTTTGCATTGATGTGCAAAATTTCCTTTTATGGAGCAAAATTATTGCGATAACAATTTATTAATCTTTACGAAATTTGTGAGACTTATTTCGAAAAATGTTTAGATATTTTTTTGCAAATTGTATGGACATCAATGGATGTCAATCTTCAATCTCTGGTAGGGAACAGAAGACCGAATTAAAAATGTTTTATTGATTTTTTGTAGTATTCAGCATTTTAATACGCATCTTTGAGTGGTGAAAATACTACTACGATAAAGATATTTGGGGGATTCAAACGGTCTCCTATTAGGTCGTATTGTCATAATGTCCTAAAATATTTTTTTAGTTTAAACAAATTCTTGTTGTGATACAAACAAAAAAGTGTTATTTTATGACAAACCAATAAACATAGTCCAAAAGCTCTTATTAGTTTATAACTTTTTTGTTTGAAACCCAACAAAAATTAGTTTGAACTAAAAAAATATTTTAGGACATTATGACAATACGACCTAATAGGAAACCGTTTGAATCCCCCAATTATCTTTACCTCTTTATTATTGACTTATTTCATTTATACCTTCGACTACTTTCGACTGATGAATTTATCATCATGCAGTCACTTGCACTGCAGCATCATAAAATATTTCAATGTAGTAAACAGTAATACATATTAAGACATTAAATACACACAATTTGTCATAAATCTTATCACCTTATCAACTGAATGCATTTTTTATTATTGAACTAAAAACACAAAATTTATACATGTTATGTGTAAAAGTATGAGTATAATTTTCTATAAATTGTACGCATCATTCTTATAATATAAAGATGGCAATTATAAAATTAACAACAAATAACATTATAGACTATAATAACTACTTAACTCTGACACACAAATTAATATTGCTTTAAGAATTTCACTTGTGGATTTCGAGGAATTTTCCGATTAGTAGCAGAAGCATAATTAACGATTTTTTTCAAAATTGTGAATATGCTGGCTACAAATATTACAAAGCACACAATGACATCCAGAGAATAGTATATGAAAAAACTGAAAGAAAAAACCACAAATGTAAATAAAACCATTGCATACTTTGGGGTGTTGGTGAAAATAATGTAATGTTTATATTTACAATAGAAATTGTATACCCTTACCTCATATATCGTACTGGTGATTGCAAGTGCGTTATATCTTGATGCCTCAACACATATTCCGTCCAAAATACGGCCGTATCCAGTGGTGTGTTCATATGATCCAACAGTAATTGTCTTTTTGCGTTAATTTCTCTTTTATATTTATCATTGTTTATAATTGCTAATATGGCATGATATAGTTTATCTGCGGTTATGATTTCAAGCGATAAACGTATCGCATAACCATCTTGTTCAGCTTTGGCTGCATTTACATCGTGATCACAAAATATTGGCAACATTACCATTGGTACTCCATGATAAATGGCCTCGTACATGCTCAACAAACCGCCATGTGTAATGAAAGCTTTCAACTTCCGTTGGCCTAATATGTCCTGTTGTGGCAACCAGCCACTCAAATATATGTTCTTTGGTATATCTGTCATAAAATGTGTTGATGTTGTTGTTTTTGTTGTCGCTGTAGCATTTCTCATTGACAATGTTGTTGTTGGTGGCGTTGCTGTTGCTGTTGAATTCTCATCCCATTTCCACAGTATGTGATATTGCGGCAGACGTGCAAATACTTTTACCAACAACTTACGAAATTTTTCGGGCATATTTGCCGGTTTCACTGATGAACCCATTGAGAAAAATATTACACCCGCTGGTGCTCTTTCTACAAACTCTTCCAGTTCATGTGACAATTTAACGGCTGGTCGACAATGTATACATGCTATTTCGGCTACATTCGGATAATACGGTCGTGGATTTGTGACAATGGCATGACCATTTTGTAAAATAAATGATACATTACGTGCCATTGTAAAGGGATGTGGCACACTGGAGCCAAGGTGTGCGATAAGTACATCATGTACTTGATTTGTGTAATACTAGAATATGAAGAATTGTTTAGCTTAGTTTGATTTGATGATTGTTTCATGTATTAAAGAGTAGTGCAGAACAATTTTAGTGAAATTTAAATGTGTATTAAAACATAAGTGAATGCATATAGTAGATGTAAAATACAGCTGGGAAATGTGGAAAAGGCTTTTTCCAATATTATTATTATTTTCTAAAGAATGATGAATTCTTTAGAAGCAGTTTTTTCTGGTTTGTTTTACACTTTTTTTCTCCTACTTTATAGCTACAATTGCGCCGATGACAGGAAACAAAATTCCAATTGGTGGAAAAATCAAGTTTTAGCCAAAATATACATGAGGCCATAAAATCCGAACAGCAGCTGAACTAGTAAAACCAAAATGTGGTTTTGTTAGTTTTGACAAGTACTTCGAGATATTCTACACGATTACGAGTTTGCATTTTATGTGTTGTATTGTGATATCTATGCAATAAAAAAAAGCTATTGCATACTTTTCAACCATAAATTGATACACATTTATTAACCCTTTGACTACCACGGAGAAATCGGTTTCGCAACTCAAAAATATTGAATAACAAAATAACGAAGAAAGGATGGGTGCCATTTAAATTAGTTCGCAAACGTGGCTCTTATTACAGTTTTATTTGGGATCAAAAGTGTTTTTAAGTGTAAAACTAACCGTTTTTGAGTAATCATTAATTATGTTTGAATTAAAAAAAATTCAAAATTTTACTCAAAAAAGTTTTATAAAAGAAAACTATCCATAGTATTTAAAATTTGGACCATATTTGTACTACTGGAACCACAATACATCAAAATTGTGTAGTGGTTTAAAAAGCCTCTAACATTTTTTCGATTTTGTCGTGTGTCCGTCAAGCCCGACCATATAATACCATACACTATGTAAATGAGCAAAATCATTTTTCTTTTAAAATTTCAATAATTTATTTTCGGAATGATTTTCGGAAGAGTGCTATGATGGGACCTATGACTAATTATGGACCGATCGAATTGAAATTAGATAATGTTATTTATGTCTATATGAAAGTTATTTGTGTTTAATATTATGTGTATACCAACATTTTTAAGAGATTTGTGCTCCTTAAATATATTTTCGGAAATGGGCCTAATGCTATGACTAATTTTGGACCGATCGCCATAAAATTTGGTTATTTTTAATATTGTTATTTTTGTCTATACGAAAGTTATTTATGTTGAATTTTATGGGTATACCAACATTTTTGGAAATAAGCCTTATATGGGAGCTATGACTAATTATGGACCGATAGCCATGAAATTCGATTAAGTTATTTATGTCTATATGAAAGTTATTGGTGTTGAATTTTATGTGTATACAAACATCTTTAAGAGATTTGTGCTCGTTAAAATTATTTTTGGAAATGTGCCTTATATGGGAACTATGATTAATTATGGACCGATCATCATAAAATTAGCTGACATGATTGCCCTGTATATAAAACTTATTTGGAGATTAATTTGTGTGGATATCTTTATCAATTAAACATTTATGACAGATAAAGCACAATTTCGGGAGGACATTTGTATGGGGGCTAGGTGAAATAATAGACCGATTTCAGCCAGTTTCAATAGTCTTCGTCTTTGGGCCGAAATAATTTTATGTACCAAATTTTATTGCAATATCTTCAAAAAAAATTTTTTTTACTCCATAAGTATCTAAGCACTAATAGATATCTATTTGTTGAAATTACGGGCATAAAGGTGGGTGTTAGATTAATATTTTTGGGCGTTACAAACATCTGCACAAACGCATAATACCGTCCCCACTATGGCGGTGAAGGGTATAAAAACCTTACAAACATTTCAAACATATATCCCTAATAATACTCATTAACATTTACCTATTAATAATAAGCTTCTCCCCTGCACCCATATATTTATAAAAATTTTGTCAATTACTGAATGAATTAACTAAGGGGTAGCTTTCGGTTTTGAAATAATCAAAAGTGAATTTGATTACTTAATTCCACAAATGTTTCACAATTTTTTTTCCTTACACACATAATACAAGCATGGCAAACATTTTGCAACTCATCTATGAACATTTTGAAATATGAATCAAGGTATTTTTGTTCTGTCCTTCTAACACGTGTAGTGTTTAAAGTGTATCAGTGGTAGGTACTGGACTCATGCCCAATAATGAAAGTAACTAATTTACATTAATCCAAAAGCATAGTACGTATAGCTTCTTAGAAGCCACAAGTACGCCCTAAAATACACAAAATATATTGTAATCCGAAATCGTTGATAGAGTGAGTCTCTTGTGTTTTAAATTTGCCACAAACTGCATGAAAATACTTGTCCATACATACCACATGTAATCGAAGACTTAAGCTCATTTATGGATGAACAATTTTCAAAAGTGAAACACTTGTGGTCATGTGCAGAAAATGGGAATTTACAACATAAGTGTAGAAAAAATTAGCAACTATTGTAATTAAATTATGATGCACTTAAGAGAAGAAATTTAGAGATATAACAAGTTAAATTAGGAGTTTTTTTTCAAACATAACGGAATAACGGAACAAACATAACGGAATGGTCAAGCCCGACCATATAATACCCTACACTAAGTAAAAGAGCAAACAAAATCTTTCTTTTAAAATTTCATTAATTTATATTTTTGAGTGATTTTCGGAAGTGGGCTTTATATGGAGGCTATGACCAATTATGGACCGATCACCATGAAATTAGGTCGTGTGATTTATGTCTATATTAAAGTTAACTATGTTGAATTTTGTGTGTTTACCAACATTTTTAAGCGATTTATGCACGTTAAAGTGATTTTCGGAAGCGGGTCTATATGGGAGCTATGACTAATTATGGACCGATCGTAACAAAATTTGGTGACATGAATTTTGTGTATATAAAACTTATTTGGAGCGGAATTTGTGGGGATACATGTATAAATTAAACATTTATGACCGATAAAGTCCAATTTCGGGAGGACATTTGTATGGGGGCTAGGTGAAATAATGAACCGATTTCAGCCAGTTTCAATAGGCTTGGTGCTTGAGCCGAAGAAATACTATGTCCCAAATTTCATCGAAATATCTTAAAAATTGCGACCTGTACTCTGCGCACAAGGTTTACATGGACAGCCAGCCAGCCGACCAGACGGACGGACATCGCTTAATCGACTCAGAAAGTCGATTAGGTAGGACAGGTAGGCCTCCATTTACGCGGTTTGTTGGGCCCAAAAAAATAGCGTGTAAATCAAATTCGCTTAAAACGATGTTCTAATTTAGAAGGAAATGCTTTTGTGATGCCAATAATTTTTTATTTCGCGTAAAACAATACATCAGTCACATAACAAAAAAGAAATTGGAATCGCGTTAAATAGAAAACACATACATATTGTCACCTTAAATGAAAGCGAACGTAACTACACAAAAATTCAAAATCGAGTTTTTAATTGATTGACCAATTGCCAAGAATACTCTATTATTATTGATTTTATAACGTATCCTGTAAAAACAATAAAAATGTAGTTACGTCCGTTTGCGTTTAAGGCGACGATATATACTTTAAGCAAACTTATTTTATTTGTACTTCTAAAAACTTACTTAAAACAAAAGTGAAATAAAAAAACTCAACTAAAAAAATAATTTCTTATCGAAAATTAAGGAAAAAATTTCAATTAAAAAAAAATATTCTAATACATAAAAGAGATCAAAACATAACAAAAAATTCATAAAAATTAACGAAGTTTTCAAAACAGAAATCTGTTATTCGCTTGTGTTTTTTTCATTTCTTGTTGTTTGTTGCCGCATTATATAAAAATCTTGTAAAAAAAGTGGCGTATTTGAAAAAATGGTTGCTAATTTGAGTTCGCGTTATATCGAATTCGCGTAAAAAAAGTACCGCGTAAATGGAGGCTTACCTGTATATATTTTTTAAGCACTAATTTGATTTACATTTTTTATTATATTAGCAACACTATTTCTGTTTTGTAGTTGACAAAAATAGATTTTTTTTTGTTTTTGACAGATTGAAGTTGGTAGCCTGCTGTCTTGAATGTGTTTAATGCATATTTCTTTGAGTTACAATTCAGTTACACATACAGTTATAAGTACATAGAGACTTTAGAACTTACACACATACAAATGTACTAGAGACAAGTAAAGATATATAAATATACATACAATAGATACATACCATGTGTAATAAATCGGCCAATATATGTGTTACATAATTTTGTACACGTTGCAAAAGATGCATTGTTTGTGTTAATGCTGTAAATACATGAGGCGTCACAGCATACGCAATTGGATTTCCGGCAATTGCTAGACTTCCTGTATAGAAACCGACCGTATTGATAAACATGAATGGCAGACTTAAACGATGTACGATACCAAGTGCACACTCCGGAAATGCGCCATCAACAATGGCTAAATGGAATTTCTGTGTCAATAATTCATCAGTTACGGCAACACCGGTTTCAGCATCAGTTTCCAACAAACTGTTGCATGACTGCAAATATTTGTTGTTTAATTTGTTTTTGTTATTTTCAATTCAATAGAAAAATAATATAGAAAATGTCTTTTAAAACTTGAATTTTAGACTTTAAGGATTTGTTTAAGTTTTTTTGCACAAAATTTAAGATATACTGAATGTTACATACACTTTATAAGCGGATTTTTTGTTGTAGTCGAACTTTTTTAAACAGGTTACCAAAAACAAAACATTTGTTTGAGTTATTGGGAGTATGATTTACAAATGGGAAATTTTTTAAAATTTGTAACTTTTATTTGTACAATCTAAATTTTTCTATTTTCACTTTTTGCAAGATATCGATGTGCAGTGGTCATATCTACCCATTGTAAAAATCTGCTATCATTTTCTCTATTCTTTCGCCAAAAAATACAGTTGTATCCGTACAGTTGTTTCATTCTAATGTATTGAAAATAAAATAGTTTTTTGCTTCTACTGAACATTTTAAAATTTTGATTTTACGCTCTTTAGAGGAACCAGTGCGATATATAAATACAAAAATATATAAAAAGCAAAACTTCCCAACCAATTCATTCTAAATAGTTTTTAACAGGTATTGCAACATGTGGCCAAGCGTTGTCATCGTCAAAATCGTCTTTCAAACTCTCTCGGCTTCAATTCCTATAGTATTCAATTTCCCTGCTTTTGGATAAATTCAGCTGGAAAAAAATGTTTTGACATTGCTGCTTGAGTAGCTCCTAATGATTTTGCAAGCTCTTGCTGAGTTTTACAACAATCTTCATGAAGTAATGCCTCCAATTATTGGTCTACAAATTTTTTGGCTGGCCTGGGAGATCTTTTATCTTCCGTGTCAAAATCACCACTTCTGAACTGAACTAACCATCTCACGCACATTGAAACCGATAAACATATTCCATAAGATATGATGAGCAGTGTAAAGAAGTAAAGCAAAACATCCCACATATGACGCTTTGTTGTCACAAAATTCCACATTTTCGAAGCAAAAAAAAACAATAAAATTGTTGTTTACACTATAATGTCTATTCTGTTCTAAATAACGCATTTTTAAATCATAGAGCCAAGATAGCTTCCAATATATAACAAAAGTTTACATTATATCGTCACCTAGAATGCAAAATAACGTAACATCACTTTTCATAAGTTTATAGGAGAAGCAAAAAACGATATAAAATGAAAACTACTTGAGATATTGAGACAAAATTTTCAAAACTGAATTACAATGACTCTCGAAATATAGTTTATGAAAAAAAACTAATTTTTTCAAAGCACACTTTAAGATATGTGGCTTACGTTTTTTGAATTGTTATTTTCTGAAACAAAAAACGTATCATCAATATAAATTTTTATGAAAAAATAAAAACTTAAATAAAAATATTTTTTTTTATTTTAAATAAAAGCAGTTTATATATTCATTTTTAATTTTATTATGTTTTTTTTATTTTAATTACTAACAACTACTTTTTTAAACTAAAAAAGGTCCTTCATTAAATTTTCATTAAGACTGCAAAAAATATTCAATTGCAACAAATTTATTAAAAAAAAATTAGGATACTATCTAAAAAAAGGTAAAAACGATTTATTGATTAATTACTCAAAGCGTATACGGTTTGTCATACACTTGATGATATTTTAGTTTCAATTTTGGTTATTTTTGATAGTAAAAGTTCAAAATTTTTTACACATATGTAATATGATGTAGTGAATCGTAATCAATAATAAAATCAATTTAGAATTTTTTGATGATACGTTGTTTTGCATTTTAGGTGACGATATGTAAATATAAGCAGCCGCATTAAGGAAAAAATGAAAATGAAACAATGTCACTTGCAAAATATAGATATAACTCAAACAAATCATGTTGCTAGCCCACCGACCATTTTCAATTAAATCCTAAATATGTCCCCCTAAAATCAACAATACAGCAAAAAAATAACAATATTTACCTCAGCTGGATAATGTAAAGCCTGCCAAATTGGTATAGGCGCCTTGTTAGCCAAACGACCTCCTACTAAATCCCAATCAGTGAATGTTTTTATGTAGTTTACCAAACGTTTAGGTGTCACCTCTCTTAAACCTTTTATATGAAAATCTGGCTTGAAACCATTAACGAAAGTTATCTGATGACCTCTATTAAAAATTGCACATAAATTTAATGATATTTTTAAATAATAAACAATAGATCCTTTACCTTTTTATAAGACCGTTGGCTAATTCCCAAAATGGTATTTTATGTGATTTTGTACCGCCCATAGTAATCATTAATATGTTTTCAGCATGACTTAATTTCAATGTAATTAAAATCGTAAAAATAATATACATTCGTTTGTGCTGTAGCATTTCCATTGAAAACGAAACGAAAAAAGGTATACCGACCACCACTGTATGTACAATACAATTTTATGGACTACAATAGACAGAAAACCCTTGGGAGTTTTGTGTCTATCAACGTTCTGATTTGAATTTCTTTTTAAGACTGTTTAGCTTGTGCGTTAGAAACTCTCAATATATGTATATTTATGTATTCTAGTCATACAGCTAAACAAGGGAATACACTCAAAAATCTATTTTAGACATTTACTAATTTAGAATTTCAATAATTTGACACAATAACAACGGATGGGTCTCCCTCACACTCAAACATTCCAAAAAGGAATGGATTAGACCATACATACCATGTCAATAGCTTACACGTACAGTTACATGTATAATAAACGTTAAGGTGGTGTTTGATTGTTATGGAATTCTAAAAATTTAATTTTAATATATTATTGAAATAATATTGATGAAACATATATGGTTTAAAAGGTTTATTTCTCTAGTTATGCACAATATAAAAAATTGTTTAAAAATTCTTTACATAAAAGTGGTAAAAAGCGTTTTAAAAGTGGTCGAAATTTGGTCACCAGGCGATCCTAGTAAATATAAATCTGGAAATAATTCGATTCTAAATCAATTTGTTGTTTGCACAGTATTTAATTTTGGTATTTACATATAATAATGAAACTAAAAATATCGATTAAAAAAATTAAGTAATTTTTACCATACACAATTTTAAGTTTCTCAGAATTTCGAAATCCGGTTTATATAAGTTCAAAGTTCATATTTTGTAATAAATTGAGTGCAAAATACCTTAACTAAAACTGTCAATAACTTTAGAATTCTTAGGCCGGGAAACTTATCAAAACTTTTAAACATAGTTAAGGCTATAATATTTTTCATAAAATTTAAATAAATTTTATCATTGATTAAGCCTAAACTATGTTTAAATTTAATAAGTTACGCGGCCTTAGTCAGATTTTACAATTTTTGATGACATTCAACTTTTAGCAACTTCACACATTTCTGATTTACAAATGTTTCAAAACCGCATTAATGAGGATCTTGGTAATGTAGTGGATTGGTCAAGATAAAATTCTTTTGAATTAAATCACTTAAAATGTCAAGTAATGATTTTTTGGAGAAATTTAGATGTGATATTAGGTGTTAATTTGAACAACGATCTTAAACATGTAAATCTTGTTATTACAAGAGTTTGTTTAACATTAGTGTGGCTTGTTAATTGTTATTGGCTGTGGTACATCGTGTGGCTGTTTCGAATTACAGCCACATATTCCTGTATGTTGATCCTTATCTTTAGAAAAACAAAATATAGGGGCACACTTCTATCCTTATGTCTACATTTTTAAAACCTCATATTTATCATCTTGCTTGCAAAATCGAGGAGAGCCGATTAACTTCAATATAATCATTTAATATATCTTCGACAACATGGAATTTGAATGAATTGTAAATAATATACAAATTCCAACACAAATTTAACCCATTTCGCTCCGCTGTTCGAAAAAATTTTTATATGTGAAAAAGGTGGAATTTCTGAAAGATTTTCGTATAAGTGTTAAGTCACATTTTTTAGCTAAAAAGCTATATCCCGACGTGACCAACCCCCTCCCCATCCTTGCTAGGGGCAAATTTCTGCAATAGACATTTCTAAAAATAGACATTTTTTAAATTAATTTTTAAAAATACTTAGTAACAAAAATAAAATTAAAATATTAAACATGAGGAATTATTGCTAACATATGTAACTGTTTCATAAAACATAAAAACCATGATTTACACGCAAATGCGGCACATCATATATGTATGTGCAAACTTAAGTGTTTTCTGGGAAAACGAAAGATCGGAAAATTTTTTTGACCAGATATTTGCAATCAGGGGATCATAATTACCCTTAACAAGTTTGTTTGTTTAAAAACAAAGATATAATTTGAGAACTAGAGCAATCGTGAATGATGTGTGGAAGGTACCATCGATTTGTATGTGTTTTAATCCATAATTGTTTGCTGGTTGAACCCATTTTATTATAATTTTCCTGCCAAAGTTTTGTAACTGATTTTAATCATTTTAAATACCAAATATTTCTGAGCAATAAATTAAATATATAATTTTTGACTTAAGCTGCTCACACACGGTTGATTTGTACGTATAATTTGTTAGTATACCATTTCTCCACAGACGACGAACAAATCACAATAACCTTAAACGTCAAACAATAAACATGAATTGTGAAGCGGACGATGCAATTGCACTGTTGGTAATTTATTTGTGTACACAACAAAAAAAGAAAATAAAAAAAAGAAGGAAATGGACGAATGACTGGCTTTTAAAAAGAAATAAGCGTTCACATGTAGTTTTATTAAAAAATCTGGAAATTACAACTCCAGAACACTATAGAAATTTTTCAATTGTAGCCATTTCAATTGTAGCATTTTTATCAAATTCTTTATATTTTGATAAAAGTTTTTCCCATGCTTTTTGTTTTTCGTTTCTGTCTTTATATTTTTCACTTTTACTTTGCCAAATGGCATTTTCTTCTTTTAAAACTTCAATAAATTCAATTAAAAATTGTTTGCTAGCCATCTTCGCGGCACATTCACTTTTATCACAAACAATTCTTTGACTTTTTTTGCAAACAAAAATATAAATTAAAGAATTCAAAAAATTTTTAACATCTCCGCATAGAACAATTTGACGTTTCGTTGTACACTAAAATGGAAAAATTGTAAAATGTTCGCACACAAGCCCACTAACAATCGAACAAATCAGAAGAAATTGAAAATTTTCAATTACTTCTGATTTGTTCGCTCACAGCCCCATTAACGAGTAACAAGCAGTCGAACACGCACATATCATACTCACAAATCAACCGTGTGTGGGCAGCTTTAGGCATAAAAATGGCTAGATAAATTATACGGTGCTACGATGGAAAAAAACCTTGGAAAAACGACCTAGCGTGGGTTATAGGTCTTTCTGAGTACATTACAAATTGTGTCTAAAAATTTCAGAAACACCCTCAAATTCAGAAGTTATTCTAAAGTTATTTCAGTGATGTTCGTCAACTTATCGACCTGTAACTCAGTCAGTTTTTGACGCAATTTAAATGTTTTAACTAGTTTGGAAAGAAACCTGATTACGCTTTCAACTGACGTGCATTTTTTGATACATTTGTAAGTTATAGGTATTGTTTTTGTTAAGAATATCTAAAAGAAAAACAAAATTGATCAACTTTTTTGATTTTAGTCGCTTTTGATTGCTTATTTTGATATGAAAGCTTATAAAAATTTATACCAAAGTATAAAGGAAAATCAGTTCTTAACAAAACATGGTTTTAATTATTCAAATCTGATGAAAATTGTAAAAGTTGTTCAACTTTTCATTAACACCTTTTTAAGTATTTTCTCCCTCAGTGTATATAAATAAAAAAAAACAAAAAACTATCTCTACAAGAAAAAAAAATATTTGTACAATTTTTAATTTACAAGGTAAACTTTTTCGAACCTTTTTGAAAAAGTTTAATAATTTTTGCAAATATGAACCGATTTTAACAAGTAATGTCTAATTTTTGTCTCTATAAAATTTCCTTTAAAACACCGTGCAAAAAGTAATAGATTTTCATAGAAATAAATTAAAATAACTATTTGAAAAATTACGAAAAAAATAAAAAAGAATGCGAAACTATTCATAAAAACTTACACAATTTCTTGGAATATAGATTCCTTGATTACATTCTATGAAAGCTTAATTCTTTACCTATCCATAATTGTTTAAAATTTAGAAATCGGTCTAAAAATGTGTGAATTAGAGGTACTAAAGTAGTATGAAGTACCCTAAAATAGTTTTTTCAAAATAAGTCAAAATTTTGAGGATGTTTCAAAATCTTTGAAAACGGTTTTAGTATGTCCTTATCTAGGCCTACAACCTCCATTAGGTCGCTTTTCAAGTTCCGACAAAAAGAGTTATATTCTAAAAGGGAGATCAAGTATGTGATATCTTTTAAGTGTTTTTGTTTTGAAGATATCTGTCGCTGAATTTATTTATTTCTTCTTTTATAGTTGGTATACCGAGATCACCGTGTATATTTCCATTGTTCATAAACCAAGGAGCATTCGTAATTAGACTCAACGTTTTGGCCTGATATCTTGGAAGAATTTCGATGTTTGAATTACTTGCCGTTCCCCAGAACTGTACTCCTTAAGCTCAAACTGGTTTAATTATAGTTTTATATAATATAACTTTGTTTTCTAAAGTTAAAGTTGATTTGGGATCTAAAAGCCAATACATTTTCTTTGTTTTATTGTTTGATTGCCTGCGTTTCATTTAAATGAAGCACGGAAATTGAAGTGTTTTTAACCCAGATATGCCTACTGTACTACATGTAGTGCCTGTAGTTCTCGTTCACAGGATACGTCACGTTTATCAAAATACCATTTTTTTTTTGTTCACATACTTAGTACTCACCAATACCTCATGGGAGATTGTGTGATCGCATTATATTTTGCTACTATTTTTGAGTTATTGAATTTTTAATTTGTGATATTTTCATAATCCCCATATTCAGTCATTATGGACATATTTCGTTTGTACGTTTGTAAAAAACACTTTTTTCAATAAATCGTTTGTAAAAATTTGTAAAAATTTTTTAAAAATTTATTGAAAAAAGTAGTTTTCAATAAATTTTTAAAAAACTCTAATTGCACTGTTTTTTATTTCTCATTTACTTCCAAAATAATTTAAAAGTAATTTTAAAATGATCAAGCTCGAGCAATCGGCATATCTGGGTTAAAAAATATACCTGTGGCAAATATTTCGCAGCTTCAGATCAATATTTTTATGTTGCTGATGCTCGAGGGAATGTTGTAGAAATGTTTAGGACCCAAAAGCAGAACATTTTCCCAAAAAGTTCTTGAAATGGCAAGTAATATGCAGTTGCCGCTAAAGAAGCCAAGCATTTGTTACAAAGTGCTATATAAATACCGAAATTTACATTAATGAATGTTTACAAATAAGGATGCTTCCATTCATAAGACTTCTTAAGGTGTCCACTTATTTTTAACCTAATTTGGCATCCTGTTACTATGGTAAGCAAGGTCTTGAGTGGAACAAGAACAATAATGTAGTATTTGTACCAAGAGAGGCAAATACTCCAAACTGCCATGAGCTAAGGCCAGCGGCGAGATATTGGGCTCTTGTTAAAAGAGATTTGAAGAGTACAAAAATGGTATCCAAAAGGGTGGTAGATTTTAAACGGAGATGGACTAGCAGTTCGAACATATTGCAGGATGCACTATACAAATTTTAATTTAAAGGTTTTCGGAAAAATTATAATAATAATTTCAATCAAATAAAAAAAAAAATTGTAAGTTTAGCTGTTTCTTTTTTATTAATATTTATGTATGTTAAAATTTTTTCGATCTCACCCTTATATAGTTTATGACTCGGTGACTCCTGCTTCATAGAAAAATCTCAATAGTTGTGAAAAGGATGCGGTATCGATAAATCCAAAGCGCTGCAAACAGCACACTTGGGTAATTAGCACACTACCTGACTTGTTTGGTTAACCTCTAAGTACCAGCAATCATAATATACGGCCTCCGTACTTTAAGTATTAACATCCAAACAGTAAACTGAATATAGCACAATTTTCGTTGTATATCCGAAATTAAAATGGAGCGGCTAGTAGCCTAGCCAAGGATCATTGGCTTGAAATGGCAAAATTTGTTAAGACTTATCCTCAATAATTAAGAATTCATTTACATTTATCACCCTTAACATTACAGTTTAACGTCTAAAAATGGCAATAATTTTAAAACGCAAATTCGCATTACATCCATATTATAAAAGTGGACTATATTAAAGGACGTGCGGCACCCTTAGTTCAGAGTTGAAAGATAGGAATCAAAATACATGTAAAACGTCCACTCAAAGCACTCGTTCGCTATAGAAAAACAGCACATTAATTACAGTCAGCAAACGTTTCTGCATGAATTTTTTATAAAAATATCCGCAAAACAACTGCAAATTGATTGCCTTTTGACCAAATATATCTACTTTTGAATATTTATATTTTAGATCGGTATCACCGGATAACTTATGGACACTTTTATTTCTCGACTTGGGAGGGAGTGGTAAATCATTTTATATTTTACACCCTTAACAGGGTGATAGGGTACATGGGTAAACACTATACAAATTATATGAAAAATATTACTCATACGCTCACAACACAATACTGAGTAGTATTTCTACTTGCTGAATATACATATTTCAGTACTGTGTATATAAATGGGAATCGCCACACATAAGGGTTAAGGGTACCTATCACATTGGGCCACAGGTCCTCTGAGTGAACTCTATAATTTGAGAGCAACAACCTTGTAATTTAACCTAACACATAAAATATCTTTTTCGGTTGTCTTATCCATCCCACTCAAGCCATTCAGTTGTATATCCTGGGAAAAAACTTTTTGTAATTATATTATTTAATTTCAATACAACTTTTCGTATGAAAAAAAATGTAAAAGTTAATCTATTTGTCTAATAAAGTCATGAATCCTTAAATAAGTTGTGCCCTAATATTCATAAATCTACTAACACACACATTCAGGTTAGTCATTATGGACCTTAGCGGTCAAAGTAAGTTTACATTAAAAATAATAATAATTTAAATTATAGTTTAAATTTCGTTGATTATTACTACGATACGTGTTTAATTATTATGTTTCTATTTTTCTCTTTGTTCCTATTTATGTTCGTGTCTAACATCAGCCATATAATATAGAAAAGCAAACAAATACTCATTCCATTAGAATGAAAAATAATCATTCTCAATTCACCAAAGGGCCATACAAATGTGTTATGATTTTATATCACTCATACATTCATTCATTCATTTGTTCGTTCATTCATTTGCATTCGAATTTTATGAATGTCACACAATGAACATGTATTGGTGTTTGATCGTGCCTCTGTGCGTTTTGTTTTTGTTTTTTTTCTTTCTATAAACATTTCTAGTCACGTTTACCAAATTTCATTTTAATTTTAAATTAAACATTTATATTTTTTCCGTAAAATATTTATAAAGAGAAGCCAAATTTATAACACCCAAACATTATTACACTACACACTTTTATGAAGCAAATATAGTTTTTAATTAATGTTTTCTGTATTGTTCTGAGGTATCCACATATTCATATTCACCTAAAGGATTTATTTTTAGTATTCATACTTTCCGATATTCTTTACGGAAACAAGTAAAGAGTTAAACATAAGTTATTTAAATGGTTTGTAACATGTTTTTATATAATACTGTAATTTTTTAAGAATAAAAAACAAACAAGATAGATAGATACTTTTTTAAACAATAAATTACACTCTGCTACAAAATAACTATTTTTGTGAGAACTTGAATATCGACCTAATGGGGGTTGTAGGCCTAGGTAAGGACATACTAAAACCGTTTTGAATGATCTTAAAACATCTTAAAATTTTTTGGTTATTTTGAAAAAACTGTTTTAGGGTAGGTACCTATAACTCACACATATTTGGACCGATTTCAAAATTTTAAACAATTATGGACAGGCAAAAAATTAATCTTTCATAAAATGCACATAAAAAATAAAGAGATTATGTAAGTTTTTATAAAAAGTTTCGCATATTTTTTATAAAATATTCAAAGTGTTTGCTTTAAGCGCAGGATTTAGTGTGTTTTCATTTAAATTTGTTTAACTTTCCCATAGAAAGCATACATATGTTTATGAAAGGCATAACAAATTCATCATTGTCATTTCAACCTAAACGATTGCAGTGTTTTATTTACATATATGGGGCCTTTCATGTCAAGTGAACCGACTTTTGAAATCGATGTCTTCCGATTGGGATGAAATTTACACCACGGTTTTTCTATTGGATAGTAACTCAGACACAACAAGATATCCCACTCGCATCCCACTATGCGGCCAAATAGGTCTTACAGGAAAAGACCTAAGCTTTCTTTTCTTATTAGAATAAATTTCGGTTTTGCAAAAAAATTCAAAATTGTATGTCTTGAGTTACAAAATATTTATTTTGATAGATATCCCACTCGCATCCCACCAAAAGGATCTTCAAGGAAAATATCTCAGCTTTTGTTTGAGCTACAAACAAACAAATTTAAAAAAGGGTCCATTTTGAAAAAAAATTCAGCAAAGTTTTTGATTTTGCAAAAAAAGTCAAATATTTTATGTTTTGAGTTACAAAATATTTATTTTGATAGATATCCCACTCGAATCCCAAAAAAAGCAAGCAAATAGGTCTTCAAGAAAAATATCTAAACTTTATTTTCTTGTTCTTGATCTTGTTGAAAAATTGTGTCTGAGTTACTATCCAATAGAACTAACCTTGGTGGAAATTTAGGAATGGGAAGACATTTTTCAAAAGTTGGTTCACTTGACATGAAATGCCCCATATATATTTCGTTAGCTTAGTCTGCAAACGTGCTAAGCCTTCTTTTCACAAATTTTACTGGAGATACAAAAAACGTTCTAAAATTATTGGTTTTCAATATTTTTTAAATCTATCAAAGCAGTTTTATTTCATATTTGGTACGATTTATAACAGTTACGTTCAGCTCATATGCACAATGTGCGAGCTTTTACAAAAGCGGTTTTGTGCTTTCACACCGACAAGACAACAACAAGCAATCAACAATGCTTGCTGTTTATTTGGTAATCAAACAACGATCAGTATTAGAGCTTTCAAAACTGTTTAACACAAACTCAAATATCGATGTAAGCATGCTTGGACATATGTGTTGGAGCTTATAGGCAACACTTAGCACATTTTGTATTACTTAATTGTTTTTTTGATTTTTTTTATGATTTTAACTTTGTTATTTAAGTTAATGACTCTATTTTCACTAAAGTTCTGTCAGGAGTCGAGATCATAATAAATTTCAAAATGATCGAATTAATTAATAAAATTATGATTTACATTTTTTGGTTAATATTTACTGGATAAACCAATAGTTAAAACAAGTTTGACGCTAATGTAAATAGATGGATCGATTTAATGAAAACGATGTTTCCTGCGTTTTTATTATATACAATCAAAACTATTTATAGTATATTAACCTTACAATCAGGGTGCAAAATATCTTCAATTAAACATAATTCCATTGATAACTTTGCTGTGATACTAGGATGAACATTTCTGTGTTCTATGCTAAACAACACATGTTAAAACAATAGAATCTAACTGCTTGTATGAGCAAGTACAAGATTAACCAAACTTATAAAAAGTTTAAAATGTTTCTATTAAATTCTATAGAACTCTAAAATTTGTTCAGTGAGTATAAATTTCATTTAAATCGAAACAAAATTAAAAACATTATTAAACCAATAAAAACGAAGTGGTCACCCGGGTGGGTATTGGTAAAGCGAAGGTTAAACAGTGGAGTTAGTCTGTTTGCACACTAAGCTAACGATTGATACATTTTAAATATGTTTGTTTCTGGAAACGTTTAAAAAATAACCCACATATTTTTAGGAGGTCAAAAAATGTTATTTTTAAAATAATGAGCGTTTATTTTTAATTTTTGAATTGTTTTCATTTTTGTAATTACCCAGCAGTTTGAAAAGTGCCAATTGGAAACCTTGCACTGGCTATATTACTACTTCTACAACTAACTAGTTCGATGTGGCTGCTAAAGTGGTAGTTAAATGGTTATCATTTGCACTACATTTCACCAGCATATTCAGTAATAAGCAATAGTCAGCTATTTGTCCTAAGTTTTTGAAAATAAATTCAAGAAAAATAAAATCCTCTTCGATGGCCACATGTAATGCTGAATGTGGCCGTTTGTGTTTTCGTTCTCAGTGATGATGCATAAAATGCAAAAATAGAGAGTAGACTCACATGTTATTTTTAATAACAATTAGATAGCAGTACAAATAAGAGCTCTGTGGTTTAGTGGTTAGAGCATTTGACTAGAAAACGAGAGGTTATGTGTTCAACCCCGCTCTCAGAAAAATTAATTTTTTCTTTTTTTCTCAAATGCTGGAGTATTTTCACTATTGAATTTAATAGTGAAGTGTTATGCAGAGTGTGCCAATCGACCACCCGCAATGACATCCCCGTGTTAAATTCACCAGTCAATAACATTGCGAGTGGGTTGAAAATTCACTAGTAGTAGTTCTCAGTGGCTAATGGGAAGTTTAGGAAAATTTATTTTTATTTAATAAGTAAGTGGGCCAGAAAATATCACTGCGTATAAGTTATATTAATTTTGTTATTTCTTAATCGTGAGAACACTCACACCTTGGTGTATTTTTAGTTTTAATTTAATTATATGTATATTTATAATTAAATTAAAACTACAATTACACCAACGTATGAGTCTTCTCATGATTAGGAAATAACAATATAAATATAACGTATACGCAGTGATATTCCCGGTATGGGTAGTTTGAAGTGCGTTAGTAGATATATGTATATGAGGAGCCGCAGAACAAAAGATACTTTTTTTCTCATTTAAAATGTTTGGTAAATTAAATATTACCTTAAAAAACTTCATGAACCTGGTAATGGTAACAAGTTTCTTACTTATCATAAGTCAGCACATTAAATGTTAAAGATATTTGAAATAAAATTACTTTTATATCGGAAAAAGAAAGTAAAAAGTACGTTTTGTTTAAAACAAAATTAAAAAAGAACTTTTTTATGTATTTTTTTAAACGATACATATTTTGAATGAATGTTTTTAAACCTGATCTAATATGTGGAAACGCAAAACAAAAGGTACTTTTTTGGAAAATTTAAAAATTTTGGGAAATTGATTTTTTCTAGTAGATTTCAACCCAATATTATAAAAATACCAAAAAATCAATTGGTAAACAAAATTCGAAAAAGTACCTTTGGTTCTGCGGATCCTCATATAAACAAATTACACATTGAAATTAAATATATTATTTTTGTCGTTTAGCACCAATTTTTTAGAACTCATTTACTTAGTAAAAAAAATAAAAAAAAAATATTGTTTCCAGAAGATTTCAACCCAAATATTATATAAATACCATAAAACCAATTTCTCCAAAAATGCGAAAAAGTACCTTTTGTTCTGCGGCTCCTCGTATTAGGGTGACAAACGGAATTTGATTTTTCAATACCAGAATTCATTTAAAAAATTCCGGGATTTTACATTTATTACAAAATTACTTATATTGTATACTCAAATAAAGTATGTAATGTACAATTTCATTTTCAAACACTGAGTTTTTCCTTCATTATAACTATAAAATTCGGTTTCTGATGTGAGTCTTACATATACAGGAGCCATATATAATTATAACCTAATCAAGCAGTATGATTTCTGTCTATTATTTTTTTTTATAATTTTATATGCATTAATGTATTTTTCGGATGTAGGTTTTATATGGTTGAAATGTGCCGATCGTCATTAAATATTTTAACGTGATTTATATATATTTTAGTCATTTTATGATTGAATTTCATCTCAATAACGTTATTTACTAGAGTTTTATAGTGATTATCGGGAATGGACCTTGTATGGCCAGTTACGGACCGATATTCCCAAATCCAGTAGTATGATTTTTGGATACAAATTACTCATATGTGTATTTTTCGGAAGAAGTCCTTTGTAGTGGATGGCTGCGAGTTTAAATAAAAAATAACTTGTTGATAGTTTAAAACCAGTATGCAGACTGATCTGCTTGCTTTATTGATTGATTTTATCTAGGTATTCTTATTATTTATGTTCCTTATTATTATTATTCTAAACTACATAACTACATTATTATCAGTGGGTCATGTAAGTTTCCTTACACCTTATATGGGAACTATGATGAATTATGAGCCGATCTTCATGAAATTCGATACAATGATTTTTGTGTATATGGAAACTATTTCGTTTATTCGTTTATATGGGAATTATGTATGTAAAATGTTAACTTGATAGAGCTATTGATAAGATATTTATGAGTATTTAAGAGATTTTTGAAAGTGGACCTTATATGTGAGCTATGATGGTAAAATATGGACCGATATTCACATAATCTAGTAGTATCATATATGAATAAATATTACCGATCTCTGTAGAATTTTGGTTCGATATTAATATTTTTAGATATTTATGCAGGTTAATGTAATTTTCGGAAGTGGTCCTTATATGGGAGCTGTTCTAAAAGCACTTGTCCTGTGACCAGTGATTACAAAATTATTACAAAAAGGAACGAATTATGATAGGTGAAAACAAGACATATCACTTAACTTAACGTCCAGGAAAGGTAACTGACACAAAATTAGTCCTGAGACTGGGTTTTGTAAGTGTTATGTTCACTATCTTTATATGACATAATTTTGGTCTAGAAAGTGTTGAAATTACATCTTTTCTGCTCATTGTGATACGTCACATAATGAACGCAAATGAACCGGTTCAGTTTATTATGAAACTGGTCACCAAATAGGATTAAAATAGTTTGAACTTTTCTTTTTGAAATCTCTTTCAAATTTCGTTAGATTTTAAGCTTTTTTTTCATACATGTCTGTTTTTGTTATTTTAGGTTCTTCTTTTGCCAGTTAATTTTTCACTATTAATGAATAGGACTTTAAGATCATATGTGAGACAGTTCACTTGGGATAACACCATAGATACACCCAGAGAAAAAACAACTTAAAATCAATAAAAACGATATTAAGTCAATAAGAAACATTAACGAAAGCCTAGTAAAGTTGAAATTTTTTATTTCAATATGTAACAATATTAATTTAATGTTGCCCTATTTTAATAATTTTAATGTGGAAACAATATAGAAATATACTGTTCGGCATTGAATTAATATGTAATTCGTATAGAACAACATTGTCATCTTATTGAAACAATGTGGAAAAGTTATTGAAATTATTTTTTTTAGAAATAAAATTTTAACAATATTGAATTAAGAATGAAACAATTTAATATTAAGGTTATGTAGCTTTGATTTAATATTGAAACGTTATGTAATTTAAAATGCACACTATTAATAAACAATTTTGAAATTGATGCGAGTATTTATTCAGAGGCCTAAGGTGAATGTTCTGACAGTTGGTTTCTTCAACAATTATAAGTTCATCCCGATTACAGTTCTTGAAGCCCCGCTTAGTATTATAAACGATAAAACAATATGATTTTAATTACTTTATGGAGACAGCCATTCGAATGTGATACTTCGACTACAGGGGATGTCTTTGAAGATGTTCTATTAAGGCTGCTGTATTGCACCTATCTTCTTATATCAGACTTGAGTGAGTCTGCTTCATCTTCAATTCCAAACAAAAAATATTTAAAAACAAAAAAGCAATTATTTTACTTCAAAATCGATTTGGTAGGTTAAAAGACAACACTCACATTTTTCTTTCTTCATGCCAAAATGTTGCTGCGGAACTTTGAAACTCCCAATGCATTTCCACTTTCTGTATACAATAAACCATACACTCACTTGAATTTCATCGGCATTTTTTAAAAGCGTCCACAACAATCAAAATTTTACAACCTAATAAAGCTGATATGGTTTACATATGGTTTATTTAAAGTGTTGGTATATAGATTTTATAATGTTTCATACTAATTCAATATTTTCAACTTAATTAACTTAAACTTAACTTAAAATAATATGTTTCAACTTAAAAACAATGTTGATTCAATGTATTCCACGAAATAAATAGAAACTTCATCAATTCAAAGTTGAAAATTATTTATTTATTGTATTTTTTTATATGTTTTCTATTATATTGAAAATTATGGAATTAATACGTTCTTATTTTTAAGTTATTAACCGACATTGAATAAGTGCGCTTAGGTTAGTTCAGCGACTTATCCACTTGGGACAATATATGAGACAGGTCTTGTATTAACCGAAATTAAATACGTCCATTTAGGTAAGTTAAGAGACCTGTCACAAAGTGTCAAAAAGGTGTCAATTTACCCCTTCCTAGGACATCCCCATGTTAAAGTGACAAGTCCCCTTCATATAAAGTGTTAGAACTGGAACCGGTCCCTACCACTTTGGAACTGTCACGTGATAAGTTTGTTGTTAGTTCCTTTTCCCCTAGGGAAGAATAACAAGTGTAAAATCTGATTGTATTATCAGCAATATATTTACGTAAATAACAAAAAATATGTGAATATTATCAATTTTTTTTGTTCCATACCTCTGGTTCTTCTGTACCGATTGCTGATTTTGAATACCAAACTGCTTAGGACAATAGAAAAACTTTTTTTTGAAAGTCTGCTAATTTTTATTGTGTATTTTGGACGTGAGAGCATTTTACACAGTCGGACAGACGGTCACACTTCAATCGACTTAGAATTTCATAAGAATCAATAATATATATACTTTGATGGGTCTTGTCAATGACACACGCGGTGATGTAGGGTATAAAAATATAACAAGAAAATTATTATCCTTTTCCATAAAATGTTAAAATACGAGGTAAAAAATGTAGATTGGATAATATAAATAATAAAATTCACATTTTACTGATTACTTACTATAAAAGCGCTTTAAATTACCTTCCACGAAACTTTACCATACGGTCGCAATTTTACTGGCAGCTTATTCCTTATTTATTTCTCAATTGTGGTTACTAGCCCTGGGAATGCAGATGCAGATAATCAGTTGCAAGATATAACAGTGAAAAATTGTTAGAAATGAACTGTGAGAGGTTAAAATATTGTATTTACAATTTTATTTTTCAAAAGTATTTAACAACTTCTAAACATATACAAATACTGTGTGCACATTGTTAACACATACTACAAATGTATGTTAGTAAGCACCTAAGTATATACCTATATACAAATGTATATGTATTTATTTACACTACAGTCAATTAAACCCTCATTCTGTAACTTCGATAAGTTGGTAAACGTGTTTGGGGAAAATAGAAATAAAAGGGTTTGTTAGCACAACTACTTTTGACTTAAAGTTGCTGGAAAAATCCTTGTGGAAAAGCCAAAGCCAAATATAATCTATATATACTTATAGTTTATAAAATAAAAGAGAGGAAAAATAAAATAAGTTGTATAAAACTATACACACTGCAAATATAAAATACAAAGAAAAAAAAGCAGATAAAAATCAAGGATTTTTTTTGTTATTTACTAATGCTGAGTACAATTGCATCAATGGAGCATGTAACATGCATAAATACACATCTTTACAAACATACACACTCACTCTAGCACCGACTGAAAATCTTGCCATGGCAATATTGAATACACACTGCTACTCAAATGACTCTAGAGTATTGTAAAAATCAAAATGGAAGGATACAAAAAAAATATAAAAATTTATAATAAAACGAAGCATCATTTGCTTAGCAAGAAAAAGTTTTTTTTAAAAATAATTTTCTTCATTTTTTTGTATTTTTTTGTATAAGAATTTAATACGTAAGAAATATTTCTAAAGTAGGATTTCCACAGAATACTTTTAATATGCAATTTTAGATACTAATATGTATGTTATACTAAAATGTATGTTATAATAGATCAGCAGCAGATCATAGTCATCTCACTATTAAGGCAGGGCAATGATGTACATAAACATTTTTATTGCGAAAGATATAAAAATATTACGTTAAGTCTTTCGCTAAAATGTATCCATATGGATACATTTTAGATTTTTGCACATAACTTCGATATTTATGAATATTTTTTAAAAAATAAATAGTTTTTGAATATATTTTTGGGTTATATTTTGAGATATTTACAATTTATTTTACTGAATTGTTTCAGATTGATAGCAATTTAAAAATGTGTGTTAATAGATTTTTAAATCCAAAATTATTTTTAGAAAAGTGTCTTCGATTTTTTAGCATATAAAATTTTTAAAAACTTAGAATGCTTAGAAACATATTAGGGAAATACAAAAAAAAACTTATTTACGTATTTACTTAAGATATGACTGTGTATACGATAATGAATTATACGATGCACAGAGGGGCCAAACATACTAATTTTGCGGATTAATTGAAAAAACAAATTTCAAGTATCGTGAAAAATGAAAGTGCCAGCTTAAAGAGCAAAAAATTCTACATTAGCAGGCAAATTAATGTGAAATATTAAAAGGTATTTTTATAGTCACGTGTTAAAATTACATATTGTGAGAAAAAAACCTAAAAAATTTATAAAAAAAAAAAAAAATTGCGCAAATAAATACTATTTGTGATAGATAATTTAAAAAAATTAACAAATCTAATTATGCAACCATCAAGTTCAGGTATTTATTGATATGTTATGGTTAAATTTAAATTTGAATTATTTGTGGAAGTGGCTTGATATTAGTTTTTATATTGGAAGTGCAAAAAAAAATGGATTTTGTCAGTTCAAATGGACATAAAGTTATTAGCTGGGCTCAGCTGAATTTAATATAATTTAAAAGCCTGGACACTTAGGCGTTGTTTCAGAAAAAATTAGGTTGCGCATCGCTGCGCCTCATAAGTTATATGTAAATTAGTAAAAGCTTCCATCAAAAAGCACTTTGCGATTCTGATAAACGTTTTATTGCTGTCGTTGTTGTTGTTATTGTCGTTGTTTTTTGTTTTGTTTTATAAGAGATGTGCAGGTGTTGTGATTAATAATACGAGAGTCACGTGTGAGTCAGGCCTGGACGTGGATATATTCTTGTATTATAATGAGATAAACAATAATAAACTTTGCTTTATTTCAGTTTAGTTTTCCATCCATTGATTTTCTAATCGTGAATGAATAGCACGCGGTATTTTAACAATTTAACTCCCATACACTCACGCTTGTAAATGCTTTTTAAAAGTTTTTTCTTGTGATTAATTCGAATTTTTGTCTTGTGGTTAATACGAAGTCATCCGATAGCAGGCAATTTAGCTTAATAAAACAATTATGTTGGTGAGCGCGATCGCGAGAATTTTAAAGTTTTATGTCGGGAGCCAGTTATCACTCACGTCCACATCTGTAATTTTTATATTGCCTCATTTCAAATATTGTATTGTATAAATTTCAAAGCAGTGCATTTAAACTTTGCAAGTCTTTTAGTGGCAGGAGTTGGGAAAGATCTCTATTATTCAACCTACCCATTAGTTAATATAATGATATCATCTTAAAACAATATGGTTTTTTTTATCAATATCATGCATAAATTTCGTGTGTCTCACTGATGTAGTTCTATAGAAATAGGAGAATTAATAATTCATTTGTATGGTGGGAACCCGATTCCACCCTCGTATACCCTTCCGATTTTGGCGGAACGTGTAGTTTGTTTTTAGAGTTACCCGCAGCAAATTTAGTGTGCATAACTATTGTAGTTCTATAGATATAGCACAGTTAATAATTATTTTATATGGTGGGTAATTGACTTCCCCCTCCTATATCCCTAAAATTTTATTACAATATGCGCATTGGTCTAAGGGCTACCCACGTAAAATTTTGCGAGCGTCGCTATTATTGTTGAGATATTAATAAATCCGTAAAAAAGGGACATTTGAACCCACTGTGCGATGGTAGATCAATTTCCTGACAAAAATTTTTTTAAAATTTAAATTTGTTAAAAAATCATATTTACGACATTAACACTACATAACATTACATAACATTGGTGGTTGACAAAAAGTTTTAGTAGAGGCTGTATCAAAAAATTTAAGTACGCCTCAACCATAGCTTCGAAGTAATTAATTCAATTCGAGAATAATTCACCAAAATTTCATATCGAAATTAAAAATGCCAGCCATTAATTCCATAAATCCATTCTCATAGAAATTAAATTTCATCGCATTATGTCCGCCATGGCTTCGCTGGATGGTGCACCTTCGAAATGTCTAATTTTCCATGATTCTGGCGCATAAATCCAGCTGCATTTGATCGATGGTATGGGTTATGGCAGTACCAAGAGTCCTTGCTGAAATCACAATAAAATTATCAGAAAGATTGTAAGCTTTAGATCAATTATGTAGCCAAAACTAAAAATTATATGTTTGGGATATATGGGAGATAGGCGTGTCCTTGGTCCGATTTTTTATTTTTCTTAACTAAGGTATTTTATATTGGCATACCAAATTTCAAAGCTCTACGAAAACTCCTTCTATTTTTGCCACATCGTTGGATTTGCCTCCCGTGGTACAGCTGGCTTTCCACAGAAGAAAATTCTTGGGGAATTTGGTTTGTTTTTTTGTCCGGTATTGTTCTCGTGCATTTGCAACGTCCATCAGCCACATAAAAAGCTTGACCCGGAAGTTGTGAAAAGTCTGCCAGTGCTTAAGTTTCATCATCCATCATACAACATCTGTATTTATTATAAAATTTTACTTAAATTTTTTCGCTCGTTCTTTTGTTTCTAAATTATTTACTGCATTGCGAGCTGCAACTTTATACAACTTCAATCCAGCATTAGCTTTGGCTCTGCGTACAAAATAATCAGAGCAATTTAACTTTACGAGCGACTATTTGTAACCAAAGAAAATAAAATCATGTTTTGCAATCTTATTATTTTAATGAAAACTATGAATTTTTTATTTATTGCTTATGAATACTAACAAATGAATCAGTTGAATATTGTTAGGCACAAAATAGGACTTTGGAAAATTTGTGCTTAACGTGACTCCATTCTTCACTTCATGATTTCAGCCAATTTTAACAATGAATTGATGAAACTATACCCTGCAACTATAGTTCTAAGTAAAAATAATATTGTTCTATAAAATAATAAAGAAAAAAACCAACAATTTCCTCTTAATACTAAACTTAAGAAGGGGAAAAAATAAACTAACAAAAAAAAATACAAAATCTTTAAAACAAACAAAAAATGCATTCACAAAGTAGTAAACTAAAAAAAGGACCTTCTTCAAAGACAAAGGTACATTGCACTTCTATATCAGTACGTGTTTTTGTGTGAGTGTGTGCTGTATATCAGTGTAGTTATGCGTGCCGTTGTCTGTAGGAGTGTTTGTGGCATGTTTGGAAAAGTAAAATAACAAAAAGAAATGAAGTGTAACTTTAAACGCAAAAAAAAAATACAAATAAATACACAAACACACATACATTTTTTACTTCATTTTAACTGCACAAGAAAAAAATTACAATAACGTCACTAAACCCCATCACCAACACCGCCGTTACTTCGTTCTGAAATATTATGAAACTAGAGTTTCCAGCATAAATTTTGTGTGTGTTGGTTTGTTGGAGTGCTTTAAACTTTGCATTTGTATGCACAAATACACTCAAACATATATGTATGTAGTGTGTATGCATTAATGTGTATGAGTGTGTGTGTTCCTTGACTAAACATTGTTATGAAAATGACAAATACTCGTAAATATTTCAACACTTTAAGTGAAGTTTTATTGTTTTTCCTTGTTTCTTTGCCATTTCTGTGTTCACATTTTTTTTTGTTCTTTTTTCTTCAACAATATTTGCTTTGTTTTTGTGCTTTTAGTTATTTTCATTCTATTATATTTTTCTTCTGACTTATAATTAAAATTATATGCAAATTCAAAATATTGTTTATGAGTCTGACACAAACATAATTTACAAGGATTTTTTTGCTTTTCTCGCCATTTTACTAAGATACAGTGGGATTTAAAGTGGAGAATTAAAATTTGTATGTTGTATAATTTAAACAACTACCACTACCAAACAAAAAATTGGCAATTCATCAATAACTTATTTCTCAATGTCTGCATTACATAGATGTAGTCTTATAGTGTCTTATTTAAAATTTGTTATATAACAGCTTACTATCTAGACATTTGCATGAGCACATTATGTTTTTACTGACAACAACTTCTAAAGAGACTTAATTACATTGCGCTACAGTGGAAAAAAACTTGGAAAATGACCTAACGAGGATTATAGGTATTCCTGAGTACATTAAAATTTTCAGAAACACCCTCAAATTCAGAAGTTATTCTAAAAACACGTTTTCAGTAATGTTCGTCAACTTATTGACCTGTAACTCAGTCAGTTTTTGTCCGACTTTAAATTTTTCAACTGGTTTGGAAAGAAAATTTAAAGTTATAATTACAAATTATCAACTTTTTTATTTTAGTAGCTTTTCATTCCTTATCTTGATATGAAAGCTTATACAAATTTATTCTAACGCAAATCATTCTTAACAAAACATGGTTTTACTCTTTCAAATGGGATGAAAATTGTTAAAGTTATTCAACTTTACATTAATAACTTTTTTAGTATTTTCTCTCCCAGCGCATATGAATAAAAAAAAAAACTATACCAAAAAAAATATTTGAAATTTGAAAAAGTTTTTCAAATAAAATAGAAAATATTTTTCAATGAATGTAAATAAAAAAAGAAATTTAAAAAAATTAAAAAAACAAAATGTATGTACATAATAGTTCAAAACAAAAAGCTTTTTATTTAAATAATAAAACAACATTTTAAATTATATTTGATATTTGTTTTATGGTACGAAATTTAAAATAATAGTCAACTTTATGGACTTAAAATCGACTTTAAGGCTTTTGTAGTTAGGCTGATTAATTTTTTGAAAATGATCGAATTCACATAATTGTGAATGAATTTGATATATCATTTTGTTCCTATTATATGTATGTGGCTTGGCGATAAAGCAATAAAACTGAACAATTTCGTTTTCGATTTTTCATGATTTTTTTCAATTTGTTATTATAACACCGAAACGCAATATACATATGGGGGATTTCACGTCAAGTGAACCAACTTTTAAAATCGATGTCTTCCGATCGGGATGAAATCTGCACCAAGGTTAGAACTATTGGATAGTAATTCAGACACAATTTTTCAACAAGATCGGTCAAGAACTCTCGGAGTCGGAGGGGGTCAAAATTTTACATTTTGGCCAAACATGTAACTTTTCTCATCCATGTAACTTAATACCTATTGTTCTTAGCAAAATGTGTTTCAAATAGTTTAGATAGCTATTTCTTCAATCTTTCGAAAAAAATTTTTTTAAAAAAAATAAAAAAATTTTAATATTTTTTTTTCCGAAATCAAAAACTTTGTTGACTTTTTTTTCGAAAATCTTTTGTTGAAAAAAGTTCGATTTTGCAAAAAAAAAACATTTATTTTGCTATATATCCCACTCGCATTCCACTAAGCAACCATATACACTGAATCAATTAAGTCTCCGTACAGACATACTCATAATATAAACTAGCAATTTTCAATACATATTTAAACCTTTTTTAATTCATTTTATAAAAAATCCTATAAACTAGAAATCAACATAAAAAAATAGATACATTTTCCTTAAAATCATAAAAATTTACATAAATTCAATAATTGTACGAAAAGTATCACCAAAAAAGTCTCCGTACAGTTAACTATTTTAAGGCAAGGAATCCCAATATTAATCTTAATTGAATTTAATATGTGGTAGGTCCTCCTTTCTGAGCAATTGCTTCATTTTAATGGCTGCGCAAGGAATGGACCAGCTTTGTTGTTGTAAGGGAATCCAAAAATAAGCAAATTTTAATGTATAGAAAGAAAATTATTATTAACTTGCAAAATGAAGGAAAAAATCTAACCGATATCAAGGATATTGTAAAAAGACCACGCTCTTCCATTCAGTACGTTATTCAACAGCTCAAAAAAACTGGAACAATGGCAAATAAAGAAAGAACTGACCATCCAAGAAAACTAGACCACCACTTAGAGAGAAGAATTGTACGATTTGTAGAAGGTAATCCAAAAATTAACGCATGTGTAATTGCGGGAAACTTGAAAAATAGTGATGAATTAACGGTAAACCCCCAAACTGTAAGAAACACTCTTAAACTAAATGGATACAATGGTCGGGTAAGCCGTAAGAAGTCCCTTGTTCGAAAAGTGAACATGAAAAAGAGATTGGATTACGCTATCGAGCATATTGATAAAGATTTTTTATTTTGGGATCGAGTTATTTTTAGCGATAAAAGTAAATTGAATGTTTTTGGTTCTGATGGAAGATAAATGTTTTGGAGAAAGCCAAATACTGAAATGAATCCGAAGCATTTGACGCTAACCGTAAAGCATGGAGGAGGTAACGTTATTGTTTGGGGTTGCATGGCTTCATCTGGGGTGGGAAATCTTATGTTTGTTGAAAACACGATGGATAAATATGCATACTTTAATATATTAAAAGAAAACTTAAAACAAAGTTCTGAAAAATTAGGCTTTGGACGTTTGTATTGCTTCCAACAAGACAACGATCCCAAACACACCTCTAGATTAGTAAAGGAATGTCATATTTATAATGTTCCTAAGCACTTAAATTGCTCAGCTCAGTCATCTGATCTCAACCCGATTGAGCATCTATGGGATCACTTGGAAAGAAAGATTCGGCAGCACAATATAACGAGTAAAGATCAGCTAAAAGCCGTTATAATGGAAGAGTGGTATAAAATAGATTCCCTGACAACAACAAAACTGGTCCATTCCATGCACAGCCATTAAAATGCTGCAATTGCTCAGAAAGGAGGACCTACCACATATTAAATTCAATTAAGATTAATATTGGGATTCCTTGCCTTAAAACGGTTAACTGTACGGAGACCTTTTTGGTGATACTTTTCATACAATTATTGAATTTATGTAAATTTTTATGTTTTTAATGAAAATGTTTGTAGTTTTTTTATGTTGATTTCTAGTTTATAAGATTGTTTATAAAATGAATTAAAAAAAGGTTTAAATATGTATTGAAAAGTGACCATAAATAGCTTGTTTATATTATGAGTATGTCTGTACGGAGACTTAATTGATTGAGTGTAGGTCTTAAAGGAATAGAACCAAGCTTTCTTTTGAGCAAAAAAAAATTAAAAAAATGGCCCATTTTAAAAAAGTTAGATTTTGCAAAAAAAAGTAAAAAACTGCATATTTTGAGTTACAAATATTTATTTTGATAGATATCCCACTCGCATCCCATTAAGCGACTAAGTAGGTCTTCAAGGTAATTATCTGAGCTTTCTGTTGAGCAAAATAAAAATTAAAAAGAAGGCCCATTTCGATAAAAAAAATCAACAAAGTTTTTGATTTTGCAAAAAAAGTCAAACATTGCATGTTTTGAATTACAAAACATTTTTTTGATAGATATCGAACTCGCATTGTACAAATTTTCACATATACATATATGGAAAATGTTTTCAAAATTCAATCATTCGAAAGAAGAACATTAACTACTCAATTTTATGTATATGAAACAAAAAACTAAAATTTTGTGAAAATAATCGATTTTTATGATTGATATCTCATTTTGTTGCTTTCGTGAGTTTTTAAAACAATAAAATTTGCTATTTTCACGTAAAAAATATATTTTTGCTTCAATTTGTTATTATAACTAAGAAACTAGTGAGCCGATTGAAACACAATATATATAAACGGATTAAAGGTTATGTAAATCTCAACATTTTTAAGTTTATTTCAGTAACATCGGACTAACCCTTTTTGAGTTATCATTAATTATGTGGACAAACATCTAACTTAGGTAGACATGATGCATCAAATCTATATAGTGATTAGTCAAACCTTTTTTGATGTTGACCTGTATAATTGTGTAATTTTTATTGTTCCGTTAAAATTTAAAATTTTTATTACCCTGAATGTCCTTGCTTTTGAACCACAGTCCTTTAGTTTTTTCATTCACATTTCCCTAGAATTTATAATGTAGTTTTTTCTGTTATTGTTTGTTGTTTTCTTACTTTAGGACTTTGCATGTTTAAGTGAAATTTCTCTTAAATGAGCTTTTTTCTACAACGTCTTTTGCGTCTTATTCTCACTCACACTAACTGGCACACAGAAATACAAACGTAAGTAGCTATTTCCTTTTTCTATACGTTTAACGTTTAATTTTAATTTTTCATAGTTTTATACGTTTATTATATTTTTATTGCTTTTGCTGTTGTTGCTGCTGTTGTTGTGGTTGTTGTTTTTCTCTGTATGTAACCTCATAATTATTGATTGTTTAAGTTAATGTTGCAAACAAACAAGTGGCATTAATTAAATGAAGTCATGGAAATTCAGTAACAAAAGTTCGTCCAGCAAAGGGACACAAATGTTAAAGGATATTGTTGCTGTGTGTTTCAAGGTGTGAGTGTGTACTGTACCTGCCAGGAGTGGAATTTATGCAAAGCAGTGAAAAATGGTTGAGGATATAATAAGTTTATTTAAGGAGTTTTGACCATTATTTATAAAAGTGGTTTATGTACATACATAATTATTGTTGTTTCTTTTAATTAGTGAAAAATTAATATTAAAGTATTTGTACTCAATAATAATACCACTGGTAGTATTGTATTGAGGTCAAGTTATTATTATTTTAGTAAACAGTAATTTGTTGTTGCAGCTGTTTTTAATTTTACAATATTTAATTAAATTGATTCAAAGATTTTTAATATTAGCTATTTTGTATGTTCTCTTCCAATTTCTTGTTTGTTATAATATCTAATTATGATTTTCAGTTAATTTTAGGAAACACAAATAAAATACATTTATACCACTTCGGTTCTAACCCTCATTAACAATATAAACATAACTTACAGTTAGCCCTAACTATAGGTCTTAACACATTGACTGCCACGTCGGACACATGTGTGTGACACTGCACTATGCGGTTTACGCCACGTCGGACACATATGTCTGACACGACGTTTATTCGCTCTAGCCATGTCAGACAATAGTGCTGGATTTTAAGAATTTTTTCGATGTTGTCTGGAAATTCCTCATCAAAACTGTAATCTTCATATTCTTCATCACTTTCTGAACTTGTACTGAGTATTTTTTCTAACTCAGTATCCAATAAAAAATTCTTTTTCGCCATTTCGTAAGACCCTCATTTTTATAAAAAAAAAATCTCTTTCTAAGCAGTAAATATTACTGACAGAAGCCTAAATTCCATTATTGACGTTTTCGAAGAGATTACGAAAAGAAAATGCTGTGGCCCCCAGCATCTTATTTGCTGAAAGTGCCTTGGCAGTCAATGTGTTAATACTGAAAGTGTTTACTGAAATATATCACAATATTTTTATTACCACTATGCAGTAGTTAAATTAAGGCTCAAAATTTATGTCGGTTGAATTTTTAATTCATAATTTTTAAAATACGATGTTATGCTATCCCTAATTAATTTGCATGTTAGGCATGGATAGGGGATTTTGTCTATTTTTTAAGAATATTCATGGAATACTTTTTGAAAAATATGAAAAAATGCCTTTTATTGAGTTTTTGCAAAGATAAACGTTTTTCAAATTGAAATAAAATTTTTATTTATGAATATTTTTTGCGAATTTAGATATTTCGAGATCAAGCTCCTTTTCTTGATTAAACGCTTATTGGTCAAGTTATTAGCGGATTTAGAATGTAGACAACACTCAAGTGCATACTTCTAATTAGATTTTTAAAGTTTAGGGAATCCGCTTATATAAAAAATGTGTTTGCATCCTCCAAATTAATTTTTTTGTATGACAACGAATGAGTAATTTTATTTTTTATGTAATTTTATTTCAACGGATATTTTCTCGTGATCTCGTTTTCGAATTTTAATTAATAACACTCTGCTTCAAAATAATACTTTTTGTAAAAGCTTGAAAAGCGACCTAATGGTGGTTGTAGGCATAGGTGGTTGTAGGCATATTAAAACCATTTTCAAAGATTTTGAAACACCCTCAAAATTTTTAAAGTTATTTTGAAAAAAACTGTTTTTATGGTAGGTCGTAGTACTTTATTTCCTCTAACTCACACTTTTTTATACCGATTTAAAATCTGTAAACAATTATGGATAGGCAAAGAATTAAGCTTCAATAAAATGTATGCATAAAATTTATTTTCCAAAAAATTATTTAAGTTTTTATAAAAAGTTTCGCTTTATTTTTCTTACGAATTTTAGTACGAACATTTAAAAACAAATTAGCCAAATAGTTGCAGCCGTTTTCCGATTTTAGATAAATCGAAAAAAGTGGGCGTAAAAGTGGACGTGGTCAATTTTTCCGTCAGTAAAAACTTAAATTGGATAACTACGAACATTTAAACAAAAAATTAGCCAAATCGGTGTAGCCGTTTTCCGATTTAAAAAAGATTCTAAACCGGTCCGGCCGTTCTCAACTGATGCAATTACCAACGAACGACATTTGATTTTTATTTATGTATATAGATGCAAACATTAATACAACTATTGAAAAATGGAATTCCGCAATTCTTAAAAAAGTTTTGAAAAATCCCAATAATGGGATTTTTGGCTATAACATCCATTCGAGAGGCGTGATTATCGGAACCCTTTACAAAATAATTAAGAACATATTGGGTCATCTAAAATGGCTTACTATATTTTGATATCGACTAGGCGGCGTGAGAATTTTTGGCCTAAACGCGATTATCTCCTATGCTATAAGAGATAATTGGATCTATAAGGTCCAAATTCCGAACTTAAGGTCCAAATTAATTCAAGTCTAACTAAACGTTTAGAAGTTACAGATTTATTTCCCTCGTCTGTAAAATTAATCAACCTAACTACAAAAGTCTTAAAGTCGATAAAGTTGACTATTATTTCAAATTTCGTACCATTTAGTTAGTTTATTTATTAGTTTAAAAAACAGCTTTTTGTTTTGACCTTTAATGTACATACATTTTGTAATTTAATTTTTTTGAAATTTCTTCTTTTTTTATTTGCATTCATTGAAAAATATTTTCAATTATTATTATGTTGGAAAAAGTTTTGAAGCTTTTTTCAAATAAAAGCAAAAGTTCTATTTTGAAACAAAGTCGACTTTAACAAAAACTTACTTTAAAATTTCTTTCATAGTTAGGGTCATACAAGATGTATTAATTTACAGGTGAAGTCAATAAGTCAGCTGATTATTTTTTGTTCGATTTGTTTTCTGTTTTCTAACTGTCAAAGTTTATTTACTTATATATAAAATTATTTTCCGTTTTCTAACTGTCAAATCTTTTTTATTTAAATTGAAAATTGTTTTCGGTTAAATCGAAATTTTTAAGAGCAGTTGGAATATCGACAAACGATCCTAGATTCCGTAATACTCCCGTTGATCTCCAGGTGGCGTGTCATAATGTCCATGGACGTTATGTCACACCAAAAAGAGTCATAGTGTCCATGGAAGTTATAACAATTTCAATGTCCATGCACTTTGTGACACTTTTAAAACATAAATGTTTTTTAAAATTTGGTTAAGATTTAAGAAAGTGGCACTCTTATCCCGGATAGAATTGCTCGTAACTTTGGTGTTGTATTTTGGATTCATTTAAAAAAGTTTCCTGGATAACGTCCATGGACATTATGATGAAGGACATTATGACACGCCAGCTTATATCCACATCGGCATGACCCGTGCATTCGAAACGGTCGCTGTTTTTAATGAATCGAAATTCATGGCTCTACAAAACACACGGGACATAGTAAATGCACGGATAGCCTCATAGGAAGTATTAACAATTAGAACTGAATTAAAATTTGTTTCTTTTAAAATAAGAAAAAAATAAAATTATATTGCTTTTATTTATTTTTGTTTTGACATTTAGAAAATATTTTTACAAAAACAAAATAATGTTGTTTTTGCTTAGTTGTATTTGTTGTAGAATTGGGACTACCTGTAAATGATTATGCCATGGGGTCATAGTAGAAAAATAGAAGGTAGTTTCATTCTCTCTTTATTTTTTCAAATTCTATATCTGACATGCTTAAGGATTTTGAAGTTTTCGTAAAAATAGTAATGCCATATCAATTTAAAATTTTCCCTTTGGGAATACATAATTTTCATTAATTGGAAAATTATTAAAAAAAATAGAAAAATATTTACCCAACAACAACAACAGTTTATGGATATATGTAAAGCTTGCGAAGAAGATTTGCCAAAACAGCCAATGGTGTGCTCCGACCATTTAGTTAAAAGTAATATTTCAGTTAAAACAAAGCGTGTGAGATTGGATATGAATGCTGTCCCAGTAACCATTTACATGATTGTGGTACCCATAATATGATTAATTTACGATTCACATGATTGTATCAACCATATATATGGTTACAGTAAACAAATATATGTTTGTGGCAACCATATTTATGATGAATAATTTTATCATAATATGTTGTTCTCAGATTATGATAAGCCTTACGCCGAGAGCACAACATATATTTGTTTACTGTAACCATATATATGGTTGATACAATCATGTGAATCGTAAATTAACCATATTATGGTTACCATAATCATGTAAATGGTTATTGTGACTATAATATAGTTAAAAAACTTGTAACAATATTGAAATGGTTACAGTAACCATGCCCAACTATATTTTTTCTCTGCGTGTAGAATCGAAATTATTTGAAAATAAATCTCGTATTTCTAAACGGCGTACCCAAGGAATATTCGAGTTTAAGATTTGAAAATGAACCCTACAAATACTTCAATGGCGGCGCTATGGGACCCAAAGTAGGGCACCTTCGACATGTAAATTTGTTAAACGCGTGCCATTTTTTGTTTTCCATCCGATTTCAAAGACTTTTTATATTTTCTGAGAGTGCTCGGATAGATCTTGAAAATACATTCTTCCGTGTGCTACTTGTCGCTTATAATTAAACCTCCATTTAAAAGATATAAAATATTTACATAGTAATAAAAAAAATTAAGAAAATGCATACATATAAAAATAGTCAACGTGTTTTAATAAGTAATCAAACGTTAGGAATTGAATCAATAACTCCCAACACAACATAATACATTTTTATTTAAATAATAAATTAAATTACACATTTTTTGTAAAAAAAATTCTCGAAAATCATAATCATTATTTGGAATGTGGCAACGCTTTTTATAATGCTCACAAAAAAGGAAACTTCAAAAAACCTTATTTTTTAAAAAAAAAATTTTGATTGAAACCAACTTCTATATTTTTATCATGGTTAGGGTGAATATTTAAATTTTCAGCATTCTCTTGAAAATTAAATGTTTTTTTTCCAAAATTGAATAGATATTTAGAACTTATTCATGGCGTATTTTTGGCTCATTTTATTTAATTTATATACAAAAATGGAATTAATTATATTTTAAAGAGAAACACGAAATACTGCACTTGGTGGCATCTAAATTTAGATCCAACTAACAAAAAATATCCTTTAGACAACACAATGTATGTAATTCTGTATCACTATTCAAAATTATTGTTCATTCGAAATTATTGTTTTATACCTTGTTAGAAAGATAATTTTCTCTAGAAGCTTAGGTTTATTGCAAATGTTTAAAAAACAGTATTCAAATATGGAATTTTGTTTAAGATATCGAAAAAAGTACCATTATTTATCCAATTTTACAACTTTCAATCGATTTCCGGCACGTGTTCTAGTTATCCGATTGCACTTAAATTTTGCAGTAGTTAGTTTTAGCTGCTAATGAACAAAATAAGACTCATCCAAAGCAAATCTATTTTTTAAGGGCATGTCTAATGTACATATTTTAATATTTTTATTTCTATATGTTCAATAAAAATACATGATATTTATGGCTGTTAGTCATATTTACTTAAGCTTTTTCTTTATATTACCATCACTTCGTTTTTGAATACTTTATAATCCTATTCTCTAATTAAGCAACTATTAAGGGGTATTATATTGTTAACCAATATACCTACATATACAGTCGCAAACAATAAAATAGCAGTAACAGTTGCAAAATTTTTGGAAACATTTTACAATGTTTTTAAAATTTTTAAAATGAGAATTTGTTTGTTTCAATTATCTGACAACATACTTATGATAATATATATTTTTTATCAACATTGAAATAGCACCGATGGATTTCTACATTTTTCATTTGCGACCCCACAGTCAATATAGCTATGTCCGTCTGTCCGCCTGTATGTTGAAATAAATTTTCTGTAGCCTCCAAATAACTTATATACTTCACATCAATATGTCGGGAATTTTCCCGGCTCGGAACTAGAGTGATCAAATTTTATAAACCGTTTTTTGGTTTTTTCATTCAAAATTTTTTTTCAATTTATGAATTCAGGTATAAATTAAGCTTAAATACCTTTTTTATTAAAACTAATTAAAAAATCGTTCATTCAGTCTTTTAAAAATTAATTTAACATAACCTTAAATTATTTAACATAAATTTTAATTTATTTTTGATTAAAAACGAAACAGAAATAACACGTTCAGTTGAAGTGGGATTAACTGTTAAAATTGTATTGTATAAAGATATATTTTATTTTTACTTTTGAAAATTTTTCCAAATAATCAAAATCTTGTTTTAAGTCGCTAGTTGTTACAATATTTGATATTTTATGTGGATTTTAAACTCCTTAATGTTAAACTGAGCTAAGCTTCTAAATTTTGCGAGTTACTTTCAACATATTCTAAATCAGATGAACTTTCATTTAGTTCTGACTGTTTAAAATTTTCAAGAACTCTATTAAAAAGTTTTTCTGCATACTGTATAACAAGGCGAATTTATTACAGGTGACGTTAAAAAACCAGCAGATTATTTTTAAATCGATATATTTTCTGACTTCTATCTGCCAAAGTTTGTTTACATTGGTGTTTTAATTTAAATATAACACAAACAAATTATTTAATTTTGTCGAATAATTCGAGACAAAAAACCCGGTTTGTCGAATAACACGAAAACCGGCCTTTTTAAGAAACCGGTTTAAAAAAACCGAAAATTTGGGGAAAAAACACTCTACTCGGAACACAAATGGCTGAGATATAAGGAAACAACGAGGAAAACTTCGATTTTCGACCTATTTTTTCATCTATGTTTGGATTACTAAGTCATTAATATTGATAATATGGATATCTAATAATAGATATTTCAAAGCAATGGTCAAAGTAAGTCGGACCTACAATGGGTCAAAATAGGGAAAATTTTTTTTCTTATTTAATTTTTTTTTACTAATAAATTTCAAAAAAATCATTTTCGAAGCACCAAAATTTCAAAAAAGTAAACAAATTCACCTTTTCCCAACTTTTATTTTTAAAGTTTTTTTAGTATGTAATTTTTATAACCTTCACCATGAGTGGCAAGGGTATATATAAGTTTGTCACTCCGTTTGTAATTTCTACATTTTTCATTTGCAATCTCACAAAGTGGTACCGTGAAATAGCTCCCAAATGAAATAACTCCCAATGAAATAACTCCCTATGAAATAATTCCCATCAAAAATGAAATAATTCCCAAACTTGAAAAATGAAATAACTACCAAAGGGTAAAATGAAATTACTCCCAATAATCGGCGGTTTCATAATTTTAAAAATATTACTCCCAAAAAAACGAAATAACTCCCAATGAAATAAATTCCAATAGAAATGAAATAATTCCCAATCCGAAGCAATTTATTTATGTAATCTGAAAAAAGGAAAATTTTACTCCTCTGGGGTGTATAAAAAACTGGCTTCGCTCTGAAAAGTCTTTTGCATTGCCGGCCTTTGGCCGGGCACTAAGGTTTTCTCCTCTGGGGTGTATCAAAAACTGGCTTCGCTCTGAAAAGTTTTTGGCATTGTCGGCCTTTGTCCGGACGCTAAGGTTTTCTCCTCCGGGGTGTATCAAAATCTGGCTTCGCTCAGAAAAGATTTCTTTCATTGCAGAAAGGTTTTATAATATTTCAGAAAGCTGATTTTCATTTCGCACCAGATTAAGAAATCGTTGCAAGCTGACAAAGGCCGACAATGTGAAAAGGATTTTTTCTGAGCGAAGCCGGAGAAAACTTTCCTTTTTTAGATTATATAAATTGATTCGGCCTTCGGGAATTGAAAAAACATTTCTGAGTGAAGCCAGTGTTTGATATTTATGGGTTCTGCTTTTGCAAAGTAGAACCCAACAAAAATGAAACAACTCCCAATACAGTGAAATAACTCCTAATTACCAAAATAAAATGAAATAAAACCCAACAAAAATTTCATTGGGAGTTGTTTCATTGGGAGTTATTGCATTATGAAATAACTCCCAACAAAAAATTATGAAATAACTCCCTATGCGTTAGGAGTTGTTTCATAATGAAATAAGTCCTAAGTTGTATGAAAAATTTGTTGGGTGTTATTTCATCTTTTCGTGGGGAGTTATTTCATTTGGGAGCTATTTCACGGTACCTCACAAAGTATATATATTCTGGATAGTTATAGATAGCGAAGTCGATAAGTCATGTCCGTCTGTATGTTGAAATCAACTTTACGTAGCCCAAACTTTACTTACAAACATGATTGATACATCAATATATCGGGAATTTTCCCGGCTCAATTGCTATTTAAAATCGGCCCAAAAATGGCTGAGATATATCCGGACCAAATTCCATTTTTGGCCTATTTTTTATCTATATCTGGATTCCTAAGTCATTAATTGATAAATATTTCAAAGTCCAAAATAGGGAAACTTATTTTTTATCCCGAATTTTTTTTTTTACCAAAAAAGTTTTTTTGTCATAAAATTTTTTTCAATAAATTTAAAAAAAAATAAAAAAAATATTTTTTTATAAAATTTACAAAAAAAATTTTGAAAAAAAAAATAAATTTTGTTTACCTAAAAATATTTCAAATTTGTATTTTAAAGTATAATTTGGTGAAGGGTATATAAGATTCGGCACAGATTCCTCATGACAAAAGGTATCGAAAAATCGATGGCACAATATCGATTGCTAATTCGACCCACCCTAATATATATACTCTTGCTACACATGGTGAAGGGTATAAACATAGAAAAACAGTTAAAATATTTAAACATTTAGCGGTACTGCTATTATCATGATCGCAACTGTCTATATTCTGGAATATAAAAATAAAGCAATTATGTGAGTGAGCAGTTATATGAGTACTATAATAAACGTATTGTGTTGTGTAACAAATTGAATTCGGTTCTCACCACAAGTATAGAACTGTTTGTCTGTGAAACAACAAATTATGTAAATATGTACTACTTTTCTATTGAAAGATAAAATTCTGCAAAGGTTACATATACAAACGGTTGAATTATTTGTTCTTTATTTGTTGAATAATTGCTACCTAATTTTGTATCTATCAATAACAAATATGACACAACCAACAACTGCTAGGTTAAATATCAAAGCTGCGTATTTGAAATTTTTATAATAATGTTCACCAATAAAAACTCTGTACCTATTTGAGGAAATCCTGTTTGCGTTAACAATAAGGGTCCTCATGCAAACGCTTAGACCTCTTTCACACTAGAAAATTTAGTTGCGCAAGTCTCTTGCCCAACAACAAAACAGCATGCAAAATTTTCTTCTCCTTAACCCGACATTACCTCTGGCATCTACAGATACAAGAGACTTGCGCAACTAAATTGCCTAGTGTAAAGGGGTCTTAAATGCCTCGTAAACTGTGCAATCTATGCATTTTAAGTAAATGTGAGTGTAAAATTTTTTTAGCGCTCTCGCAAATGAACTGCCAAAACTTGTACGTAAATTCATTTGCAAAACTCTGATAAGTTTGCGCGGCAATTTATTAAGTGTACTCATTTAAACGCTTAAGTTTCCCATTTGTTCAATTGTGCAAATTTGCGCGACGTGTTTCATGAACCCAATTTTGTGCAAGTTTATACATTAAATTTCTCTCTATTTGATACAAATGTCAAATAAAAATAAATTCAACAAAAGCCTTAAAAAATAAATTTTCAAATTGTATAAATTTTAATTTTAAAAATGTTGAATGAAAGTTAAATCTTTGGAACAAACGGTGATATACATAGTTTGTAAGATTTTATTTATGTTCTAGCTGTTGGTTAATGCTTTCATATACAATGTCATTTAATACAATCATTCTGTTCTAAAGTTACACAATTTTCACATGCTCAAAATTTTTATATTTTATTTGATTTTTATTTCTTATTAATAAAAGTAAACAAAAGCAGCTGATTCATCAAATGCACAATAAATTCAAGTTTGCGAGTCTAAATTGTCGCGCAAACTTATCCGAGTTGTGCAAACGAATTTCCATACATTTTTTGACAGTTCATTTGCGAGAGTATAAAAATGCACAGATTGCACAGTTTTGCACGAGGCATATAAGCGTTTACATGAGGACCCTTATTGATTTACTGATTTATTGTGCACTTGAAACAGATGTTTTTTGTTTACTTTTATTAATGTATAAGAAATAAAGATTTCGTTTTCATTAGCTCTGTTCAATAACTAAAAGTTGTTACTAGTTAGTAACAATTGTTACTGGAAAAGCGGTCGTTAACTCAAAAAACTTGCAAGTAGAGAAAAAATCAAGAGCGTATAAATTTTAGAGAGTGTTCTCTCATTGCAAACTACACAAATTATACAGATTCATATCTGTATAATTTGATTTCAATAGAAAAATAACAAAAGAAAATATCCAAATGGTTGTGTTTTATAAATATTTCACACTAGTTGCCTTTTGAAAATTGTATTTTTCTCTCATTCTGCAAATCACAACCATTGAAAACTTTTTTGACAACTGTCATTTGTTTCATATCTGTAATAATCTGTGGCAAACTAATACAAGTTCTATTTTGAACTCGTAATAGTTAGCAGCTTATATTTCATATGTTTTGTGTTATTGTTTATTTATTTACAATTTTATTTTTGTGATGAAAAAATGTCAAAAAAAAAAATTTTTCAATAAAATTGAAGAAATTGTGAGTATTTATACATTTTAAAAGGAATAAAATAAGAAAATTGTGTGTATAAAACAACTGTTACTGGAAAAGCGTTCATTTACTTTTTACTATTTTTGAGAATTTAAGAGAGTAATTTTGTAAATTTTGATTTTATTCTCTCGTTGCAAGTATTTACTGGGAAAGTAAATGAACAGAACTATTGTAAATTTTTAGAATTCAAATTTAGACAATTTAAAACTTTTGTTAATGAATTTATTTTTATTTGACATTTTTATCAGATAGAAACAGTCAGTTGTTTAAAATTGCACCAAAAGGTGGGTTCATGAAACGTCGCGCAAATTTGCACATTTGCACAAATGGGAAACTTAAGCGTTTAAATTAGTTATTAAGCGCTCAAAAGTTATTTTGGTTTGGTGTTGAAAATTTAAAAATAATAAAGTAAGTGAAATTAAAATGACTCCAATTCATAGAACTCTCTCGGAGCTATCAGCGTTTGTTAAAATATTTATTACATATTAAATAATAGTTTAATATGTAAAAGATATAAATATTTCATTGAATTTCAATAACACTGTACAACACCAAAAAAAATTACGAGGTCCGACCAATAAATTTTGATAGAGGAGACAAAAAAACACGTGTATCGGCGTTTTGAAAGTTAACATCTGAATTTCTTTTGAGGGGGGGTTAAAGTTTCCCAACTCTGGCACATTCTTATTGTTAATCGTCATAAGAAACCATGTGATCCTTAAATTTTAGGTATAAAATGTATTCAGCAAAGTTATGTAAAATGTTAAGGAGAATATTTTTGTAGAACATTGTAACCCTCTAAATCCTCAAGGCATGGGTCTTTTTTGTCCTTCTTTTAAAAAAGTTCAAAAACCACCATTAAAACAGGGATCTAAGGGGTTAAAATGTTCTGCAAAGAAATTATACGTGAAATTTTACTATAAGTCCCTGAATACATCAAAATGAAGAATTCAAACAGAAAGTCAGAAATAAGACATACCAAAAGAGAGCATAGGGTTAATTTCGCATTACAATTATTGAAATTCTATGATAATAAAATATTCTATTTTCGTTTTACTAATAATGGTAATTTTCCTTCATATTATCCAAAAAAAACACAAGATTTAAATTTTTCAAAAAATAATGTTTCGCAGTTTTAAAAATTTGCATTTGGGTAAAATAATGTTTTTGTACTGCTGTTTTCAATGATTTCAAACTAGAAATATAATTTTAATTATCTCAATACTGAATGATCACTTGGGTATGAGAAAGCTTTCCACAAAATTTGTTCACAATAGGGTGCCCTAAGTGGTACACACATGTCCTATTCTCCGGATTTAGCCTCGAGTAAATATTTCTTGTTTCCAAACCTGATGAAATGTCTCGGAGGAAAGGGATAATCATCTCACAAAAAATACTTATTAATAATCTCGACAAATTTTATTTCTGGAAGGGTTATAAATATTGGAGAAACGTTGGACAAAGTGCCAAGGAAACTATGTTAAAAATTAAATAACTTTTTATCCAAAAACCAGTGTTTCATTCAAAAAGGCACGTACTTTTTGACTCACCCTCGTAAATTTTCTAAATATTTAAGGCAATTCTTTAAAAGTTTGGGAAGGTCTTGTTATATATCTGCCAAAATTTTATTTGACTTTGTTTTAAAAATCGGTAAATTTTGCTTTCAGTTATACACCATAATTATAATTACTTATAGGCTATAAATATTTCCAAAATATAGTAACTCTAATTTATGTTGGATTTACATTTTTTTTAAATCTCAACTTTCTTTATCGATCATAAGAAGTGAAATATAAGGAAGCTAAGATTTTGGATTCACAGGGTTTTATTCGTTGGTCTACCAATTAATTTTTTTTTCAATTTCGAAACCCAACAAAATATAATTCAGTTTCAACGATTATCCAAAATTTTTGATTTTCCTCATATATGAAAATACTTTTCATTCCATCTAATAAAAATCTATAATACGAGTAGTATTAAAATTTCAAAATTTTTGCTTGTATGTACAATATATATGTTTAAATTGTAAACGTATAACTGTACATGAGCAACTTCCTACCTGGCTGACTATCGGTATTTATTTGATATTTTTACGGCCAATTAGTTTTAAAAGCAATTCAATGTTAACATCGGTTTAGTTTAAACAATTCTTAGATTATTGTATTTTGTTTTTTGTTCTAACACAAATCTTTTTCCTGTTTGCCATTATTTTATAATGGTGTACATTTGTTTGAGTCATTGTTTGTGTGGGTTTATAGTCCTTATTCTATTGTTATTTTTATTGTTTATGAGCTGTTAAATTTAGCCATTTTTATTTGACTTTTGTTTAGCAATAAAATATAAAATAACAACACACTCAAGCCAAATATGATTTAAGATTAAAAGAAAAATACGACAAAAAAATTATGAGATATTTTGCAAAAAAAAAATGCATTTGACCGTAATTGGCCACATAAATGAAAATTAAGAGATTAATCGCTGGGTAATATTGTAATAAAATGGTTATAATAACAGTACTTATATAATTTTAAGGAGACTATGAGAAAAATATTAATGCTTAATATGATTTAAGGTTTATCAAGCACAGTTTTTGGCAAAAACGATAAGTATAATTAGAACAGGAACTACATACTTTTATCAATCCAATTATCAATTGTTTTCTTGCTAAATAATTAAATTCCATCAGTCTACATTTTCATTTTCAGATTACAGTTTAATGCGGGTTTATATCAAGCTTTCTTTAGTCTCTACAAAATGAAAGAATAAGGTACCAAAAATATAAAAAAAACCCAAGATAATTGTGACCAAAAATAAACAATTGATTAAATTATTATTTCTAGAAATATACAATTCAAACATTTATCACATATTGAACTGGTTTCAATTATTTCATAATTAAATCAAGCATTCATGTGCTCAAAAACTAAATTTTCTGATATTTTCTATTGAATTTTGAGTTTTGAATTTGATAATTTTGACAATTGAATATGCAATTTTCTTTATTGGTTGAACCATAGAGAAAACACATAGAGCGGAAACTCTCCTGTCAAAGACTTAACTCAGTTGTCAAAAACCTAAGTGGTGAGAATGTATTTGTAAAAAAAACTATGTGAAAACAAAAACAACACTCGTATGTGTAACTTTTTTGAGTAATTATTTTGCTTGAGTTTTTTTCGAGTTTCCGCTCTATGTCCTCTATGGGTTGAACTTTAAATACAAAAATTGAAAACACAAAAAATTTGGAAAAAAAACTTTTTTATTTTAAAGTATAATTTGGTGAAGGGTATATAAGATTCGGCACAGCCAAATATAGCTCTCTTACTTGTTGTATTTAAAGTTCAACCAACAACAAAAATTGTATATTCAATTGTCAAAATTATCAAATTCAAAACTCAAAATTCAATAGAAAATATCAGAAAATTTAGTTTTTGAGCACATGAATACTTGACTCAATTATAAAATAATTGAAACCAGTTCAATATGTGATATATATTTGAATTGAAACGTTTTAAAAAATAGTTTTTTCTGTGTAGTAAGAGTGCAATATATTAGGCTGTAACGATACTTATATACCCTTCCCCAAAGTATATTGCGAGACAAATATTGATATTATTTATACCCTACACCACCATAGTTGGGAGTATACAATGCGTTTGTGCTGATGTTTGTAACGCCCAAAAATATTAGTAGAGCACCCACCTAAAAGTATATAGATCGACTCAGTGATCAAAGTGATTAAACGGTGTCCGTGCACTCAGAGAGAAAACATGGTTCGACATGGTTACGACAACTATACTCTGCTCGTTGTAACAGTATATTGTTGTAGTAAACATATAATTGTTATTTTAATTTAATTTCAACAATATTTTAGTATATATTTAATAATATATAATAAATCTTATCACAATATGTTGCTCTTATATTATGTTTACCACAACCATGTTCTTTCGCTGCGTGTATAAGTAATGTCACCTAATTTTATGACGATCGACCAAATATAAGGCCAACTTCCGAAATCACTTTAACAAGCATAAATCTCTTAATAATGTTTGTATCTATATAAAATTCAATGGAAATTAGTTTCATACTGAGATAAATTACACCTAATTTCATGGCAATCGGTCCATAAATAGTCATAGCTCCCATATAAGGCCAACTTCCGAAAATCATTCACGAAAATAAATTATTGAAATTACAAAAAAATATTTTGATCATTTACTCAGTGTAGGCTAGAAAAGTATGGTAAGAAAGTATGGTCGGTCAAGCCCGATCTGTTTTGAGTTACTGCAAGTAGCCTTGCGAGCATATTCGGATAATGATGTCATTTTGACAAACAAGTTTTTCTAAATTCATCCTTGAGCAAAGGCATATCTAAGTCTCTGTGGATGTTCTTATTTCATATGTACCATGAAGCTCCCGTCATGGTTCTCTCTATGAGATCTATACTGGTACCGCTTGCTGTTCCCCATAATTGGATTCCGTATGTCCAAATTGGTTTTAAGGGCGTTTTATACAGAATGACTTTTCAATTCAATTTTCAATTTCGATTGATAGTTGATAAGTCAGTGAAAACTAAAAGATTTTAGTTTCATGTTTAGCCGCTTGTCTTCTATAAGACGACGCCACGTCTCCACGGGTCTGAGATAATTATCAGTGTTACCTGCAAAGGTGGAAATGGTTAATTCTTCGTACTCGGGCAAATCAAAGGTGTATAATAGGTACAGGGTTGGTCCTGGAACACATCCCTGAGGTACACCAGTATTGATCTCATATTCGCTTGTCACATAATCGCCGCACTTTATCCTAAACAAGCGTTCTGATAGGTAAGACTCTAGAATTGATTCTCAAAAAATGTATGTAATAAATTTGGAAGTACTAAGGCATTATATCTAGAAATTAATTCGTAATGATGACTTTATTGGAATGGTCAGGATAACAAAATTAATTTGATTTTGAAAATTGAATTAAGAATAATTCCGTTTGAGCCTTTAAATTTGGTTTGTAAAATTGTTAGTCCTTAAATATTTGCTTATAATATAAGTTGTTTGTGTTCTCTAATCATTTCTTTTATTAAAAAAAATTAAAAATTGCACAATATTTTCAAAAAGTGCTAAAAATGTGGTGGCCTAGCAGTAGCTATATATACCTAACACTGTAGTAGCAAATATTAGGAATATCTTTTAAAAAAATTTGATTTCATTTGCATAGCTACCATAATATAACTTTTTCCCCAAAAGCATTAGCACACTTTTTTATAAGAAAGAAGAGAGAAGAAATACTTGTAAATTTCAAGGCATATTTTTAAATTTTAAACTTTTAAAATGATCATAGAAATACAAGACGTCTGAATTTAGTTTCAAAGATTTGTTTTGATGTTCTTGTGTAAGTAATAAATTTCAGGAAACATATCCACAATTTTAAACAATTGTTAATATTGCACATTCAAATAAACAATTGCTAACCACATATTCTCTTAAATTCAGACCTCAACATCACAAAATGCACCCAACTGCTTACGAAGTAAAACATTTGCATATTAACACAATAGCGGAGTTAACTATTAAGCCTAGTACTCTGTTCATATTTGCGAAAAATTATGGTTTTTTCATGCGAAAAATTTTACATGCTGTTTGACAGCTAGCTGTTGGTTTTAATTTCTTGCGAAAGAAGTGCTGCGTATGTTATTTCTTGTGGATAAATAAGGTTGCCAGATTTATTTCACATGTTTTCCACAATAAAAACAGAGTACTGCTTTTGCGAAATTATTTCGCATATATTTCATTCCAAATATTTTATATGTAGTTTGACAGCATTTCGCACGAAATTTTGAACAGAGTACCTAGCTTTAAGTGCGAATGGTCTAGCATCATTGCAAATGCAAAATTTTACCGTAGTCCAATAACAAAATACACAAAAAAAACTTTTACAATTTTACATTGGCATTTGCACTTAATAATTGCACAGAATTGGCAAAATGTATTAATAAAAAAATATATAACATTTATATTGAACATAAACTGATGGCAATAAAAATATATGTAAGTAATTAATTATCATAATTAATTATAAATATTATTGTTATTAAAATTCGTAGTAACTCTCGTTAAAACCTTATTAACAATATAATTGCTGCTTTCCTGTTGGCATAAACTCTCATAGACTTTACTCTTTTTTTTCCACATTCAATAGCAATCTGTGTCCGTACGTTTGCATATCTATCTACCCAGCGGTAAAAAGATGCAGACAAAAAGGCCTTCTTAAATGCCTTATTTTGCAGACACAAGGACACCCTGCAAAATCGTTTCAACTTTACACGGCGCACAGTGTGGCAAATTTAAAAATAGCGGCCAAAAGTCTATAACTTTTGCCAAAGGCGGAATTTTTTAATGCGGTTTTTTGTTAGGTAGGTGACGTTTTTACCCTTATTTTAATATACTAGTTTGTATATTACGTTGTGGCGGAATGTAGTTCTGATGTCTAGAAAATTGATAGTAATTTTCAGAAGAATAATTAGCCATAAGTTAAGTAAGATATTATATTATATGGTCAGGCGTGACATCGGTCAAGCCCGACATAATAATACCCTACACTAAGAAAATGAACAAAATAATTTTTCTTTAAAATTTCAATAATTTATTTACGTGAATGATTTTCGGAAGAGGACCTAATAATGGATTGATCACTCATTAAAGTGATTTTCGGAAGAGGGCCTTATATGGGAGCTATGACTAATTATAGACCGATCGCCATGAAATTAAACCATCTGATTAACGTCTATATTAAAGTTATTTGTGTTGAATTTTGTGTAGCTACCCACATTTTTAAGAGATTTATGCTCGTTTAAGTATTTTCGGAAGAGGGCCTTATATGGGAGCTATGACTAATTACGGACCGATCGCCATGAAATTAGGTGACATGACTTCCGTATATATAGAACATATTTGGAAAGGAATTTTGTGTAGATAACTATATTAATAAAACATTTATGACGGATAAAGTCCAATTTCGGGAGGACATTTGTATGGGGGCTAGGTGAAGTAATGGACCGATTTCAGCCAGTTTCAATAGGCATCAACCTTTGGTCGAAAAAAATTTTATGTACCTTATTTTACCGAAATATCTTCAAAATTGCGACCTGTATTTTGTTTACAATAATGCATTTATACTATACTACATGTATGGTGGTACAGAGTATAAACATCAGACTTAAAAATTTATCAAGCTCAAAAAGAGCAAAAAGCGCAAAACGAAATGGATATGTAAATAAAGGAGAGTGTACGTACTTTAAAATGGTATTACGCTTTTTACGAAATATTAGGAATTCCCTAAGGTTCTATTCCATCAAACCTTAAATTTATGTAAAATTTAATACATTTTTGAAAATAATCTGAAAGCGATTTCAAAAGTGGTGGAAAATTATATCTATATTGAAATTATAGCTATGAAACTATTTTAGCGAAAACCGTTTATTTCATAAAAATCCCTTTTGAAACTAAAAAGTTATAAGAGATTGAATTTTAAAAATTTATTAAAAAATCCTACTTTTCAGTCAGATAAGAAAAAGGTGCATATTGAATCACCCTGTTTATAGGATATATCTTTATACAGAGGTGCTCAGGTGTTAGCTTTAATATGAGTATTTAAAACTAAAAATTGGCTATAAAACAAGACTTTTGGCCGCTATTTCAAAATTAGCAACACTGTGCGGCGTGTCATTGCGAGCAAAGGCTTTGCATACTCGCTGCTGTTAGAGGGCTGAAAGAAGGCCTACTTAAGAAGGCATTTTAGAAGGTCTTCTTTTATAGGCCTGTAAGGAGAATTGCCGCGTAATGCCTCACAGAATGTCTACATATTAAAATCTATAAAAAAAAAACACTGCTGAAGCAAGAAAATATTCTAAATGAATTCAGCATAAAACCTACAGAATGGACTTTAAAATATCACGTGTGTATTTTTATATATAAAACAAGTAAGAGTACTATATTCGGCCGTGCCGAATCTTAAATACCCTCCACCTAAATATGATGGTATAACAACTGAACTAATATAACAATTGTCAGAAAGACTAGTTTACGCAGAAGATATTTTATTTCAAATGTACAAACAATTGTTTCTAATTCAGCAATTTATAACTAAAATTCCTGTTTGAACGTATGAAATTTAACAATTTATATACTTAATAATTAGTTAATACGTTTGGATCAACATTTTTCCCTTTTAACATCAAGAGAAGAAACAGAGTATAAAAAAGGGTATACAAATATATTTAGACAAATTTCAAAATATTTGGTTATGGGACTTATGTGGGAGCTATGACCTATTATGATTCGATTGTCATAAAATATTTTAACGTGATTTTTACGTATTTATGTGAGAGCTGTGGCCAATTATGGACCAATATTCACAAAATTCAGTATTATGATTTTTGAATACAAATTACTGATCTGTGTACCATTTTGGTTAAATATATGGATGCTATGACCTATTATGATCCTAAGTATTTAAGGGCTTTTTTTGTAGAATTTCATATAAACAACGCTATTAACAAAAGTGGACCTTATATGGGAGCTATGCCGAATTATGGACCAATATTTAAAAAATCTTGTAGCTCGATTCTTGGATACAAATTACTGATCGGTGTAAAGTTTTGGTTCTGTACAGATTTTTTTTGGATATTTGTGCAGGTTAATGTGTTTTCCTGAAGTAGTTCTTATATGGAGGCTATGACCAATAATGGGCCTACCATCATAAAATTTGGTACATCGATTTTTGTATATATTGAATAAATTTGTTTCGAATTTCAACCTGATAACTATATTTGTAACAAATTTATGAGGATTTTAGTGATTTTCGGGAGTGGACCTTATATGTGAGGTATGGCTAAATATGGACCGATATTCAAAAAATTCAGAAGTATGATTACTGGATACAAATAACTGACCTGTGCGTTATTTCATTTTGATATCGATATGTTTTAAATATTTTTAAGGTTAATATCTTTTTCGGAAATGGGCCTTATAGGGGAGCAATGACCAATTATGGGGCAATCTACATACAATTTAGTACAGTGATTTCTATGTATATGAGTATAATTTTTGTAGAATTTTAGCATGATAAAGTTATTGATAAGAGATTTATGAGTACTTAACAGATTTTTGGAAGTGGACCTTATATGGGAGCTATGGTCAAATATGGACCGATATTCACAAAATCCAGTAGTATGATTTCTAAATATAAACTATGGATGTGTGTGAAATTTTGTTTTGATATTGATATTTTTTAGATATTTATGTAGGTTATTGTGTTTTTCGGAAGTGGTCCTTATATGGGAGCTATAACCAATTATCGGCCGATCTTCATAGAATTAGGTACTGCGATTTTGGTATATATGGGGATTATTCATGTCGAATTTCAAATTGATAGCGATATTTATAAGACATTTATGCTTATTTAAGAGATTTTCGGAAGTGTACTTTATATGGGGGCTATGGTCAAATATGGGCCGATCCACGAAAAATTTTGTAATATCATTTCTTTTACCACGAAACTTATTTTTCCTGAATTTCATGTGGATATTCCTATTTTGTAGGCATTTATAGACCATAGAACCATATTTCGGGAAGAAATTTGTATGGGGGCTAGGAGAAATCTTGGACCGATTCTTATAATTTTCACCAGAGTTACTCCGTTTATCATAAAAGTAACGAGTGCAAAATTTTATGATATTAGCTGCAATATATTTACAAAAAATTTCCAAAAATATGTGAAAATTATCAATTTTTTTTGAGGTTGTCCCACATTTTCATTCATAACTTTGGTTCCACTGTACCGATTTCGCTGATTTTCAATACCAAACTGCTTAGGACAATAATAAACATTTTTCTTGCAACTCTACTAAGTTTGTTTGCGTATTTTGGACGTGAGCGTGTTTTACACAGACGGACAGACGGACAGACAGACGGACATGGCTCAATCGACTTAGAATTTCATAAGGATCAATAATATATATACTTTGTTGGGTCTCAGATGAATATTTCTCAATGTTACACACGGAATGACAAACTTATATATACCCTCATTCACCACTTATGGTGGTGGAGGGTATAAAAACCTTCTTTACGCGAACTTTACAACATCACTGTTTTAAAAGACTAACCCCCATATGCATAAACAGTTTACAAATTTATCAAAGGTTTATAAAACAAATTTTGAATGGAAATTTTTATAAATTTAAAAATTGTTTATGCATATGGGGGTAATTTTTTTAGAAAATTTTGTTCATTCTTCTGGTTTCATGTAACGATTTATAATAAAGAGAGCAAAATACATTTTATTATAGAGTGACAACATATAGGAATAATTGCAAAAGCAAGCAAGTTTGATTTTGCAATGCAGTTTTGAATGTGTAGAAGGAGAAGCAAAGCCCTTCTAGAACGTCTACTGAGAGCAGGCACAGTGGAATGTTTATCGCATCTTTCAGGCCTTTTGGAAGGCCTACAAAGTGAAGACCTAGAATTTTTTCCAGCAGGGTACATATCTGACAGCTGCTGCTTGTATGAGTAAGTGTTTCATATTCAATTACGCTCAATTTCACAAGTAATTTTTATTTAAAAAAAACACGTACAATAACAAACAGTAACGTTGATAATAATAAACTGCCATTAAAAAAAACTTATTTGTTTATGTATATAAAAATAAGTTAAATACAAGAGAGAATTTTTTTTCAGTACCCAGCAGTTAAGCAAGTTGGCAATGTATCCCTTATAGACAGTAATTGTCATAAATGTCTTATCACTTGGCCGACTCCAATTTATATATTTTGGTCATTGGACATGGACATGGTAGTACAGAGAGAAGACAATTAGTTACTTTATACATCCCAGGTAATCTAGCGTAAAGACAATTGTCAGTTAAGTGTCTCTACGAAATCTGGAGTGTAGTCACTTTAAAAGTTTTATTGGTAATTCGTACAAAATGGTTTTATACAAATTGTGTTGATATAATTCTCATACAGTTTATTTTTATTTTTGCATAAGTATACTGATATCTCATGTACCATAGCTTGAAGTCAATAGTCACTTTAGTGTCTCTCAGTAACCTATAGTGAAATCAATTTAAACGATTTGGACTGCACTTTAGAAAGTAGTTATTTTACACACCAAAAGCAATCTATTGGAGAGTTGAAGGTTTGTTTACAAGCAATCGTTTGTTGGACTGTCTATGATATTCCATTAGCTGACTATTTGAGGTCAATTAGCACCCGTACATGTTAAAATAACTAGTTATGTAGCTGATCAAGTAACCAGTGCGGTAGCTAGTAAAGTAACTGACGCTGTGTAACCAGTATGTGAATCCAATGCGTTGACCACTTTGGACTAAAAGGGTCAATTGACCCCCTACTTAGAACACGGTAAAATAAATAGTCACGTAGCTATTGAAGTAACTTGTTCCCACCCCTAATGATGGGTAAGATCACTGGTTCGGTACTATCTACTATAACTGCTGGGTATTGCACATTCATTACAAAGTTTACTAACACATGCATTTGCAAACACACATTTCTGCATGTTTACACAAAATGTGCTTAAGAAATGCATAATGTGAAACAACAAAAACACAAAGAGATAACATTAAAGCAAGTAAGAAAGTATAGTCAGTCAAGCACGACCATATAATACGCTACACTGAGTAAATGAGCAAAATCATTTTTTTTTTAATTTTTGGAAGTGGGCCTTATATGAGATCTATAGCCATTCATATACCAGTCGTCATCATATTACGTCGTGTGAGTTTCTTTATGAAATGTATTTATGTTGAATTTTATTTGCTTACCAAAATGTTTAAGAGTCATGTTCGAAATAAGGTCTTACATGGGAGCTATAAGCAATTATGGACCGATCGCCATTAACTTATTTCTATATGAAATACCATTCTGTTAAACTTTATTTGGATGTCAACAATTTTAAGAGTTTTATGCTCGATAAAGTAATTTTCGGAAGAGGAACTAGAAAGTTTGACTTATATTTTTGGGCGTTACAAACATCAGCACAAACGCATAATACCCTCGCCACTATGGTGGTGTAGGGTATAAAAGGAATATATATGAATACATGTACATTAGGGTGGTACTTATTTTGCACTCTTTCCATTTTCCAAAGGTCTAAAATGGTTATCCGTCATTTAAAGACAAAATGTTGAACATTTTTGCAAAAGAGAATAACGTTTAGAGGTTTTATCCAACAAACTTTATAAAGTTTGACCTCTAATATTTCGCATAACGTAAAGTTGATTTATGGTATCATTATTAGAGTTCGTTTGTGACCAGGTCACTTCATTTGTTTTTCGGGTATCATAATTTTTCTTAAGATTTTTGCGTAAACAAAAATAATGGCTTCCTTTTTTTGGAAAAATTTCACTCCTTGTGGTAAATAATTCCAAAAACCCACAACAGGAGGCGCAAATCTTATAAAAAAAATAAAAAAAAAATTTTAGATTTTTTAAACATGCATGGCTTTTCAAGCTTATCAAAATGGTACCAATATTTCCTTTTATAATACCCTCCCCTATATGGTGGTGTAGGGTATAATAAGAAAGTTCCGTTTAAGAGATATTTAAGTATTTACTTACTTTAACTTTTGAACTTTTGAACTTCAAACCACCTTAGTGGGTAGTTTATATTGGGTTAGAGCACCTTAAAGTACAGCAATCTTCTCGGGATCACTTTCGGATGTCCGCCCGTCCATGTAAACTTTGTATTCAAACTACAGGTCGTAATTTTAAAGATAACAAAATTTTTCATTGCTTCAAGAACTAAGCCTATTGGATTTGGTTTAAATCGGTTCATTATTTATCCTAGGCCCCATAAAACCGCCCTATCTGAAAATAGTTAAGATCTCATAAATATCTTAATTATAAATATATACCAAACCAAATTCATCAAAAATAATTTTTATATAAGCCGAACTCGTACTACCGAATTTAATACCGATCGGTCCACAATATTCCATAACTTCCATATAAACACCATTCTCGAGAATTCCATTAACGTGCATAAATCTCTGAAATTTGTTAGTATCCAAATAAATTTAAGCACAAACATGTTTCATAAATACGCAAATCATCCCAACAAATTTAGGCCCATTTCCGAAATATTATTTCTGAACATGAAAAATAAATGTACAAAAATTCATTTGATATTAATTATAAATCATTAAATGTAAAATTTTATCACAAAAATCGTCAATTTCTTTTTGAAATTGCATTAATTCATATTTATCATATTTTTTCTAAAATTTGTTAAAAATTATTAAAAATAATTATGTTATTGTGTATAAATAAAAGAAGAGTAACAGTTAATCATATCGAAAACAATCGAATTGTTTGTCTCACATCAAAGCATTCAAAAATAAATAATGTGCTGTTTTTCTATAACGAACAAGTGCTTTGAGCGGATATTTTACATGTATTTTGTTTTTGTTACAATAACAAAACACATGTTAAATTTCCACTCAAAGTACTCGTTCGCTATAGAAAAATAGCACATAAAACTAATAAAGGTCATACGTAACCATATAAATAAAAATCATTTAATAAATGTTATGTTGAGTGATTTATTTTTATCACAAAATATAAATCACAATTTGAGTTTTTAGTATATGGACGAGTTATTTTCGATATCTGGATATTTACCATGCAATGGCTTATAATTGAGGAAAATCTTTAGAAAATTGAAGATGTGGTTTTTGAAATCCAATATTTTACAAACTTGAAAACCGGTTATAAAGTTATATATAATTAATCTTGAGCGATTTTACACCACTTGTATATAAAATTTGAACTTCGATGAAAGACAAACCAAAGCTAATTTTAATAAAAGAATAAAATATACAACTTAAACGTTATCCGAATTTACTCAAACTTTAAGCATTATTGATTTTACGGGCTACCGTAATATGCATGTGTGAATGAGTGATTGACTGAGTGCACAAATTAATGGTGTTAAAGTTTCGCCATTACAAACAATATTAAGTCAAATGTAAGCATATACTATATATTTAAATACATACACAACGTATTATACATACTTACATCAATAGTATTTACAAAAATTTTACATGAACAGAATCTGTTTCTGTAACAGAAACAAAGAAAAAAACATGTTCACTTTATATATACTATAAGTATAGTGCATATTTGTTAAAGTTTTCTGTAAATATAGAGGCCATTAATGTTAATGCACGCACATTGTACAAATTCCATCGATATTTCTCGTTGGAATAAAAATAACGAAGCAAATGTGAAAATGAGCATCATTACAAATAAAAATAATTTTAAATAAGGATTTTTTTCTTTATAAGAAATTAACGCAAACGAAGTTTTCAGACTGAAGTGTCCAAAGAAGTGTGACCATAAATTAGATTGGCTTTTCTTTATGAAAATTTCTCAAGGATATTTTTACATCGAAATGAGTTTCCATTGAAAAAGTCATGGATATGAGAAACATATTGGATATATTATGTATGTGGTAAATTTCATTAAAATCGTAAAATCGTGGTAAAAATTCTCCCCTGTACTTATACAAACTATTCCAGCCAAAACTTATTCTTGATCCAACAAATTATTATTCTTTAATTTTTAATTACTTTAGCTTTTAAAAATATGTCAGATAATATATATTTTCTGAATCATTCATTTACAACTGTTATTTCGGTCGAAAGGGTCACCGAAAATAAAATTTTTTCCAAAATTACAAGGTCAGACCAATAAATTTTGATAGAGGAAAGAAAAAAAAAAAGACACGTGTATCGGCGTTTGGAAAGTTTACATCTGAATTTCTTTTGAGGGGGGGGTTAAATTTTCCAAACTAGAAGCTAAATTAAACAGAACAAATTAAAAGGGGCTATTAGAGGTTAAGTATAAATTACATCTAATACTGTAAAGTATCAAGAGTAAGTACCATACATTTCAGCTACAATTATCTGCCGTTCCAATAACCAGAATGATTTCAGTGCCTTCATATTTTACACTTTTTTTTTTGTTTTTTTTTGGTCAATTTCAAAAATTATGTAAGTGTGAGAGTTATTTACTTCTATGCTGATTTGGCAAAATCATGTATTTGTATATCGACATTTTTCAATGTTATGGTTTTTTGGCCGGTTTTGACCACTGGTGGCAAATCCATCCAAGGTTCCAGAAATTAGTCCTTTGGAAAGGTATTGAGAAACCTCTAGAATTCGAGTATACTAGTTTTGTCCGTTAAAAACAATCGAGGCTACTCGAATGAAGATGGAACTGTCTATAAATAGTGGCTGCGGTTGCAGTAGTGAGTGAGTTTACAATAGGCGCTGTTACAGTTAACATCAACTGCAATCTTATACATTATAATGTGTAGTTTAAAATTGTGTGTGTGTATAAAAAAAACACACTCTTTTTAAACTGTTGTTGTTGTACATTTGAATAAATAAAGAGTTGTTACAATTTTAATATACTAAACTGCTTTTATTTGTAATCAAATGTATCCGGTTTTTTTAAAGGAAATAAACCACCGTTTTTAAAAGATAAAAATGTAATAATATTTAACAAACTCTAGAACAAGGATATTTTGGTGTTAAGTAATATAACCAGCAATTATTGATGATATAAGGTAATTACTGAAAGGTATGTAACTAAGTTATTAAAATTACTTTTTGAAGTTAAAATAATTTTTCAATGAATTACAAATTTGTAGTGTGACCTAATTGTTTCAGAAAGCACTGAAAAAAGTCACCAGGACTAACAACAACAACATTTTTTTGCGTCTACATGTTTAAAAATTCCTAAAAAACAGTGCTAAGAGTACACTGAGTTGACAACGCTGAGCATAATAGTGTTGCAATTTCTTTTACTTCAAATTGTATAAAGATATAAAATAGCAACAACATCTATACTCATTTATATGCAGGAATATGTGTGAAGTGAGGCAAACATATTGTGCTTCTGTAATTGCAAACAGACGTGTTTGAGCGTAGGTACAAACATTTATACACCTACATATATACAAGTAATGAATGAGTAATTTCAATGAATACGTTGCAATAATTCGCGTAAATGACTTACATTACAATTAATTACATTTTAATTACGCTTGTTTAACTCAATGCCCTATAATTGTTCACATAACAATTGTAATGATGCAGTAGTACTTATTCATGTAAACTCTTATACATATGGCGTATTTTAATGGCTGAGTCAGTTCAACGTAAGAATATAGGCCAACATTTCCACATACATATGTAAGTAGTGCTAAGGTAATAAATTGTTTATTTAAGAAATAACTTGAAAAAACTGTTTTTTTGTAAAAATACGAAAAAACTTTAATTATATGGTGTCAAATATTTCTTTTCAAAATTTTACTCAGACAAGTTTAATTATAATTTTTTTTTCCAATTTTGGCCAATACTGATGACACCAGTTGACATACAACAATCAGAATAACGAAGTTTTGTAACAAAAAAAAAATAAATATAAAGATGCTAGGAAAGCGAACCTTTTTGAAAATTATTCAATTAGTTTACCTAAGTACAAAAATGTTAAAATTTTTCAATTCTAGGATAGATTTTTTTTCTAAAATTGTGAATTTTTTTAGATGTTTCTCCACATAATTTATGATAACTCAAAAAGCGTTAGTCCGATATTATTGAAGTAAATCTAGAAACTTTCAAATTTACATAACCTTTAATACGATTATATATTGCGTTTAAACCGGCTCTGTAGTTTCGGAGTTATAATAACAAATTAAAGCAAGAAATATATTTTTTACGTGAATAAAGCAAATTTTTGTATAATAGGAACAAAATGAGATATCGAAGATAAAAATCGATTGATTCGCGAATTCACTTAATTGTGAATAAATTCGAAAATAATCCATCGATTACACGACGAGCTGTTTCGCATAAAATAGTTCAAAAATGTCTAAATAAAAAAATTTTCATCGCGAGTAACTATAAAGAAGGGATCGAAACGGCACCGATCAGTAACGAAAAACCTGTCATTTGGGGACGGAACGAAAACAACTTCAAGTATGTTGTTCTCGGTGCTGTAGGAACGAAATTATTTTAATTATTTTTTTATTTCAAATTTAAAGAAAATCAAAATGAATAAAAAAAATAAAACTTCCTTATTGGAAGAGGAAAAAATAATAGATTTTGTCAAAAATAATTAAATTCCATTTAATGTTTCGTTTGTGTTTTATGCCGCAACGCACCCAATTGAAAAGAAAACCCGGAACTGCGGAAACCCAGCTTAACAAAAAACTATTACAAATCCATGGCGTAATGATTATAAGGTGTATGCGTTACGGCAACAAATACAACAATACAAAAACAAATAACTTTTATAGTGTCAAAAACAACTGACATAATGTATACAAACTACAGCAAATAAAATTTTGACAAGATTGAAGTTGTAAACAAACTCGAGCAAAAAAATAATCAGCTGTTTGATTAATGTCACCTTGTATATCATTACACCATGCACAAATCTATATAAATATATAAATGTCTTTGTAAGTTTGTTTGTTGGTTTGTTTGTTTGTTTGTTTGAGCATCACGCCTAAACGGCAGAACCGATTTTATTTAAATTTGGAACGTAGATAGATCCTTACTGGGAAGCGTCAATAGGCTATATATTTTTTATTTTACTACGACAGGGGTAGCGAAGCGCACCGGGTCAAGCTAGTTTTTTAAAAATTTTCCAGTTTTTCACTATAAATTTTAAATTTTTCTGTGAAAATTTAGTTTTTTGTTATTGAACAGACCATGTGTATCGGTTTCAATACACAATTTGATAATAGCAAAAAAACAATCAGAGTAAAATTCACGTCATACTACATGCTAATTGGGAGCTTAGTTTTTGACGCAAATCTTATCCTTAAACATACCAATTAAATTAAAAAATTAAATATATTCAGTCCTTAAAATGTTGTAATAAGCTATAAATACTTTCACATTGCGCAAAGGAATGCCTTCTCAGAAATCAGTTGGGATTCAGGCGGATGTGAAGGGGCATTGTATATTAACAGAACAGCTTTTACCGGTATCTTCAGCTTTGTCAAGAACTCAAGGTAGGGTCAGACTACGCAAATTATTTGACACAAGATGTTTCATGTGTTTGATCAAAACTACATCAAATAATTCATGGGTTGATTTTGTGTTCACACTGTACACATTTATTTGCCATATTTGTTTAATCAAACTACACCGAAATACTATCAAACACACAAAGGGGAAAATATATTTGTCTTGTGTGACCATTTATGGTAATATTTGTTCTAAATAATTATTAAATAATGCTGCAAAACAACTTTAATTTCTTTCATCAATAAAAAAGACATTTCTAGAAAGTAAAATATTACCAGATTTTGCTTTAGATTTGAAAGAATTATGAAATGTCAGTACTTTTATTTAAGCGTCAAATATTTTATGTTTCTAGTTTGAACAGAAACTATTTTTGCACTGCAAACAAGAAAACAGCTGAATTAGGTCAAACAAATTTATTTGCCAATATGAAAACATTCTTGTAATGTGACCAATGTGTGACCACTAAACAGCATATATTTTCCTGCATTTTGGGTATTTTTTTATTTGATCTTGCAATTCATTTGCAAGATCAAACAGCGTCAAATAACAGCTGTTGCATCATATGTTATCGCAAAAGTAGTGTTGCTATATCTTAAATTTAAAATCGCTAAATAATGAAAACAAATCGCGAAAAGAACACAAGCTTGAACAATTTAATAATATAATTATTAAATGTTTATTTATTAAATTATATTACTATCACAATTCATAATTGAAATTGAATGGAAATGTAATCATGTTTTATACTTGAAAAATATTTGAAATATTAAATATTTTTCAAACAAAAAACATATGGCTTGAATTTATGTTTCCTTTTTACTGGAGAATGCTATTGAAATAAAGTGTAATACAACTGTAATTCAATTGCTTGACTATAACTCAAGGCTTGAATTACACTTGCTATCAACATGAATTTCAGTAAAAATGCTTATTGGTTTTTTAATACATATTATTAATCGAACACGACTTTTTCCAAACTTTTTTCATTCAGAATACGAACATGTTCACAAATATTGTTAAATTTTATGGAAATGTTTACCTTTTATACATAAATTTTTAATTAATTCCAATTCAATCGCATTATCTAAAAATTTATAATAAAAATTTTTGTATGAAACTAAAATCAGAAAAGTGAAAAATGCTATTAGACATATTCTTCTTCTGCAGTAAAAAAAAATTAAGAATTATTTTTTAATTACAATCAATTCATACTATTTATGTATGTATACAAAATTTTCTTTGATTTTAAATTCAATCTGTATAAAATTTCAGTAATATTCCATATGTACATATGAGCAATTTTAAATTTTGAAAATAGACAAACTCCATGTATAAATAAAAAATAATCAAACATCAGACTATGTTAAACGTATAAAAATATAAATCGCATAAAATTGCAAAAATCGCAACATAGACTTCATGTCTTCAATTAGTTTTTCTCCCAGTATGTCATCCTAGGCTGAATGACTTTTATGTGAAGAAGAAGACTTCATTTATTGATGTATTTTTGTTAGTGAAAATAGTTTAAATAACAAATATTCAAGAAATATTGAATATGTATTTATGTTTAAAAAAAAAAATAGTGAATTTGTGTCTTTAATTTAGTACGAAAAATATTTAAATAATCTCCTCTTATTTTTCCGCCATGCTGAGCAAATAATTTTCTGTTTTTTTCTATTTGATCAAACAATTATTTTATGAAAGTGTTTGATATAGTGTGACCACACGGCAAATATATTTACTGATTCTTTTTCGCAGCAGTTTGGACAAACAAAAAGTGAAAAATTAAATTCAATATATGATAACAAAATTCAATAAATCTCTAATAAAATGATTACTTTACAATTCTAAATAAGTGCTTTAACCTTAAAAATATTTGCAAGATCAAATTATTTATTTTTTAGGTATTTATGTAGCTAGTGGTCACACTTTGTTCACATTAAGAAAATATTTTGTTTGCCGACAAATAATTTTGTTTGACTAAAATCATCTGTTTTGTTGTTTGCTCTAAATTTTATTTGTGGTCAGATTCAGGCAATGAAATATTTGACGATAAACGTCAAATATTAGCTGTGTGTGACCGTACCTTCAGTAACATAAAGCAAACAATTTTTAATTTTAACAAGGCATTTATGAAACCAATCATAAAAAATTGTAGATGTCATCCATGCTGACTTCGAGAAAGACTGAAAGATTTTTTCCGGAAATTTTGAAAAGGAGAAAACCAAACCTCCTCTTAAATTTAAAAAAACATCATCATTTTCTTTAATTTGTTGGTAAATTTCGAAAGCTATTGATCTTATCATTAGTCCGCTTAGCGTAATTTTTTGTTTGGCATGCTAAAAAACGTAATGTACCATAAACAGTATTATTTACACGCCTGATGCTTTTAAAATACTCTTGACACTATAATGATTTTTTTTATAAAATTTTTTAAAAAAATTTCAAAAATTAAAAAAAAAATTGGCTACTATAAATTTTCCAAAAATATTTATTTTCTCCAATTTCTATGGTTTGTATCTATTGATCTCCAACGACCTCTAGCCCGAGACTTATATATATAAAGTTAAAGATAGAAGTCTCAGCTAACGACTTATTAAAAATTCAGCTGCCCATTTTTGTCCCTAAGTAATTCCGGTATAAAAAAACTAAAAAAAAAGTTAAAAAGGAAAAATTTGCTTCACAAGCATGTTATTGCGTATGTAATAACAGAATTTTTTTTAAAAAAAATTCGTTATCTCGGGAACTATTGGAGATATTATTACGAAATTTCACATGGTTGGAGATGAGGTGTTTTCCAGTTGATTCGTAATAGTTCAGTTTCCTAGGGGTAATGGGGGCCAGTGAGTAGCCCCTCAAATTTGGTCACCTCGGGTCTCAAATTTTTAAAAAAATCGCCAAAAATCAAGTTATGCTCCGAATGAGCTGAAATTTAAAATATAAATAGTACTTGAGAAGATCTACAAAAAGTACGCTTAGATGTGTATAAAAACTTTGCGTTTTTTAATGACATTTTTCACTTTCACGAATAAAACTCTTTAATCACTTCCAACATTTACATAGTTATGTCAAAGAACAACTAACAGGTCAACACATACATACACGGGTACAATTAAGAAAAATAACGTTGTAATATAAACAAATAACTGAAATCTATTTCGCTGATTTCACAATTTAAAAACAAATTCAGTTTAAAAAGGAATGAAAAATAAAAAAAAGTGTTCATTTTTGGAGCTCATATTTTGCCAACTTTCAAGAATAGTCAGTGTAAAAATAAATTTGTTTACGTTTCTGAGACGTTCACCCTTTCGAATGTTTACGTTTTCTCGAGTTCACTGTTATTCCTTTTCCTCTAGCTTATTTGCAGTGTTGCCAGGAGCTGGCGAAAAAAGAAGCTATATTGGCTTCAAAAAAAGGCCAGAAAAAGCTAAACCTCTTTAGAAAAAAAGCCAAAAAAAAGCTAAAATATTATAAATTAAGAATTTTGGTTTATATTTATTTTTAAATAAAAAATTAGAAAATATGTTCATAAAATTCATCTGCTTTACTTAAAGGAAGTACTAAAAAGTTAAATACTAGATTAACCATGTCAGAAAATGGACATTGTTGGTTCTATATTTGTCCATTTGTAGTTTAATATATTCTGCCCCTGAGCCTTAGGCTTCGTAATTTTATTAGCACTTTAATTTTTCACTATCAGTATGACATAATATATTTTTTTTGGTTTTACTACTTTATTATCAACGGGGAAAAAATTGATTTTACGTAGAGTTTTCATATGGTAATCTTTGTCGCAATTGCTCAATTAGTTTAATTTGTTCTTTATTTTATCTCTCATTCATCAAACTAGTATGAAAAATGTGTCAAAAACATTAAACAATTTTCAATTGGCGACGATAATGGATCAAATTCCTTGAATTTTAAATCAGAAAACAGCAAATGATTTATTTACTTTTTGTACTTTGTGCAATACTGGTTTTAAAAAAAGATGGTACGTCAAATTATAATCAGTGTATTAATTACTTAAAAGTTTGGCTTTTTAGAATTGCGGGTTTGACGAAATTAAAACAAAATGGGTTTTAACTCGAAGCATAGATCCACAAGACGTTTAACGGCTATTGATCGCCATCGAGTATCACAAGCCTTTAAGTGTTTGTGGGGCTTTTGTCCATTATATAATGATGAATATAATGTGTAATAACAATTTTGTCTTGAAAGAGAATTTGCTAGACATTTAAGCTTTCAGATATAAAATACTCTATTTCATTTTGAACCACTTGATATTGGCAATTGTTATTTGTTCTTTTAATACTGCACAATTCTTGAGTATGTTGAAAAGCTAAATGAAAATCAGTAATGAATTAAAATGAAAATGGTTCACAAATATAAATTTAGCCTTTTTATTTACTCTTTAGTCTCGAAATTTTTAGCCTTTTTTAATTTCAAAAAAGGCTATTTTGAAATTAAGAAAAGGCTAGAAAAAAGCCACGAAGCTAAAAGCAAAATTTCGAGGCTAAAGAGTAAATAAAAAGGCTAAATTTAGCCTCAAAAAGGCTAAACTGGCAACACTGCTTATTTGTCTTCTCTTGAAATTTCGAAGCGTATGAGTAATTTTTACATGTATGAGATAGTTAGCAAAAATATTAGTCAATCTAGTGCATACTTATTTGGGTAAACTTAACGTGTGTTAACCAGCGCATACATTAATTATACGTATGAGTGATATTTTTTTCGTATATAAATAAAAAGTAAACACACGCAATTTATGTATAGAAAAATTATGAATCCAATTTACAAAGCAGTTAATATACATAGATGTATAAAAATCTTTGGCCCATAATCATAGTCAGAAATAAAGTATATTTTAAGAGAAATAAAGTCGTCTTTACTTAAGAGTGGACTTTAGGTCTACCATAGACAATATAAAATATACTTTTGACCTTAAAGTCGACTGTAAATATCAAACTAGCTGAAGCTGTTTTTAACTCATTTAACAACAGCATCAGCTGTTCTTCCTCAAGTAAAAAAGTTCGACAAAAAGTCAAAAATGTTTATGTTATAAGATATTGGCAGAGATTTTGCAATTATTGAACAGTTATCAATAAAATTAGAACCAAAATATCCTAATTATGATATTAATCTTATTTTTTTCCATTTTTCCACCACAATTTGCTTTTTTTCTTTAGATTTCGTTGTTACTTTTATTGTTTACCTTTTTTTTTATTTTTCTATGTTAGCTATTCAGCGTTGCCACGTTGTCTATATTTGTTTGTAGATTGTATGAAAACATTTTCTACATTTGACGTGGCACCCAGTTAAAGTCGGTTCAATTTAAAACACACTTTAATTTTGACTATAGTTGCAATGACTCTTCGTTGTAAATCCCGCATTTTTAAGTCATATACCCAATATTTGAGATGAATTTATTAAATCTTTTAGATAATATAAATTGGTATTAAGACAAAAACAAATTTAATTAAAAATTTCAATAAATATTTTAATACTCTTGTTCTTAAACAATGTATTGTAATAAAAAAAAATATTAATTACTTACATACCTAATGTGCAGTGGAGTAATGGAGATCCTTTAAAGCCAACCAACAGCTCGCCAAATATAAAAAATTACAAACACGTTTAGAATTTAAGTACGGACAAGATGTTTAACATGTTTGTTTAATGCCACTGCTGATGCTGTTCATGGCATATTAACAACATTAAATTAATGATTGAGAGACGACCAATTTAATATCGCTTCATCGCTGTTTGCACCGCGTAGCCGTATCCTTATCCATTCATCTTTGTACTACTGCTATCAAATAACAAAACAACACTTATTAATTGTAATTTTATTTAATTGAATTCTTCTGTTCGTACGCATCATGTTTATTAAGTTTTTCTTTCTTTAGTTCTTTTCACGACTATACTCTACATTCTCCTTTTTGCTATTTTAATCATCTTTAATCTCATCCTATAAAACTATATTTGTTTTAAGGTATTTGTTTTTTATTTCTTTTTCCCTTCTTTTTGTGAGCAATAGGATGCGAAATTTAAAAATTATGGGTATTTAATGCAGATTACAAAAGCCAAGCATTGTTGTTCGAAGTTTATCTAAAGAGCGTATAAAATAATTGAACATGATAAACACTGAAGTTGTTGTATTCATTTAACAGTATTTTAAAGGAACGATATAACAAAAATGGCTACCTATATAGCAATGTACCTATTTATGAGTATTTATTGATTTGAAAATTAAATTTGATTAGCCAAATATTAATCAACTTCCTTATTTCTGTTTTTGTTCAGTTAATATGGTTATCGCTTTCGATTTAATTAAAACTCAAGTTTCATTCAAATATTTTCCTACGTTTCGATAATTTTTTGCTGTCTTTATTAATGGACTCCTTTTCGAAAAATGCCATTTACTTCAAAGCAAAACTAGAATTTTTTGGCTTTATTCGATTTCACAGGTCAAATGCAAAAAAAGACTTGACTTGCCACTATATAGATTTGATGCATCATGGCTACCTAAAAAATTTTAAGTAAAATTTTTAATTTTGTTAGACGTTTCTCCACATAATTAATGATAACTCAAAAAGGGTTAGTCCGATGTTATTAAAATAAATTTAGAAAAGTTAAGATTTACATAACCTTAAATCTGCATGTATGTATATGAAAACTAGCTGCCCCGACAGACGCTGTCCTGTCCAAATTAAAAAAATTCTTGTGTTCGATTTTTGAATTTGTGAGAAGTGGTTTGAAATGGGTAAAAATAGTTAAAAATAAAATAAACGTATTGTTGAATGATAATTTTTATTCATACAGGTTTGGGATATGTTGGATTTACATTTGATTTTAAAATATGTACAATGAATCTTATGGTCATAGAATAAAATATACATAGAAGCGTTACTGAGAGACAAAGAACCTAAGTCTGTTGTCAACAAAACTAAAAGTTTTTATATAAAAAATCGATTTTTGCCCAAAAATATGAGTGATCACAGATCGAGCTCTTTTTCTTGATTAACCGCTTATTGGACAAGTTGCTAACAAATTTAGATATTTTGAATTTTTATATAAGTAATCGAGCTCCTTTTCTTGATTAAACGCTTATTGGCCTAGTTATTAGTGAATTTAGATATTTTGAGTTTTTATATAAAAAATCGATTTTTGGTCAGAAATATAGTGATCACAGATCGAGCTCCTTTTCTTGATTAAACGCTTATTGGCCAAGTTATTAGCGAACTTAGATATTTTGGGTTTTTTTATAAGTAATCGAGCTCTTTTTCTTGATTAAACGCTTATTCGCCAAGTTATTAGCGAATTTAGATATTTTGAGTTTTTATATCGATTACTTATAAATCGATTTTTGGTCAGAAATATGAGTGATCAAAGATCGAGCTCCTTTTCTTGATTAAATGCATATTGGCCAAGTTACTAACAATTTTAGATATTTTCAGTTTTTATATAAAAAAAATACATTTTTCAGATCGAGCTCCCATTCTTGATTAAACGCTTATTGGCCAAGTTATTAGCAAATTTAGATATTTTGAGGTTTTATATAAAAAAAATTGATTTTTGGAGAAGGAGAGTGATCGAAGGAGAGTGATCACAGATCGAGCTCCTTTTCTTGATTAAACGCTCATTGGCCAAGCTATTAGCAAATTTAGATATTTTGAGTTTTTATATAAAAAATCGAGCTCCTTTTCTTGATTAAAAGCTTATTCTCCAAGTTATTAACGAATTTGGATATTGTGAGTTTTTATATAAAAATATCGATTTTTGAACAGAAATATGAGTGATCACAGATCGAGCTACTTTTCTTGATTAAGCGCTTATTTGCCAAGTTATTAGCGGATTTAGAATGTAGACAACACTGAAATACATACTTTTAATTAGATTTTTAAAGTTTAGGGAATCCTCTTATATAAAAAATGTGTTTGCATCCTCTAAATAAATTTTTTTATATGACAACGAATGAGTAATTTTATTTTGTATGTAATATTATTTCAATGGATATTTTCTCGTGATCTCGTTTTCGAATTTTAATTAATAACACTCTGCTACAAAATAATACTTTTTGTCGGAGCTTGAAAAGCGATCCAATGGTAGTTGTAGGCGTAGGTGAGGACATACTAAAACCATTTTCAAAGATTTTGAAACACCCTCAAATTTTTTAAAGTTATTTTGAAACTGTGTTAGGGTAGGTCGTAGTACTTTAGTACCTCTAGCTCACACATTTTAATACCGATTTAAAAATTGTAAACAATTATGGATAGGCAATAAAATGTATGTATAAAATTTATTTTTCAAAAAATTATTTAAGTTTTTATAAACAGTTTCGCTTTATTTTTCTTACAATTTTACTACGAACATTTAAAAACAAATTAGCCAAATAGGTGCAGCCGTTTTTCGATTTTAGATAAATCGAAAAAAGTGGGCGTGGTCAATTTTTCCTTCAGTAGAAACTTAAATTGGATAACTACGAACATTTAAACAAAAAATTAGACAAATCGGTGTAGCCGTTTTCCGATGTTAGATAAAACGAAAAAAGTGGGCATGGTCAATTTTTCATTCCGTAAAAACTTATGTTGGACTATGACCAACATTTAAAAGAAATATAAATCGGTCCGGCCATTCTCAACTGATACAGCTACCACCAATATTTGAAATCAAATATTTTTGAATAAATTTTCTGACCAAACAACCGAAATATCAAAGTAACACTGAATTCAATGAACACTCTGAGCTTTTTTTTATTGAATGCGTGAAAGTCTCTTAAAAAACAGATGTGTACAATATTTTCAAATTAATAACATATTTATCTAACCAGAGCACCATGACGGCAAAGTTTTACAAAAAAATCATAAACGATAACTTCAAAAAATATAATTGCTTAGCAAAATGACAATAGATGCCAATAAACTACGTTTTAAAAACTATAGAAAATGTGTTTAGTAAACTGACCACCCAACAGCAAAGAGTTAAAAAATAAATTCATTATGTGTTTGTCAAAAACAACCTTAAAATTGGTAATGTAAACTTATTGATTTTGTAGATTTGGTTTTTCAAAAACCAACTAGTTTTTAATCTTGTGCAAATGCACTATAAGAATAAATTCAGCCTATATTTTAATTTGTGTATGAAATCAATAGCAATTGGTTGTATTATATCCCAAAAATTATCCACATTTTTCAAAATTTTATATAAATTAGAGCAAGAGACTACACACCTTTATAAACTGGCGTCTAAAAAGCACAAGAAAAATTAATTCAATAATTTCGTGTAAAAATTCCATAATAATGAGCAAGTACACATACCAAAAGAAATTCGAATCGAATACTCATTGCCGATACAAATACCACTACTCACACCACGGCATACAGTTTTCAAATAAATGGCCATTGTCGAAATTAAACATATATTCAACACCACTGCCATCATCACCACCACTACGCTGGCCACCATTACCACAACAAGAGCAATAATGGCGAAATGAAATAAACAGCATTATAAACAAATAATAAAAATAAAAGAACACACTACAATACAAAGCAAAACAAAATAAAAAATATAAATAAAAATAAAATACAAAATTGAACAGAAAAAATTAAAACCGAAGTGAAAATAAAGTCTGAGTTTATGCGGTCATTTTGGTGAAATATAAGCACATTAATTTTAACACAACATTAAATTCGATATGGCTGCTGGTTTGCTTCTCTGTGAGTAGTTTCAAGTTTAAACATATACAAAAAATAAACACTCACACAATAACAAAATGCAAAGACTTCCTTGTATGTCCTTATGTATATACTTATGTATATGAAATTATCTGCAATTGCTTTTAACTGTACATATTCATATGTATGTGTTTACATTAAGGTGGCCCCTAGTTTGCAAATTGTCAATGCCCCCAATGCACTATGGTTCCATTACCAAATCTAGTTGGACAAAATTATAAATCAGAGTATGAAAACAAACAAAACATTTCGCAAACGTTTGCAAAATGTACAAAACAAATCAAAATTTTTATATTGTATTGTACATGAGCAAAAACAAAACAAAAACTTTTCAAGTGACAAAGAGAGAAAACGAAACGATTAGCTTTTCACTCATCTGCATTATTTAATTTACCGTTACAATCGTACATTTGAGTACAAAACAGATAGAGAAACGTATTTTTTATTCGTTTTGTTTTTTTTGTACAGTGTTCTCTGTTATAATGAGTAAATCAATTACCAAACGTTTGTTAAACGTTTTTTATCATAATATTTCAATATTGTTCTTAATCTTTTCTTTTCTAGCTGCGTACGTTTATATTAATGTACAGTTTGCGCTCATGAGCAAAAACAATACAAAACATAATGGGACAATCATTCTCATCATATGTGTGTGTGGTTTTTGTTTTACTCACTGAAAAGAACAAAACAAAACGATAGCAAACGTTTCGATTTGTTTATTTCCATACTCTGTTATAAATATTTATGTCTTCAGAATAAAGCGAAATAATTTGTTTACAATAGCTAACAACTGGCTTTCATACAACATAAAACAGTTTTTTAATTGGTCATTTTCACCAGAGAAGCACGTGAACTTCAAAAAATATTGGCTCATAGTTTTGTTTGAAAATTTAAAAAAAAATATATCCAGGGCCTATATTCAAAACACTATATCTTTGATTTTCACGAAAATTACTTTCTGATGGCAAAATGTTCAGTAAAACATCCCTTATTTATGGTGTAAATTTCAAAACAAACATATTTTTTTCCTGTTTTATTTGCATTTTCTTTATTTCTCTATCTTACACAATTAATTTTTCTGATATCACTCTGTCTATTCAAATAATTAATTTTCCTCTTGCACTACATGTTTTCTTACTATTTTTCTCTACCTATCATAAAGTGAGATTCAGTAGTTGCTTGAAAAAATATTGTAGAATATCGAATTTTAATAACTCAAGTAACAAGCGAAAAAAACAGTTTTAATATGCTCATCTAAATAACTTATATATCATGTGTTTCAGCACATACAAGTCCATATTTCAAAGCTTGTAGACATTGAAATTAGATTTTACTTAATGTATATTTTATTGGTGCACACTATAGTATTCATTCGAGCAATGATCGTTCGATTAATCGAGTAATTCCTTACGAATAATTATTCGAAGAATTTAAAACACGACCATTTTCGAATAACGAATAATTCGAACAATTTTATGTAGAATAATCGAATAGAACGAATAAATGTAGTAAATAAAAAATTTATTAAATTGCTTAAAATTTTCCATAATTCCAAATTTAAATAAGTGAAAATAACTTACAAAACTTTTATTGTTTCTGAAATTCGACAAATAACTAAAGATAAAGGGAGTCTTTCGATCGCTGTAGATGAGTGGTCCGATAGCTCCTTCTATAAATATATAAATCTTACTGCAAGAAGTTACAATTCTAAAAACAAGTCTTTCAAATGTTTAGTTAAGGACTTGAACTAATGAAAATAAAAGGTACGGAATAAAATATTTGTTATTTAGAAATATTTTATTTTATGTTATTTTAAAGGCTGACTGATTTTAGAACTGATATCGAAACAGAAAATGCAGGGTCTTTTCTGTGAACAGATGAAGGCCATCGTTGGACATCAATCATGCACTGTCTGATTTCAAATTAGCCACGTTCACTGACGTTGATATCAAACTTTACACTGATTGGTGTAATTTCCTAAGACCACTTGATTAAGCAAAGATTCGGCAACGTTGATAGAGCTTGAGTATATATGTAATAGAATTTGTTATAAATAATTTAGAAAAGGCAAATAATTCATTTACTAAAGATTTAGTTAATCATTTAAAAACCCTAATTAATGAACGACATAAAGAATTTCTTAATACGATTATATTGTACTTGAATTCAGGATCATGTCCAACTAGCTAAAATTTTTTAAAGCATAACTAAAAAACGGAGACTAAAATGTTTGCCAGTCAACTCTATGTTTTGTAGATTGTTCGGTAGGGAATCAGATCAGAATATTTCTGATGAAAATTTAATGATGGACTTTGTTTTCGAATTTTTGTATTATTAATACTTGAATTGTTAACTTTAACGTTATTTTTTGTTTTTCTTTGACAATAAAATATCAAAAAACCTCTTCATTCTTTACTTTTTTAAAAAAATTTTTTCAAATATTTCGATTAATTTTAAACGTGTGATTGAATTATTCGAACAAATTAAAATCTCTTATTCGAATTATTCGTTTTATTCGAACAAGAGAAAAATCGAAAAAACGCACCATTGTCCTGTCCTGATCTCAAATAAAAACTATAAAACATTTGTTAATTTTATATAGCTTGCGAACAATAAAGACTGCTGAAGAACATTTAATAGCTATGCTTATATCCAAGGGCAACTTAAACTTTAATTAGCAGTATTTTCCGAAAATGTTTCTCTAATATTATTTATTATATTAAACGAGTATTAAAAGTATTCATTTTGATGGTTGTATCCATTACTGGTTATAGTGGACGCCAATTTGAATTTGGCCGATTTCAAGGAAATTTTGTCACAAATTTCTTAAAATTAGTTTTTTTAAAAGCATTTCGTAGCCTATTAACAAAAAAAGTCTAACACTTTTTTTGGTAACAAATTTTTCGATGCCAGAAAAATTTCATATTTAAATATCGAAATTTCAAATCAAATTTGCAACCTTTAAACGTAATCCGATTTGGCTAAAATGTTCATCATTTAGTTTTTAAATGACGAAAAGTTAAATAATAAGTGCCATCCTAATGAACATAAGAACGCTTGTGTATTAATAGTAAATTGGTGCTACAACTGTACACTTTACAAGTTGGCCAGATAGAAGCTATTGTGTTTGGATTGAATGTATTCTTAAGTTAATGAAGCCTCCCATTTTAATAGAGGGCAAATAGTTATAAATAGCACGGGCAGATACTTAACGATATTAAAAAAGTCTCATCAACTTGAGGTAAAATGAGATGAAGGAAAAAACTTTAGTAGAGAATGTAATTAATTCGTAAGCGAACATTTTGTAAATAGGAAGAGTATGTATTGTTATAAGCAGGTTTTTTTAAATACAGTGTCTAGGCGAGCATTTTCCATGGTGGTACCTATCAACACTTAATTAAGAATCTGTTATAATTACAGTTTTTTTTGGTATTATTTATAATGATAAATTGAACTTCTCAGAAAGTATATAGAAAGTATACAATTTTGCGATCAATAAATTGGATTGAAAATTGGAAATACAAATACTTCTATTTGGCAAAAAACTTCAAAATGAACCACTTTTGTGCAGCGAAGGTTCAAAGACTAAATTTGTCCACTACGATCCTTAACTGTTTCTATGTTAAAATTAATTTTGAAATTAATGAATATTTGCTTTGAAACAACCAAGGCGAATTTACTTTACAGGTGGCGTTAACAGCACAGCTGTTCTACTTTTTTTTCTTCGCCTTGGGGGTCGACCTGTCAAAAGTTGTATATAGGCGAATTTATTTATGTCAAAAGTTGTTTTGTTTACTTTTTCGATTTCAATTGTTGTTCGAAATTTTTTTTTGTGAAATAAAATGAATGGACAAAAACCGGGAAACGGTAGTTTCTTCTGAGTTCCAGGTGATGCCCGCCGGCTTAAGTGGAGCTTCTGGAGTCTTCCGGCAAGCTCTAGATTGCTCGGACAACTTTTCGTTTCGCAGGCCTTACTCACATCCTCTTTGGAGGTACATATGTTCTTGTTGGAGCTGTCCCCCTTGGAGTTCTCTTGTTTTGCACCGCTCAACATTTTAAAAAGACGTAAAGCCTATTTACTTTTTATTAAATTTATTATTTTTGTTAGTTTTCACAAATTTTTTATTATTATTTTTGTTTTTTTCACAAATTTTTGTTTGTTTGACACATTTGCCCCCCAAGCAACAATAAAACACAATGTTGTTTTTGCAATGTTGTACGTATTGTAATATCAACGACACCTGTACAATTAATTCTCCTTGGTAACTAAATTTTAAAAATGTGAAATTTATGTTTTTAATAATATTTTGAAGGGAACATAAAGAGTGAGATCGAAAACACCTTAACAAACGTTTTTCTTTAAAGCTTTTTACCCAAGTATTACTTGATTTTTTTTTTGCTAAACTTACCTTTGTAAAATGTCAGTTATTATGTTTAATGTCACCAAAAGTCATACAAAAAGTTGACCAAACAATCAAAAGTCTGCCGTCAAACTGTTTCCAATGTTATTAAACAGTATCGGAAGAATTTGTCCGTTGATAGAAAATCTGATTCAGGTAGAAGGAATGGTCAACATTATGATTATAAAGCCAAACAAATAAAAAGAATTTTAATAAGAGCTTTCAACACATCCGGTAGGAAAGCAGCCCTGTTAGCTCCGAGCTAGGACTATTTGATACGAAAAATTAAAGCCAATGAAGGTTTAAAACCATGCAAAGCTCAAAAAGTTCCTGACAGGAACGCTGCTAAAAATTTTGAGGCCAAAGACAGAGCACGGAAATTAAAGTCAAGTTTTATAAAAAAAATAATTCACGTTTGTTCTGAAAAATTGTATATTGCTTATGCTCGAGGGAACATTGAAGAAATGTTTAAGACCCAAAAGCAGACAGAATTTCCCAAAAAGTTACAAGCAATATGCAGTTCCGGCAAAAGAACCCAACATTTGTTACAACAGGCTCTATAACTACCGAAATTTACATAAAACGCAGCTTCCACTCATAAGACTTCATAATGTGTCCACTTATTTTTGGCCTAATTTGGCGTCCTGTCACTATAGTAAGAAAGTGTTACAAGAACAATAATGTGGCATTTGTAGCAAAAGAGGCAAATCCTCCAAACTGCCTGGAGCTAAGGCCAGTGGAGAGATATTGGGATCTGGTTAAAAGAGAATTGAAGAGCACAAAAAAGGTGTCCAAAAGTGTTGGAGATTTTAAACGGAGATCAACTACCTGTTCCAACAAAATGACAGAAAGCACTGTAAAAACCTTAATTGAAGGGTTTCTGGAAAAAGGTTCATAAATTCATCACTAGTGATCAGAACTATAAAAATAATTTATTTTATAAATTGTACTTACGAATAATTTGAATAAAATGAAAAACAACTTCTAATTACATTTCCATTGCTCTATTCATCTGTTAATCTTACAGAAGTTTGATCCAAAAAGAAATACCCTTAAATTGTCTGTTACAATCAAACTGTATTTACTAAAAAAAATACCCAAAACCAAAACTGATTTCAACAAAGCTTTTAAAAAAAATCTCTTTTATAATTGATTAAAACTAACGAGTAACAATGACATTTTCACACTCTTTCGGAAACTAGTTCCCCAAAAAAAAAAAAAAAACAATTCAAACTACCAATAAAAACTTTACAACACCTCCACGCGTACACTTCCTTTTTCCGGTTTATATTAAAATTCAGGCACAACATACAAAACGTACAGAGACAAACACACACATACTACAAAATAAATACAAATACATTACAGAATTTGTAAAAACTCCAACAAAAAAACCTTTGTCCATCATTCACACAGGAAGTTTAGCAAACAATTCACGTTAAAAAAAACGTTTGTAATACACAGACACCCTCAACAATGCATACGACAAACAAACAAAAAAGGAAAAATTAAAAAACAACACGTTTTTTGTGTTATTTATTTACAAATGATTATTAAAAGTTTACTTTTTTTATGCATTCCTGTATAGTTTATGCTTTTTATTTCTTTGCTTTACTTTCTGCTAGCCAAAATGTAAAATTACTTATAAACATTCTTACCACTTAACTTGTGTGTGTGTCTTTCTATTTGGCTTAGGATGTGTGAGTATATGACCGTGAGTGTTTACACCCACGGAAATACTTTAAGTATGTTCATAAATCACTAACGTGTGGTAGTGTGTCCGTTCCAAACTCGTTTTTTCGTGTTTCTAAATGGCGTCCTTCATTTATGGCTTGAAGTTTTTCCTCCAACTTTTCTAATGTTTTTTCCCTTAAGGTAAAATATGTTTATTTTTCTAAAGTACTTTGGTGTGTTGCAGGTAAGTGTTTAGGTCAAACATAGAATTGAATAATTGCTGATTGCTACCGGGAAAAACGTACTTTTTTAATAATGGCTTTTAAATGCATTATTAATTTTAAATTAACTTAACATTTAATTTATTATGATGAAGATTTTGAATAATAATACTTCAACAAGTGCTTTTGGTTATAGGTATTACAGTAGGTATGAAATTAATGTATTTTTTGTCAATTCAGCTGGAAGGCACGTAATTTTAAAATTAACAGTGCACACTTAAATGAAATATTATGTTAAGCATTTATAACACGAAATAATCATTGGAAGTTACAAATTACAAAATTTAAAACAAAATTAGATTTTTCAATATCACTAAAATATCAAAATGTTTGACCAAATTGGAAAGGCATATAAAAGAACAGGCCTGTTTTATATGAAGGAAAACGAAAATTTTGGAAAACGGTTGAATTCAAATGGCTTGAAGAAATATATCGGTAGACCATTGAAAAAATACCTGTGAATCCGAAGTCTTAAAGTTGAAAATTTACATACATATGTACTAAAGTGATCGATTCTTTGACATTTTTTAGAAACCGGTTTTCGGTTTCTTCGAAAAATTACAATTTAATATAAACCGGTTTCGGTTGCGGTTTTTTTATAATAACCGTTTTTTTGCAAAATATTAAAGCTCCTAGAAATAAGAAGAAACAATTTTTATTTATTAAAATAATAGCGATTAAACCAATTTTGATTACTTCTTTTAACCTTTAAAGGTCTTCGATTCTAATTTGAACCATTTCGCAATTAATATTTAATTTTTCTAAAAGAGAGTGGTTGATATTTTACGAATTTTATTTAATTTCAAATGGCAACACCTACGTTAGGTTTTTAGAAAAACAAATTGGAAAAAAAAAATATCTATAAACTTGTTTGGACTTAAGGTATTTGGGTCATATCTGACCTGAAGGAAAAATCTTGAATTTTTGTTACGCACAATTATGTTAAATGTTTCAGAGCTTTGGTAGTACTACAATATATCATTAGTAGCTCTAATATATATCTTCCTATTTTCATCATACATGCTGTTCATTATACTCGAACGAAAACTGTGATTCCCCGGTTAAAAACCAAAGCTATATTTTTCTTATCCTTCATAAGGTCTTCGGGAAAAATTTTACCCATTTTGAAATTAAAATTGAATTTTTTCTAAAAGTGAGTGGTTGATATTTTATGACTTTAATTTCAAATGTCAACAACAATGTCAAGGTTTTTTTTAAAAAAAATTGGCAAACATTTTTTTTCTAACCCAAAGAATATTAACTTCAGTAAATATGAAAACCTTATGAACGGAATCAAACACAGTTTTGGAGTATATCGTTTTTTCTTTTGTTTTTATAAAACTATACATTAAAAATGATCTTTCACTCAGTGTACTTGTAGGATATATAGATAACAAAGCATTGAGTAAGTTTTCTGGCTTTACGGGTCACTTGTGACATTTGCATTAATATCAGAGATCAAAAATAACATACCAAAAAACCGAAATTGTGATTTATATTTTTGTGATAAAAATAAATCACTGAAAATAACATTTATGAAATGATTTTTATTTAAATGGTTTGGTATGACCTTTATTCGTTTTTGTTGTTTTTTAATGGTGTGGTGTGAGATAAAGAATTCATTTGTTCTTGTTCTTAATAACTGTTACTTTCTCTTTTATTTACATACAATAACATACTGTTAGTAATTTTTAACAAATTATGTAAATAATATGATTAGTATGAAGTATTGAATTGTTTAAATTGTTATTAATCTTTTGATAAATTTTATATATTTAAGCGTTGATTTGCATCAAATGCATTTTTGCGATTTATTTTTCATGTTCGCAAATAAAAGTCACAAGCTGACCTTTACGAAAAAAATAAGTTATAAATCACTTATCCAGATTATTTGTGTTTGTTTCTTTTCTGTTTCTCTCAACCCCAAACCTAAAATGTTCTCGAATAAATCACTCTCTTAGTGATATATCACAAAAAATTATTTTTAAATGGCTGCAAATGAGATTTTACCATTGAAATGAAAGTGAACCCGTTATTTTCGGTCTCTGCTTAATATAAAAAGTCTTCTAAAATATTTGTTTTAAAAAAGTTTTTTGAATTTTGAATATTTTAAAAATGCTTAATACACCAAAACTCATAAATACACACTTTTAGAAAAAACCGGCTATTCGAGGAGAAAAACCCGTTTTATTCGATATTCGAAATGTGAGCTTTTCAAAAAAAACCGAAAACGACCTTACCAAAAAAAACCGGTTGTAACCGATCACCCTAATATGTACTAACAGTTTCAATCTGTCATAAATTAGATTCACTAGATTTTGGACATTTATGTTGCCTATAAATAATTAGTGGTATAAAAACGAAACGATTTGTATTTTTGTTAGTTATTTTTAATAGATCGTGTGCGCTAACTAGTCAAATAACATTTAAATGATATTGAAATTTCTGTAAATTTTTAAAAAATTTATGTTTTTCCCGAGTGCAATTATATATTTTCTTTCTTGCGATTTCTGTTACGTCAGCGTGTTTTTTGATGAATCTTTATATGGGGAATTTCATGTCAAGTGAATCAACTTTTGAAATCGATTTCTTGACAATTTTCAACTAGATCGGTCCAGAACTCTCTGTGTTAGAGGGGGTTTTGACCCCCTAATTTTACATTTTGGCCAAGCAGGTGTTTTTTCTTATCCATGTAAGTTATATATTATAATTTAAACATATCGTCGTTTCGTTGTGTAAATGTACTAAGTCCTTTTTCACAAATTTTACAGGATCCGAAAATCATAGTTTTAAAATATTTTAGAAATCTGTCAATGCTTCTTGATTTATATGGCAAAGAAGAAATTTAGAGAAAGTGTGTAAGTGACTTACACATAGTAAGTCCTTTCCTGGGACTGAAAACATGTGTACAATATAAATGTATTCAAATTCTTTCTGGCAACAAATGGATTCCGAGCCAAAAGAACTGCTTATCCTTTGAAGCCAAGAACGATAAAAGCCAGCATACTCGGATAATCGGACAGGGCATTATCTGGACTATAAAGCGGGTTAGAAAAACTTCCCAACCAATTAACATGAGGCCGTGCGTTGTCATGATGAAATATTACATTATCATGTCAGGCCACATATTCTGGGATTTTTCTGCAAATGCTCGCTTCAAACGAATCATTTGCATTCGCTAAAAATCTTTCTTGTAAAAATCACCACTTCTGAACTGCACAAATCACTTTGAAACCTATGGAGCAGAATCACCATAAGCTTTAGTGAGCAATAAAGAAAAACTTCCCGCATATGACGCTTTATTGGTACAAAATTCGCCAAAAAAATGTTTTTTTACACTATAATATTCATTAACTTAGTGAGATCAAATAACAGATATGTGCCCTTTAAAATTACATATAAGTTATTAAAAACAAAAACCGCATTCAACAGATACGCATCCCGCATTTTTATGTAATAAAACTATAACTTATTTCGTTATTTTTTTGTAGATATTTGAAGTCAATTAAATGATAAATGTACAATTGGTGTCGTCATAAAATATGTATTAAAGGAGAACAATTTTAAAAAATAAATTAAGCAATCATCATACATATGTATGTACACATAGTTACTAAAGTATACGTACGATTTACTTTTTCGGCATGTTTTAAAAATCTATATATTTAAAAATACAAGGCCAGACTCATTCATTCACTCATTCACTGACTCATCAGTCATGAGTGAGTGAATGAATGATGAGTCAGGCCTTATATTTTTAAATATATCGATTTTTAAAAAAGGCTCAAACAGTCGATCGTACGTATACTTTAGTAACTATGTGTACATACATATGTATGATGATTGCTTAATTTATTTTTTAAAATTGTTCTCCTTTAATACATATTTTATGACGACACCAATTGTACATTTATCATTTAATTGACTTCAAATATCTACAAATCTCTTACTCATTGCTTCCATTCGAAGATAATCTTTGTAGTTTTTTTTTGTCATTACACATTTCATGCCATATTTATGACTACACGTACAAACATACTCACACAAATTCTTCGTTTTCGAAAAAAATTGTTGGTGTAAATTTTGTATGATTTTCTGTTCTCTACTCAATCCAAGAGTCAATGAAACCCACAATTGGTTTAGATGAGGTTTTCCTAAGTAGACACTACAAAACGAAAAAATATTTCTTCGTTTTGCTTTTTTCGTGTGCTGCCTTCAATGCTGATCATCATGTAGGAGGAGTTTATGGCTTGTGAAGTTGCAAACTTTATTTCTTTCGCTTTTTACTTTTCACTTTAACATTGAAGGATTTATAATTTTTCCTATTACATGAAAAAAAAAAAAACGTAAAATGTTGGAAGAAAAGCAATTTCTTTTTAACGAATGACTTTAGTTTTTGTGTCTGTGTATGTATGGAGAATATTCATTGAATCCTTTTGCCAAAGTCGTTGTTAGTGCAAAAGGATATTGCATGTGCAATATCATGATTTGACTGTAATGACATGATAAATGCGATTTCTTTTTAGTTGTAAGCTTTACACTACTTTATTTTCGTATTCCAGTCATATAGAAAAACTAAGTGGAATTCTTTTTTTATTTTTTTTTTTGATATTATTTGATGTCATTTAATTGAATAAGCTCATCATTGCTAGCAATTATCAAAGTATTTGTATGGATTATTGACTGTGTGTTTGAAGAATAAAAAAAATGAGTTAAAGTAGAAGTTTTCAAAAATATATGTTGTATAGAGCACTTATTGTTGAAGGATTATATCATAGACGAATGATGATTTAATTTAATTTCATAGATTTTGTTTTATTCTCTCTCTCTCTTTGCAGATTCGTAAACAAATTTCCTTAAGTCATTTGGAAATGATTGTGCACACAAAAGTGTTTTAATTTGTTTAATGTGATTAGAATCCATAAAATGAATTTGAATTCATTTGCTTGATTTTATGATTGACTGCAACGTGTATTAAATTGTGTGTAATGCAATTTAAATTCATAAAAAATGTTTAATATACATATAACTAATTCCTAAATTTTTTTGAAGTAAAATATTGGAAATTTTCTTTTAATATGGTAGTATTTTTTCAATTTAAAATTACTTAAACAAATATCGATTAACTACACACAGAAAAGAGATTGATTGGGAAACGGTTGCAATAACGAAAATTAACTGATTAAAAATAACTAAAAGATTTATTTAAAACACAGAAAAACATTACGACAAAGCAATTGTCATATTAATTACCATATTCGTCAATACAATTATTTTTTTAATTGAAAGGGCACCAACAACTGATTTTGTAGATACAAAAAATATTTTTGTTACTTAAAATTGTTAACTCCCAACAATATATTTTAACAACGATTTTGTGAAATTAAACAATAAATTTGTTAATAGTCAACAGTAAAATTTTAACAATAGAATTGAAACATTGAATAATTATATTGTTACTAGTTAATTATATATATCTGCAATAGCTTTTTCTTCTATTAATTAAAAATTCAAATTAATGGTTTTAATTGTTTTTTTTTATTATTATAAGCAAATTTACAATTTATTATAACAATTACATACATATTTTAGCACGCATATTTTACCATTTTCTCACCTTTTTAACCAGTTATATGACCAACATCCCCTTTCACGAATGGTTATACAGATTACTCCATTATTGTTCTTAAACGAGTTCCTTCTACACTCGATGCATTTGATGATGAAAGAGTCCACTGAAATCCTGTTGAAAAATAGTTTTTTATATAAAATCGATGTCCATTTTTTGCCTATTGCTATATTATAGATACAGATTCTATTTACCATCTGGAATACTCCAATTCCTTTATAAATTATAAAAGAAAACATATTTCTTATGAAAAAAAAAAATTTATATATTTTTCTTTAATTTTTATTTTCTTGACACATTTATTTTTGTTACTTTCAATATAATATTCCTATTGAACTTCAAGAACTTAAATTGTTAATAAATATCTAAAAGAAATTGTTGATATGAGTATTAGAATAACATATTGAATTAAAAAATTATTTAACATTTAAATCATATTTCCAAAAAAAAGTTAATTACTTAATTTTTTTCTGTGAAATAACCATTTTCGAATAACGAATAATTCGAAAAATTTTATGGAGAATAATCGAATAAAACAAGTAAATGTACATATAGTACCTACCATAAAAAAAACAATGCTATGTGATCTTCAATTGGTATGATTTTTCTTATAACGAAATCCAATTCTCCCCATCTGCTATTTTTTTGTTGCAGTTTTTTAGCTCGCACTATTTTACCACCGTTTTTACTAAAAATTTTATAATTATCCTTATGTAAAAAAATATTTGTACAAAATTTCATACAATAATTGCCTATGATCAATAATAATATATAAACAGCAGTTGTGGATAATTGGATACCCTTTTGAGTAAAATCAGTGCTGTTGAAAATCACATAACATAGAGTTACATTTTTTATTCTCGGTACTTATTAAATTGATTAAAATTTTTCATAAATCGAAATATAAATAAGTAATAATGACTTACAAAAATTGTATTGTTTCCAAATTTCGACAAATAACTAAAGATAAAGGGAGTCTTTCGGAGTCTTTCACTGTAGATGAGTGGTTATAAATATATAAATATTACTGCAAGAAGTTACAATTCTAAAAACAAGTTTTTCAAAATGTTTAATTTAGGACTTGAACCAATGAAAATAAAAGGTACGGCATAAAATATTTGTTATGTAGTACAAAAAAAGGCTGAATGATTTTAGAATTGATTTCGAAACAGAAATTTTAGCGTCAAACCATAAACATATGCTGGCGAAATATTAGCAGAATCGCAATTAATAATCAAAATATTAACTTAGATTAAAATGATATTGAGGATTTCATTTATCTTAATATACATATATATAAGTTATGTTATTAAACGCGTACTTAAGTGTTGCAAAATATTTAATAAATCTAATGATAAACTCATTAGATTTACATAGAGTTCATCTTATACATGATTTTAAACATCGTTGGACAACTTTGTCTAACATGGTAATAAACTTTTTGAGTATTTATTAGGGTTTCTGGTTTAATCGGTTAACCGAGCAAATAATTAATCGGGGTTTAGATTTATTCGGTTAATAATCGGTTAATTTAAAATTATTCGATTAACCGAATAATATCTATTTTAATTTTAAATTGAAAATACAACCACGAATTTTGTGTACAAAAACATAAAAGACAAAAAAAACATAACAAGTCAACCAAAAAATAATAGCAAATATGGTATTTGAGATCCTTTTTGTATACACATTTGAATTTTTTTAAGATTTTAGTGAGATCTTCCGAAATAATCTTTTATAAAAAGAATATAATTGATTTTTTTTCCTTTTAAATAATTTTTTTCTTTAGATTTAATAAAACTTGACTTGGAAAAAACTCATTCGCTGATTGTAGATGTTGGAGAAATCGAAAGCATGATGAAGAATATTCACTATCTCAATTTTTTTTAGTTCTTTCTTTTTGGATTGTTTTAGATAGTGAATACTTTTGATAGTTTCGTTTAGTTTAGTTAAATTCTGTACATGTAAATGCAAACAAAGTTTTAAATCCATGTAAATTAAATATGTCAGTTGTTATTCTTACTAAACATTTTTCTTGGATGTTCGAAAAAATATATAATTTTAATTTGAAATTTGTAATTGAATTGAATTGGAAAAATAAATGCAAACAAACATGTTAAAGTGCCGATCTACACCATGACTTTTAAGACGTTCTTAATTCTCTTTTGATATTTTGATTTTGTGGATAAGAGGGGTGGAGTAAAAACAACTTCAAAAGAGATTTAAGAAAAAACGACGTGAAAAAAAGGAATTTCGGTTAATCGGTTAATCGAAACAAATTAATCGGTTTATTTTTTATTTGAAAATCGGTAATTTTAAATTATTCGAACAGTTAACCGTCCAAAATTAATCGGTTAATCGATTGAATACCCTAGTATTTATAAATGCGTCAAACATGCAATGTCTGACTTCAAATTAGCCACGTTCACTGACAATGATATCAAACTTTGGATTAAGCAAAAATTCGGTAACGCTGATAGAGCTTGAGGGTACAATTTGTTATAAATAATTTAGAAAAAGTAAATAATTCGTTTACTAAAGAATTAGCTAATCATTTTAAAACCCGAATTAATGAGCGACATAATAAGTTCTTAATACGTTTATATTGTATTGGAATTCAGGATCATATCCAACTAGCTCCAAAACGAAAACTACAGCGTTTGCTAGTCAATTTTTTTGTAGATTGTTCTGCAGGGAATCTGATCAGAATATTTCTGATGAAAATTTAATGTTTTCGAATGTTTTCTAACATTAGCAATACTTGACTTGTTAACTTTAACGTTATTTTTTTTTTTTTTTTTGTTATTCTTTAACAATAAAATATTAAGAAAAAAAATATTAATTAAGTTAAAATCTCTTATTTGAATTATTCGATTTAATCGAACAAGACTTTAATGTATGTATTGGACTAATATTTTTTAGCACAAACGCATTATGCCCTCCCTTCTTGGTTGTGAAACCGGTTATAGTTCTAATACTGTATATCAGAGGGACACTCTGTAACTGATCACTGAACTAAAGTAAAAGAAAAAGTTCCATTTTGAATATTATAATACTAATTTCAAAGCATTAATTCAAATTTATTTATTTAAGTCATAGCTGCCATTGGTATTCAAATATGATTCAACACAAATAAGTTTCATATCAAAAGAAAACTGTTTTTAATATCATACCCGACCCAAAAGTAGATTTGTGAAAGTTTTATATTTATTGTTGTCATATTTACAAGAGTTATGTCCGCAACAAGATTCCTGCAGGGTATTTTTTGACTTCTTGACAACAGCAAACCCCCTTTTTACAAATCATTAAACAAATTAAAATTATTAGTAAAGCTAATTTACAAATGTCGTCACTATTTCTGAAATACAAATGTGGTGAAAAGTTTTACAGTTAGTTCATTCATTTCTACTTCCTAAGAATTTTAACTTTTCTCATCTCTTTGAAACTTTTTCTTCTTTAGAATAATCAAACAATATTAAATCATAATTATAGGCTTATTCTGCACAAGTACATCTTCTTAGTCTACTTAGAACCCATTAAGGAGAAATAAAAACACAATAGGAAAATTTGCTATTGATTCTTTTGTTATTCATGAATTCTTTATTATTAAATTACTTTATTTGAAGTTCACTTTTCAGTAGAGTACAAAAAAAAGGAGAATAATAAGTTACACTCAAGTACACAAATTTTTATATTTTTTTTGTTGGCCACTTTTTTCTCAAACAAATTCTTTTTTCGAAAAGTTTTCAATACAATACCATAATTTAACAACAGCTGCATTATAAACTTTTAATGATGCCACCAAACGCCATAGAGCAATAACAGCAGTAGCACTATGCCACATCATCATAATAATTGTATAAGAACAGTCAGTTCAGTAACTACTAGTAGACTGCTGATGATGATGATGACGGTGGTTCCTTTTGGGAAATACTTCAACTTGTACCCCATTGCCTCCTGTGAATGGAGAGTAGACAAAAATTCGCAATACAAAATTAACGAAACATATACTACTTGTGTATTTCAGAAAAAAAATATAAAAAGAAAAATAAAACAAAACAAAACAAGTAGTAAAAGAGGAAAAAGAGAAAATAAAGACACCAGCACAATTTGGAGGACTGAAATATAGAGACCCCAAATGACATAAAAGTGCAGCAAATATGAAATAGAAATAAAATTTCGATTTAGGCCACAAATAATATGCACTTCTAGCTGATATGTGTGATTTGAAATGAATTTTAAACGATTCATAAAATGATACAAATTTCAATAAATATACATAAAGGATTCAAACATTTATCCCATATTTAACTGGTTTCAATTATTTCATAATTAAATCAAGTATTCATGTGCTCAAAAACAAAATTTTCTGATATTTTCTATTGAATTTTGAGTTTAAAAAATTATTGAATAGATAATTTTCGTAATTGAAAACACAAAAAATAACAAAAATGTATTTTCAATTACGAAAATTATCTATTCAATAATTTTTGTATTTGAAATTCAACCAATAACGAAAATTGTGTTTTCAATTGTCAAAATTATCAAATTCAAAACTCAAAATTCAATAGAAAATATCAGAAAATTTTGTTTTTGAGCACATGGATACTTGATTCAATTATAAAATAATTGAAACCAGTTCAATATGTGATATATATTTGTATTGAATAAACCGTTTCAAATAGTTTTTTCTGTGTATATATTTATATATTTTTGTGAACTTAACCCGTGATATTTCTCACTTAAGATAATCAAACTTAAGGATTTCTGACTATCGTTGTTGTCAGTAATTTGGTGTCAACCCAAAATCCTTTTGGGAAAAGGTTTACCGATGATCTGACCTAAGCTACCAGTGAAATGTGCATATTTAAAACAGGAAAGAAAGCACGTTGTTTATATTTGTTGACTAAAAATAATTGTTACAAATAAATTAATGAATTTGTTATACCCTTCTATCAAAATGAAGCATACCAATATGACATTAAAGTTTGCACATAAATCGTTAACAAAAATACGCGAATGGAAAAAATATAATAAAGTTCGAAATAGGAATAGAACAAAAATTAGCAAAACAAAAAATATTTTGTACAGTGGGTTCAATATTAACTTAAATGACGATTGATTCAGAGAAGCTGTAATTTAAATATATTATAATTTTATATTGATAAATAATCAGAAATTAATTCATACAAACGCACCTTTTTACAAAAAAAAAATATTTTTTTTGTACACAACAGTCTTAAAGTACACCAATCAGCAATATCTCATATAAGAAACATTCTCGAAAATTTCATTAACGTGCTTTAATCTCTAGTATACAAATAAAATTCAACAACCGACTGTCACCTAATTTTGTTACGATCGGTCGATAATCATTCATAGCTCCCATATAGACCCGCTTCCGAAACTGCTTAAATCTCTTAAAAATTTTGGTATACACACAAAATTCAACTTAAGTAACTTTCATATAGACATAAATCACACGATCTAATTTTATGGCGATCGGCCCAAATTTGGTCATAGCTCCAGTATAAGACCCACTTCCGAAAATCACTCACAAATATAAATTATTGAAATTTTAAAAGAAAAATGATTTTGCTCATTTACTTAGTGCAGGGTATTTTCTTACATGTTTTTTTTTTTTGAACACATTAACAAAATATCAAAAATTAAAATAATAAATTAATATACCCAACACTGATGTTTCTACCGAAAAATATTAATCCAAGTATACCGATCGACTAAGAATCATTTTCTTAGCCGATTAAATGAAGTCCGTCCGTCCGACCGTCTGACAGTCCATATAAACTTAGTGCACAAATTACTGGTTGTAACTTTAAAGATATTTCGATCAAATTTGGTACCTACACTTGTTTCAGCCCAAGAATGAAGCCGATTGAAACTAGCTGAAATCTGTCCATTATTTCACCTATACCCCATTCAAATGTCCTCCCAATATAGGACTTTAGTTGTCATAAATGTTTAATTTATATAGGGATCTACACCAATTTCACTCCTAATAAATTCTGTATATTCCGAAGTCATGTCGCCTAATTTTATGATGATCGGGTCATAATTAGTCATAGCTCGCATACGAAAGTCGTTTTAACGAGTACAAATCTCTTAAAAATGTTGGTATCAACAAAAAAAATTAAAATAATTTCATGGCGATCGGTCCATATTTATTCATAAGTTTGCCTTATATGGGAGATAAAATAAAATGTTTTTGCTAAAGTGAAATAAAAAAATTAAAAAAAATTTTAATTTGTTTTATGGTACGAAATTTAAAAGAACATTAGCAAAATTTTCAAAACTATGTATGTCATCGTTTGTTTCACTGTCATTATATTTTTTTAGAACTTTTAAATTTTAAACATACAATATCACAAGGTCTCTCATATTTTCACAATGTTCTATTATTTCACGATTTTATGGCTCGGCTTAACCGACTCTTAGGCTATGATAACACAATAAACATATAAAGTAATATCATTTTAGGACATTTTTTGCTTTAAAGGCAATAACAACATTTTCAAACCATTGTGAAATAATAGGACATTATGACAATATGACATGATAGGAGACCTTGTGAATCGACCAATTATTTGTACGTCCACACTCACAAACTATAGACAACATAGTGACAAAACTAAAGCAAACAAACGGGTCGACCACAAAAGTTCTTGAGTTATTTACGATGTGTTCTTGATTTTCCAAAAAATATAGCTTAAAAAATTTGTAATAATTTTACACATTTGATAAGAACTATATTCAAAAATTTCTAATAATAAATCATTTTTAAATAATGAAAATAGTGAATTAATTCAAATTTAAACAAAATTCAAATTTGCTTTATAACAAAGTAAAATTCAAATCTATGCATATTCGTACAAGTTACGAGTTCCACAAAGTTTTTCAAACCAGAGATGGTAGATTTTGACACCGATTTTTATAGGGTTATCACAAATTTTATTTTGTGAAAGTTCACATCCTTCTGTACAATACGTTCATATTTTATTTTGCAATCAGATCAGTAGTTCAGTAGACACATATTTATTTCCCCATTTATCCCCACTGTGCAAAATTCAGATACACGCACACTTCCATAACCACAAACACATACACAAATTTTTCACAACACAAAAGAGCTTTCAACAAAAATTCGAAACTGCTAGTTAAATTATACATATAAATAGTTACACAAATACAAAACAAGCTTAATAGGAAAAACTAACTGCAATTTCCTGATAGCAATGCGACAACTATATACGTACCTACAAATAAAAATCAAAATATCTGTGGGTTGGAAAGGATACCCCACTACATACTTATATTATATTTAAGGGTATTATAGGAAACATTTCAATAAAATCATAACTGTCAAGTGCAATTTGTTTAATAGGTTCTGTCGATTTTTTTAATTTGTTCCATACATTTTTGAACATTTTTTCTTTTATGCGCGAGGAAATTTCATAGTATATAAACTCATGGAAACAATAAAAAATAACAGGCTGTAGGAAATTTTATAACACCCCTACAGAGGTACTGATTGGAATTATTGTTTGAAATTTTTTTAAAAACCAGAGAGCAATATACATATGGAGAATCAAATTGACCACGTGGCAATAAGCAGCAAATGGCGAGGGTCCCTCTTGGATGTGCGAAATCGCAGAGGAGCAGATATGGCAACAGATCACCACCTACTCGTTGCAGAAATACGTATAAAACTTGCGGCAATACGAGACATCAGCAACACCAACAGCAATACGAGGCCTGTCAACGTTCAAAGACTAAAAGACCCAGTTATAACCAAAGCATATTCCGATGAATTAAGCCGTACTTTTATTGCTGCACAGGAGAGCGGCCTAAGCGGGTGGGAAGCGATTAAGTCCGTTTTTATAAACCCCGCCAAGGATATTCTTGGATATAAGGAAAACATACGGAAAGAATGGATATCAGTTGAGACTTGGCGTATCATCGAACAACGCAAATTGATAAAAGCTGATATTATCAGAGCGAAAACTCGTGGTGCCAAACTCAGTCTGCAGGCACAGCACAACGAACTCGACAAAATGGTCAAACGAAGCGCACGCAGTGACAAACGCAAATGGATCGATGACATAGGCAAGGAGGCACAGGCAGCAGCGGAAACGCATCGTACCAGTGATATGTACAGGTGTTTGAGAAAACTTACCAATGAACATGTGGCGGCACAACGGCCTTTAAGAAAACGGAACGGGGAACTTGCAACATCTTCCGAGGAACAAGTCAATGTCTGGGCAGATTTCTACAGTGAAGTATTATCCACAAATGGGCATAATGCTCAGATCAGCTGTGACTGTGAATCACATGAAGATGATCCAAATATATCTTCTGTCTGTCCCACCGTAGATGAGATCACAAACTCGATCAATAGCCTTAAATCTAATAAATCACCTGGTGTAGATGGAATATCTGCCGAATTATTAAAGACAGACTCTTATACGAGCGCCAAAATAATCTACCCACTTATCCGCACCTTCTGGGAAAATGAAAGTCTACCTGACGAATTGATAGAAGGCATAGTCATAAACATACCAAAGAAGGGAGATCTTACAAACCCAAATAACTGGCGTGGTATTACTTTGCTCTGCATTGTAAACAAGTTCATCGCTCAAATAATCGCCAAAAGGATCTCCATTAGGGTAACACCAGCCTTAAGACAAGAGCAGGCGGGATTCAGACCCCACAAATCCACCATCGACCATATAAACAGTCTCCGAGTTATCGTCGAGCAATCTGTGGAATGGCGATCAGCACTCTATATGTGCTTTATAGATTTCGAGAAAGCCTTCGACAAACTAAACCACAGTGTGATTTGGAGCGCTCTAATGTGTAAACACATCCCGTACAAACTTGTCTCACTTATTAAGTGCCTTTACCATAATGCTAGCTGTCGAATTAGACACGGTAAAGTGCTTAGTAGAACTGTGAAGGTTTAAATCGGTGCTCGGCAAGGCTGTGATTATCACCACTTCTGTTTAATATAGTCCTAGATACAATTCTACGAAGTGCTCTCCAAAACGGCAAGGGAATTACATGGGGACTGCAAGGCCGTCTTAATGATCTTGACTACGCAGATGACATTTGCCTTTTGGCTCACAGCTTCCCAGACCTTGCTTCAAATCTGCGAAGCATAACAACAAAAACAGATGCGGCTGGTTTTAAGATAAATACTGCTAAAACCAAAACCCTCCGAGTTAATGCGACATCCCAAGAGTTATTTGAAATTAGCAATACTCAAATAGAAGATGTCAGCCATTTTTGCTACCTTGGGAGCATAATTTCAAGAAACGGAGGGTCGGGTGAAGACATTGACCACCGTGTACAGAAAGCGCGACAAACTTTCGGTCGTTTAAGACCTATTTGGAATTCGTCTTCCATTTCCCAGCGTACAAAGTTAACCATTTTTAACACACATGTAAAATCCACTCTTTTTTATGGTTGTGAGACGTGGAACGCTGCCCCTCGAGACATGCAAAAGATCCAGGTGTTTGTGAACCAGTGTCTTCGCAGGATCTTGCGAATATTTTGGACCATGGTAATATCCAATATTATGCTCTGGGAACAATCGAATCAACAGCCCATAGCCTCAGAAATAAAAAGACGTAAATGGCGATGGATTGGACATACATTGAGAAGGCCATGGAATGACATCACAAGGAATGCAATTGAGTGGAATCCACAAGGCAGCAGAAGAAGGGGACGTCCAGCTCATACATGGAGAAGACAAATTGACGCAGAAATATCCGGAATGTATAAGAGTTGGAGCGAAGTCAGAGCGTTAGCACAAGATAGGAACATGTTCAAGCAATTTATTGAGCCCTATGCTCCATATAGGATCAACGGGAACATATATATAATATACATATTGGTCATTTCATGTCAAGTGAACCAACTTTTTAAACCGATGTCTTCCGATCGGGATGAAATTTGCACCAAGGTTAGTAACAAATTTTCAACAATATCGGTCGAGAACTCTCTGAGTTAGAGAGGGTCAAAATTTGACATTGTGGCCAAGCAGGTGTTTTTTCTTATCCATGTAACTTATTACCTATTGTTCTTAGCAAAATGTGTCCCAAATAGTTTAGATAGCTCATTCTTCAATTTTTCGAAAAAAAATTTTAATATTTTTTTTCCGAAATAAAAAACTTTTTTGACTTTTTTTTAAAATGGATCCTTTTTTTTCTTAAAATAAAGCTTAGATATTTTCCTTAAAGACCTATTTGGTCGTTTAGTGGGATGCGAGTGGGATATATATCAAAATAAATATTTTGTAACTCAAAACAAAATTTTTTTTGCAAAATCAAAAACTTTATTGACTTTTTTTTAAAACCCCATACATTAATACTTAAAATAGTTTTATCTTAAGTATTTCCATGATATTCATTAAATGATCGAGCAAAAATATCCTCTATAAAAATAATATAATCATATGAAATCATGACGAACTAAATTATGATTTTGCGTCTCACTTTCAAAATTGTATTTTTATACATCGAAATACTGGCCTTTGTCTCCATTATCCACACTTTACCAAAAAAAAGTTTCATATAGAAATAAATGATGCTACCTAACTGTCGGTCAAGCCCGACCATGGAGTAAGTTCGGGTAATGTGGTATACCTATTTTTTATTTGACTATAATTTTTAGAATCTTTATTCGATTGGAACAGTTTTCTGGTGTTTTACTACAAGTGATAGGTTTACATCCATGAAAGTAAAAAAGTCTTTTAAGTTCAAGTTTCAGAGAAATTTGGGAAAAAGGAAAAAAACACCCATTAACAAGCCATTGAAAAAATTGGCGGGTAATGTGGTACACCATGTTCTTTTAATATTGTATACCAAACCGCATAACCGATACATAGTATTTTAATTTGTAAATGAGTTGCGTTTTATTTAAATCATCTTTAATGGATGCGGTTAAAGTTGGCGGCTGACTTAGTTTACCAGAAGCTCCTCAATACATTCTTCGCTTCATATGAGACACTGAATGACTGATGCGAAAAAAATTTCCATTTTTTGTTTCTAATAGCTCAGATAGTGTTCTTCAAATCTTCCGCTGCTCATTTTCATACTTCACATTTCTTTGGCATATTATTTGCTTGAAATTCGTTAGCTATACCACATTAGCCGACCACGTGGTTTAATGAAATTAATATAAAATTAAACATATACACTAAATATACTATATTGTTACATGTGTTCTTCAGTAGCAAAATATTCACATTTGGCTTTAAAATTAAATTAATGAAGTTTAAAACACGTGATTGTAGAAAAAAATTAATTTTTAACAGATCACAAAAAAAAGTCTACCATAAGATAATGCTGATTTTTTACAACTGACTATTTCCATGACCTGCAAAAATGAAGTACACTCACCCAATATGAATTTTCTGAGATCATAAAACTGTTAAGCTTGGTACCGCTACTCCTATGCTCTTAGTTTTAGAGAAAAGCAGCTATACCACATTACCCGCCTATACAACATTACCCGAACTTACTCTATAATACCATACACTAAGTAAATGAGCAAAATCATATTCATTTAAAATTTCTATAATTTATATTCGTGGGTGATATTCGGAAGTGGGCCTTGTATGGAAACTATCACCAATTATGGACCGATCACCATGAAATTAGGTCGTGTTATTTATGTCTATATGAAAATTATTAATATTTAATTTGATGTGTAAACCAACATGTTTAGGAGATTTATGCACGTTAAAGTGATTTTCGGAAGTGGGTTTATGTGGGAGCTATGAGTAATTATAGACCGATCATAAATAAATTTGGTGACATAAATTCTGTATATACAAAACATATTTGGAGCAAAACTTGTGTAGATACCTATATAACTCAAACATATACGACCGATAAAGTGCAATTTCGCGAGGACATTTATATGGGAACTAGGTGAATTAATGGACCGATTGCAACCAGTTTCAATAAAATTTTATCAAATTTTACATGGACAGCCAGCCGGACAGTATGACAACATCAATATATGGTGGGTATAGAAATTACATTAAAAAAAATTTATGAAAAAATAAAAATATGCAGTTATGAGTAAAATATGCAAAAAGAAATCTAAATATGCAGAAGTATGCTGTAAAGAGTATAATATGCAAAACTATGCACTAACAATTCGATGGCAAAATATTAAAAATTATCTGAAACGGATAAATAACTAACTCTTAAGATTCTAATATAATAATGCATATTTTTTGTAGAACTGGTAATGTAATTTAGGGAGTAATATTAATATTCCTACCAAATTTTGTGAAATTTCAATTAAAGGTTCGAAAGAATTGATTCTTAATTCTAGTTTCAAAGTCAAATACAATTTGTTCTCTTAACCATTCAATTAAAGAATGTATTAAGAATTATATTTTGGGCCTTATTCAAATCTATTAATATCTAGCTAAATAAAGTTTATTGAATGATTACATTTTTCTTCAATTTAAAAACTATTACAATAAGGCTGAAAGGCTTCCATAGTCTTGCTGTAAGGTATATTATCAGTATCATTAAAACTTTAGTTAACAAATTTTTCGAATCTTATTGAAAATGTAAATCCGTATTTGCTTTTTCTATCATATGTACATATATGTATATTACATTACATATTGTATATTCGTTAAATTTTTTATATTAGGAATGATTTTTTGGAATGTATTGCTGAATGTTTTAATTCTGAATTAAGATTTTAGTAAATAAACTTTAATTTGAATTAATTAATTCAAAGCTTTGCTTTCAGTATGAGAAATATCCGGTGTGCGAGAGTATACTTGTTATAATTATCTCACATTAATTATACGCCTACATGGTCAATGCGAGAATACACATAGAAAACAGATTCGTTGTGACAAATGATAAATTTGGTGTAGATAAGTACACACTACGGTATTCAATCGATTAATCGTTCATCGGCTAACCGATTAATTTCGGTCGGTTAACTGTTCGAATAATCTAAAATTCCCGATTTAAATTTCCGATTTCCCAAAAAAAATTTTTTTGGGAATTTCGGAACGCATACCCTCTAATTTTTTTATATATATAAAACTATTGTTAAATATGAAATTTTGTCTTTCTATCATGATTGTAACCCGTGCCGACTTGCGATTTAGTTTTGTGGTGCATTTACAAGGGGAAAAAATTTTTTTTTTCTGTTTTTGTAAAAATTTTGTCATTAAATAAATACTTTTGCAATTTAATTTAAAATAATCAATATGTGTACGTAATTGTCGTTCTAATAAGATACAAATCACAAAAATTGGTTAAAAAATTTTAAAGTTATTGAAAAATCGCCAGACCATTAACGTGTCTCAGGCCACTAGAACAAGAAACGTAGGAACAAAATTAACATATTTTGAGAAATATTAAAATAAGAGCTTATTTTTACTTAAAATATATACATATTTACTTGTATATGAGTTTTTGTCTTCGTAGGATACCGTTAACCTATTCGAAGGTATGACCAAAAAAATATATTTTTTTTAATGGCAGGTTCAAAACTCTAATTTAAAATTTTTAAAAATTTTGTTTAACAAATTACAGAATTTTTTGATCATCACTTGGGTATTTATTGTCAACATAATAGGGAATAAAAATGTGAAAAAATTATGTCAATCCCTCCTATAGTTTTTCCGTACCTTCCATTTAAATTTTGCTATTTTCGAGAAAAACTAATTTTCTTGCCATATTTTGGCGAATGAGCCGAATTTCCTTACTGTTATGATTTTTAAGTAAAAGCTATTCAGAATATTATAGTCCTTGTAATTTTAGATATAGTCTGAAAGTTTTACTAAAATCGAAAAACGTCAACCCTTGAATCGAGAAGATCAAAAGTAAAATTTTTCAATATTTGGAATTTCTCATGGAAAAATAGCGAAATGTTATATATTTTTGGTCCGATTTTGATGAAACTCAAGAAAAGTATAACATGATGTCTAGTATTTATAAAAACAGCACAAAAATTAAAATTAACCCTTAATAGCACTGACAATGTTGTTTAACAAAATTTTTAAAAATTTTAAATTGGAGTTTTGAAACTGCCGTTCAAAAAAATATTTTTTTTTGTTCATACCTGCGAATAGGTTAAGGGTATCCTACGAAGACAAAAACTCATATACAAGTAAATATGTATATATTTTAAGTAAAAATAAGCTCTTATTTTAATATTTCTCAAAATATGTTAATTTTGTTCCTACGTTTCTTGTTCTAGTGGCCTGGCGATTTTTTAATAACTTTAACATTTTTTAACCAATTTTTGTGTTTTATGTCTTATTAGAACGACAATTACGTACACATATCGATTCTTTTAAATCAAATTGCAAAAGTATTTATTTAATGGCAAAATTTTTACAAAAACTGATAAAATTGCATTTTTTTCCCCTTGTAAATGCACCACAAAACTAAATCGCAAGTCGGCACGGGTTACAATCATGATAGAAAGACAAAATTTCATATTTAACTATAGTTTTATATATATGTAAAAAAATTAGAGGGTATGCGTTCCGATATTCCAAAAAAAAAATTTTTGGGACACTCTAACGGACATAGTTAGATGGTATTTTAGTTTTATAAAGACCAAAAATACATAAAACTTATGGGGTCTACAACCAATATTAGCAGTGTATTTAAATCTCTACAGTAATATTTTCTTTAATGAAATTATATTCCAAGTGCCAAATATGCATAGTTATGCAAGGTTTGGTAAGGTAAAATATGGCAAATCTTAGTTTTCAAGTAAAAAACTTGAAAAACTTGCGTCGATCATGAATAATGAATTTCACGTTCAGATATGCTGTAATTTTTATAACATTTTGTTTCTTCAAAAGATAAACATTTTGTAATATGGTATTAATTTAACAAGTTCTTTTTTGTAAACATTATTTTCAACTGACTTTGTATGTTCAAAATTGTTCAAAATTATATTTTATTTTATTCTTTTCCGAAAAAATGCCACAGCTGAATTGATTATGTCACTACAAAGATTATGATAAATTCAGTATACTCCTCTTAACTTATGTGTGCTGCACAAAAAATAATTCTGCTGATCACAGTAATGACGATAATAAAATTCCAAGCGGTATTAGTTTGAAATGATGCAGAAAATACGATTTAGTTCTGTTAATTCGATTAGTTGTGCCAAGATGAGGAAAATTTCAAATTCATTTTTGTTCTTTAATAATATTGGCCTTGTAATATGTTGTTGTTGCTGCTGCTGCTGCCGCTTTTGTCATTGTTGTTAGCAATATTATATGTAGTATATGTATGTATGTATCTATTTGCTATAATAATAATGCGGTGACATTGTCACGTAATTGTTAAAAATAAAAGAAATTGCAAAGTTTTTTGAAAAGAAAAAGATGCTGAGCAACAACAAAAAAAAAAGAGGCTGCAAAAAGAGGAAAATGAAATTTAGAACAAAATTTATGGCATGAAGTTTTATACTTCGTATTCGTTTAAGATGACATTTGCATACTTTAATAGGCAAATAGTAAGTACTTCATGTATTTGTGGCTTAACTTAAAGTCTGGCAGAATCTTTTTATGTTTTTCATTTTTTTTTTGTTTAGAGTTTATATAATTTATATGAACAACTTTATAATCTTTTTCTTTGCAAATAGATGATTTCAAAATATCTGTTTTACGGTTTCCCAGTAAATAAATAATAGTTTTTTTTTGTAAGATTTGTTATTAGATACAGGCCATATTGTGTAGACAGTGAGTGATCTGATAATTGATTTTTGCAAATGATTGAAAATGGTTAACAAACAAATTGAATCGTAAAGTTAAGATGTCAAGCAATAATTATTTGCAGAAATTATAGTCATTATGTCAACAGAAGTATTCGAAAATGGCGACAGAACACAATACTTTCGACTTTAAAGATTTGGGGAGCTAAAATTATACCATATTCAAGGGCGTATTTTTAATATTTATAATTATGTTTTTCATAATATAACAACCTTGTTGGAAAGGGTATCATGTCCAGATTCTCTATTGGTAAAGAGTATTGTACAAATTGTTAGCAGATTTGAAATTTATTCATTTAAAATATATAATGTTTTTTGTCTTACCTACGCAACGTTGACTAGGATTTAAACTATTGGCGCCGTTTGCCGCTGATCTAGTTTTAACATAGAATTAAAAGATATATCAAAATTAGCTGCCTTTTGGTGCCTATAAACAAATGACATGCAAAAACGTTGAGCAACTCAGAAATTTTTTTAGAAAAAAATTATCAACTTTTTTATGACTTTAGTTGCTTTTCATAGCTTATTTTGCTATGATAGGTTATACAAATTTATAACTATATATAAAGTAAATTTAGTTCTTAACAAAACTGTGTTTTAATTTTTTTAACAGGATGAAAATTGTAAAAGTTATTCAACTTTTCATTAACACCTTTTATAGTATTTTCTAATTTAGCGCATATGCATAAAAAAAACAAATAACTAAGTACAAATGTTGTACAATTTTTAACTTACAAGGTAAATTTTTTCGAAAAAGTTTAATAACTTTTGCAAATATAAACCGATTTTAACAACTAATGTCTCATTTTTGTCTATATAAAATTATCTTTAAAACACAGTGCAAAAAAATTGTTTTTTTTTAGAAAAAAATTAAAATTAAATTCAACAATAGTTATTGTAGAATTTGAAAAATTACGAAAAAAAAATAAAAAAATGCTAAAGTTTTTACAAAAACTGACATAATTTCATGAAATATTCAGATATTTATGAAAGATTAATTCGATGCCTCTCCATAATTGTTTAAAATTTTTGAATAGGTCTAAAAATATGTGAGTTAGAAAAAAAATCAAAAATGTATTTTTAACCGTTCATAACTTTTTTTTTAATAATTCGATTTTTATGATTTAAAATACATATTAAAGCTTAAAGTCACACCTATTAAACAGTGGAAAATCCTTACAAAAATCCTCATCCATTAAAATTTTACAGATTTTTCCAAAAAATACAAAAATTTTCCACTGTGCAACACCATTTAAATGATGAATGGATATGAATTACAAATGGATATATCCTTCATTAAAGGACGATTTTTTTTATTTAATATTCTATGTTTACCATATAAGTAGTGATTATAAATCGGTTAACCGAAAAACCGGTTTTTCTTGAAAATCTCGGTTTTTTGCGAACCGGTTAATTTAAAATGTAGATTTTCGGCTAACCGATTTATCCGGTTTTTATAATTCGGTTAACCGGTTTTTAAAATTTGGTACTAAATTAATAAATCTCATGTTTTTGTGCATTATTTACATTCACTGTATACACATTATTGGTCTGATTTGAAACCTAAACTGATGATTTACAAACAAACCTCTTTAGATTAATATTTTTAAGAATTACAATGATTCTAAATAGTAGAGGACGATGTGTTTACTGAAAAATGTTTTCAGAATAAATTGTACATAATGAAACTATGTATTAAAAATTTAATTCCGCATACATCTAGAAGTTAAGCTAAATCTTAATAATGATTCATTATAAACTTAGTGATGATTTTACGAAATGTTAAATTGAATTTGATGTACGTAACTTCTTTCAATAAATTTGAATTCATAAGTGTGTTTTGTTCTTAAAATTTTATTTTATTATTCATTTCGATAGCTTAGTGCACAAAGTCATTTTCAGAAAGAAAGACAAAAAACGTTCTAAAATCCATGATTTGAAATATTTTTGAAATCTGATAATGGAGTTTTATTAATTGTTTGGTATGAATTATGATGACATACAATAATAAGCTAAGAATAAGTGCGTTTGCATCTTATTGATCCTTTTTTGGGACTTGTAACATTTTCTGTTTCATATCAGAAAGTCGAGGTGATAATAAATTTTAAAATTATCAAATATTTAATTAAAAAATTGAATACATTTAATGAATAAACCAATAATTAAAACAAGTATTATATATTTAGTAACATATTTACACTTAATTCCATTTGACTGAGATAATAATTTTGAAACTTTTACAAAATAAAATGGACTTATCACTTTTGTATATTTATAGTTATTTAATATTAACCATTCCTGACTACTAAAAACTACAAATTTTAAAGCTGTGTATACTTTATAGGAAATTTTATGTTTTCTACACAAATATAATATGATTTCGCATAACCGAAAAACCGGTTTTCTAAAAAAGGTCAATTTTCGGTTAACCGACAAACCGGTTTTCCAAAAAGTCGGTTTTTTATAAACACTACATATAAGGATATATTGAAACTATTTTATATTACATTACAATATTGCAAAAATTGGTCTAGAGCCGTTGTTATTATTTACACTTTAAACCCTGATCGAATCCAAACCATAGTAAATCTAAACAAGTAAGAAAGTATGGCCGGTCAAACCCGACCATATAATACCCTACACTAAGTAAATGAGCAAAATAAGTTTTCTTTTAAAATTTCAATCATTTATTTTCGTGAGTGATTTTCCGAAGATAGCCTTATTTAGGTCATATGACCAATTATGGACCGATCACCATGAAATTAGGTCGTGTGATTTATGACTATATGAAAGTTATTTTTGTTGAATTTTATGTGTATACTAAAGGGCTGCACAACCATATTCATTTGCTACTCAAGACATTCACCAGCACAACAGTTACTTCAGATCGTTGGGTATTTACAAAACGAATGAGTGTGAATGAGGAACAATAACAACAAACGATAGAACAAAACAACAGAGTATAGAATGAGAGACAGTATATGACAATGAGAGTAAATATACACCGAGTTAATGGTATATGATTTCAGGTCACAATGAAGGCAGTTTCAAAACTCCAATTTCAAAATTTTTAAAAATTTTGTTAAACAAATTTCAGAATTTGTTTGGGAATTTATTGTCAACATAATAGGGAATAAAAATGTGAAAAAATTAGTTCAATACCTACTATAGTTTTTTCGTACCTTCGATTTAAATTTTGCGATTTTCGAGAAAAACTAATTTTTTGGCCATATTTTGGCGAATGAGCCGAATTTCCTTACTGTTATGATTTTTAAGTAAAAACTATTCAGAATATTATAGTCCATGCAATACTAAATATAGTCTAACAGTTTTACTAAAATTTGAAAACGTCAACCCTTAAATCGAGAAGGTCAAAGGTCAAATTTTTCAATATTTGGAATTTCTCATGGAAAAATAGCGAAATGATATAAATTGTTGGTCCGATTTTGATGAAACTCAAGAAAAGTATAACATGATGTCTAGTATTTATAATAATAGCACAAAAATTAAAATAACCCTAAATAAATTTAAATCGCAGGTACGGAAAAACTATAGGAGGTATTGACATATTATTTCACATTTTTATTCCCTATTATGTTGACAATACATCCCCAAGTGATGATCAACAAATTCTGAAATTTGTTTAACAAAATTTTTAAAAATTAGAAATTGGAGTTTTGAAACTGCCGTTAAAAAAATATTTTTTTTTGGTCATACCTGCGAATAGGTTAACGGTATCCTACGAAGACAAAAACTCATATACAAGTAAATATGTATATATTTTAAGTAAATAAGCTCTCAATAAGCTCTTATTTTAATATTTCTCAAAATATGTTAATTTTGTTCCTACGTTTCTTGTTCTAGTGGCCTGAGACACGTTAATGGCCTGGCGATTTTTTAATAACTTTAACATTTTTTCACCAATTTTTGTGTTGTATATCTTATTAGAACGGAAATTACGTACACATATCGTTTCTTTTAAATTAAATTGCAAAAGTATTTGGCAAAATTTTTACAAAAACACCTTGTAAATGCACCACAAAACTAAATCGCAAGTCGACACGGGGTACAATCATGATAGAAAGACAAAATTTCATATTTAACTATAGTTTTATATAGATAAAAAAATTAGAGGGTATGCGTTCCGAAATTCTAAAAAAACATTTTTTTGGGACACTCTAATATACATATATAAATTAAACATTTATGACCGATAAAGTCCAATTTCGGGAGTACATTTGTATGGAGGCTAGGTGAAATAATGAATCGATTTCAGCCAATTTCAATAGGGTTGGTCCTTGGGCCGAAAAAAATGTTCAAAATTGCGACCTGTACTTTGCGCACAATGTTTACATGGACAGCCAGCCAGCCAAACGGACATCGTTTATACTTTAAGGTGGGTGCTAGACTAATACATTTGGACGTTAGAACAACTGCACAAATACAATATACCCAATATGGTGGTGTAGAGTATAAAATGTTAAGGATCTTGAAATTTTGTGTTATCATAGAGAACTCATATATTGTCGAAAATTTTAGTTTCCTCGCCTTATTTATTTCTTCAAATAACATATAATGTAATGAATACATAAATGCAACTCATTAAACAACTGAAATTGTCTTTGAAAACAATAAATTTAAGTTTTATTGTAAATGTTCTTCTTCCTTTTCTTACACATACTATGGGCGTCAAAAGTAAGTAAACACCAGTTAATAATACTATTTTTTTAAGATAATGAAACACATTAGAGTCCGACCTAAACTTTTTTTCAGAACCGAACCTATTATTCGTTCATAATCTTAACAAAATCAAATAATTCACTGGTGTTTACTCACTTTTGAGGCTCATAGTAAGTACCATACTATAAATATTGTATATTTAAGTCGCTTTCTTTTCATATGTATTTTAAGACGTTTTTTCTGCACTAAAAATGAAGAAGAGCATCATCTGCTTCATCACGCACAAGAACAACATCATCATGAAATTTCTAATACTTATATTGTCTTTAACAATATTTGCGCACAATTAGTGAAAATAAAACTTTTATTTCTTTCCATAGATTATTTCCTTAAAATAGCAACACACATTCATATACTAACGGATACTTTCCAAAGGGAAGAAAGTGCAGTACAGAGGGCCTCATTTTGTGGACATCAGAATTATTAGACACAATTTGAAACAAGCTTCATCTATTCCCAACTTAGGCTTTATTTAGCCTATTTGGTGGTTTTTAATTACATATTGTTGCTACCAATATGAATAAACTCATCACTTGATTCTTAAATAAGAGAAGTATGAATATTTTAGAAGATAAAACTGAATTCTTAATTGAAGAAATTGAAGAGTTGAAATTAAAGACATTCTTGAAGGCCTTAAAAGTGGGATCCTTTCATTTGTAGCCATTACGATGCTACGCATATGCATGGTAATATACGTGTTTTTGTAAGAACATAGACAATCTCATAAATACTTTTTTACAAGGATACTCACTAATTATGGGTTTCCGTTCAGCAAAGTTAAAGAAAAAGGGAATCCACGTACAAAATACATATACACTGCTTATACTACTATACGCACACATACACATTATTTTTTTAACAAAATACTCATGTCTGAGTACAGTCTGAAAAGTCTTTTCAAAATCTAAAATATTTGTTTTTTAACATTTCCGAAACTATCTGCAAAACTTAGACCCTACTAAGAAAACAGAATATAGTCTATGGAAGGCTGTGAAAATATAGAAGATATAGATAAAATAACTTCCACAATGTACTGTTTTGCCACAACCATTTCAACATTTTTAAAAGATATTCTTACAGTATTACGGTTACTGTTATTATACACATGATTGCGATAACCATAATATGTTTAAATTACTATTAACCTGATTGTAGCCAACATATATGTGATTGTAATAATTAAGTATATGTTTGTGGCAACCAGTTTTATGTTGTAATACTTCACTATATTTTGTTACTCCATGATTATGGTTATCATACTCTGAAAACAATATATGTATCATAAATATAATAATTCATCATGAACATAATTGCCATAAACATATGTTTATTTATGTTCATGTAAATAAAAACGTAACACGTCATCATATAAATAATTGCTAAAAAACTTATAGAAATGTTAAAATTGTTATTGTCAACATTATTTTTTTTTTATTTTTATCTCCATATTAGGCATTGGATGTTTCCCGACCTCGTAGAAAGTTTCATTCAGAGATAGTTATGACACCTAAATCCGGAAAAGAGTTTAGTCACATCGCCCAATCAGTTTGTTGTCAATATTGTTTGAATAGTGTCCGAGAATAGGGGACGAGTTTTCATGATTTATATTTTTCATGATTTAAAAAATCAAAATATGACCTAAACATTTAAAAAATATGAAAAAATATATATTTTTGTGCGTAAACATAAAATAATTAACTATGGATCGCTCAACGCCGAAAAATTACACAACAGATCTCCCAGTATATAGGACTCTTTAAATTATACTAACAATTCGAAAATTATCATAGTTCTTCTTAGAAAACGATTAATATATTAATTATAATATTGGGATTTATAATTGTTATTTAACGTAACAATGAGTGTCTAACATGCAACATGTTTTTTTTAAATTCATCAAAATGATGATCGTGCTGTAAAGTAGCATCCAAACTCAATATTCATATCGTTATAAATCACTATACAGACCGGTAACAGTGTAATTTAAGTTACAAAATCTTTCTCTAATAATCACGAAATAATCACCAACATTTTTCATCAAAATCGGTCAAAACTCTCTGAGTTAGAGGGGGTAAAAATTTCACATTTTGGCCAAACAGGTGTTTTTTCTCATCCATTGTTCTTAGCAAAATATGTCCCAAATAGTAAAGATGACTATTTCTTCAATCTTTCGAAAAAAAAATTTAAAAAAAAAATAAAAAAATTTTGAAATTTTGAAATTTTTTTCCAAAATCAGAAACTTTTTGACTTTTTTCAAAATGGTTCCTTTTTTCTATCAAGAAAAAAGGCTTTTCCTTGAAGAACTTTACGGTCGCTTAGTGGGATGTGATCCCACTCACTTATCAAAATAAGTTTTTTGTTTTTTATAAATCTATATATGAAACACAAACAATGTTTCTACCTATGTCCGTTATAGAATCTGAAACCATCCAACCGATTAACTCCAAACCGGTTTTATTAGAAATGCAATTTTGTAAAGTTGGTTTTATATACTTAAAATACTACATTATTGCATTAGGTCCATTCATGAAGCCGATCTTTCAATTTTCCCACACAAAATTATTTCCCAATTTTAAAATTTTTTAAATTTGTTTGCTCAAAAGAAAGCTTAGGTCTATTCGTTTAAGATCTTTTTGGCAGCTTTGTGGGATGCGAGGGGAATATACATATGTATGTATATCAAAATAAATGTTTTGTAAGTCATTCTATTTTGTTATTCTTATATAAAATTTTAAATTTAATATTCTATAAAAGGCAAACTAAGCAAATTTAATATTTTTTAGCAATTTAAAATTCTGTCTGATCGGGATGAAATTTGCACCAAGGTTAGTCCTATTATATAGTAATTTAGACATAATTTATCAAAAAGATCGGTCAAGACGTCTCTGTGTCAGAGGGGGACAAAATTTGACATTTTGGTCAAAGAGGTGTTTTTTCTAAGCCATGCAACTTATTACCTATTTTTCATAGCAAAATCTGTCCCAAATAGGTTAGATGGCTATTTCTTCAATCTTTCAAATAAAAAATTAAAAAAAATAAAAAGTTTTTGAAATTTTTTTTACAAAATCAAAAACTTTTTTGACTTTTTTCAAAAAGGGACCTTTTTCTCTTTCCTGGAAGAACTTTTTGGTCGCCTAGTGGGATGCGAGTAGGTTATCTATTAAAATAAATATTTTGTAACTCAAGATACTTATACAAATTTTTACTTTTTTTTTGCAAAATCTAAAACTGATTAAAAGAAAAGGATTTTAAGGAAAATATATTGAAACTGTGGTACATAAGCATTACTCTGATATTGTAAAAATTGGATATACAATTGAAGTCGTGCTATTTTGTTATTCTTATATAAAATTTTAACTTTAATACTCTATAAAATGCAAACTAAAGCGATATTAATATTTTTTAGCAATATAAAATTCTGTCGGACCACACAGAGTCTGTGTACCAAGTTTTAACAAATTTGGATAATAAATTTCGAATTAACAATTTCGGTTTACTTTTCGTTTTAGAGCTGATAATAACATGTTTGATTTTATTTTCACTCAATTTTATTTTCACTGAAGCTAAAATTATGAATGAAAATTTCTATATTTCCTTAACAACAAACTTTTGGAAAGACTAAATACAAAAATTGAGATACAACATTGTAATTCGAAAGCCGTACCGAACGGGTTAAAGCATTCATTTACTTCTTCCTAGTTCTGAGCATTATTATTTATTATTTTACTAATAGACTCATCAAAACGGTGTCCCTTCGACTCTACTTGATTGTTCCACGAAAACCAACTAATAGACTTCATTGTTAGTGAACGAATGTGAGCCTTAACTTAATTTTTCAAAAGCAGTGTTATAATTTTGTAAAAGTAATTTTCTATAGATGCACCCCAATTTCTTTATTTAAACGAATCTTTGGAGTGGCTAGCAGGATTTGACCTGGTTTGTTGATAAGCAAAACTTTTCAGCAACAGCAACAGACTAAGCAAACTGATATCCATCAAATTTGTTGAGAGAAATTAGTATTTCTATATTATATTAAAAGAACCAGAAAATCTTCTTACATAACTTGAAATTTTTTGAAAAGCACTTTGACGTCTACTCTCGTACATACGGTGAATGTAAGTGTATGTAAGTCGGTTTTATGCCATAACTACAAATCACTTGAGCATGTGTTAGAAAATATTGTTTAAAGTTAATTCTTCTATGTATGTGTGGGTTTATATATATGTTTACGTGTGTGTGTGCGTAAGCTCATATTTGTTTTAACAGAGTTTTGAAAAAGTTTTGTGGTTCTTTAGCAGCTTTCATAACGGATGTGCTAAAATAAATGTAAGCTTCGTGTTCGTTAGATACAATAAAAAACAATAAAAAACTAAAAAAAAAAATACTAAGAAACACCTACATTACATACACACATACAAAAAAAAACTTTTCTTTGTTTTTCTTCAACTTTCATTACGGATCCTTTTCTTCTTAAAACTTAATGCGTACTTGTTAAACTCTTGTCTTAGAATCAAAACTCATATGTATATTTTATGGAGCTCTTTTCTTTTTGTCACTGTTGCTATTGGGAGTATACTGTTTATATTAAGACAAACTTTTACTTTACGTTAAGATTTGAAAGTTTTCTTTGGGGAATATACTCCCATATATCCCCATACAAATGAATGTATAAGGTTGGTTGTTTGTTTGCTTTAATAAACTACACATTCTGAAATTTATGTGAATAAATAAATACACAATTGACTTTTTAGTAAAAACTAAAAAATAAAAAAACAGTAGTGTAAAATAGAATGAAATATTGCTTAATTTACACCAAATAGCTGCAAGAAACAGGAGTAAAATTTTGAAAATAAGAATTTGTGGCATATTTTAATCACATGGTTGGCGCTGATTAAAAAAACTATGGATTTCTATTGGAATATATAACAAGAGGGTAAGATAAGATAAAATCACTGTTTATTGTTGATGTTTTGTCTAAGTTTTGATATTTTTACAAGTAAGACTTGTGTGCATTTTTATAATATCTTTAGCTTAAAGCATTTGGAAAAAGTATTCTGATGATCTGTATCAAGCAACCTCATCAATACATTTCAGTGAATTTATCCAAATAATATTTATAACTGGGAGGAAAACACTCTCAGCAAAAACAAAATTTCGTATTACATGACAAAATTTATAAAACCAAATATATTTTTAACTTAAAATTATAAAATTAAAAAAAATATAATTTTAGGGCTTTATATCAGACCCATCAATATCTGCCCATCCTGTAATTAACGGTTTTTAGCTTGAACATAGTTGTACAAAAATACATTTGCGTATTCACACAGACAGACGAACGGACACAGCTACACTGAAAGAAAAACGCTTCGTAACCCCAATGAAACTTTTACGTTAACCTGTTTACGTTAATGCAATGAAAAGTTTCGTTAATGATATGAAATTTTACGTTGTATTTACGAAAATTTCGTTAATATTACGATTCAGGCAAAATGAGTATTTTTTGGCATTTCGTAGAGTCATTGATGCTACGAAACTTTTTACGTTAATATTACGTAAAACTTTAACGTGAGATTCAATGTATAAATTGAATAACGAATGTGTCCCAAATTAATTTTTTGGAATAAAAAAGGTTTAATTGGCAAATCCTAATTGTTTTTGTGTAAATATAGTAATATTTGTATGAAATACAGCACCCCTTAAAAATTCAATGAAATATTTACGTAGCCATAATGATTTTTTTGTTTTCCATTTTTTTGGATTAAATATTGAAAAATAAAAAAAATAAATTATATAAAACAAAATAATATATAAAGAAATCGAATTAATGTAGTTTTTAATATTTAAATTGCTTAGTTCTTGTTATTTTGCTAATATAACAAATTGTCATTAATGAGACGAAAAACGCCAAAAATTATGTCATTTTACATTAATATTTTAAACAAGTTTTTTAACAATCACGTAATTATGACGAACGTTTAATGAAACCATGTCATTAAATTAATGAACTTGTAATCCATGCAACGTAATGTGTCATTGCATTTCTTTGCAAACAAATCATAACGGGACTTTATGGCAAACATATTTTTAATGAAAATTTGTAGTAAATACAATGATTTTATCATTAATTTAACGTAATGTGTCATTCAATAAAAAAAAATTAAGTATTTAATATAATAATAGTAAATACAACGATTCGGTTATCAATACAACGTAAAGTTGCATTGTATTGAACGTTTCTTAAAGAAATAACGGGACACAAGAGAATGTTGATGCTGATGGACACAAAGAAAAATAAAATAGAGTTGGAACATAATGTGGCAACAACATAAATTGCATCATCTTCTGTTTTTGAGAGTTTCTTTTTATTTAATTTTAGTTTATTTTAAACAGTCAACAAGTGAAGAGTTGTTGTGATAAAAATATAATTGATTTATTTGTTGTTTATAAAAAGTTGAAATTGTGATCAAAATCTAATTTGGTAATAAATAATTTGAAGTGTTTTTTGTGCAAAAATGGATTGAGGAGGATTTATTTCAATCAATTGAGGAAGTGGTTTTCGATTCAAGTGGATCAATGACTCATAAGAAAGGTAAGCTATTATTAATACATCAAAAGGAAAATTTATGATACCCATTAAAGAATACGTTTAAATTTTATTTTTAGATGAAGAAACTCAAAAAACACGTTACAATATCTACTAACTTCTTGGGGCCTAAATCACCTCATAAACTTTTTTCAAGGTAAACATTATTAATAATTATATACAAATTTAAACAAACTATTAAAATATTTTTTTTTAGAATAAAACATCACAATTTCCATAATGTCTGCTAATGACTTATTTGAAATTTCTCAGCAAATGAAAATTGGCGACAAGATCGTTTTTAAGTATAATTTAGAAAAGTGGAGGGCGGAGAAAAATATGTCTCAACAAATTTTGAGTGACTCTCAGGAATCCAAAAACGTTTCATCACCATTTTTCACTATCTCAGTCTTCCTGCAGCGAAATTTTTTTTACTTATATTCAATTATTTTTCATTTTAGCGGTATTCACAATGTAGAGTACTTGGCCTGGTAATGTAGTAAAAGAGCACAATATCAAAAAAATAAAAACGAAATACATTAGAAATTGAAATGTTTGTCAATAAATAGCTTTTCTGCTTTTTTACTAGGCCAAGTACTCTACATTGTGAATACCGCTTATATTTTTTGTATTTATTTATACAAATGCGAAGTATGTATATTGAAATCGAATTTAAATATAAAAAGTATTTAAAAAGTATTAATACATATGTACATTTAGATTAAAATCCTAATAAATTTTAATTATAAATAACTTATTTTTGTTCATTATTATTATGAAAGGAATCGTTTTTGGAATGAAACCTTTTATTAAAATAATGATTAATATTGTTAATATAATGTCTTATAATCATTATATTTATGATATATTTAATTTCATTAATGAAGGAGCACATTCTATTTACGAAACAATGTAGGAAAATCAATGACAAAATTCATTTTTGAAATGTAAAAACATCGTTCCATTAATGTAGGATATAATTATATTAGTGAAGCAATGTCATTAAACCAATGCCAACATTCATTGCATATATGATAAAGTTTCTTAACATCGATGAAACATGTCGTTATACTATTAATGCAAAATCGTTAAATTAATGATTTTTTTCATATTAGTATTGAAAGAGATTCATTAATTTAATGAAACCCTTTCATTATATTGACGAAATTGTATCATTGGTTTCACTGACAAACTGATTTCAAGAACACGGACTGATTTCAAGAACAAAATTATTAATATAACGTAGAAAAACGTTGTATTTACGAAGGTTTTTCTTTCAGTGTAGATCGTCTTAGAATCTTATGAGGACCCAGGAGTCAATATTTAGCATTTTCATCTATGAAACTAAATATTTTAATTAGAGAATGAAATATATAAGTTTGAATAAACTTGAAATTTAGTTTAGAGTTTAATCTTTTATTATTTTAAAAAATTTTGAAAATTAAAAATAATTTCGTGGAAAATTTATGGGAAAAAGGAACAAGTACCTAAATACAACAGTCAAAAACAAGTAAGAAAGTACATATATAATACCCTACACTAAGTAAATGAACAAAAACATTTTTCTTTTAAAAATGTAATAATTTATATTCGTGAGTGATTTTCCGAAGAGGGCCTTATTTGGGACCTATGACCAATTATGGACCGCTCACCATGAAATTACGTCGTGTGATTTAAGTCTATATGAAAGTTTTTTTTTGTTGAAATTTATGTGTATTCTAGAGGGCTGCACAAGTACATTCATTTTGTCGTCTTCACTGAATGACCTGCTTCACTTCACTCTACAATACTGTAAAATTTCTACGCTTGTACTATTGTACATATCACATACACATTGAAAAGTGAATGAGTATTGTGCGCAATAAAAATAAAACGAATGTGAGTTTGTTATGTATACGATCGTATGCCCTGCCGCGTATATGTTTTACATTTTCAATGCTATGAGCAAAAATTATTCGAATTATTTTTGTTTTCATGAATGAATTTTTCTATGTATGCATTTCAATGTGTGTGAACTTGGGTTTTTTCGCTGTTTTTTGGAAGTGGTACAGTTTTTACGTTATTTTTTTTTGTAAAACCATAAAATCTTATTCCTAGAATTTAGAAATTCCTATACACACGAACATTTAATAATAAAAAAACGCGGTGTGCACTGCTTCATTGTGACCTAAAATCACATATCATTAACTCATTGTATATTTACTCATATTGTCATATGCTGTCTCTCATTCTATACTCTGTTGTTTTGTTCTGTCGTTTGTTATTATTCCTCATTCACACTCATTCGTTTTGTAAATAAATACCCAACGATCTGAAGTAACTGTTGTGCTGGTGAATGTCTTGAGTAGCATATGAATGTGCTTGTGCGGCCCTTTAGTGTACACACGCAGAGAAAAAATATAATTACTGTAACCATTTAAATAGTGTTACAAGATTTTTAACAATATTATAGTCACAGTAACTATTTACATGATTGTGGTAACCATAATATTGCTAATTTATGATTCACATGATTGCATCAACCATATATATGGTTACAGTAAACAAGTATATGTTTGTGCAACCATATTTAAGATGAATAATTTTATCATAATATGTTGTTCTCAGATTATGATAAGCTTTAAGCCGAGAGCAATATAATATGATAAGTCCTTCATCATTTGAATGGTTGTCACAAACATATATTTGTTTACTGTAACCATATATATGGTTGATACAATCATGTGAATCCTAAATTTACCATATTATGGTTACCACAATCATGTAAATGGTTACTGTGACTATAATATAGTTAAAAAACTTGTAACAATATTGAAATGGTTACAGTAACCAGCCCAACTATATTTTTTTCACAAAAAAGGTGTCCAAAACTGTGGTAGATTTTAAACGGAGATAGACAAACTGTTCGAACGAAGTGACAGAAAACACTATAAAAACCATAATGGAAGGTTTTCTGAAAAAGGTTCAAAATTTCATCACTAGTGATTATAACTATACAAATATTTTTTGTTTGTAAATTGTAATAATAATTTCAATCAAATAATAAAAAAAAATCAAAACTTACAGTTTTGATTTGTCTATTTAAATATTATCCAAAACTAGCAAGAGGTATTAATTTATTTCCAAGTATTAATCTTGCATTAATAAAGTATTGATTTACATCCTGTATTAATTATTAAATGCTCAATAACGAAAGTTCACATGTTTTTAAATGCATTTAATTTAATACAGTATTAAAAACTACATGAACAATTATAGAAACATAAAATTATCCCTTATCTTATCATATCATATGTGTTATGAGATATAAGAGTATGAATATAACATAACGAGCAAATTATTATTCAGTTACTCTTATTTTTTCAAAATCTATTGCACTCTATAGGCGCACAGTGGCTCAGAATCTCTTTTCATCGGCCAAAACCGATGCAGATATTTTCGAATTTTTTTTTATGGAGAGATATTTCTACAGTTTTAACGTCATAAAAATCGGTTCAGCAGTTATTGAGAAATTTAAATCTAATGTTGAACTCTTAATTTTTTTTATAGCATTTAGTACGAAAATGCTGATTGTTTTGTTTTTGGAATCAGCTTTATTTATAAAAAAGATATAAGCAGATAAAAACAAGTAAGAAATTTAAAGCTAAATTTGAACTTATAATTTTTTATAGCATTTAGTTGAAAATGCAGATTGTTTTGTTTTTTGAAACAGCTTTACTTATAAAAAAAGTTATAAGCAGATAAAAACAGGAAGAAATTTAAAGCTAAATTTGAACTTATAATTTTTTTTATAGCATTTATTATGAAAATGAGGATTTTTTTTGTTTATTTAATCAGATTTGCATGATTCTAGTTGCTGCTAAACTGTAGGTTTAAAAACATAGTAGTGTTTGTAAAGCAATATTCTAATTTTGTAGACGCAAATATTAATTAGTAAATATCTGTAATAGAGGAAAATTTATGGAGTTTTACATAAATTTAAAATATATCAACATATTAAATTAATTTCAATTTGTATTTAACTGTTTAACTGTTCTCCAAAACAATCAAGAGGTATTAATTTATTTCCAAGAATTAAGCTTGCATTAATAAAGTATTTATTTACATTCTGTATAAATTTATAATTCCTCATAACGAAAGTTCAAATGTTTTTAACGCGTTTAATTTAATACAGTATTAAAAACTACATTTAGTATGCGATATACGAGTATGAATATAACATAACGACGAAATTATTATTATTTTTTTTTGATGGAGAGATATTTTCTGAATTTTTAAAGATTTCATATCATAAAAATCGGTTTAGCAGTTTTTGAGAAATTTGAAGTTAAATTTTTATATAGCATTTAGTAAGAAAATGTGGATTTTTATGTTTTTTGAATAAGCTTTGCGTATAAAAACAGATAAAAACAAATAAGATATTTAAAGCTAAATTTGAACTTTTAATTTTTTCATAGCATTTAGTATGAAAATGCGGATTTTTTGTTTTTTGAATCAGCTTTATTTATAAAAAGTTATAAGCAGATAAAAACAAGAAACTATAATTTATTTTCGTAAATGATTTTCGGAAGCCAGCCTTCTATGGGAGCTATGATCGACCGATCGCCATGAAATTATGTCGTGTGATTTAGACATAAATGAAAGTTATTTCTGTTAAATTTTATGTGTATACCAACCCTGCAGTTCATTGAACTAGTTCCGCTACCAACGGCCACATTCAGCATTACTTGTGGCCATTGAATTGGAATATTTTAGAGAATTTTATTTTACTTGAATTTATGTTCAAAATCTAAAGACGAATATCTAACTAACGTATGCGGAATGAAATTGCAACTAAATTTTTAACTGGCCAAAAGAAAAAGTAGATGAGCTATTAGTGTTTTAGGACTTATTATGTTATGTTTTGCCTTAATATCTTAAAACCCCATTTAAAAATGTTAAAAAAAGGACTACCTTAAAAAACCATTTGTAATTTTTTCAATATTTTATCAATTATCATCGGGAACAATTTGTTATATTTTACATCAAGTGGCAGAGAAGTGGACTTTTTCGGAAGTAAATAAACCTATTATTGATAAGATGTGCAAAATAGAACTTAATCTTTTTTCTAAAAAAATATATATGGATCTTAATCAATCAGATGTAAATTAGAAGTTTTGACTTCTTTGGATTTTGATTCGATCATCAATTCTAATTAATATATTATGTACACAAAATTAATCATTTCATAAAAAGAAACATCAGAGATTATTTTTTTAAAAAGAAAGTTTTTCTTAACTGTTCCATCATTCAACTGTCATGCCCAGATGTTTATGGTGTTTCCAACACCCTTGAAAATCCAGACTTTCTAAAGTGAAAAAATTTCCATATTTTTTTAAAATAAAAATAATTAGGGAGTTTTGGACCTTTTTAAATAGAAGAGTTTTTGTAGATTATTTAAAATAAAAATCGAGAAAAATAAGACCATGAAACTCAAATAGGAACTCAGAAAAGTGCAAACATCGGTATTTCAACACCTGTATAAATTTCTTCATAACTGCCACAAAAGTACATGAATATAATAAATTTTGGCTTATATTAAATCAATACAATGGAAACTAATATAGCGTTTTCTGTTTTGTTGCAATTTCATTCCGCATACGTTATTATATGAGAACTCCTGCATATTTTGGTGTTATCAAAATCTATCGAAATGATTGAGTCAGTGGCAGAAAGCAAACTGTGTTTGCTTTCGATCACAACGATATCATGTATTTTTTTAAATAAGCGAAACTAATTTTTAAAAATTGTGAAAAGCCCATTGATTTTGGATAAAATATTTTCAAATAAATTGTGCTGACGTAATATAAAAGCCAAATTCGAAAATATCCCTGAAAAACACTTGCAAACATTTTTTTAAAAATTTTTAAGATCTTTGTGTTATATTCCTGGTGCACTGACATAAACGAGATATACCCTAAACTTTTGCATTATAGCCAACATTTTATGTAGGCTATAAAAGTGTCCAAAATCTAACAGCTCTTATTTATATGGAATATGTAAGTGGAAGTTTGTACAGATATTAAATTAATGAAAAACCTCATGTTTCAAAGCATATTTTTAATCTGATCTTAAGAGATGAAAGATTAATAACCTAAAGTTTCACACATACAGGTACCAATATGTTTACTATTTTTTTTTTTTCATTTCGAAACACAAAATAAATATACTTAGCTGAACTCAGTTTCTACGATTCACCATAATTTTTGATTTTCTACATTTGTGAGAACTATTATTTGACTAATAGTTTATCTGAACCGAGTTATACACATTTGGTTTAAAAGTAAATTTGTGTTATTGTTGTTACTTGTATTTTCATATTTGTGTATTCTGGTTTTAATCGTTTCTTTATTATCTTATTGGATTTCATGATAATTAAATAACGAATGTAATTATTAATTGAATGCAAATTTTAAATTGAATTTAATACCAATAATATATATAAATAGGAAACAATTACACAGTGGAAATTATATACGTAATTTAACAAATATTAATAATAAGAGAAATGCTACGAAATTTACAGAGCTAACTATAAAATATTTATATTATAGATTTTGTAGTTTGTATATAGATATATCATATTTTATATACATACATAAAACATAACTTCTTTTTAATGTTTTATTTTATTTATGACTAACAATAAATATTAAAATCTATCGAGAGACTTAATAAACAAATGGGCCATATCTTTGATTGGTTACTGATTAACTAGTGAAGGCTAGAGGCTTCTAACTTCATGTGAAGTCTTCTATATGTCACCGCCAACTAAGTAAATCGTCTGTCTAAGTGAATACCTTATTTTATTCAGAGTAATAAACAATGTATACCAAGTAGTCCGACTCTCTATTTTCTAAAATTACTCTCTCACATATGCCGTGAGAATTCTACACACTTGTGAGAGAATTAAACACATCAAAATATTTGAAAGTTTAAATACGATTTAGACCATTGGTAGGCAAAAAGAGGCATTTAATTTGTGTGCTCTTTTGGATAAAGAATAAAATATCCACAACAACATCAAGAAACTGAATGAAATGTGTGTACTTTTACGCTCTTTTGTTCACATTCGGGTTGTTTGACGAAAATCATCGTAACCTGAACAATATGAACGCCTACCATGGATTTAGACTAAATAAAGACTAAACCACTTTTTTACATTTCTACACAATATTTTACGAATTTTTTCAACACTTTGCAGCACATTTTTATTTGCACAAATGAAAAAAATATTTTTAATTAATTTTTGACACTTAATTTTATTTGTGGTAGAATTTAATTATAGAACAGAGCTTAAATTTTTGGTATTAAAAATCAAACAAATTGAAACTTAGCACAATTTTATAAAACTCTGTGTGTCTGGTGAAAATTAAAAAGGCACTAATACATACAATTTTTGTTACTAACACATATTTAGACTTAGGCACATTTTCACTAACACATGTTTAGAGTTAGGTACTGCTGCCAAAGAGTCGGACTACTTGTTATACTTTGTTTTTTACATAAAACATAAATAAATTTAAATGGAACACATATTTTTTTTATATTCAAAAAGTTCTTGTTTTACTTAAAAATATTACGCATATCAAATGGCCTGTAACAATTTCTGCCCTGAGCAGAATGCACAGGGTTTATTTGGAATATTCATGTTAAAATTTATTTATTACTCATCCGTATACTGATTATTGCTGGCTTAACCCTTTCTGTTCCAAACAATTTCAAAATTTGCGGATTTCAGTGAACTTTTCGATCACATTTCTTCCACTCGAACACAAAATACTATAGAAAATCGCACAAAAACATATTAAGAAATGAAAAAGAAATAACATATAATATTGAGACGTTTGAAACAGTAAGAAAAAACGGTACATAATATATAAATGTCTCTACAAAATATGTTGAATTTACCTACACATTTGTGTAGGCGGGGACGGAAAGGGTTAAGCCCTGAAAAATAAGCAAGGATTTTATTAACTTATCTAAATATGGGGGAAACAACTTTAGAAATCGATGTCTTCCGATCGGGATAACATTTGCACCACGGTTAGTTCTATTGGATAGTAATTCAGACACAATTTTCTTTCGAAAAAAAATTAAAAATAAAAAATTTTGATTTTTTCCCGAATTCAAAAATTTTGTTGGCTTTTTTTCTAAATGGACCATTTTTGAATTTTTTTTTTTTTGCTCAAAACAAAGCTTGGGTCTATTCCTTTAAGACCTTTTTGGTCACTTAGTGGGATGCTAGTGGGATATATGTATATCAAAATAAGTGTTTTGTAACTCAAAATATACAATTTTTGGTTTTTTTTTTTTTTTTGCAAAATCTAATTTTGGAATTTTGGAAAATTTTCACTCCTTGTGGTGGTTCAACGCACCTAAAGACGCGCATTTTGAGTACATTTTTCTGTAGAGCAAAAACGGTTGAATATATTGCAAATCTGATTTCACCAGTCGATTCTGAATCAAAAATTAATACAATTGATGTTTTTTGAATCCTTAAAAATAGTTCCAAATACCCAAAACAGGGGGCGCAAATCTCATAAAATAAAATAAAAAAAAGAATTTTAGTTTTTTTAAACATGCACGATAAAAACCTATTTTAAGCTTAGAAAAACGGCACCAATATTTCCTTTCTATCACTAACCATTAAAAACTTATATATTAGAAATGAAAAAACGTTAAATTTTAGAAAAAAAATTAAACAAAGTTTTTGAGTTTTCTAAAAAAAATCAAAAATTTTATATATTGAGTTACAAAACATATACTAAACATAAAATACAAATATATTTTGTTCTAAATTTTTCTATTTTATTACAATTTATGGTCTCAAAAGATAAGCATTTCTTTTGATTCAGAATCCATAAAGATGGAAAAAGGTCATAGCTAACGATAGCCATAAACTAAAATATAAACATTTTAAAAAATCCCGCATGTTTAAGTCATACTGCAAATAAAAGCACACAAATTTTGAAAAAATAGTGATTATTAAACAATTCTTTTTTCTACAAAATTATAATAAAATCGGGAAATATGTGGATCCAATAGTAAATTTCATATATATAAAAATCTTTCTAATCGGATCGAGAACACAAATTTAGCATCATTATTAATTTGTCTTTTTGACGATTTAGGAACTTCACAAATGAAACTAAATTTTTTTCAGACACATAAAATCAAAATCACTTTCCAATTACATATTTCAATTTAACTGTTTGTGACAACTTAAATAATTAAAACTCAATCCATAAAATCTTTCAACTAAAAAAAAATCACTCATGTTGTTTGTTACATGTGCATTTGAAAAGCACTTGTCTGTGATGTAAGAAAAATAAAACTGTGTTCTTTATAACAAGATTTTATTTCGCAGGAGAGACCCACCTAAAGGCCCAGAGAATATAAATGAAATCTAAAAATATAATCATACATACTATTCTTAAATCCTCTATAAAAACTGCAATTTAATATAATCTAAAATACTAAGATTTCCAAATTAAATACCATAGAATTTTCCTCTTTAAAATCTTTAATGTTTGCACATTACGTCTTTGTAAACTTCAAACTCCAAAAAAAATTTTCAATGGAAACTACGTGTATGTCAAACACTTGGTTACATCGTTCTTAGTTTAAGTGGTTGCATGGAATTGAAAATAAGTACCAAAAAAATACACACAAACACGGAGCAGCAACAAAATCTTGTCTTCCATTGTTTGCTAAAGTTAAAGTGGTTGGTTGAAGTTGTTAACTTATACATCCAATTTCAATAGAAAATCATTGTATTTGTGTTTATTTTTTACTCATTTAAAGTAAAATAGATAAGTAGGGATGGGAAACCCTTTAGGTTGCTAGCTGCTTAACTAAAGTTTCCACAAGCAAATGGTAGAGGACACTCTTCTACTGTCTGAAGATTTTTTTTATTATAAATATTGGCCGCAAGCTTAAAGTTAATACGCAGTCTATTAAATAAGTTGTTCAAAATTGGGTTTGTTCTCTACTTTCTTACTTTTGATGAGATATACATGTATACAGAAGCATTAGAGCCTGCTAAATAAATGTGTTGAATTATTTATAGTAAAATATACACATAACTAATATAACTATTTTTGTTTATTCAAAATTTCTAGTAGGTATGAAATATTCTCCATATTTAGATGATAAGATGCATTTTTATCAAATATTACAGTATACTATGCAGCATACAATTTTTAATCTTTAAACGTGCTGCAAACATTTTCAGTAAATAGCTCAGTTCCTTTTATTTGTTGTAGTTGTAGTAATTCATAACGAAATAATCAATAAATTACACACCTGTCTGACCACATGATAAATATAACTGGTACGACAAAGATTATGAACGATTTTATACAGAAGAGATATAAAAAATAGACGATTTAACAAAAAAAAATTATAAAATGACCTGATTAAATTTGATCTTTCTTGTCTATGTCTAGTCTATGTCTAGTCTATGTCTAGTCTATGTCTAGTCTATGTCTAGTCTATGTCTAGTCTATGTCTAGTCTATGTCTAGTCTATGTCTAGTCTATGTCTAGTCTATGTCTAGTCTATGTCTAGTCTATGTCTAGTCTATGTCTAGTCTATGTCTAGTCTATGTCTAGTCTATGTCTAGTCTATGTCTAGTCTATGTCTAGTCTATGTCTAGTCTATGTCTAGTCTATGTCTAGTCTATGTCTAGTCTATGTCTAGTCTATGTCTAGTCTATGTCTAGTCTATGTCTAGTCTATGTCTAGTCTATGTCTAGTCTATGTCTAGTCTATGTCTAGTCTATGTCTAGTCTATGTCTAGTCTATGTCTAGTCTATGTCTAGTCTATGTCTAGTCTATGTCTAGTCTATGTCTAGTCTATGTCTAGTCTATGTCTAGTCTATGTCTAGTCTATGTCTAGTCTATGTCTAGTCTATGTCTAGTCTATGTCTAGTCTATGTCTAGTCTATGTCTAGTCTATGTCTAGTCTATGTCTAGTCTATGTCTAGTCTATGTCTAGTCTATGTCTAGTCTATGTCTAGTCTATGTCTAGTCTATGTCTAGTCTATGTCTAGTCTATGTCTAGTCTATGTCTAGTCTATGTCTAGTCTATGTCTAGTCTATGTCTAGTCTATGTCTAGTCTATGTCTAGTCTATGTCTAGTCTATGTCTAGTCTATGTCTAGTCTATGTCTAGTCTATGTCTAGTCTATGTCTAGTCTATGTCTAGTCTATGTCTAGTCTATGTCTAGTCTATGTCTAGTCTATGTCTAGTCTATGTCTAGTCTATGTCTAGTCTATGTCTAGTCTATGTCTAGTCTATGTCTAGTCTATGTCTAGTCTATGTCTAGTCTATGTCTAGTCTATGTCTAGTCTATGTCTAGTCTATGTCTAGTCTATGTCTAGTCTATGTCTAGTCTATGTCTAGTCTATGTCTAGTCTATGTCTAGTCTATGTCTAGTCTATGTCTAGTCTATGTCTAGTCTATGTCTAGTCTATGTCTAGTCTATGTCTAGTCTATGTCTAGTCTATGTCTAGTCTATGTCTAGTCTATGTCTAGTCTATGTCTAGTCTATGTCTAGTCTATGTCTAGTCTATGTCTAGTCTATGTCTAGTCTATGTCTAGTCTATGTCTAGTCTATGTCTAGTCTATGTCTAGTCTATGTCTAGTCTATGTCTAGTCTATGTCTAGTCTATGTCTAGTCTATGTCTAGTCTATGTCTAGTCTATGTCTAGTCTATGTCTAGTCTATGTCTAGTCTATGTCTAGTCTATGTCTAGTCTATGTCTAGTCTATGTCTAGTCTATGTCTAGTCTATGTCTAGTCTATGTCTAGTCTATGTCTAGTCTATGTCTAGTCTATGTCTAGTCTATGTCTAGTCTATGTCTAGTCTATGTCTAGTCTATGTCTAGTCTATGTCTAGTCTATGTCTAGTCTATGTCTAGTCTATGTCTAGTCTATGTCTAGTCTATGTCTAGTCTATGTCTAGTCTATGTCTAGTCTATGTCTAGTCTATGTCTAGTCTATGTCTAGTCTATGTCTAGTCTATGTCTAGTCTATGTCTAGTCTATGTCTAGTCTATGTCTAGTCTATGTCTAGTCTATGTCTAGTCTATGTCTAGTCTATGTCTAGTCTATGTCTAGTCTATGTCTAGTCTATGTCTAGTCTATGTCTAGTCTATGTCTAGTCTATGTCTAGTCTATGTCTAGTCTATGTCTAGTCTATGTCTAGTCTATGTCTAGTCTATGTCTAGTCTATGTCTAGTCTATGTCTAGTCTATGTCTAGTCTATGTCTAGTCTATGTCTAGTCTATGTCTAGTCTATGTCTAGTCTATGTCTAGTCTATGTCTAGTCTATGTCTAGTCTATGTCTAGTCTATGTCTAGTCTATGTCTAGTCTATGTCTAGTCTATGTCTAGTCTATGTCTAGTCTATGTCTAGTCTATGTCTAGTCTATGTCTAGTCTATGTCTAGTCTATGTCTAGTCTATGTCTAGTCTATGTCTAGTCTATGTCTAGTCTATGTCTAGTCTATGTCTAGTCTATGTCTAGTCTATGTCTAGTCTATGTCTAGTCTATGTCTAGTCTATGTCTAGTCTATGTCTAGTCTATGTCTAGTCTATGTCTAGTCTATGTCTAGTCTATGTCTAGTCTATGTCTAGTCTATGTCTAGTCTATGTCTAGTCTATGTCTAGTCTATGTCTAGTCTATGTCTAGTCTATGTCTAGTCTATGTCTAGTCTATGTCTAGTCTATGTCTAGTCTATGTCTAGTCTATGTCTAGTCTATGTCTAGTCTATGTCTAGTCTATGTCTAGTCTATGTCTAGTCTATGTCTAGTCTATGTCTAGTCTATGTCTAGTCTATGTCTAGTCTATGTCTAGTCTATGTCTAGTCTATGTCTAGTCTATGTCTAGTCTATGTCTAGTCTATGTCTAGTCTATGTCTAGTCTATGTCTAGTCTATGTCTAGTCTATGTCTAGTCTATGTCTAGTCTATGTCTAGTCTATGTCTAGTCTATGTCTAGTCTATGTCTAGTCTATGTCTAGTCTATGTCTAGTCTATGTCTAGTCTATGTCTAGTCTATGTCTAGTCTATGTCTAGTCTATGTCTAGTCTATGTCTAGTCTATGTCTAGTCTATGTCTAGTCTATGTCTAGTCTATGTCTAGTCTATGTCTAGTCTATGTCTAGTCTATGTCTAGTCTATGTCTAGTCTATGTCTAGTCTATGTCTAGTCTATGTCTAGTCTATGTCTAGTCTATGTCTAGTCTATGTCTAGTCTATGTCTAGTCTATGTCTAGTCTATGTCTAGTCTATGTCTAGTCTATGTCTAGTCTATGTCTAGTCTATGTCTAGTCTATGTCTAGTCTATGTCTAGTCTATGTCTAGTCTATGTCTAGTCTATGTCTAGTCTATGTCTAGTCTATGTCTAGTCTATGTCTAGTCTATGTCTAGTCTATGTCTAGTCTATGTCTAGTCTATGTCTAGTCTATGTCTAGTCTATGTCTAGTCTATGTCTAGTCTATGTCTAGTCTATGTCTAGTCTATGTCTAGTCTATGTCTAGTCTATGTCTAGTCTATGTCTAGTCTATGTCTAGTCTATGTCTAGTCTATGTCTAGTCTATGTCTAGTCTATGTCTAGTCTATGTCTAGTCTATGTCTAGTCTATGTCTAGTCTATGTCTAGTCTATGTCTAGTCTATGTCTAGTCTATGTCTAGTCTATGTCTAGTCTATGTCTAGTCTATGTCTAGTCTATGTCTAGTCTATGTCTAGTCTATGTCTAGTCTATGTCTAGTCTATGTCTAGTCTATGTCTAGTCTATGTCTAGTCTATGTCTAGTCTATGTCTAGTCTATGTCTAGTCTATGTCTAGTCTATGTCTAGTCTATGTCTAGTCTATGTCTAGTCTATGTCTAGTCTATGTCTAGTCTATGTCTAGTCTATGTCTAGTCTATGTCTAGTCTATGTCTAGTCTATGTCTAGTCTATGTCTAGTCTATGTCTAGTCTATGTCTAGTCTATGTCTAGTCTATGTCTAGTCTATGTCTAGTCTATGTCTAGTCTATGTCTAGTCTATGTCTAGTCTATGTCTAGTCTATGTCTAGTCTATGTCTAGTCTATGTCTAGTCTATGTCTAGTCTATGTCTAGTCTATGTCTAGTCTATGTCTAGTCTATGTCTAGTCTATGTCTAGTCTATGTCTAGTCTATGTCTAGTCTATGTCTAGTCTATGTCTAGTCTATGTCTAGTCTATGTCTAGTCTATGTCTAGTCTATGTCTAGTCTATGTCTAGTCTATGTCTAGTCTATGTCTAGTCTATGTCTAGTCTATGTCTAGTCTATGTCTAGTCTATGTCTAGTCTATGTCTAGTCTATGTCTAGTCTATGTCTAGTCTATGTCTAGTCTATGTCTAGTCTATGTCTAGTCTATGTCTAGTCTATGTCTAGTCTATGTCTAGTCTATGTCTAGTCTATGTCTAGTCTATGTCTAGTCTATGTCTAGTCTATGTCTAGTCTATGTCTAGTCTATGTCTAGTCTATGTCTAGTCTATGTCTAGTCTATGTCTAGTCTATGTCTAGTCTATGTCTAGTCTATGTCTAGTCTATGTCTAGTCTATGTCTAGTCTATGTCTAGTCTATGTCTAGTCTATGTCTAGTCTATGTCTAGTCTATGTCTAGTCTATGTCTAGTCTATGTCTAGTCTATGTCTAGTCTATGTCTAGTCTATGTCTAGTCTATGTCTAGTCTATGTCTAGTCTATGTCTAGTCTATGTCTAGTCTATGTCTAGTCTATGTCTAGTCTATGTCTAGTCTATGTCTAGTCTATGTCTAGTCTATGTCTAGTCTATGTCTAGTCTATGTCTAGTCTATGTCTAGTCTATGTCTAGTCTATGTCTAGTCTATGTCTAGTCTATGTCTAGTCTATGTCTAGTCTATGTCTAGTCTATGTCTAGTCTATGTCTAGTCTATGTCTAGTCTATGTCTAGTCTATGTCTAGTCTATGTCTAGTCTATGTCTAGTCTATGTCTAGTCTATGTCTAGTCTATGTCTAGTCTATGTCTAGTCTATGTCTAGTCTATGTCTAGTCTATGTCTAGTCTATGTCTAGTCTATGTCTAGTCTATGTCTAGTCTATGTCTAGTCTATGTCTAGTCTATGTCTAGTCTATGTCTAGTCTATGTCTAGTCTATGTCTAGTCTATGTCTAGTCTATGTCTAGTCTATGTCTAGTCTATGTCTAGTCTATGTCTAGTCTATGCTGCTATTTATATGATATCTTCTATCTTCTTCTGAATATATTCCGTACTTATATATGTATATAAAAATAAATAAACAAAAATACATTCATACTGAATATGTAAATATAAATGTTGGTATAATATTTTATAAATTGTATATTATTTTATAACCATAAATACGTATATGTATTTATACTTCTGCTTGTATATATAATTATTTTATACATAAGGATTTACCACAGGATATTCATATATATTTACTTTAACTTATATAAAATAAAAACTAATATAAATATATATATATATCTATATTTGACTTATTTTCTGTTCTTATGATAAGAAATATAGTAGATTTACTTTTAGCCATATACACTTACCTACACTATGCACGACTCTAATGCAAAAAGTAAAAAGCAAAAATATATAAAAAGAAAAAACCCTAGAAAAATTTACGATGGAGCGCAAAAATATTTTTCACACAAAAATTCCAAAGAACACATTCTTGTAAGGGTTCGCTCACAGTCAGAGTGGGTGTGCGATTATATGTGTTTGGTTTCAGTTGCGTCTGAATTCTTTAAGTAAAGGACATTCTTGGTTTGAAATTATGAGTGGACACAAAAGACATTTTTTATTGTCACCAAAAAGAAAAATATACAAAACACAGAATATGAATGAATCTACACAATATAGTTTTTTTTCCATATTCTTTCCTATTTTGGAGTTTTTTCAATGGGAGAAAAATAAATAAGCAGACATGAATGGTTATTTAAGATAGAAATAGATAAATTGAAAAATTAATAATGATTCAATGATTTCAAGATGGTAACATCTTAAATTCCTAACTCTTTGCTGTAGAGTTCGTTAAAGGAATTTTTATTTCAAATTCTTAGAAAGATTGAAGCTAAACTGTTGTTGGAAATATTAAAAGATTATTATTAATTCTTTAATTTAGTTAAAACTCAATATGTTTAACATCAGTTAATTACGTAATAATTGGCTGTAGTTATTATATTTTTAAATTAATTTACCAAATATATAGATTTGGGGTTGTCTTCAAATCTATTAATATGAAAGCTGTTGAAAAAATTAGCTGGGATATATCGGTTAAGGTTATATAAATATTTTTGATCTGACATTTTTATGTTTTAGTTAGGTAGATTTAGATTTCCCATCATAGTGTAATGAATACTCTACCTTAGGTCTATATATGCCAAATTTTTCCGGTATTTACGATTTACTAATTATAATCGTAAATACCGTTATATGTAAATACTGCTGCCTCTATTCTAAAAATAATTTTCAATTATGAAAATACATTATTTTTATTTTGAATAATAGAGTTTATTGAAATCTTCAGAATAAAAAATATAGTGTAATACCAGCTTATTTTGATATCAAAGGAAAAAATATTATTTATTCGAATATATTATTTTTATATATAGAATAAAAAATATTCAATTAATCGAATGCTCGAATAAATTTAATTTTGTGTTAAAATTACAAAAAATATATTATAGAAACAAAAATGTCTGAAAAAAAAATCTCTAAGAAACAAAACGAATACGAATACTATTTTAATTATAAGTCCAAAGGCAGTGATACATTTCTAGTTTCAAGTATAATCGATTTCCTATACGAAAATTAACAGAAAAATAAACGTGGGTATAAATCGGTAAATATTTGTTCAAATTTAATGATTTTATATTAAAAAATAGGAGCAAGTTCCTTTAATATTGTTCTAAATGAAAAAATAATGATTACACAGCACAAAAAACAGCATAAAACAATCCCGGGATTTCCCGTAAAATTATTGTCGGGAATTCCCGGGAAATTTAAATTTTTTTCCCGGGAAAAACGGGAAATTTAAAATTAATTAAAAATACTTTAATATATTTAAATATGACATCTCTGCTTGCTGAATGGCTTGTTCCAAATATTAGTGGAGGTTTTAAACACCATTAAGGATTCAGTATAAGCATTAAGCCGAAATGAAATCATTTTTCTGATAGGTGATGCTATAATGAACACACTTTATGAACAGCACTTATCTAAAAATTCTACGATTTCTCAAAAAACGGTTTATTCAATTAAATTAAACCTAAAAACTTCAACATTATAAGATAAATTATAATATAAAAACACAATGTTAAAAATTTATGGACAGCAAATATATGAACGTCTATTTGACCACAATGTTCCTTCATCTGTTCAAAGCGTTGATGATGAGGTTTCCGAAATACAAATGGAGCAAAATTTTAAAAACCAATTAGAATATTCAATCAATATTGGAAAGCCCTATACATTTAAAATCAAATGCTGAAAGTTTTAAGCGGGAATTAGATTTATTTGAAGCAAGTAGCATTCGGAGAATACATTTTGATTGTCTTTATAATGCTTTAATAATGATAAAGCCAACACATGTTTACAGCGAAAGAGTTTTCTCGTCGAATGACTTATTGCATGCATTTGTTATTCTGACAAATCAATTTTTTAAAAAAATACATAGTTCTATGAGGGACATACATATAACATAAATATCAAAAGAAAGAATCTAAGAAGTGCATTAAAAATCCCATTAACATATTAATCGACATCGAATTATAAAGCTAGGTTCACAATTTATATAATTTTGTGACACTTAATTGCTCTTTTACTCTACTATATCATGAATACCGCTAATATTTAATTTTATAGTAACAAGTGATCTCCAAATATTTTAACAAACTTTTTTTGGTTTTATGTGGGTACAATTGAATTGTAATGTATTGTTTTCCTTTTTTTTTAATAAAATTACACAATTTTATAAAATTATTTTCTTTTTTACTTATTTTTCTAGTTAAAAAAACATTTCCGGGATTCCCGGGAAATGAAATTTTTCATTCCCGTTTCCCGGGAAATTAAATTATCCGGGAAACCCCAGACCGTAGCTGCAACAAATGATACATTCCATATAATTTAAATCGAATTTTCAGTGTTTCATTCAGTGGTATTTATTTTTATATACATATGTAAATATTCAAATAATGTGAAATTTTAATTTCTACTTTTTTTAATTTACAATTTTTCTTTAGAGAAAAATTTGCTGTTTTTCTATAGCGAGTTGACGTTTTGAGTGGACGTTTTACATGTATTTTGTTTTTGTTACAATAACAAAACACATGTTAAATTTCCACTCAAAGTACTCGTTCGGTATAGAAAAACAGCACATTAATTTATCAAATTAAAAAACTGGCAATACAAATATTACTCAAATAAATTTAATTATCGTAGTAGGAGTTCATAACTAAATATTCATATGACTATGGCAATGTATAGGAAACATTCTTATGAAAGAGTACCAAAATTAGATACATTCTAAGGATGGATTTTCCAAGAAGTACCAAATACTTATGAATATATTTTCGTTTTTTGAGAAGTAAAGAATATGATTTAAAATTAACTTATATACTTGTTCACCCTAACCACAAAAGCCTTAAAGTCGATTTTAAGTCCATAAATTTTAAATTTCGTACCATAAAACTCTCTTCTTCTGTATAAATAAAAATAAAATGTCGTTCGTCAATTGCATCAGTAGAGAGAGAACGGCCGACTTAGACGAATTTTTTTTTAAATGTTGGTCATAGCCCAACTTAGGTTTTTACGGAATGAAAAATTTACCACGAAATCGATTTTTTATCTAAAAACTCAAAATATCTAAATTCGCTAATAACTTCGCCAATAAGCGTTTAATCAAGAAAAAAACTCCATCTGTGATCACTAATTTTTCTGACCAAAAATCGATTTTTTATATAAAAACTCAAAATATCTAAATTTGCTAATAACTTGGCCAATAAGCGTTTAATCAAGAAAAACAGCTCAATTAGTGATCACAGATGGAGGTCCTTTTCTTGATTAAACGCTTATTGGCCAAGTTATTAGCGAATTCAGATATTTTGAGTTTTTATATAAAAATCGATTTTTGGTCAGAAATATGAGTGATCACAGATCGAGCTCCTTTACTTGATTCAACTCGTATTGATCAAGTTATTAGCGAATTTAGATATTTTGAGTTTTTATATAAAAAATCAATTTTTGTTAAGAAATATGAGTGATCACAGATCGAGCTTCTTTTCTTATTAGGTAATTTAGATATTTTGAGTTTTTATATAAAAAAAATTGATTTTTGGTCAGAAATATGAGTGATCACAGATCGAACTCCTTTTCTTGATTAAACGCTTATTGGCCAAGTTATCAGCGAATTTAGATATTTTGAGTTTTTATATAAAAAATCGATTTTTGGTCAGAAATATGAGTGATCACAGATGGAGGTCCATTTCTTGATTAAACGCTTATTGCCAAGTTATTAGCAAATTTAGATATTTTGAGTTTTTATATAAAAAATCGATTTTTGGTCAGAAATATGAGTGATGACAGATGGAGGTCCTTTTCTTGATTAAACGCTTATTGGCCAAGTTATTAGCGAATTTAGATATTTTGAGTTTTTATATAAAAAATCGATTTTTGTTCAGAAATATGAGTGATCACAGATGGAGGTCCTTTTCTTGATTAAACGCTTATTGGCCAAGCTATTAGCGAATTTAGATATTTTGAGTTTTTATATAAAAAATCGATTTTTGGTCAGAAATATGAGTGATCACAGATCGAACTCCTTTTCTTGATTAAACGCTTATTGGCCAAGTTATTAGCGAAAAAAAATCGATTTTTGGTCAGAAAAATGAGTGATCACAGATCAATCATATTTCTGACCAAACATCGATTTTCTATATAAAAACTCAAATTATCTAAATTCGCTAATAACTTGGCCAATAAGCGTCTAATCAAGAAAAGCGGCTCGATCTGTGATCACTCATATTTCGGACCAAAAATCGATTTTTTATATAAAAACTCAAAATATCTAAATTCGCTGATAACTTGGCCAATAAGCGTTTAATCAAGAAAAGGAGTTCGATCTGTGATCACTCATATTTCTGACCAAAAATCGATTTTTTTATATAAAAACTCAAAATATCTAAATTCGCTTATAACTTGGCTAATAAGCGTTTAATCAAGAAAAGCAGTTCGATCTGCGATCACTCATATTTCTGACCAAAAATCGATTTTTTATATAAAAACTCAAAATATCTAAATTACCTAATAACTTGGCCATTAAACGTTTAAGCAAGAAAAGAAGCTCGATCTGTGATCACTCATATTTCTTAACAAAAATCGATTTTAATATAAAAACTCAAAATATCTAAATTCGCTAATAACTTGGCCAATAAAGCAGTTCGATCTGTGATCACTCATATTTCTGACCAAAAATCGATTTTTTATATAAAAACTCAAAATATCTAAATTCGCTAATAACTTGGCCAATAAGCGTTTAATCAAGAAAAGGAGTTCGATCTGTGATCACTCATATTTCTGACCAAAAATCAATTTTTTTTATATAAAAACTCTAAATATCTAAATTCGCTAATAACTTGGCCAATAAGAAATATGAGTGATCACAGATCGAACTCCTTTTCTTGATTAAACGCTTATTGGCCAAGTTATCAGCGAATTTAGATATTTTGAGTTTTTATATAAAAAATCGATTTTTGGTCCGAAATATGAGTGATCACAGATCGAGCCGCTTTTCTTGATTAAACGCTTATTGGCCAAGTTATTAGAGAATTTAGATATTTTGAGTTTTTATATAAAAAATCGATTTTTGGTCAGAAATATGAGTGATCACAGATCGAACTGCTTTATTGGCCAAGTTATTAGCGAATTTAGATATTTTGAGTTTTTATATTAAAATCGATTTTTGTTAAGAAATATGAGTGATCACAGATCGAGCTTCTTTTCTTGCTTAAACGTTTAATGGCCAAGTTATTAGGTAATTTAGATATTTTGAGTTTTTATATAAAAAATCGATTTTTGGTCAGAAATATGAGTGATCGCAGATCGAGCTGCTTTTCTTGATTAAACGCTTATTAGCCAAGTTATAAGCGAATTTAGATATTTTGAGTTTTTATATAAAAAAATCGATTTTTGGTCAGAAATATGAGTGATCACAGATCGAACTCCTTTTCTTGATTAAACGCTTATTGGCCAAGTTATCAGCGAATTTAGATATTTTGAGTTTTTATATAAAAAATCGATTTTTGGTCCGAAATATGAGTGATCACAGATCGAGCCGCTTTTCTTGATTAGACGCTTATTGGCCAAGTTATTAGCGAATTTAGATATTTTGAGTTTTTATATAGAAAATCGATGTTTGGTCAGAAATATGATTGATCGATGTATTTTGGAGACGTATTTAATAAGTGGGCGTATTAGTGGACGTGAACAATTTTTATTTATGTAAAAACTTTTGCGGACTATGTATGGCGAACATTAAAAAATAGTTAAATCGGTCCAGCCGTTCTCTACTGATGCAATTACCAACGAACGACATTTGATTTTTATTTACATATATAGAATATATAGATAGATATGAATAAAAATTATCATTCAATAATACGTTTTTTTCCTTTTTAATTATTTTTACCCTTTTCGAACCACTTCTCACAAATCGAACACAATCATTTTTTTAATTTGGACAGGACAACGTCTGTCGGTTCAGCTAGTTTCAAATATAATTTAAAATGTTGTTTTAATACTTTAAAATACATAAGCTTTATGTTTTGAACTTTTATGTATATTTTTTATTTTTATTCAATTTTTGAAATTTCTTTCTTTTATTTACTTTCATTGAAAATTATTTACATTTCTTTGAATTTATTAAATATATTATTTTAAATTTCGTACCATAAAACAAATTGCAAATATAATTTAAAATGTTGTTTAATTACTTTAAAATACATAAGCTTTATGTTTTGAACTTTTATGTATTTTTTTTTAAATTTTTTTAAATTTCTTTCTTTTATTTACTTTCATTGAAAAATATTTTCATTTCTTTGAATGTATGAGTTGGGAAATGTTTTGAAAGCTGATTTAAAATATTCCTTATTGTACGATAAAACCGAAAGTTCTATTTTAAAATAAAGTCGACTTTAACAAAAATTAACTTTAAAATTTCTTTTATAGTTAGACTGGTCATTTTTAATTTTTTTAGATCGGTTTTAGTTTAGAAGATATAATGTTACCAAATTTATCCAGTTTCATCCCTTAAACCTTAGAAATTCCAAAATCCCCTTAATGGTGGATCTACATAGGCATAGAGAAAATTATACCTATGAGACAAAATTTAATGTCTCAACCATTTGTCGTTTGGACAGCCAATGTTGAATCAGTCAGTCACTTAGCAAATTCGCTCTTTTATATATATGTATGTATGTGTAGCTAACTGAAAAAAATTACCACCAGCTTTTTGCCATTACGGGCAACATATTTCATCTAATTTTATATTTATTTTAGCTTTTTCTCATTTTATGATGCAATTCCTTAGATTGTATATCTTTCTTCTTTATAACTTTTCCCAAGAGGCAATTTGTTGAAATCAATAAAAATTCATTAGTTTTATTGTTAAATTACTGCAATTACTCACATTCAAATCCACCCAAAATAAAACAAATATAACTAAACCATCTTCACAATATAAGGACATACATTAGGGTGACCAAAAAAAAAAGTTGTGGATGTTCCCAACTAATATAAAAGTCTAATTCTAAGATACCCTTTCTCAAAATTTTTCTTCTGGCGTCAGTATTTTTGGAATATAAAGGTTTTTTCTTTAAATATATTATTGATAATATAGATAATACCATTAAATGTAGCTTCGATTGCTACAATCCACTTTCTAAAATCACTAAACTAAGCAAAAATGTCTTACAAAAATCGCATAGAGATCGGCCCATATTCATGATCATAGCTCCCATATTAGGTTCACATCCAAAAATATCTTAAATACATGTAAATCTCTTATAAATATCGTAATTAGATTAGAGAAATTCGACATTAACAATCCATATGTACACAAAAATCTTCCGAAAAACACTTTAACCTATATATAAATGTCTTATAAATATCGATATCAAACCATAATTTTACACAGATCAGTTGTATGAATGTAAAAATTATACCATGTACTGGATTTTGTGACGATAAGTCCACAATTGCCCATAGCTCCAATATAAGATTAACTTTCAAGAATAACTATAACAACAATAAAACTCTGGTATTCAAATTATTCTCGTTTTATTATTCGAATAAAACGAATATTTCGAATAAGAGGTTTTAGCTTGTTCGAATAATTTAATCACACGTTTAAAATTAATCGAATTGTTCGAATAATTTAATTTTTTTTAAAAAAGGAAAGAACGAAGTTTTGATGTAAGTTTTTTAATATTTTATTGTTAAAGAAAAACTATAAATAATGTTAAAGTTAACAATTCAACTATTGATAATGTTAAAAAACATTCGAAAACAAAGGCCATCATTAAAGATTCCCATTAGATTCCCTCCCGAACAATCTACAAAACAATTGACCCTCTTTATTTTCCGTTTTGGAGCTAACTATGCTTTAAAAAATATGTGCTAGTTGGACATGATCCAGAATACAAGTACAATATAAACGTATTAACAAATTGTATTATACCAGCTAGCTCTATCAACGTTGCTGAATCTTTGCTTAATCAAGTGATCTTAGGGAATTACACAAATCTGTACAAAGTTTGATATTTAATATTTAATATTATGTATATTTGCAATATTTTGTGCTTAGCATTAGATTTATTATATATTTTGCAAAACTTACGTACGTGGTTAACAACATCATTTACATATATTTTAAGATCATGGCCTTCGTCATTATTAATGTCATCCTCAATATCACTTTCGCCGACTGTTTCAAATTTATATTCGCCATCACTTTCAACTTCACTTTAATCTAAGTTAATATTTTGATTATTAATTGCGATTCTGCTAATATTTCGCCATATGTTCACACCATGGTCTCACCGTTATGTTTAGACCCTAAAATTTCTGTTTTGATATCAATTCTAAAATCATTCATCCTTTTTTTGTACTAAATGACAAATATTTTATTCCGTACCTTTTATTATACCCTACACCACCATAGTAGGGAGGGTATAATGCGTTTGTGCAGATGTTTGTAATGCCCAAAAATATTAGTCTAACACACACCTTAAAGTATACCGATCGACTTAGAATCACTTTCTGAGTCGATTAAAATGTTTAATTTATATATGTATCTCCACAAATTGCGCTCCAAATAAGTTTTATATACACAAAATTTTGATACGATCGGTCCATAATTAGTCATCGCTCCCATATAGACCCGCTTCTGAAAATAACTTTAACGTCCATAAATCGCTTAAAAATGTTAGTATATTCACAAAATTCAACATAGTAAACTTTCATATAGACACAAATCATATGACTTAATTTCATGGTGATCGGTCCATAATTAGACATAGCCCCCATATAAGGCCCACTTCCGAAAATCACTCAAAAATATAAATTATTGAAATTTTAAAAGAAAAATCTTTTTGCTCTTTTACTTAGTGTAGGGTATTATACTTTCTTACTTGTTTTCATTGGTTGCAGTCCTAAATTAAACATTTTGAAAGACTTGTTTTTTGAATTGTAAATTCTTGCAGTAATATTTATATATTTCTAGACTCATCTACAGCGATCGAAAAACTCCCTTTATCTTTAGTTATTTGTCGAATTTCAGAAACAATACTATTTTTGTAAGTAATTATTACTTATTTAAATTTGGAATTATGGAAAATTTTAATCAATTTAATAAATTTAAATCTTATATATAAATAGGCCAAACTTTTTTTTGTGGTACACTTTTAAGTATGTTATTGTCCACCAATATTGATGAAACATATATGGTTTAAAAGGTTATTGTCTCTAGATTTTCAGAACATCATTTTTTTAAAAAAAATTATTTCCATAAAAGTGGTAAAAAGCGTTTAAAAGTGGTCGAATTGCGGCCACCAGTCGATCCTAATATATATAAATTTACATTTATATATATCTCTACATAAAATTGTTCGAATTATTCGTTATTCGAATATGTTAATTATTAAATAGTTCGAATAATTATTCGTAAAAAATTATTCGATTAACCGAACGATCATTATTCGAATGAAAACCCTAAATAAAACTCTTGTAAATATCGTTATTGAGACAAAATTTAACCAAAATAAGCATCAATATTTTATGACTGTCGCACCTTAATAGGTCTCAGCTTTTATACAATTTTTTTTTTAATTGAAATTCGCATAAATATCCATATTGATGAAAATATTTAACACAAATTTGTTTCAAGTATTTATAAACGTTACTACTGGATTTTGTGACTATTTTGTGACATTAATACAAACGGTAAACCCTAATATACATAAGTACATATTCAACCAACATCCAAGTCCAAATGGCTGAATTATACACTGCAAGTAGAAGATGAAATTCTATTTGTAGTTTAAGTATGACGCAGAAAAAAATGCTGAAAAAGAAATGATTAATTTTCTGATTCCATGGTAGAAAGAACATCGTCACACTCACTCAATCAAAGTGATTAAAGCTTAAGTTTCTTCTCTTTCGTATACATTCTTGCTGTAGTTGTTATTTCCGTTTTAGTGTATGAGTTATTGCGTTGAAATGTTTCTATGTTCAAATGTGTGTGCCAGTGTAGATGTGTAGAGCTTTGTTTTAACCTGGCGGACGTCATTGTGTGTGATTTGTATGGTAAAGGTCAACGACGAAATATTACAGGTCAAGTTTAGATGTTCACAGTGGATGTGTGTTTGCGTATAATTTTATTTTTTTGTGTGGCTACTGTGGCTGTGGATGATTGGAATATTTGCAATACATATACAGGTATATATTTGTTAATTGTATAACAAGAAAGTAAAACTGTATTCAACGAATCTTAGATCCTCTATATCCAATAAATATATGTGGGTCTCTCCATACTAAAATTTCAGGGAAATGTTTGTTCTTTATACGGTTTTTCATTAAATTTAATTTTTAGATTCACTGTGAACAAATTTGTTGCTTATCAATTTAGGTCACTATATACGTTTGGTTTTTATAAATCAAAATTTTTTTTTTAATTTTTCATGCACATGTGTGTATTTTTTACATCAAAATTTCAAATGTTCAAAATAATGAAATTTTTTTAGTTAAAAGGTTTATAAAAACATGGGATTAGCCAATTATGAATATTAGTGTTTATAAAAAAACGACTTTTTAAAAAACCAGTTTGTCGGTTAACCGAAAATTGGCCTTTTTAAAAAAACCGCGTTTTCGGTTAACCGACATCAAAAAACCGGTTAAACCGGTTAACCGTCATATATGTGTAGAAAACATAAAATGTCCAATAAAGTAGCTGTATATAAAATTTGTAGTAGTCAGTATTGGTTAATATTACATAACTATAAATATACAAAAGTCCATTTTATTTTGTAAAAATTTCAAAATTATTATCTCAGTCAAATGGAATTGATGACTGGTTTATATTCACTAAATTTCAACCAAGAAATGTAAATAAATTTTTTAATTAAATATTTGATAATTTTGAAATTTATTATCAACCTCGACTTTCTGATATGAAACAGAAAATGTTACAAGTCCCAAAAAAGGACTTATAAGATTCAAACGCACTTCTTCTTAGCTGTGATTATTTGTCATTATAAATCATACCAAATAATTAATAAATTTTTCAGATTATCAGATTTCAAAAATATTTCAAATCATGGATTTTAAAACGTTTTTTGTATATCCTGTAATATTTCTAAAAAGCTAACGAAATGATTAATAAATTAAAATTTTAAGAACAAATAACTAAAGAAGGCAAATTTATTGAAAGAAGCTATGTACATCGAATTCAACTTAACGTTTGGTAAAATCATCACTAAGTTTTTAATGAATCATTAGTAAGATTTAGCCTAAATTTAATTTTAATTTTTAATAGTTTCATTATGTGCAAATAAGTTTTTAAGTAAACTCATCGTCCTCTACTATTTAGAATCATTTTAATTCTTACAAATATGAATCTAAAGAGGTTTGTATTGTAAATCAGTTTAGGTTTCAAATCAGACCAATAATGTGTACACAATGAATACTAAAAATGCGCAAAAACATGAGATTTATTAATTTTAGTCCCAAATTTTAAAAACCGGTTAACCGAGTGATAAAAAACGGATAAACCGGTTAACCGAAAATCAACATTTTAAATTAACCGGTTAGCAAAAAACCGAGATTTCGAAGAAAAACCGGGTTTTCGGTTAACCGGTTTATTAACACTAATGGATATATTTCAAATACTATTAATAAGTTATAAACTTAGTTTTTTCCCAACAATGGCTTGACCACAATACAAACAAGTAAGAAAGTATAGTCGGTCAAGCCCGACCATATGATACCCACACCATAATTAGTTCGGCTTATATAAAACTTATTTTAGCCGAATTTGGTTTTATCTATGTAACTAAGATATTTATGAGAGCTTAACTATAGGCAATCGTATGGAGGCTAGGAGAAATAATGGACCGATTACAACCAAATTCAATAGACTTCGTCCTTGGAGAAATAGAAGAGCTTGTAATAAATTTTGTCGAATTATCTTTGAAATTGCGACCTGTAGTTTGCATGGACGGACAGACGGACGGACATCACTTAGTGATCGAAAGGGATCCTGAGCAGATTGGTATACTTTCAGGTGTTGGACCAATATTTTTGCACGTTACAAAATCAGCACTAATTTAATATACCCTCCTTTCTATGGTGGTGTAGGGTATAAATATTGGTTGTCTGTTAAATTGTTGCAAATTTAATTAAATTTTAGTTTTTCAAAATGCACCACTCAATTAGGCTGTTATATATAGGTCGTCCAAAATTATTTCTGAAACAAGTAAGAAAATATAATTCCCTACACTAAGTAAATGAGCAAAAACATTTTTCTTTTAAAATTTCAATAATTTATATTCGTGAGTGATTTTCGGAGGAGGGCCATACATAGGAGCTATGACCAATTATGGACCGATTTCATGGTGATTAGGTCGTGTGATTTATGTATATATGAAAGTTATTTTTCTTGAATTTTGTGTGTATACCATAATTTTTAAGAGATTTATGCATGTTAAAGTAATTTTCGGAAGCGGGTCTATCTGCAAACTATAAGTAATTATGGACCGATCGTAACAAAATTTGGTGTCATGAATTCCGTATATATAAAACTTATTAGGAGCTAAACTTGTGTAGATACCTATATAAATTAAACATTTATGACCGATAAAGTCCAATTTCGTGTAGACTTTTGTATGGGGGCTAGGTGAAATAATGAACCGATTTCAGCCACTTTCAATAGTCTCGGTCTTGGGCCGATTAAATTATATATACCAAATTTTATCGAAATATCTTCAGAATTGCGACCTATACTCTGCACACAAGGTTTACATGGACAGCCAGCGAACCAGACGGACGCACGGACAGTGATTCTAAGTCGATCGGTATAAATTAAGGTGGGTGCTAGACTAAAATTTCTGAACGTTACAAACATCTGCACAAATATGTAAAATATGTAAAAACATTTTTTTCCATAACTTAGATACCTATATAAATTAAACATTTATGACCGATAAAGTCCAATTTCGGGTAGACTTTTGTATGGGGGCTAGGTGAAATAATGAACCGTTTTCAGCCACTTTCAATAGTCTCGGTCTGGGGCCAATTAAATTATATATACCAAATTTTATCGAAATATCTTCAGAATTGCGACCTATACTCTGCACACAAAGTTTACATGGACAGCCAGCGAACCAGACGGATGCACAGACAGTGATTCTGAGTCGATCAGTATAAATTAAGGTGGCTAGACTAAAATTTTTGAACGTTACAAACATCTGCACAAATCCAATATAGCCCTCCCTACTATGGTGGTGTAGGATATAAATATTTTGTTATTTCTCATAAGCTCCAAAAAATATGTAAAAACTTTTTTTTCCATAACTTTATGCGGCTAGTCGAGAAAGATTTCGAAATGAGTAAAAAATGCATAACTTTTAAAAAATATTGATATTAATTGTTTTATATTTTTCTCAAAGATTTTTATAAAAATGTGTTCAAAAATTACTAATAAAAAACGTTCAAAAACTTTCACATTATATAAAAAAAAAACTTAATACAAATTATTTTTAGCTTTATTTTGAAGCAGTTAATACCTTCAATTCTTGGTATTCAAACTTTTTTGGCTGGCCCGGACGATCTTTGTCTTCCGTGTCTTCTGACAACGCAGAACTTCAGGAATATGACGTTTTCTTTTTTTTTGGAAATAATTCGGTATCTGGGTAACTATTGGATATATCGAAGCGATATTTCATAATGTTGGAGTTGAAGCGATTTACAACTGTTCAGTTTCTCAAAATTGTTCAACTCCGATCTCACATTTAAAAAAAAACACCAAAATCCATTTATGATCCGATTGATCTGAAATTTTAAATATAAATAGCCCTTGAGAAGATTTACAAAAATTTACCTAAACTGAGCAGGTTATCCCTTTTAGTTCAAGAAATAGTTATTTTCTTAATTTTGCTTGAAATTTATTTTGTTTTCTAGATATAGGAAACGCCTACGGAGAATATAAAATAAAGAATCTTGCTACCCAGCACTTTTCAAACTTTACCATTTTTGAAAAACATAATCAGTTTTGAGTAAAAAATTCTAGAAATATAAATCCTCAAAAAAGCTCCATATATGTATAACCTAATATGTTACTTAAATACGTACAAAGTTTTTTTTACTATCACTTGGTAAATAACGCACAGTGAGCTTAATCTAAGCCTAAAAAATACCAATTAAATTAAAAAAAATTAATATAATCAGTTTAAACTATTATTTTTGCCCTTAAAATTTTGTAATAATCTCTAAATACTTCCACATGGTAACATTTTAGTGTTTTCTCCTATTCAAATCATTTTGAAAAAAGTTGTCATTCTCGTAGAATTGCCCATATGTAGCAAGCACTTTACGAAACCAATAATACTTAATTGTAGCAACAAATTATAGGTTATAATTATGCTGAATTTTGCCCGAGGGTAAATTAAGAAAAACAAGCAAAACAATATAAAAAAAAGATGAATAATGAAGATTGCTTCATAGCTAAAATATACACTTTCCTTAATTGTTTTTAGAGTAGATTATTATTTCGTTTATTTTTGGTCTTTCTTTTCACTTTTTTTTATGTAGAACAACGTAAAACAACAAACTCAAATTATGAGGATATAATGTGTAACAAGTGTGTTACAAGTACAAATTTTAAATGTGTAACAAAAATAACACAGAAAATAAACAGCAGCTAAAATAAAACGAAAAGTATGTTTTTAATATGAAAATTAATTTAATTTTTGTTATATTTATAATAATAATAGGGGACTGCACATACAATTATCTTAAAATTCGTGGGATGTTACAGAAAAAAAAAATTATTTAAAGTTTCTGGACAGTTTAAAATGTTTAATATATACATAAATACACGATTAGATTTGTTAAATTTAATTTAAATTTTTTTTAAAAAAGTAAAGTATGAAGTTTTATGTAAGTTGTTTAATATTTTATTCTTAAAGAAAAACAAAAAATAAGGTTAAAGTTAACAATTACAGTATTGCTAATGTTAAAAAATATTCGAAAAGTCCATCATTAAATTTTCATCAGATATTAGATTCCCTCCCCAACAATCTACAAAATAATTGACTAGCAAACACTTTATTTTCCGTTTGGGAAAAATTTTATCAAGTTGGATATGATCCTGAATTCAAGTACAATATAAACGTCTTAAGAATTTTTCTACGTCTCACAGTGGCTCATTTTCGTTTTTCATCGGCCAAAACTCTGTAACTTTTGAACCGATAGAGATATTTTAGAAATTTTTTTTGTGGACAGACAACTTCTTGAATTTTTATACAGTTTTAATTTCATTTCATCCGTTCAGCAGTTGTTGCGCAATTTAAGGTTAAAGTTGAACTTTTAATTTTTTATAGCATTTAGTAAAAAAATTTATTATTTTGAATTGAGCCTTTATTCAAGTTAAAAATAATCAAATTGTTTTATTTAAATTTGGTTGTATTTTGAGTTGATACTGTTTTGTTGATAAAATAATACAATAATAACTCAAAAAATTTATTTATTTTGCACTAATTGCAAAAATTTTAAAGAAAAACAATGTAAATATATTTTCAAATGGAATTTGATTAATATGATGTTTTCGGATTTGCAAATTCTCTTAAAATGTAATCACAAACAGTTTTTGCTCTCTACTGAACATTTTAAAATTTTGAGTTAATATATTATTGTTAACCATTTACGACCGATAAAGTATAACTTCGGGAGAACATTTGTATGGGTGCTAGGTGAAATAGTGGACCGATTTCAGTAGACTTCGTCCTCGGGCCGAAAAAATGTATGTACCAAATTTTATCGCAATATCTTCAAAATTGCGACTTGTACTTTTCGCCAGTCATATGAATAAAATAGAATAAAATAAAAATAGAACAAAAATTTGGGAGTAATTTCATTCAAATGAAAGTGTTCAACAAACAGGTCAACAAGTATATATAGGCTTAAAGAGGACACTTTGGACTTTCTCCTGGTTGTAAAATTTGTTTATCCCCTTTTGGCACTTTTACTCCACTGAAATTCAAATTTGGCTAAAATATAGTACCTGAGAAAAAAATTAATAACACATCAGGTATAAACGGTACAATGACAAAACATATCAGCTCTTAAAGACTATTATCCTACCAACATACCAAAAGAAAAATCATCCAATTATCTATAATAGTTTGCGAGTAATGATAATTTACTTCTGATCAAATTTACAAAAATCACATTTTTATAAAATAACATAAAATATTTGACTTTAACATGCCACGCACACAATTGACAATATTTTTATCTAATTTTTTGGCAACCTTAGTTTCAATGTGTGTACTATTGAATGGCAAAAATTCTTTTATTATACATTTTTTAAACACCCTAAGTTTTAAGCTATTATTTGATAAAAATATATTTTTACTGCAATTTTATTTTTATTATTCTTTTAAATACTTTGAATTTAATATTGTTTTTATGTTTTCGAAATAAAACGTGAAGAGATTATTTTAGATGGGTTCTTTTATTGATATCAATTTGATACATTGCGACTAGTCTTGATTGAAAATGATTGCGACTAACGGAGGGTTAAAATGAGTAACTAATTGTATTATACCCTCAAGCTCTATCAACGTTGCCGAATCTTTGCTTGATCAAGTGGTCTTAGGGAATTACAAAAATCTGTCTAAAGTTTAATATTATTGTCAGTGAACATGGCTAATTTGATGTCAGACATTGCATGATTGATGCATTTATAAATACGCAGAAAGTTTATTACCATGTTAGACAAAGATGTCCGAAGATGTTTAACATCATATATAAGACGAACTCTATGGTTTTCTTTCAATATTTTGAGTTTATCATTAGATTTATTAAATATTTTGCAACACTTACATACGCAGTTAATAACTTCACTTATATATATTTTAAGATCATGGCCTTCGTCTATTTCAACGTAGTCATTATAAATGTCATCCTCAATATCATTTTCGACGACGGTTTCATAATCACATTACCCATCATTTTCAACACCACTTTAATCTAAGTTAATATTTAGATTATTAATTGCGATTCTGCTAATATTTCGCCAGCATATGTTCATGTTTAGACGCAAAAACTTTTGTTTCGACATCAATTCTAAAATCAATCAGCTTTTTTTTACTAAATAACAAATATTTTATTTTGTGTCTTTTATTTTCATTGGTTCTAGTCCTAAATTAAGCATTTTGAAAGACTTATTTTTAAACTTCTTGCTATAATATTTATATATTTATAGAATGAGCTCGAGCCCTTAGCGCCAAATTATCGTAAGCGACATTTAAAACATTTTTTTTATTGCAAAAATTAAAATGTTATGGACCGACTGATGTTTTAGCGTTCTCAGAATATCAAAATTGTTAATAACTTCAAAATTATAGGAAATAAATCTGTAACTTCTAAATGGTCAGATTGGTTTGAATGAAATCTCACATGCGCAAAGAAGAAGTGTTCTCGAGTTTAAGTTCTGAACGTGGACCTCATTTGCCCACCAGGGCCGCTACCAAGGGTCCTCAAAGTAGGACACCTCGGGTATATTACATTTTTAAAATGATCCTATTTCTTCGTTTGTATTCCGATTTCAAAAAAATTACACACATAAAATCTTTTCATCGAGTGCTACAAAAGACCTAGTCGTACCTATCAATTGTCTCTTATATCTTAGGAGATATTCGCATTTGAAAATTAAATTTTCAAAATTTTTACCCAACCTGCTCCAGTTTTTTGATAACAGCAGGACCAAATATTTTCTTCAGTTTTCCTTCATTGGACTAACAACATACGTATGTGTCAATTAAGAAAAGAGCTGTTTAAAAATAATGACTAAGTCCAAAGTTATATGCATTTGAACTTTTTTTCTTTTTAAGTTATCGCAAAAAATGTCTAAAAGGCTGTATAAGGAATTTATACTTTCTGAAAGCTAAGTTTTCATAAAATATTTTGAATGAAAAAAAATTAAACATTTTTGTTACCGAGGGGACCAGGTCCATTCAAAAACCACCTATTTTTTAGGTAAAATTAAACTTTAGGCCAAAAATTCTCAAATAGCATATTCGATATCAAAATATAATAACCGATTTTAAATGGCCCAATATGCTTTTAATTATTTTGTAAAGGATTACGATAACTCCGACCCTGGTATGGATATTATAATCAAAAAACTAAAAATTTCCATTTTTGGGATTTTTCAACACTTTTTTGGGAATAGCGGGATTGCTGATAATAAAAATTTGGTCTAGTTGGATATGATCGTAATGAAAAGTAACTGGCTAAATTTCAAAATTCGTTTTATATTTTTCCATTTTAAATAGAAAGTTATAAATAACTGTGAAATTTCATTAAAACCTATTCATAAATAAATATTTTATTTCAATTCGAAAAAATTTGTATCTATGCAAAAATTCAATAAAAATATTTTTTGTCATATTTTTCAATTAAGTATTCCATGAGTTTTTAATTGTCAAAAGTTATAAATATTTTTGAAAAATAGACAAATAGCTTGAAATTATAATATATCGCATCATAAAATTTTTAATTCTATGTATAAATTTCAAAATAATCGAAAAAACCTTCTCCTGTAAAATTTGATTTGTCGCTTACGATAATTTGGCGCTAAGGGCTCGAGCTATCGGACCACTCATCTACAACGATCGAAAGACTCCCTTTATCATTTAGTTATTTATCGAATTTCAGAAACAATACAATTTTTGTGAGTCATTATTACTTATATAAATTAGGAGTTATGGAAATGTTTAAGCAATTTAATAAATTTAAATATATACATATGAACATTTATTCGTTTTATTCGATTATTCTACATAAAATTGTTCGAATAATTATTCGTAAGAAATTATTCGATTAATCGAACATCATTACCCGAATGAATAGCCTACTCAAGACTCTTATTTGTTTAATGTCAACGAAACAAATAATAATTGAATAAAAAAAAAACCCAGAACCCATAAAATTATTTTTAAGATCTTCTTTTATTGTTTTAATACAAGGTCTTCTCCACAAAACCCCCTTTAACCCAACATAACTGTCAATTATTTTCCTACTACTTGTTCGCATTTTATAAAACATGTTTGCAAAAAAATACCACGAGTAATAAAAATAAAATTATCAGAAAAGAAAGGGGCAAATAAAAGCTATCACAACTTGTTGCTGCGTAATTACTTACAGTTAATTTATGAAAACAACTTCAACAATGATGATGTTTCCAGATAAAGACAATCAATATAAATGATTTATAATTGTAAAAGAAATAGCAGAAGAATAACAGAAGAAAGTTAATTTTGTCTTCTAATGAATGAATGAATGAAGAATGAGAAATAGGGCAAGTGAAATGAAAAAAAAACTTTAAATAAAGGACATTATATGAAGGAATACTCTTAATTAACGCGAACATAAAGTAGAACAATAATTCAATTGTTCGAAAAGTCAAATAACAATAAATGAAGTAAATGATAAGAAAATTATTTTATAAGGAATTTTGCAACATTATTAAATAAATGCATGGAAGGTTGTTCAATCTGGCGTACATACTTAATTACTACTTAATTTACTAGACTATTATGAAAAAATAGCTAAAATTATGAATTTTATAACTAGATACTACACTCAAAATATCATTAATAGCAACTATAATCGCTTATATTTCAATAAAATCAAAAATTATTTTTAAATGTTAATTTTTTTAAACCAACAAGTTTCATAAAAATTATTGATTTGATTTTAGTTTTAACTAACAAACAAACTACAAAACATTAGCAACTAATGATTTATCAGTTATTTTTAACTGACAAATTTTACCTCCACAAACGGTAATAGTTACTGTTTTATCTCTTATTTTAACTGTAATAAATTAACCTCTAACCGACAAGACCGTAAAAATTATCCGATTAACCCCCATTAACTCGAAGCCAGGTTATGCTCTAACTAATAGTTATACTGTCGGTTAAACATATTTTTGTATGAAAACTGTCAGTTTAACTATTAGTTAACACATAACCAGACTTGGTGTTAATGGGGGTAAGCCAATATTTTTTTTCAACTGGATACAATCAATAGAACCGTAAGTTTTAATTTTCAGGCGAAAAAACATTCTGAACGAACGCCAGGTAAAAACTTCTCTCGATTTATATCGAGCTTTCTCTGAGATCACACTATACGAGTTGTTATAGATGGAATTTCATCAAACGAGTTCAAGATCAATTCAGGGGTACAGCAAGGCTCCGTCCTTTCTCCTACTTTATTTCTTATCTTTCTAAACGACCTTCTACGTCAAACTTCCAACCCTATCTACTCTTTTCCAGATGACAACAACATTTGCCATTCATATGCCTACAATTATAGACCCAGTCTGTCGGAGATTGGGGCAATGAGGCAAAACATGAATGATACGCTCAACCAAGATCTTGTGACAATCTCTGAATGGGGTTGTGCGAATAGAGTCGATTTCAATGCACGCAAGACTCAATGCTGTATGTTAACTCACAAACGCACAACAGATCATGTTGCTCCATCTGTTTTTATGGGTGGTGTAAATATTAAGGAATCGGAAGCTCTTGATGTTCTAGGCATGAGTATTCAGTGCGATGTCCGCTGAACAAAACACATTTTTCGAGTGTCGAAAGAAGCATTCAAGTGCCTTGGTTTTCTAAAACGGTGTAAGAAATAATTCACTCCATATGATCTCCTTACTATTTACTTATATCCGACCTAAAATGGAATACAACGCTCATGTGTGGGCCGGTGCTTCGAAGTCTATTTTGGAGTTACTCGACCGCGTACAGGAGAGGGCGAAGATGATTATCGGTGACAGTAGGGTATTCAATCGACTAATGATCGTTCGATTAATCGACTTCTTACGAATAATTATTCGAACAATTTAAAAATGGACATTTTCGAATAACGAATAATTTGAACTATTTTATGTAGAATAATCGAATAAGACGAATAAATCTTCATATATATTTAAATTTATTAAATTGCTTAAATTTTTCATAATTCCAAATTTAAATAACTAATAAGGACTCACAAAAATTCGGGGTTGTCATAGAATCCAATCATTGTCGGAATTGGTTTTGAAAACTCTACTGACTCACTGGAACATCGTCGCAATGTGGGTTGTGTTTCACTGTTCTACCGATATTACAATGGTATGTGCTCTGCTGAAATTAGGGCACTTGTTCCCGAAACCCGTAGTTTTTTACGCAACACACGCTCTTCGGCAAGGGCACATCAATTCGTTGTCGACTGGACATTGGATCGCACAACACACTACAGGGAAAATTCGTTCTTTAGCCGTACTGTCCGTATGTGGAATAAGCTTCCTTCTGAAGTCTTTCGTGTCACTTTCAATACAGGGAAATTCAAATCAAATGTTCACAAACACTACTCCCTCTATCCACCCTCCCATAACCTATTTTCCTACTTCCAACACAATGCTTTGCATGAGTAGGAGTCATCCCCTGAGTGCTGGTTCAAGAGAAAAAAAAAACAGTTCTTTATCGGAGACATTATTGGAAGCATTGGCTTCATCGGCGTGCAGATGTTTGTATAAAATTAATATTGCGAGTCTACTCCATCACACTTCACATGTGATCTTTGTATTTTCGAATAATTTGAATATCGTTGATTTCGATGAATTTCTTTTGCTTTCTATCATACCGAGGAACCTATGATTGTTGTTCACCAGAAGCTGTTCTTCTGGAACATTCAATACCTACATATGCCGATGACGGGCGGCTTTAGGTCATGTATTCTACACAAAATCATCTCTGCTCTTTGTTCATTTCGCTGTCGCTCGCAAGCAAAATCAGGAGCAAATCCTGATCCATAAGAAATATGACAAACAAAAATTACTACCTCTCATTGTACCCAAACCATAAATTCCTCTGGCTCGTAACTAATAGCTGCTTCGATGTGTAAAAGTTATCAATTAAATTAGGAATCTCCAAACATTTAAGGTAGCACCAATGTTCGGTGTTGCAGGTAATATGATATTATCTCCGGACCCATTGTAGATCTCAAAACGGTAGGCAAAACCGTTTGAATGACAAAGCACAAACAATTTGACTCCCCTTTGAAGCGGCTTATTGGGCATGTATTTTCGGAGATGCTGTTTCGTCTTTGGAACATAAGTGGAATCAGCAACACTGTCATCGCTATCAATACATTCGTCTGTGCTGTCTACAGAACTCTACAGAATCGATGAACTCGAGAAATTGTTCTACAGACATTTGCTCCAAATTGATATTTTTCTTATAAGAACGTTTGTTAAGATCCATCTTTAACACAATAGTAAAATAAAAGGATGCAAATAATAGTACCATAAGCAAACAATGTAATAGAGGGGTAAATTTGTGTACACACAAACCGGCAATACCGTCTTGAGAAGGCCTACACCATAGGGTAACATAGAGACGAGACGTAACGGTCAAAAACCTAAATCTGTTGTCAAAAACCTATCTCTTGCAACAACAAAATACATGCTAGTTAATGTATTTTGTTGTTGAATCAGACATATGATTTGTTGTACTTTTGTTTGACAAATCGGAGTGTCTCGTCTCTATGTATAATTCTCTATGGCCTACACTATTTCGATTTTAAATCAAACTTTTTATATTTGTTCACTTCAAATTTGAGATGCCAAACGGGGAATCCCGTTCCCGAAAATCCCGGGGTTTTTGGGACAACTTAAATCCCGAAGCCTGGGATTTTTTAATTTTAAATCCCGGGATTTTCGAAATCCCGTTTTTCATAAATAAATAGGGGAAATTGTCATTTTTGTGTGCCTTTTTCATGCATTTTGACATTCTACATGCCCAAATATCACAAAGTGATGTTCAGAAAAGTTGTTAAGCTCAACTACTGCTACAATATAGTTAATAAAGGAAAACGGTATTTTTGGTTTTCCTTGAGTGGGGCTCTATAAAATCATTTCTTCACCTTTTTTGTAAGTTGTCTAACAAAACTCAATTTAAATCCTCTTCAAATGAAATAGATTTTATCTCAGATGAGGAGCTAGAACAAAATGAAAATATTTCGATTGCTAAAAGATAAAAGATAAGGTATTGTTTTTACCAGTATGTACATTAGGCTGGGTCGATATGAATGGGCGATCAAAAACTAAAAAAACGTATAGCAGAAACGCAAACTACGGAAAATTCTAAGAAAGTTTCATCAAGAAACCATAGGTCTAAAATGAAATCCTATCTTGCATATTTCGTATTTTATCCAATAAAAAAACTATTAAAAAAAAAAATACTGAAATATCATTGGATAAAAGACGAAATTCGCAAGATAGGATTTGATTTTAGACCTATGGTTTCTTGAGGAAATTTTCTGCTATACGATTTTTCGTGAAAAAAATCGACCCACCATTTCTTCTTATATAATTCACTCATGCAAGTATTTTATGCTTTTTAGTGTCTAATATAAATTAATTGCTAAATAAAAAATTTTCTTTTAATTGTAAAGACATAATTATGTACGTTTCTTTCTATAATTTTCGGGATTTTAGATTTCCCGAAAATCCCAAAACCCCGGATCGGGATCAGTCAGTCCCGATTAGCATCTTTACTTCAAATACATATATTATAAAATAATTTTCGATTTGTTGACTTTTTGCACTTGATTGATCATAGCTGACAAACGACTTGTCAGAATATATTGGGAAGTATAATAAATGTAAACAACTAAAAAAGTATAGTCGGGCTTATAAACAGTTTTCTTTTGATATGAAAATTATTTGTATTGAATCTTATTTGAATACCAATATTTTTAAGATATTTATGCTCGATAAAGTGATTTTCGGAAGCGGGCCTTATATGGGAGCTATTAAATAAAACGTAATTGTGCTGAATTTTGTTTGGATATGTTTATAATTAAGATATTTATGAGCGTTTAACTATTTTCAAATAGGGCAGTAGTAGACGGGCTAGGAGAAATAACAAAACAGGTGGCATGTCACAGTGTCCATTGACTAATGTCCATGGACATAATGACACACCAAAAGTGACATTATGTCCATGGACATTATGTCACCTTTAGTATTGTCATAATGTCCATGGACACTATGTCACTTTGCTTATGGATATTATGACACTTTTGAAATGTCATAATGTCCAATTTTTTTTAGATAAACTCATTTTAATAAAATTTTTGGAACAAATCTGATCCCAGTAACAGTTCATATTTTCATACGTCTTTTTCTGTTTATATTAATTTTTTCTGTATTGCCGGCCTTTGCTCGCGCGAAAGAACTTTAAACTCTAGGTTGAATCGAACACCGGATTCGCTGAAATCACTTTTACTGTATACATCATCATTTGCAAGAAAAGCATCATTTAGCAAAGCCGCCTGCCGCGTTCTATGGAGGAGAAAGCCCCTAAGAGCCCCAGCAGGCCGCCACACAGGAAAACGTTATTTGTGAAGACAAGTTTTTTTGCACTCAGTAGCATGGCGAAACTATTCGGCTTCGCAGAAAAAGGTTTTTCTTATTGGCGGCCTGCGGCAGCTCTTAGGGGCTTTCTCCTCCATGGAACGCGGCAGGCGGCTTCGCTAAATGAAGTCTTTCTTGCAAATGATTATATTTATAAATATGTATGTAATTATAACAAGCTATTTTACACTGATATGGGTCTATTTTCATATGGCCTTATTGCCTATGGCCTTATTTCACGGCGCCCATAAATAAATGATTAAAAATTATTTTTTTTGGATTGGAAGTTCTTTATTTTTTTCAATGAACCTCCGTTTTTTGACAAATAAAATAACACTTTCACTTTTTTAAACTTTAAAATTGTGACTTCTGAACTCCGCAAAATTCAGATAATAACTAAAAATCGTAGCTATCGTCTTATTACTACTTTAAATTTACAACGTTAAATTCGATAGAAGTTAAATTAAAATATAAATACTTAAATTATTTTTTAAATATCATGGACATTATGGCACTCCAAAAGTGTCATTATGTCCACGGACTTTACGACACATTATACATGGACATTTTGACACTACGCGGAATGACATAATGTCCATGGACACTATGACACTTTTGGAGTGTCATTATATCCATGGACATTATTTCAATGGACACTATGACATGCCACCTACAAAACATCAGCACTAACCCACTATACCCTCCCTACTACGGTGATGAAGGTTATAAAAAGTGTTGTCTAAAGACAGTTTTCACTATTTTAACCCTCCGTTACTCGCAACTGATCTGGTTGATATAGGCAAAAAAATTTTATTGTAAATTTTTTTATTCACTCTAAATTTTAAGCTATTTTTGGATAAAATAATATTTTTACTGCAATTTTTTTGTATTACTCTTTTAAATACATTGCATTTAATATTGTTTTTATGTTTTCGAAATAAAAAGTGAAGAGATTATTTTCAAACGCGCCTTATTTTATTTATATCAATTTGATACATTGTCGCCCAAAAATCGAAGACCGTCTTGAGTCGGTCTTACCGCAATTTCTTGAATACTAAACGTAGCATTGAAAATATAATTATACAGTAGAATCGGCGCTGCGAAATATGGCCCCAATGTTGAAAAAGAAAAATGATGCCAATTTTGGGGCCATTATTTATTATGAAACTAGCTGACCCGACAGACGTTGTCCTGTTCAAGGTAAAAAAATGCTTGTGTTCGATTTGTGAATTCGTAAGCAGCGGTTTGAAATATAGGCCATAGAATAAAATATACATAGAAGCGCTACTGAGAGACAAAGAACATAAGTTTGTTGTCGAAAACCTAAGCCTTGCAAAAACAGATTACACGTAAATCAATGCACATATTTTAAGTTTTTATATAAGTAATCGAATTTTGGTCTGAAATATGAGTGATCACAGATCGAGCTCCTTTTCTTGATTAAACGCTTATTGGCCAAGTTATTAGCGAATTTAGATATTTTGAGTTTTTATATAAAAAATCGATTTTTGGTCAGAAATATGAGTGATCACATATGGTCATTTTCTTGATTAAACACTTATTGGCCAAGTTATTAACGAATTTAGATATTTTGAGTTTTTATATAAAAAATCGATTTTTGGTCAGAAATATGAGTGATCACATATGGTCATTTTCTTGATTAAACGCTTATTGGCCAAGTTATTAACGAATTTAGATATTTTGAGTTTTTATATAAAAAATCTATTTTTGGTCAGAAATATAAGTGATCACATATCGAACTGCTTTTCTTGATTAAACGCATTGGTCAAGTTATTATCGAATTTAGATATTTTGAGTTTTTATATAAAAAAAATCGATTTTTGGTCAGAAATGTGAGTGATCACAGATGGAGGTCCTTTTCTTGATTAAACGCTTATTGGCCAAGTTATTAGCGAATTTAGATATTTTGAGTTTTTATATAAAAAATCGATTTTTGGTCAAAAATATAAGTGATCACAGATCGAACTGCTTTTCTTGATTAAACGCTTATTGGCCAAGTTATTAGCGAATTTAGATATTTTGAGTTTTTATATAAAAAATCGATTTTTGGTCAAAAATATAAGTGATCACAGATCGAACTGCTTTTCTTGATTAAACGCTTATTGGCCAAGTTATTAGCTAATTTAGATATTTTGAGTTTTTATATAAAAAATCGATTTTTGGTCAGAAATATGAGTGATCACAGATCGAACTCCTTTTGTTAATTAAACGCTTATTGGCCAAGTTATTAGCGAATTTAGATATTTTGAGTTTTTATATAAAAAATCGATTTTTGGTCAGAAATATGAGTGATCACAGATCGAACTCCTTTTCTTGATTAAACGCTTATTGGCCAAGTTATTAGCGAATTTAGATATTTTGAGTTTTTATATAAAAAAATCGATTATTGGTCAGAAATATGTGTGATCACAGATCGAGCTCCTTTTCTTGATTAAACGCTTATTGGCCAAGTTATTAGCGAATTTAGATATTTTGAGTTTTTGTATAAAAAAATCGATTTTTGGTCAGAAATATGAGTGATCACAGATCGAACTCCTTTTCTTGATTAAACGCTTATTGGCCAAGTTATTAGCGAATTTAGATATTTTGAGTTTTTATATAAAAAATCAATTTTTGGTCAGAAATATGAGTGATCACAGATGGAGGTCCATTTCTTGATTAAACGCTTATTGGCCAAGTTATTAGCGAATTTAGATGTTTTGAGTTTTTATATAAAAAATCAATTTTTGGTCAGAAATATGAGTGATCACAGATGGAGGTCCATTTCTTGATTAAACGCTTATTGGCCAAGTTATTAGCGAATTTAGATATTTTGAGTTTTTATATAAAAAATCGATTTTTGGTCAGAAATTGAGTGATCACAGATGGAGATCCTTTTCTTGATTAAACGCTTATTGGCCAAGTTATTAGCGAATTTAGATATTTTGAGTCTTTATATAAAAAATCGATTTTTGGTCAGAAATATGAGTGATCACAGATCGAACTCCTTTTCTTTATTAAGCGCTTATTGCCAAGTTATTAGCGAATTTAGATATTTTGAGTTTTTATATAAAAAATCGATTTTTGGTCAGAAATATGAGTGATCACAGATGGAGGTCCTTTTCTTGATTAAACGCTTATTGGCCAAGTTATTAGCGAATTTAGATATTTTGAGTTTTTATATAAAAAAATCGATTTTTGGTCAGAAATATGAGTGATCACAGATCGAACTCCTTTTCTTTATTAAGCGCTTATTGCCAAGTTATTAGCGAATTTAGATATTTTGAGTTTTTATATAAAAAATCGATTTTTGGTCAGAAATATGAGTGATCACAGATGGAGGTCCTTTTCTTGATTAAACGCTTATTGGCCAAGTTATTAGCGAATTTAGATATTTTGAGTTTTTGTATAAAAAAATCGATTTTTGGTCAGAAATATGAGTGATCACAGATCGAACTCCTTTTCTTGATTAAACGCTTATTGGCCAAGTTATTAGCGAATTTAGATATTTTGAGTTTTTATATAAAAAATCAATTTTTGGTCAGAAATATGAGTGATCACAGATGGAGGTCCATTTCTTGATTAAACGCTTATTGGCCAAGTTATTAGCGAATTTAGATATTTTGAGTTTTTATATAAAAAATCGATTTTTGGTCAGAAATTGAGTGATCACAGATGGAGATCCTTTTCTTGATTAAACGCTTATTGGCCAAGTTATTAGCGAATTTAGATATTTTGAGTCTTTATATAAAAAATCGATTTTTGGTCAGAAATATGAGTGATCACAGATCGAACTCCTTTTCTTTATTAAGCGCTTATTGCCAAGTTATTAGCGAATTTAGATATTTTGAGTTTTTATATAAAAAATCGATTTTTGGTCAGAAATATGAGTGATCACAGATGGAGGTCCTTTTCTTAATTAAACGCTTATTGGCCAAGTTATTAGCGAATTTAGATATTTTGAGTTTTTATATAAAAAATCAATTTTTGGTCAGAAATATGAGTGATCACAGATGGAGGTCCACTTCTTGATTAAACGCTTATTGGCCAAGTTATTAGCGAATTTAGATATTTTGAGTTTTTATATAAAAAATCGATTTTTGTCAGAAATTGAGTGATCACAGATGGAGATCCTTTTCTTGATTAAACGCTTATTGGCCAAGTTATTAGCGAATTTAGATATTTTGAGTTTTTATATAAAAAATCGATTTTTGGTCAGAAATATGAGTGATCACAGATCGAACTCCTTTTCTTTATTAAGCGCTTATTGCCAAGTTATTAGCGAATTTAGATATTTTGAGTTTTTATATAAAAAATCGATTTTTGGTCAGAAATATGAGTGATCACAGATGCAGGTCCTTTTCTTGATTAAACGCTTATTGGCCAAGTTATTAGCGAATTTAGATATTTTGAGTTTTTATATAAAAAAATCGATTATTGGTCAGAAATATGTGTGATCACAGATCGAGCTCCTTTTCTTGATTAAACGCTTATTGGCCAAGTTATTAGCGAATTTAGATATTTTGAGTTTTTGTATAAAAAAATCGATTTTTGGTCAGAAATATGAGTGATCACAGATCGAACTCCTTTTCTTGATTAAACGCTTATTGGCCAAGTTATTAGCGAATTTAGATATTTTGAGTTTTTATATAAAAAAATCGATTTTTGGTCAGAAATATGAGTGATCACAGATGGAGGTCATTTTCTTGATTAAACGCTTATTGGCCAAGTTATTAGCGAATTTAGATATTTTGAGTTTTTATATAAAAAAATCGATTTTTGGTCAGAAATATGAGTGATCACAGATCGAGCTCCTTTTCTTGATTAAACGCTTATTGGCCAAGTTATTAGCGAATTTAGATATTTTGAGTTTTTATATAAAAAAATCGATTTTTAGTCAGAAATATGAGTGATCACAGATCGAACTCCTTTTCTTGATTAAACGCTTATTGGCTAAGTTATTAGCGAATTTAGATGTTTTGAGTTTTTATATAAAAAATCGATTTTTGGTCAGAAATATGAGTGATCACAGATGGAGGTCATTTTCTTGATTAAACGCTTATTGGCCAAGTTATTAGCGAATTTAGATATTTTGAGTTTTTATATAAAAAATTGATTTTTGGTCAGAAATATGGTGATCACAGATGGATATTTCACAGATGCAAATTTAGATATTTTGAGTTTTTATATAAAAAATCGATTTTTGGTCAGAAATATGAGTGATCACAGATGCAGGTCCTTTTCTTCATTAAACGCTTATTGGGCAAGTTATTAGCGAATTTAGATATTTTGAGTTTTTATATAAAAAATCTATTTTTGGTCAGAAATATGAGTGATCACAGATGGAGGTCCATTTCTTGATTAAACGCTTATTGCCAAGTTATTAGCAAATTTAGATATTTTGAGTTTTTATATAAAAAATCGATTTTTGGTCAGAAATATGAGTGATGACAGATGGAGGTCCTTTTCTTGATTAAACGCTTATTGGGCAAGTTATTAGCGAATTTAGATATTTTGAGTTTTTATATAAAAAATCGATTTTTGATCTGAAATATGAGTGATCACAGATCGAACTCCTTTTCTTTATTAAACGCTTATTGGCCAAGTTATTAGCAAAAAAAATCGATTTTTGGTCAGAAATATGAGTGATCACAGATCGAACTCCTTTTCTTGATTAAACGCTTATTGGCCAAGTTATTAGCGAATTTAGATATTTTGAGTTTTTATATGAGTTTTTATATGAGAAATAAGTTTTTATATGAGAAATATGAGTGATCACAGATCGAACTCCTTTTCTTGATTAAACGCTTATTGGCCAAGTTATTAGCGAATTTAGATATTTTGAGTTTTTATATAAAAAATCGATTTTTGATCAGAAATATGAGTGATCACAGATCGAACTCCTTTTCTTGATTAAACGCTTATTGGCCAAGTTATTAGCGAATTTAGATATTTTGAGTTTTTATATAAAAAAATCGATTTTTGGTCAGAAATATGATCAGAAATATGAGTGATCACCAGGGAAACCGGAAATATGCTCCAAAAAAAGCGTTTTAAGCGCTTTAAATATGCAGTAAAAACTTTAAAATATGCTCTTAAAATTTAAAAAATATGCTCTTAAAAAAACAAACTTTTACATAATTTTTAACCAAAAAATATACTTTTATTTTAAAAAATCAATACAATTCATTTCTAAAATGGTAAAGTTTAAGTTTATAAATCAAAATAACATGAACTAAAAGAAGTATAACGAAAAATAAATACAGCTCGAGAGGTATTTTTTGATAAAGTCACTTCTTCAATTAAGGTTATTATTGCAATAAATTACAAAATATTGACTTAAATTTTCAAATAAAAATCGTTGTCTATGGTTAAGTTTGAATTAGAACTAAAATTTGATATTTAGATGGCGCTATTATTAAAATAGTGCTTATTTTATATTAAAACAAGTAAGAGAGCTATATTCGGCTGTGTGTATATACCCTTTACCAAATTATACTTCAAAATCAAACAATTTAAATATTTTTAGGTGAACAAACATTTTTTTTCAGTTTTTTTTTTAATTTTTTTGGCAAAAAAAAAGGTTTCCATTTTTTTTTTTTTAATTTTTTTTTTAAATTTAAAAAAAAAAATTTGTTTTTAAATTGTCTTTTTGTTGAAAAGCCATCTATTTTTCAATTTTGAATTTTAAACAAAGGAAGTAAAAACCTGTAACACAACAGTGAAAAATAAGTAAGTCAAAATTTGTTTTTGATAAAGTCAAAATATGCTATTAAACAGTAAAATATGCTCTAAAAACGCAAAAATATGACATAAAATGCCCTTAAAACAAATATATGCAAAAATATGCATTTAAGGGTTAAATATGCAAAAATATGCACTAACAAATCGATGACAAAATTCTTAAATAGTTCTGAAACGTGTAAATATCTTATCCATGTGCTCATTAGACTCACCAGAAAAAACATGCATTTGCATATTTTGGTTTCCCTGGTGATCACAGATGGAGGTCCTTTTCTTGATTAAACGCTTATTGGCCAAGTTATTAGCGAATTTAGATATTTTGAGTTTTTATATAAAAAATCGATTTTTGATCTGAAATATGAGTGATCACAGATCGAACTCCTTTTCTTTATTAAACGCTTATTGGCCAAGTTATTAGCGAAAAAAAATCGATTTTTGGTCAGAAATATGAGTGATCACAGATCGAACTCCTTTTCTTGATTAAACGCTTATTGGCCAAGTTATTAGCGAATTTAGATATTTTGAGTTTTTATATGAGTTTTTATATGAGAAATAAGTTTTTATATGAGAAATATGAGTGATCACAGATCGAACTCCTTTTCTTGATTAAACGCTTATTGGCCAAGTTATTAGCGAATTTAGATATTTTGAGTTTTTATATAAAAAATCGATTTTTGATCAGAAATATGAGTGATCACAGATCGAACTCCTTTTCTTGATTAAACGCTTATTGGCCAAGTTATTAGCGAATTTAGATATTTTGAGTTTTTATATAAAAAAATCGATTTTTGGTCAGAAATATGAGTGATCACAGATGGAGGTCATTTTCTTGATTAAACGCTTATTGAAATCTGAATGATCACAAGTTATTAGCGAATTTATTAAACGCTCTTTATTAAACGCTTATTGGCCAAGTTATTAGGGAATTAAGATATTTTGAGTTTTTATATAAAAAATCGATTTTTGGTCAGAAATATGAGTGATCACACTCATATTTTGAGTTTTTATATAAAAAAACGATTTTTGGTCAGAAATATGAGTGATCACTCTTACTTATATATGTAAGTAATCGAATTTTGGTCTGAAATATGATTGATCTGTGATCATTTAAACAAAAAATTAGCCGAACCGATGTAGCTGTTTTCCGATTTTAGATAAATCGAAAAAAGTGGGCGTAAGAGTGCGCGTGGGCGTAAGAGTGTGGTTTCTCTAAATAATGACTTTCTTGTAAATAAATGATTAAAAAATATTGTTTTTTTTAAGAAATGAAAAATAGCCCTAAAGTAAAATTAAAAAAATTGTTGCGGCCTTTTTGCATTTTCTTATTTTGGGGCATTTTTCATGTCTGATTAAATGTAAAATCGCCCCAAAGAACAAATGTAAAAAGGCCCCAAAAAGTCGAAAAAAGGCCCCAAACTTTCGTGTTGTTGTGCCCTGTGTTATTTTTTGGGGTAATTTTTCGTTTTCCATATTTCCTGGGCCATAATTCGCAGCGCCGTTAGAATCAGGTTATAAAATCAAGTTCAAGTTTTAGACCTGTGTAATCATTTTAGACCTGTGTAATTTGTTTGTTAATAATATTTAATTGCAACAACTTAATTATATAAAGCTTGTTAAATATTTTATGACATAATTGTTGATTAAAAGACCACATTCAGACTCTACTATCTTTAAATTTGTATAAGGTATTTAGTAAATTTTTAAGTCATTTGCTACCTCGACTGCAATATGCGTGTAGTATAGAAATTTCTTAAACCTTATAATTTTCATACTTTTTCCTTTATTGTTTTGGATTTTTTTCCAAAGGAAATCTCTTTCTTGCTCTCAGTTTCCTTTATCGTTTTATTTCTTATTTATTTTCATTTTCCTATTTTCAGTTTTATTTTTACTCTAGCAATTCTTTCCTCTAGTTGTATGATGATGATTATTATTATTTTTTGTCATTATAATTCATTGTTGTCTATTGTCCTTTATATTTGTGATTGTGTGTGAGGATTGTGTGTGTTCATAAATAAATGTGGGTGTGCATGTGTTTGTGTTAATATTCTTTTTGATCCTGACATAGACTTATTTGTCTTCAGGAAACTCGAGTAAAATTGCTTTTTCCTAACAACAATTTTCACACACTCACACACATACAAATATATATATTAAACAACACTGTTTTATGCTTACTTTAGTGTTAGTACGTACTGCCTGTATGACAATAAGGAATGAAAAAATAAACGACTTTAAGAAGAACAAAAAAAATTTCAAATTTTGTTTCCTTGCTAAAAAAGCAAGCTCGTTGTCTTAACAGGATTTACAGGATTTAGATTCTCAAAGTGTTTCTATTTTCTTTTTTTTTCTTTTTTGTTCAGATTCCGTTTTTGTTTTAAGTTTTTGCTGTTTCTTTAGTTGTTAAATAAAAATTTGTTGTTTTGTTATACTTTATTATTGTCCGGGCGTCATTTTTATTTTATTTATATCAATTCTTCGCTCTCTTGAACGTTTTCTTTTTATGTGTATATGTATATATGTATATTTTGTGAAGACAGTGGGCTTATTTTTTTGAACATATAATACTTAAAAATTTATCCGTCGCCAAACATAGAAAAACAAGTTATTTTTGAAATTTAAATATTTGTTTGTTTTAATGGTCTTATTTCCATCCAAAATACAGCTTAGTTCTAAGAGCTGTCACCGAGCTTAGTTTTTTTTCAATCATGATCTTCCAACAGAAATAATTTGCAAAATTCTAGTTAGATTTGGTTTAACAATACAAAAAATCATAAAATTTTAAAAAAACAAGTAAGAAAGTATGGTCGGTCAAGCCCTACGATATAATACCCTACACTAAGTAAAAGAGCAAAAACATTTTTCTTTCAAAATTTCAATAATTTATATTTTTGGGTGATTTTCGGAAGTGGGCATTATATGGGGGCTATGACCAATTATGGACCGATCACCATGAAATTAGGTCGTGTGATTTATGTCTATATGAAAGTTAACTATGTTGAATTTTGTGAGTATACCAAAATTTTTAAGCGATTTATGCACGTTAAAGTGATTTTCGGAAGCGGGTCTATATGGGAGCTATGACTAATTATAGACCGATCGTAACAAAATGTCGTGACATGGATTTTGTATATATAAAACCTATTTGGAGCGCATTTTGTGGAGATACATTTATAAATTAAACATTTACGACCGATAAAGTCCAATTTCGGAAGGACATTTGTATGGGGGCTAGGTGAAATAATGGACTGATTTCAGCCAGTTTCGATAGGCTTGGTCCTATTGAACCAAATTTGATCGAAATATCATAAAAATTGCGACCTGTACTCTGCGCACAAGGTTTACATGGACAGCCAGCCAGCCAACCAGACGGAGAGTTCTATAAAAATGTTTAAATTTTAATTTATTTAAATTTTCTTATATTTCCAATACCATAAATTGAAACTCTGATCTATAAATTAAATTCTACCACAAATAAAATTATGTGTCAAAAATTAATAAAAAATATTCTTTTCATTTGAGAAAAATTAACGAGTTTCGGGAATAAAAGTGCCATGAAAAGTGTTAAAAAAATTCGTAAAATATTGTGTAGAAGTGTAAAAACATGGCTCGGCCTTTATTTAGTCGGAAAATAGTAGTTAAAATTTCAAGTATTTTGATGTGTTTAATTCTCTCACAAGTATGTTGAATTCACACGGTACCCGGGAGAGTAATTTTAAAAAATTGAGAGTCGGACTACTTGCTACTATTTTGGTTTCAACCATGGTACCATAGAATAATATATCCATAGAAGCGTTACTGAGAGGGAAAAAACCTATTTCTGTTGTCAAAAACCTAAGTCATGAGAATGTATTACTACATAGTTTTGAGATTGTATTGGTGCCTTTTTAATTTTCACCAGAAACACAGAGTTCTATAAAAAGGTTTAAATTTTAATTTATTTAAATTTTCTTCTATTTTCAATGCCAAAAATTTAAACTCTGTTTTATAAATTAAATTCCACCACAAATAAAATTAAGTGTCAAAAATTAATAAAAAATATTTTTTTTCGTTTGAGCAAAATTAACGTGTTTCGCAAAAAGTGTCCTGAAAAGTATTCAAAAAATTTTGTGCAGAAGTGTAATAAAGTGGTTCGGTCTGTATTTAATCGGAAAATCAAAGTTAAAACTTCAAGTATTTTGATATGTTAAATTCTCTCAAAAGTATGTTGAATTCACATATCACAAGTACGTGTGAAGAGAATAATTATTGTTACTCTCAGTTGAGCATCTAGTTGTACAATCAGTTACTTGCAGCGCTGCCAACTTTGACTATTTATCGTCATTTTGACGATTTTTTAAGTCCAATTTATTAAAACAACGATTGACGATTTTTCATTTTTCCCGCGAACAAAAATGATGATTTTTTAAAAGCAAAACATATGGTAACCTTTTTTCCTAAAATTAAAATTTTGTAAGTCCCCTTTTGCAATGTACAAATTGAAAGGCAGACAGCAAGGCGAATTTATACAAGGTGAAGTCAGTCAAACAGCTAATAATTTTTTTTTTCGCTTTTTTGTTCTAACAACTGTCAAAGCTTGTTTTTATATTTAAATATCTACATATTCTAAGCTTATTAACAAAATATTTATTTTTTACATAAATAAGTAAAGCCGTCACTATTCAATTATCTACACTATATTAAGTTTAAATACTTATGTGTTAAATTTTTCATTTTGGTTTTTTGACATTTGTTAAGACCAATCGTTGTTTTTGTAGAACTGACACCACCTTGTATGAATTCGCCTTGGCAGACAGCGTCCAATTTTATATTGAATTGGTTTCACAAATTTTAAAACGTTTTGATGTTGGTGATAAACTTTTAGAAGGATTAAACTCCATTGAACAAAAAAAAATGATTCTATTTAACAATTGGCCAAATTTATTAAATGGAAAAGAATATCAAGAACTTTATAATGAAGTTCGAGAATTACGTAATATGAAATTCACCAAACTCGAAGCATTGGAAAAGTGTTTCTAATTTAAAGAAAGTCAATAATGCAAAGGTCTTCCCAATTTTAACACAATTTGTTTCGAGTTTAACATTTGTTGGCCAACGTTGAAAGAATTTTTAATATTGTAAATTTAAATAATAAAAGAAATCAGAAATGCTTTGGATTCTTCAACATTACAAGGAATATTGTTTTCAAACGATTATCATAAGTTAAATAATTCTCAGTGTTTTAATATAGCAATTAAAAATTACTTATTAAAAAAATGTCACACAGAAATGTACCAGAGTATACTCACATAACACCAAAATTAAATTCATTATTTTTTTTATTAAATAATAACTTTATTTACATGTAAATAAAATAAAAATATTTAAAAAGTTAATCAAATTTTTTTTTGGTATTTTTAACGTCTTGACGATTTCTTGACGATTTTTTTCTTTTTAACTTGACGATTTTGAAGATTTGTTTTATAAATTGACGATTTCTCCAAAAAAAAATTGGCAGCACTGGTTACCTGGTACAATTATTAGAGAGAGTTTCCAATGTTCACCCCTAAAACGTCAAAATATGTATTCAATCACTTAACTTTTTTTTTAATTTGTTGCCGCGATATTTTATAAATTTGTAACGTTTTAATTCAAATTCGTAGTACTTCTTCAATTATAAATTGTTTTAATTGAATTTTTTGTAATAAAAACTTGTATTTAATTAATTTTTGTAGACATTTCCTTTTTATATTTTTTTAATTTTTTGTTTGACGTTATAAGGAATGTATAATTGAGAACATACTTTCTAATAATTGTACCTTACTTGTTCTGCCATGGTTTCAACTATAGAACCCTAATATAGAACCCTAAGATTAGATCTAACTTAATAAGAACTCGAATATACTTTACTTATTCAAGTACACCACACTCGGCATTCAAAAATACAATACAAAAGCCAGTTTTCTGCCTACTCCTAGATACACGTTATCATGTAATAAGTTTTTCTTTTTTTAAGATTTCAAAATTTCCTCTTTAATCATAAAATCAATTTTTTATCAATGCTAGATTCCAAAAAAATTTCCTTAGATGGTGGAAAATCTACCTATAATATTATCCATAATTTATTTTTATTATGCGATTAACCACTGTGCGCAGTGACCATCTTAGGTAGCCATTATACATTAAAAACCCAGACCCTAGCAACAAATCTTTAATATTTTTCAGCCATAAGCAAAGGTCGTGTTAATAACAATATTCAGTACTTTTTTCCGTCTACTTGCTTATTGTCCTTCATTCGTCGAACGAGTGCTTCCTTTGTGGATGTTCTCATTACTTTTTTTGTTTTTGTTTAAATTATTTTGCTGTTGTCATTTGTGTCCTTGTGTTTAGACATTTACTTCATTTTCCTGTGATTAATGTTGTCATTAACTGCAATTATCTATTTATTATTTTTTTTTTAATTTTCCATCTCTTTCTCTCTAAGTCCCTTTTGAGCTGACAGTTTTTTGTTGGTGTACAACAACTTAAAGATTTAGTTCATTTTTGACTTGGTTCATTATATTTTGATTTGTGCTTTATAATGTGTTCGTTCGTTTACTTGCTTTAGTAAAAGGAATTTCTTGCTAAAATAAAAACACAATCAAATAAACAAGGACACTTTCTTGAAATGATAAAAGCGGTTAACCATGGTCAAGTGGTTTAAGACAAAAGCGACATTTATATTTTGTGAGATGTAATAAAGAGAACAGTTTTCAAGATTTTCTTATATATGTATAAAAGTTATAATGCTTGCATCGTTTTTGCTTTTGTTTGTGTATGTGCTCATTTGTGATTTTATGTTTGCAAAAGTTTTCTTAAGAATTAAGGATTTTATTTAGCTTTGGGTACTTTTGGAAACTAAATCCAAAGTACAATGTCATCAATCTGCTTTAATTATTAAAGTTCTAAACATTGTTGTTACTTAAGTGGACTTGAGTGTATAAATTATAATTTGTCTTAAATTTATTGCGTAGACGTTACAATTTATAGTTTTTAACATTTACATACATATGTATGTGACGTATGAGTATTATTTGTATTTATTGCAATACAAATTAATCATACGTTTAGGTAGTGTAGTGCAGATTTGCACAGGAAGAGAATATAATTTAATTGCAGAAATATGTGCTGTAACAAAACTTAGGATGACACATGATTCACTGCAATTTTTGCCTGAGTTATACAAGTTTTGAGTAAATACTAGGGTATTCAAATTATTCGATTTTTCTCTTGTTCTAATAAAATTAATAATTTGAATAAGTGATTTTAACTTGTTCGAATAATTCGATCACATATTTAAAATTAAACGAATTATTCGAATATTTTATTTTTTTTAAAAAAAAGGAAAGAATGAAGTTTTGATGTCGGTTTTTTAATATTTTATTGAAAAAAGAATAACAAAAAATAACGTTAAAGTCAACAATTTAAGTACTGATAATGTTAAAAAACATTCGAAAACAAAATCCATCATTAAATTTTCATCAGAAATATTCTGATTAGATTCCCTCCCAAACAATCTACAAAACAATTGACTAGCAAACACTTTACTTTCCGTTTTGGAGCTATGCTTTTAAAAATGTGAGCTAGTTGGATGATCCTGAATTAAAATACAAAAGTATTAAGAATTTTATTAGTTTGTACATTAATTCGGGTTTTAACTAACTAATGAGTAAGTAATTCATTAGTAAATTAATTATTCACTTTTTCCTAAATTATTTATAACAAATTGTATTATACCTTCAAGCTCTACCAACATTGCCGAATCTTTGCTTAATCAAGTGGACTTAGGGAATTATACAAATCTGTCAGGAACGTGGCTAATTTAAAGTCAGACAGTGCATGATTGACGCATTTATAATTATGCAAAAAGTTTATTAACATGTTAGATAAAGATGTCCAACGATGTTTAGCATCATGTATAAGACGAACTCCATGTTTTTCTTGCAACAAGACGTAAGTTTGCAATATTTTGTGTTTATCATTAGATTTATTAAATATTTTGCTACACTTACGTACGCAGTTAATAACACAACATACATTCTAAGATCATGGCCTTCGTATATTTCAACATAATCATTATAATTGTCATTCTCAATATCACTTTCGACGATACTTTCAACACCACTTTATTCTAAGTTAATATTTTTAATTATTAATTGCGATTCTGGTAATATTTCGTCAGCATATGTTCATGTTAAGACGCTAAAATTTTCGAAATCAACTCTAAAATCATTCAGCCTTTTTTTTACTAAATAACAAATATTTTATTCCGTACCTTTTATTTTAATTAGTTCAAGTCCTAAATTAAACATTCTGAACAGTGTTGCCAATTTAGCCCTTTTTGGGCTAAATTTAGCCCTTTTCAATCTTGTTTAGCCACAAAAAAAAATAATTTAGCCTTTAGCCATTTTTTTAGCCTTTTTTATTTTCATTTAGCCATATATATTTACTCTAATGAAAATTATATATTTACTCTAATGATCTGAAATTTATGCTGTTGAAAATTAGTAAAATCAGTTCAAAAAAATTGGCAGGGATATTAGACAAAAATTAACTAAAAATGTTGAACCAGTAAACAATTTAAGCACATACAAATTGTTGGACCTTCCATACATTAAAAAAATGCCATAACTAATATAGAGAAAATGGACGTTATTTGAATAAAAATTGTTAATAAATATGTTAATGTTTTATTCGCGGGTCCGGACGTTTATTAAATCATATATAGGGTTAAAGAGAATACTTTTACCTTTATCTGGGCGATGTATTGACGTAAATATAGTACTTTAACAAATATTTTATAACACATGCCAATTTATAAATTTAGTTCATTATTGATAATAATTTAGCTATGATAATTTTTATCTGATCAAATATAGAAAATTAACTTTTTTCCAAATTTAAATTAAATATTTATGTTTACATATTTTGGCTATCTTAGTTTTAATATGTTTACTAACTAATGGCAAAATTTATGTTTTTGCCAATGAAAATCAATTCTGTCCGGCAACGTGTATAATTTTTAGAATATTTTTTTTTTTCTGCATTACATGAGAGGCATATTTTCTTGCATTTGAACGTGTGTTATATTCATACATTTTTGTTTGTCTATTCGGCATAGCCAAATGTAACATTTTAAGTTGTTTTTTGTGTCAAATATATGTATTTTTTTAATTAAAAATGTTAGCCCTTTTTTAGCCCTTTTTTCTAAGTATTTAGCCCTTTTTGTTCACCGTGAATTGGCAACACTGATTCTGAAAGACTTGTTTTTAGAATTGTAACTTCTTGCAGTGATATTTATATATTTACTAGCTGACCCGGTGCGCTTCGCCACCCCAATTAGAAGAGTGAAATAGTACTATTAAGTCTCCCTTTGTGAATCTGATTGTAAATGTCTAATTTAATATTTCTGGGTCCATTATTATAGAAAATGCAAAAGAAAGTTACCACTAAAGTCACCTTTTTTGAATTCAAATTCATTCAGAATCATGTGTGCCTAATTTTAAATTTTTAGGTTTATTATTATAAAATATGCAAAAAGTACCATTGCAATAAACAAATAGTACCATTGATTATCACTTTTGAATTCGCACTCACTAAACCATAACCCGTCAAGTTTGAATTTTAAATTTGTATAGCCTTTCCTATATTATCAACTAATTTTGTTTCTATAACAATTAATATTTAAAAATTATCACAAACCCGAAAAAAACGAAACCGCGGTTTTGAAATTCTTCGGTTTTTTTGGAAACTCTAGGTCCGTTATTATAGTAAATTCAAAAAAGTACCTATGGGAACAAAGAAAAAGTACCAAGAAATATGGCCTTGAATTTTCACTCACTTGGGACCATAACGCCTAATTTCATATTTCTATGTCCATTATTGCAGAAAATTCAAAAAGTACCATTAGAATATATAAAAAGTACCAAAAAGCCCCCATTTGTGGTTTCCCACTCACTCCCATATAAGCTTAATTTCATGGTTTTAGGTTAATTGGTGAAGAAATTACAAAAAGTCGAATAAAGAAAAAGTACCAAAAAGTCTATCTCTAGAATTCTAACTCACTTAGGACCATATATGCTAAATATCATGTTTCTAAGTTCATTGTTATAGAAAATTCAAAAAAGTACCATTAGAATAAAGAAAATGTACCAAAAAGTCTCCCCCTAGAATTCTCACTCACTTTAGAACATATACGATTAATTTCATATTTTTATGTCCATTATTACAGAAAATTCAAAAAAGTACCGCTACAATATATAAAAAGTACCAAAAATCAGGCACTTGTGGATTCCCACTCACTCCGGTCCATATAAGCTTTATTTCATGTTTCTAGGTTCATTGGTGAAGAAATTACAAAAAGTACCATTCGAATAAAGAAAAAGTACCAAAAAGTCTCCCCTACAATTCTCACTGACTTAGGACCGAGTATGCTTAATTTCATGTTTCTAAGTCCATTGTTATACAAAATTAAAAAAAAGTACCATTATAATAAAGAAAAAGTACCATGAAGTATCCGCTTGAATTTTTACTCACATATGACCATATACGCTTAATTTTATGTTTCTAGGTCCATTATTATAGAAAATTCAAAAAGTACCATTATAATATAGAAAGCTTTATTTCATGTTTCTTGGTTCATTGGTGAAGAAAATACAAAAAGTACCATTCGATTAAAGAAAAAGTACCAACAAGTCTACCCCTAAAATTCACACTCACTTAGGACCATATATGCTTCATTTCATGTTTCTAAGTCCATTGTCATATAAAATTCAAAAAGTACCATTAGATGAATAAAAAAGTACCTATAGTTCAGTTCTCACATTTTGGTACCTAAATATTGTACCCTATTCCTAACACAAACTTCACTTAGATACATATCAGCTAACTTTAATGTCGATCAGTGAAATAATTTAAAATATTAAAAAAAAGTACCATTAGGAGAAAAGTACCAATTTCCCTTTTCTTCCTTGAAACAATCAAGTTCGAACTTTAAAAATATTCAATTTTGCCAAAATTGTTTATGCTACAGACATGTCTCAAAATATTAAAATCTGTGTTAATGTACCCAAGAAAAAATATGTTTTAAAAAAAGTACCAAACTGTTTACGCGGATTTGGCCCAATATACACCTTGGCACTCGAGTTCCAAATAACACCCTGTTAGTTAATTTTTGTACGAATCCAGGAACCAATGTTAAAAAATTATCAAAATTGGCTTAATAATTTCAATAAAATGTATTTTCCTGATTTTATCCCCTTTTTGGTACCTTTTTTATCCCCATTGCTTTGGTAAAATTTAATTCAAATAAATTTCTGCATCGTGGTGCGAGCTCATAATAAAATATTCGTATGTCTATGTCAAATTATAGAAAAACATATTTTGTGAAAAAGTACCAAAAATAAACACAATTTTTATCCCATAAGGGTTCGAATTTCCAAAAAGTACCAAACTTATATTTTTTATTTTTTGTTAATTAAAGAATACGATTTAAAATTTGTTTCTATGTTTATTGGTTTAAAAGATACATAGGGTGCAAAAAAAGTACCAAAATACAGTTTTTACCCGTTTTCTCCCCTAAATGTTTCGAATTTCCAAAAAGTACGAAACACCTGTCAGCTTATTTTTTAAATGGAGTAACATGCTATTTTTAGTTTTTTGTATCTTTATTAGTTTTGAAGATATAAGGTTACCGAATTTACCCGTTTTTACCGTTTTTACCCTTTTTTACCCCCTAAACGTTCGAATTTCCAAAAATCCCTTCTTAGTGGATCGTTTTGGGGAGGGAGGAACCCACAGTTAAAATTTCGTGATTCTAGCTTCAGCCGTTTGGGCTGTGCGATGATGAATCAGTCAGTCATTCATTCAGTCAGTCAGTAACGTTACTCTTTTATATATATAGAATAGATAGAAGGAGCTATCGGACCATACATCTACAGTGATCTAAATACTCCCTTTATCATTTAGTTATTTGTCGAATTTCAGAAACAATACAATTTGTGTAAGTCATTATTACTAATTTAAATTTGGAGTTATGAAAAATTTCAGCAATTTAATAAATTTAAATATATCTATATATGTACATTTACTCGTTTTATTCGATTATTCTACATAAAATTGCTCGAATTATAATTCGAAAATTTTAATTTTTAAATTGTTCGAATGATTATTCGTAAGAAATTATTCGATTAATCGAGCGATCATTACTCGAAAGAATACCCTAGTAGTTATGTATATAGATAAAATATTTGGATAAATCATACAATACATATAGGATAATGTCAAGATGAATGATTTTGCAAGAATGGCCACTTCCTTATGCCAAAATAATGCTATGATACGGCGTAGAACTAAGTATGACAGTTGTGTGAAATCATATTTCGAGTATTGATAATTGGGATTTGGAATAAATATTCTATTTGTTTCAAACAATGTTTGTTGTACTGTACATTTTATTTATTTTTGCTTTACTATTCGTCAAGACGTAATTTTATTGTTATATAAATACTTATGTACATAGAAATATTGCAAGAAACATTAACTACAAAATGTATATATCGAGCCCTTAGCGTCAAATTATCGTAAGCGACATTTTCAAAAATTTTTTTTTATTGCAAAAATTAAAATGTTATGGACCGACTGATGTTTTAGCGTTCACAGAATATCAAAATTGTTAATAACTTCAAAATTATAGGGGGTAAGATTTTATCGTAAGTCAATGTTTACATTTTACAGTAAACGAATTTTATCGTAAGCGACACATAGTGGTATAGAAAAAAAAGAGGGAAATAAATCTGTAACTTCTAAATGGTTAGATTGGTTTGAATGAAATTTCACATGCGCAAGGAAGAAGTGTTCACGAGTTTAAGTTCTGAACGTGGACCTCATGGGCCCACCAGGGGCGCGACCAAGGCTCCTCAAAGTACAACTCGGGTATGTTACATTTTTAAAACGATCCTATTTCTTCGTTTGTGTTCCGATTTCAAAAAAATTACATATATAAAATAATATAAAGACCTAGTCGTAGCTATCAATTATCTCTTATAGCTAGGAGATATTAGCATTTGAAAATTAAATTTTCAACAGTTTTACCCAACCTACTCCAGTTTTTTGATTCCGATTTTCTCCAGTTTTCCTTCATTAGAATAACAACATATGTATGTGTCAAATAGAAAAACAACTGTTTAAAAATAATTACTAAGTCTAATGTTATATGCATTTTAATTTAAAAAATTTTAAAAAGCCGATTTTTCGCTAATTTTTTGGGAAAAAATAACTTTTTTTCTTTTTAAGTTATCGCAAAAAAATTCTAAAAGGATGTATAAGAAATTTATACTTTCTGAAAGCTAAGATTTCATAAAATATTTTAATTGAAAAAAAATAAAAAATTTTTCTTACCGAGGGGACCAGGTCCATTCAAAAAACACCTACTTTTTTATGTAAAATTTAGGGCAAAAATTCTCAAATCGCATATTCGATATCAAAATATGGTAACCGATTTTAGATGGCCCAATATGCTCTTAATTATTTTGTAAAGGGTTCCGATAACTCCGACCCTGGTATGGATATTATAGCCAAAAAACTAAAAATTTCCATTTTTGGTATTTTTCAAAAATTTTTTGGGAATTGCGGGATTGCTGATAATGAATTTCAAAATTCGTTTTTATTTTTCCATTTTAAATATAAAATTTTACATAACTGTGAAATTTCATTAAAAACTATTCATAAATAACAATTTTATTTCGATTCGAAAAATTTTTATCTATGCAAAATTCAATAAAAAACATTTTTTGTCATATTTTTCAATAAAGTATTCCATGAAATTTTAATTGTCAAAAGTTATAAATATTTTTGAAAAATAGACAAACAGCTTGAACGAAATTATATTACATCGCATCATAACATTTTTAATTTTATGTATAAATTTCAAAATAATCGAAAAAACCTTCTGCTGTAAAATTTGTGTTTTGTCACTTACGATAATTTGGCGCTAAGGGCTCGATATGTGTTTATGTATTTATTTATATTATACATTACAAGTAAAAATATAAACATAAATATGTTCGTTATATTGTAGATTTAATGGAACTTAAAGTGACTAACGCACGTAAAGTAACCTTTGTTTTTAAAAACAAAACAAAAAAAAACAAGCAAAAAAGAATGGTCGGTCAAGTCCGAACATATAATACGATACACTGAGTAAATGAGAAAAAACATTATTCTTTTAAAATTTCAATAATGGACCGATTGCCATGAGATTGGTCGTCTATGAAACTTATCTTTGTTAAATTATATTTGGATTCCAACATTTTTTTATGCTCGTTAAAGTGATTATCGGAAGTGGGTCTTATATTGGAGCTATGACAAATTATGTATCGATCGTAATGCAATTAGGTCATGTGATTTATGTCTATATCAAACGTATTTATGTTGAATTCTATGTGAATTCCAAAATTTTTAAGAGACATATGCTCGTTAATGTGATTATCGGAAGAGGGTCTTTTATGGGAGCTATGAATAATTATGGACCGATCATCATAAAATTAGGTGACATGACTACGGTATATATAAAACTTATTTGGAGTGGAATTTGTGCAGATACCAATATAAATTAAACATTTAAGACCCTTAAAATCAAATAGAAATATCTTCAAAATGGCTACCTGTACTTTGCGCAAAATGCTTATATGGTGAGACTCTAAGTCGATCGGTATACTTTAAGGATGGTGTTAGACTAATATTTTGGGACGTTACAAATAGCAGCACAAACGCATAATACCCTCCCCACTATGTGTAGGGTATAAAAACTGTTGGCTTTTTACGTGAATTGTGTTAAGTGCGTATATACAAATACATATACAACTTGTCCATACTTATGTATACACAAACTATGTAACAATGGGACGTTAACTTTAGTTTTAGACACACATATTTTTCTTATGTTTTTTGAGTGTTACATCTCTCTTATGTCTGAAATAGACATAAAAAGGACAACAATGGCAACTGCAATTCAAGAAAACAAAAACCACAACAATATTAAATGCAAAACAATAGTTTATTTTCATTTTTATTTTTAATACGTAGATACTCTTATACAGACATATGTATGTATATAAACATTAGGATAGTTCTTATTTTTAACTTTTTGGATTTTCGATGCTCCCAAAGTCTAAAGTTGTTGTCCATTATCTAAAAACTAAATGTCATAATTGGAGCAAAAGCGGTTAGCGTTTGGAGGCTGCACATTGTATTTGATGTTTCGAGTTTTTGGTATTTCCAAAACTGACCCACGATATGAAAGAGTTAATAATATTCTAGAAATTAAAACTTGCGAACTAGTAAATTAGCAACCAAAAGCAACAATCTGAAATTAAATATTAGAAAATAGGCCATGTATTGTATTCTTAAAAAATAATTTCAACAAATTTATTTAACAAAAAAAATTCAAGTTATAATACATACATTATCGATGTCAGTAAATCTTTATATTTAAATATTTGTTCAACATCTATGTGCTGTTTTTCTATAGCGAACGAGTACTTTGAGTGGAAATTTAACATGTGTTTTGTTATTGTAACAAAAACAAAATACATGTAAAACGTCCACTCAAAGTACTCGTTCGCTATAGAAAACAGCACATTAATTTATAAAATATTGCTACTTTGACCCACAACACAAAACTTTAAATAAAATGTGCAACCTCTCAACATTATCCAAGTTGCAAATTTTTAAAAATTTTGTTAAACAAATTTCAGAATTTTGTGATCATCACATTGTGATTTATTAAGATCATAATCTATATAAAGAAAAATCAAATGTCGATCGTTGGTAATTGCATCAGTAGAGAACGGCCGGACCGATTTAGACAATTTTTTTCAAATGTTGGTCATAACCCAATTTAGGTTTTTACATAATGAAAAATTGACCACGCCCACTTTTTTTTGATTTATCTAAAATCGGAAAACAGCTACATCGTTTTGGCTAATTTTTTTAAGTTTTTACCAATTTAAGTTTTTACTGAAAGAAAAATAGACCACGCCAATTTTTTTTTTCGACATAAATAAAAATTGTCCACGTCCACTAATACGACCACTTATTAAATACATCTCCCTCCAAAATACATCGATCAATCATATTTCAGACCAAAATTCGATTACTTATATAAAAACTCACAATAACTTAAATCGATAATAACATGGGCAATAAGCGTTTAATCAAGAAAAGGACCTCCATCTGTGATCACTCATATTTCTGACCAAAAATCGATTTTTTATATAAAAACTCAAAATATCTAAATTCGCTAATCACTTGGCGAATAAGCGTTTAATCAAGAAAAGGACCTCCATCTGTGATCGCTCATATTTCTGACCAAAAAATCGATTTTTTTTTATATAAAAACTCAAAATATCAAAATTCGCTAATAACTTGGCCAATAAGCGTTTAATCCAGAAAAGCAGTTCGATCTGTAATCACTCATATTTCTGACCAAAAATCGTTTTTATATATAAAAATTCAAAATATCTAAATTCGCTAATAACTTGGCCAATAAGCGTTTAATCAAGAAAAGGAGTTTGATCTGTGATCACTCATATTTCAGACCAAAAATCGATTTTTTATATAAAAACTCAAAATATCTAAATTCGCTAATAACTTGGCCAATAAGCGTTTAATCAAGAAAAGGAGTTCGATCTGTGATCACTCATATTTCTGACCAAAAATCGATTTATTATATAAAAATTCAAAATATCTAAATTCGCTAATAACTTGCGTTTAATCAAGACTAGCAGTTCGATCTGTGATCACTCATATATCAGACCAACAATCGTTTTTTTATATAAAAACTCAAAATATCTAAATTCGCTAATAACTTGGCCAATAAGCGTTTAATTAACAAAAGGAGTTCGATCTGTGATCACTCATATTTCTGACCAAAAATCGATTTTTTTATATAAAAACTCAAAATATCTAAATTCGCTAATAACTTGGCCAATAAGCGTTTAATCAAGAAAAGCCGTTCGATCTGTGATCACTCATATTTCAATAATGACTTCACCAATAAGTGTTTAATCATGTAAAGCAGCTCGATCTGTTATCACTCATATTTCTGACCAAAAATCGATTTTTTATATAAAAACTCAAAATATCTAAATTCGCTAATAACTTGGCCAATAAGCGTTTAATCAAGAAAAGTGGCTCGATCTGTGATCACTCATATTTCTGACCAAAAATCGATTTTTTTTATATAAAAACTCAAAATATATAAATTAGCTAATAACTTTTCAATAAGCGTTTAATCAAAAAAAGGACCTCCATCTGTGATCACTCATATTTCTGACCAAAAATCGATTTTTTATATAAAAACTCAAAATATCTAAATTCGCTAATAACTTGGCCAATAAGCGTTTAATCAAGAAAAGCCGTTCGATCTGTGATCACTCATATTTCAGAGCAAAAATCGATTTTTTATATAAAAACTCAAAATATCTAAATTCCAATAAGCGTTTAATCAACAAAAGTGGCTCGATGTGATCACTCATATTTCTGACCAAAAATCGATTTTTTATATAAAAACTCAAAATATCTAAATTTGCTAATAACTTGGCCAATAAGCGTTTAATCAAGAAAAGGAGTTCGATCTGTGATCACTCATATTTCAGAGCAAAAATCGATTTTTTATATAAAAACTCAAAATATCTAAATTCCAATAAGCGTTTAATCAACAAAAGTGGCTCGATGTGATCACTCATATTTCTGACCAAAAATCTATTTATTATATAAAAACTCAAAATATCTAAATTCGCTAATAACTTGACCAATAAGCGTTTAATCATGAAAAGTAGCTCGATCTGTGATCACTCATATTTCTGACCAAAAATCGTTTTTATATATAAAAATTCAAAATATCTAAATTCGCTAATAACTTGGCCAATAAGCGTTTAATCAAGAAAAGGAGTTTGATGTGTGATCACTCATATTTCAGACCAAAAATCGATTTTTATTATAAAAACTCAAAATATATAAATTCGCTAATAACTTGGCCAATAAGCGTTTAATCAAGAAAAGTGGCTCGATCTGTGATCACTCATATTTCTGACCAAAAATCGTTTTTTTTATATAAAAACTCAAAATATATAAATTCGCTAATAACTTGGCCAATAAGCGTTTAATCAAGAAAAGCAGTTCGATCTGTGATCACTCATATTTCAGACCAAAAATCGATTTTTTATATAAAAACTCAAAATATCTAAATTCGCTAACAACTTGGCCAATAAGCGTTTAATCAAGAAAAGGACCTCCATCCGTGATCACCCATATTTCTGACCAAAATTCGATTTTTTATATAAAAACTCAAAATATCTAAATTCGTAAATAACAATAAGCGTTTAATCAAGAAAAGGACCTACATCTGTGATCACTCATATTTCTGACCAAAAATCGATTTTTTATATAAAAACTCAAAATATCTAAATTCGCAATAACTTGGCTAATAAGCGTTTAATCAAGAAAAACAGCTAGATCTGTGATCACTTATATTTCTGACCAAAAATCGATTTTTTATATAAAAACTCAAAATATCTAAATTCGCTAATAACTTTGTCAATAAGCGTTTAATCAAAAAAAGGACCTCCATCTGTGATCACTCATATTTCTGACCAAAAATCGATTTTTTATATAAAAACTCAAAATATCTAAATTCGCTAATAACTTGGTCAATAAGCGTTTAATCAAGAAAAGCCGTTCGATCTGTGATCACTCATATTTCAGAGCAAAAATCGATTTTTTATATAAAAACTCAAAATATCTAAATTCCAATAAGCGTTTAATCAACAAAAGTGGCTCGATGTGATCACTCATATTTCTGACCAAAAATCGATTTTTTATATAAAAACCCAAAATATCTAAATTTGCTAATAACTTGGCCAATAAGCGTTTAATCAAGAAAAGGAGTTCGATCTGTGATCACTCATATTTCTGACCAAAAATCGATTTATTATATAAAAACTCAAAATATCTAAATTCGCTAATAACTTTGTCAATAAGCGTTTAATCAAAAAAAGGACCTCCATCTGTTATCACTCATATTTCTGACCAAAAATCGATTTTTTATATAAAAACCCAAAATATCTAAATTTGCTAATAACTTGGCCAATAAGCGTTTAATCAAGAAAAGGAGTTCGATCTGTGATCACTCATATTTCTGACCAAAAATCGATTTATTATATAAAAACTCAAAATATCTAAATTCGCTAATAACTTGGCCAATAAGCGTTTAATCAAGAAAAGGAGTTTGATCTGTGATCACTCATATTTCAGACCAAAAATCGATTTTTATTATAAAAACTCAAAATATCTAAATTCGCTAATAACTTGGCCAATAAGCGTTTAATCAAGAAAAGTGGCTCGATCTGTGATCACTCATATTTCTGACCAAAAATCGTTTTTTTTATATAAAAACTCAAAATATATAAATTCGCTAATAACTTGGCCAATAAGTGTTTAATCAAGAAATGCAGTTCGATCTGTGATCACTCATATTTCAGACCAAAAATTGATTTTTTAAATAAAAACTCAAAATATCTAAATTCGCTAACAACTTGGCCAATAAGCGTTTAATCAAGAAAAGGAGTTTGATCTGTGATCACTCATATTTCTGACCAAAAATCGATTTTTTTATATAAAAACTCAAAATATATAAATTCGCTAATAACTTGGTCAATAAGCGTTTAATCAAGAAAAGGAGTTCGATCTGTGATAACTCATATTTCTGACCAAAAATATTTTTTATATAAAAACTCAAAATATCTAAATCCGCTAATAACTTGGCAATAAGCGTTTAATCAAGAAATGGACCTCCATCTGTGATCACATATATTTCTGATCAAAAATCGATCTTTTTATATAAAAACTCAAAATATCTAAATTCACTAATAACAATAAGCGTTTAATCAAGAAAAGGAGTTCGATCTGTGATCACTCATATTTCTGACCAAAAATCGATTTTTTATATAAAAGCTCAAAATATCTAAATTCGCAATAACTTGGCCAATAAGCGTTTAATCAAGAAAAGGAGTTCGATCTGTGATCACTCATATTTCTGACCAAAAATCGATTTTTTATATAAAAGCTCAAAATATCTAAATTCGCAATAACTTGGCCAATAAGCGTTTAATCAAGAAAAGGAGTTCGATCTGTGATCACTCATATTTCTGACCAAAAATCGATTTTTTATATAAAAGCTCAAAATATCTAAATTCGCAATAACTTGGCCAATAAGCGTTTAATCAAGAAAAGGAGTTCGATCTGTGATCACTCATATTTCTGACCAAAAATCGATTTATTATATAAAAACTCAAAATATCTAAATTCGCTAATAACTTGACCAATAAGCGTTTAATCATGAAAAGTAGCTCGATCTGTGATCACTCATAATTCTGACCAAAAATCGATTTTATATATAAAAATTCAAAATATCTAAATTCGCTAATAACTTGGCCAATAAGCGTTTAATCAAGAAAAGGAGTTTGATCTGTGATCACTCATATTTCAGACCAAAAATCGATTTTTATTATAAAAACTCAAAATATATAAATTCGCTAATAACTTGGCCAATAAGCGTTTAATCAAGAAAAGTGGCTCGATCTGTGATCACTCATATTTCTGACCAAAAATCGTTTTTTTTATATAAAAACTCAAAATATCTAAATTCGCTAACAACTTGGCCAATAAGCGTTTAATCAAGAAAAGGACCTCCATCCGTGATCACCCATATTTCTGACCAAAATTCGATTTTTTATATAAAAACTCAAAATATCTAAATTCGTAAATAACAATAAGCGTTTAATCAAGAAAAGGACCTACATCTGTGATCACTCATATTTCTGACCAAAAATCGATTTTTTATATAAAAACTCAAAATATCTAAATTCGCAATAACTTGGCTAATAAGCGTTTAATCAAGAAAAACAGCTAGATCTGTGATCACTTATATTTCTGACCAAAAATCGATTTTTTATATAAAAACTCAAAATATCTAAATTCGCTAATAACTTGGTCAATAAGCGTTTAATCAAGAAAAGCCGTTCGATCTGTGATCACTCATATTTCAGAGCAAAAATCGATTTTTTATATAAAAACTCAAAATATCTAAATTCCAATAAGCGTTTTATCAACAAAAGTGCCTCGATGTGATCACTCATATTTCTGACCAAAAATCGATTTTTTATATAAAAACTCAAAATATCTAAATTCGCTAATAACTTGGCCAATAAGCGTTTAATCAAGAAAAGCCGTTCGATCTGTGATCACTCATATTTCAGAGCAAAAATCGATTTTTTATATAAAAACTCAAAATATCTAAATTCCAATAAGGGTTTAATCAACAAAAGTGGCTCGATGTGATCACTCATATTTCTGACCAAAAATCGATTTTTTATATAAAAACCCAAAATATCTAAATTTGCTAATAACTTGGCCAATAAGCGTTTAATCAAGAAAAGGAGTTCGATCTGTGATCACTCATATTTCTGACCAAAAATCGATTTATTATATAAAAACTCAAAATATCTAAATTCGCTAATAACTTGACCAATAAGCGTTTAATCATGAAAAGTAGCTCGATCTGTGATCACTCATAATTCTGACCAAAAATCGATTTTATATATAAAAATTCAAAATATCTAAATTCGCTAATAACTTGGCCAATAAGCGTTTAATCAAGAAAAGGAGTTTGATCTGTGATCACTCATATTTCAGACCAAAAATCGATTTTTATTATAAAAACTCAAAATATCTAAATTCGCTAATAACTTGGCCAATAAGCGTTTAATCAAGAAAAGTGGCTCGATCTGTGATCACTCATATTTCTGACCAAAAATCGTTTTTTTTATATAAAAACTCAAAATATATAAATTCGCTAATAACTTGGCCAATAAGTGTTTAATCAAGAAATGCAGTTCGATCTGTGATCACTCATATTTCAGACCAAAAATATTTTTTATATAAAAACTCAAAATATCTAAATCCGCTAATAACTTGGCAATAAGCGTTTAATCAAGAAATGGACCTCCATCTGTGATCACATATATTTCTGACCAAAAATCGATCTTTTTATATAAAAACTCAAAATATCTAAATTCACTAATAACAATAAGCGTTTAATCAAGAAAAGGAGTTCGATCTGTGATCACTTCTATTTCTGACCAAAAATCGATTTTTTTATATAAAAACTCAAAATATCTAAATTCGCTAATAACTTGGCCAATAAGCGTTTAATCAAGAAAAGGAGTTCGATCTGTGATCACTCATATTTCTGACCAAAAATCGATTTTTTATATAAAAGCTCAAAATATCTAAATTCGCAATAACTTGGCCAGTAAGCGTTTAATCAAGAAAAGGAGTTCGATCTGTGATCACTCATATTTCTGACCAAAAATCGATTTTTTTATATAAAAACTCAAAATATCTAAATTCGCTAATAACTTGGCCAATAAGCGTTTAATCAAGAAAAGGACCTCCATCTGTCATCACTCATATTTCAGACCAAAAATCGATTTTTTAAATAAAAACTCAAAATATCTAAATTCGCTAACAACTTGGCCAATAAGCGTTTAATCAAGAAAAGGAGTTTGATCTGTGATCACTCATATTTCTGACCAAAAATCGATTTTTTTATATAAAAACTCAAAATATATAAATTCGCTAATAACTTGGCCAATAAGCGTTTAATCAAAAAAAGGACCTCCATCTGTGATCACTCATATTTCTGACCAAAAATCGATTTTTTATATAAAAACTCAAAATATCTAAATTCGCTAACAACTTGGCCAATAAGCGTTTAATCAAGAAAAGGACCTCCATCCGTGATCACCCATATTTCTGACCAAAATTCGATTTTTTATATAAAAACTCAAAATATCTAAATTCGTAAATAACAATAAGCGTTTAATCAAGCAAAGGACCTCCATCTGTGATCACTCATATTTCTGACCAAAAATCGATTTTTTATATAAAAACTCAAAATATCTAAATTCGCAATAACTTGGCTAATAAGCGTTTAATCAAGAAAAACAGCTAGATCTGTGATCACTTATATTTCTGACCAAAAATCGATTTCTTATATAAAAACTCAAAATATCTAAATTCGCTAATAACTTGGCCAATAAGCGTTTAATTAACAAAAGGAGTTCGATCTGTGATCACTCATATTTCTGACCAAAAATCGATTTTTTTATATAAAAACTCAAAATATCTAAATTCGCTAATAACTTGGCCAATAAGCGTTTAATCAAGAAAAGCCGTTCGATCTGTGATCACTCATATTTCAATAATGACTTCACCAATAAGTGTTTAATCATGTAAAGCAGCTCGATCTGTTATCACTCATATTTCTGACCAAAAATCGATTTTTTATATAAAAACTCAAAATATCTAAATTCGCTAATAACTTGGCCAATAAGCGTTTAATCAAGAAAAGTGGCTCGATCTGTGATCACTCATATTTCTGACCAAAAATCGATTTTTTTTATATAAAAACTCAAAATATATAAATTAGCTAATAACTTTTCAATAAGCGTTTAATCAAAAAAAGGACCTCCATCTGTGATCACTCATATTTCTGACCAAAAATCGATTTTTTATATAAAAACTCAAAATATCTAAATTCGTTAATAACAATAAGCGTTTAATCAAGAAAAGGACCTCCATCTGTGATCACTCATATTTCTGACCAAAAATCGATTTTTTTATATAAAAACTCAAAATGTATAAATTCGCTAATAACTTTGTCAATAAGCGTTTAATCAAAAAAAGGACCTCCATCTGTGATCACTCATATTTCTGACCAAAAATCGATTTTTTATATAAAAACTCAAAATATCTAAATTCCAATAAGCGTTTAATCAACAAAAGTGGCTCGATGTGATCACTCATATTTCTGACCAAAAATCGATTTTTTATATAAAAACTCAAAATATCTAAATTTGCTAATAACTTGGCCAATAAGCGTTTAATCAAGAAAAGGAGTTCGATCTGTGATCACTCATATTTCTGACCAAAAATCGATTTATTATATAAAAACTCAAAATATCTAAATTCGCTAATAACTTGGCCAATAAGCGTTTAATCAAGAAAAGCCGTTCGATCTGTGATCACTCATATTTCAGACCAAAAATCGATTTTTTATATAAAAACTCAAAATATCTAAATTCCAATAAGCGTTTAATCAACAAAAGTGGCTCGATGTGATCACTCATATTTCTGACCAAAAATCGATTTTTTATATAAAAACTCAAAATATCTAAATTTGCTAATAACTTGGCCAATAAGCGTTTAATCAAGAAAAGGAGTTCGATCTGTGATCACTCATATTTCTGACCAAAAATCGATTTATTATATAAAAACTCAAAATATCTAAATTCGCTAATAACTTGACCAATAAGCGTTTAATCATGAAAAGTAGCTCGATCTGTGATCACTCATATTTCTGACCAAAAATCGATTTTATATATAAAAATTCAAAATATCTAAATTCGCTAATAACTTGGCCAATAAGCGTTTAATCAAGAAAAGGAGTTTGATCTGTGATCACTCATATTTCAGACCAAAAATCGATTTTTATTATAAAAACTCAAAATATCTAAATTCGCTAATAACTTGGCCAATAAGCGTTTAATCAAGAAAAGTGGCTCGATCTGTGATCACTCATATTTCTGACCAAAAATCGTTTTTTTTATATAAAAACTCAAAATATATAAATTCGCTAATAACTTGGCCAATAAGCGTTTAATCAAGAAATGCAGTTCGATCTGTGATCACTCATATTTCAGACCAAAAATCGATTTTTTATATAAAAACTCAAAATATCTAAATTCGCTAACAACTTGGCCAATAAGCGTTTAATCAAGAAAAGGACCTCCATCCGTGATCACCCATATTTCTGACCAAAATTCGATTTTTTATATAAAAACTCAAAATATCTAAATTCGTAAATAACAATAAGCGTTTAATCAAGCAAAGGACCTCCATCTGTGATCACTCATATTTCTGACCAAAAATCGATTTTTTATATAAAAACTCAAAATATCTAAATGCTATAACTTGGCTAATAAGCGTTTAATCAAGAAAAACAGCTAGATCTGTGATCACTTATATTTCTGACCAAAAATCGATTTTTTATATAAAAACTCAAAATATCTAAATTCGCTAATAACTTGGCCAATAAGCGTTTAATTAACAAAAGGAGTTCGATCTGTGATCACTCATATTTCTGACCAAAAATCGATTTTTTTATATAAAAACTCAAAATATCTAAATTCGCTAATAACTTGGCCAATAAGCGTTTAATCAAGAAAAGCCGTTCGATCTGTGATCACTCATATTTCAATAATGACTTCACCAATAAGTGTTTAATCATGTAAAGCAGCTCGATCTGTTATCACTCATATTTCTGACCAAAAATCGATTTTTATATAAAAACTCAAAATATCTAAATTCGCTAATAACTTGGCCAATAAGCGTTTAATCAAGAAAAGTGGCTCGATCTGTGATCACTCATATTTCTGACCAAAAATCGATTTTTTTTATATAAAAACTCAAAATATATAAATTAGCTAATAACTTTTCAATAAGCGTTTAATCAAAAAAAGGACCTCCATCTGTGATCACTCATATTTCTGACCAAAAATCGATTTTTTATATAAAAACTCAAAATATCTAAATTCGTTAATAACAATAAGCGTTTAATCAAGAAAAGGACCTCCATCTGTGATCACTCATATTTCTGACCAAAAATCGATTTTATATATAAAAATTCAAAATATCTAAATTCGCTAATAACTTGGCCAATAAGCGTTTAATCAAGAAAAGGAGTTTGATCTGTGATCACTCATATTTCAGACCAAAAATCGATTTTTCTTATAAAAACTCAAAATATCTAAATTCGCTAATAACTTGGCCAATAAGCGTTTAATTAAGAAAAGTGGCTCGATCTGTGATCACTCATATTTCTAACCAAAAATCGTTTTTTTTATATAAAAACTCAAAATATATAAATTCGCTAATAACTTGGCCAATAAGCGTTTAATCAAGAAATGCAGTTCGATCTGTGATCACTCATATTTCAGACCATAAATCGATTTTTTATATAAAAACTCAAAATATCTAAATTCGCTAACAACTTGGCCAATAAGAATTTAATCAAGAAAAGGACCTCCATCCGTGATCACCCATATTTCTGACCAAAATTCGATTTTTTATATAAAAACTCAAAATATCTAAATTCGCTAATAACTTGAGCAATAAGCGTTTAATCATGAAAAGCAGCTCGATCTGTGATCACTAATATTTCTGACCAAAAATCGATTTTATATATAAAAACTCAAAATAGCTAAATTCGCTAATAACTTGGCCAATAAGCGTTTAATCAAGAAAAGGAGTTTGATCTGTGATCACCCATATTACAGACCAAAAATCGATTTTTTGTATAAAAACTCAAAATATCAAAATTCGCAATAACTTGGCCAATAAGCGTTTAATCAAGAAAAGCAGCTAGATCTGTGATCACTTATATTTCTGACCAAAAATCGATTTTTTATATAAAAACTCAAAATATCTAAATTCGCTAATAACTTGGCCAATAAGCGTTTAATCAAGAAAAGCCGTTCGATCTGTGATCACTCATATTTCAGACCAAAAATCGATTTTTTATATAAAAATTCAAAATATCTAAATTCCAATAAGCGTTTAATCAACAAAACTGGATCGATGTGATCACTCATATTTCTGACCAAAAATCGATTTTTTATATAAAAACTCAAAATATCTAAATTCGCAATAACTTGGCCAATAAGCGTTTAATCAAGAAAGCAGTTCGAAATGTGATCACTCATATTTCAGAGCAAAAATCGATTTTTTATATAAAAGCTCAAAATATCTAAATTCGCTAATAACTTGGCCAATAATCAAGAAAAGGACCTCCATCTGTGATCACCCATATTTCTGACCAAAATTCGATTTTTTATCTAAAAACTCAAAATATCTAAATTCGGTAATAACTTGGCAAATAAGCGTTTAATCAAGAAAAGCAAATCGATCTGTGATCACTCATATTTCTGACCAAAAATCGATTTTTTTATATGAAAACTCAAAATATCTAAATTCACTAATAACTTGGTCAATAAGCGTTTAATCAAGAAAAGGACCTCCATCTGTGATCACTCATATTTCTGACCAAAAATGCAAGGCTTAGGTTTTCGACAACAAACCTAGGTTCTTTGTCTCTCAGTAGCGCTTCTATGTATATTTTATTCTATGGCCTATATGAATAAAAATTATCATTCAACAATAAGTTTTTTTTAAACTATTTTTACCCTTTTTTAACTTGGACAGGACAACGTCTGTCGGGTCAGCTAGTAGAGAATAAAAATATGAAAAAATTATGTCAATACCTCCTACAGTTTTTCCGTAACTAGTATTTAATTTTTGCGATTTTCGGTAAAAACCATTTTTTTGGCCATATTTTGGCGAATGAGACCAATGTCCTTACTGTTATGAATTTTACGGTAAATACGGATATATTTTAAATGAAAATGACCTTTTGTTTTAATTTTTCTCGAAATATGTTAATTTTTTTTCCTAAATCTCTTGTCAAAATGTGAAAAATTAGTAGTAATTTTTAAAACTACGTGGCACTTTTGGCACGGTAAGGCAAAGTCCGATTGAGCTAAAACTTTTACAATCGTATTTTTACACTAAAAGGTACAATTCTAGATGTGAGCACTTAAACATTTTAAGAAAAAAAAGTTGCCCTTTCTCAAAAACCACCCTAATATACATATATTTAAAAAGAAACATGGCAAACAAAAACAAAGTTTTAGCTTTTAGTGTATTTTTATTATGGGGCACATCTGACCAACATGATACTTATAGAACAATAGACTTGTATTATATTGTATGAAAATGTTTGTATCCATGTATGTGGTTCTTTTGTCTATTGTCTGTTTATATTTCAGCTCATTTAGGCTCTAAAAAGTTTTATTTTATTGAGGTAATTTAGCGAACATGTAATGAAAGAAATTTAGCAACTAAAACTATTTCGTTGTGCTCCAACAGAATGTGTGTGTTTTTTAATGCTGCATTAAGAAATGGGAAAAGTTGTTACAAAAATCTTAATAAAATTGTAAATGTGATGCTAGAGTCTGTAATATACTTTATTTGACTGCTGAAAATAACTTTTATGATGAGGTTTATTTGATAGCCGTTTAAAGCAGAATGTCAGTCGTGCTTTCGCTTGGTGTCGCGCATTCTGAATGTAAAATTTTCCATGGCTCTGGCGCATAAATCAAAATTTGACCGATTACATTGGTTATGTTAGCTTTGAGGGCCGCTGTGTTTTGTGGCTTAGTCTTATAGAGCTGCGACTTAAGAAAAAGTCTAAAGAAGTGAAATTGCACAATCTCGGTGGCCCGATCACATCACCTCAACGTGAGATGACCTCGCTCGTGCAGAATGTCCAATATGGCATGAGCTGTGTGCTACATAGCGTATTCCTGTTGATTCCACTTGTCGTTAGTGTTCAAATAATCCGATATGTAGCTTTAGCCGTTGACTGTGACTGCTTGGCCAAAATAGAAACTGTAAAAAATAATTAAAATATTTTTTTTTTAGTTTGTGCTAAATGGAAATGTTGCGAAAATGAAAATGAGATAAAGGCGTTGAACAACTTTAAAAGTAGTGTATGATAATAAATTAAAGTGCATCGAATTTATTTAGCGGACAATTCCTGGCTAATATATCGAGACTTTTAATTAGCTTTTATTCTCAATAAAATAATGAAATAATTCTCAAATTATTTAATGTAAAATTTGACCTGAAAAGATTTTATAAATAGATTTTTCAGCTTTTTATTCCATAATTTCTGCAAAATTTCCTTTTATTTGCCAAATTTATTCCTTTTTAATGCCAAATTTTACAAATGATTTTTTTTTCAGCTTTAACCCCAAAAAATTAAATGTCAAAACAAAAATAAAAAAAAAATATTTTTCATTCGTACATAACAAGGTGATATTACGAATACAGCTGATTATTATTTATTTGTTTATGTTTAGTTTGAGATTGTCAAATTTTCTTTATATTTTTTTGTTTTTATTGAAGAAAAAGAAATATTTTAAATACAAAATATGTATTAAAACAACCAAAATTTTGGGAATTGTGTTTCAAACAAATAGTAAGCGTGCAAAAAAAACAGGAAAATACATAAAAGATTAAAATCGGGTGAGTAGTAGTGAGATTGAGTCCTCAAAAGTGCAATTAATGACCAAAATAACTTAATTTTTTGTATGTTTTTAAAATTTTTCATGAGCCACAACATATTTTGACATTGCCAGTCATTTGACAATTAAAAAATATTGTCATTGTTGTATTTGTTGTCGAGACGCTCTCACCTGATTAATAGCGCACAGAATCGCGGGCAAAATCAAAATTTTTTGGAAATAATTCTGGCATTTCTAAATGGCTGGTCCGATTGGGATAAAATTTGACGCGGGTGTAGCCAAGGAATATTCGAGTTTAAGTTATTAAACGGGGGCTCAAATTAGGGTACTTTCGACTTGTATCTTATATAATTTATATCTTATAATTTCCGAGTTATAGGCATTTCAAAATTGAAAATTAAAATTAAAATTTTGCATTACCTTTGTCCACTTTTTTAAAAATATAGGTCGTACTTTTGGGTGGAATGGACTCGAATATTTTTTTTAGTTAGACAACTAAATTACCAATAATATAAAAAAGATTTCAAAACAACATCAATTATGGATCCAAAAATAAACAATTTTAAATTTAAAAATTAAAAAAATAGTAGATTTTTGCTGTTTTTTGGACGAAAATGTGACTTAAATCATTTATTATTAAAAAAATCTTTCTTCAACAATATAAAAACACTTCATGTTTTTATGTAATGTATCTTTACGGAGAACATTTTTTGTAGAAAGCATCTCAAATTTTTCGAATATGTCGCCTAGGGTGGCCCTTAATAAACGAAAGTTGGATTTTGGCCATTCTCACCCTCCAGTTTGGTGAACATTAGTAAAAAAATCATCCTGAAAAAATTTTAGGTAAATCGGTTGGGTATAAGGCGTGCCGCAAGCCCTCTGAAGTTTTGAGATGCATTTACAAGTGGAAAATATACATTTTTTTCAGTTTTTGTAAACATTATGCCATTAAAAAATTACTTTTACAATTTAATTTAAAAGAATCGAAATATGTACGTAATTGTCGTTCGAATGAGACATAAAAAACAAAAATTGGTCAAAAAATTTAAAAGTTATTAAAAATTCGCCAGGCCATTAACGTGTCTCAGGCAACTAGAACAAGAAAGTTAGAAACAAAATTAACATATTTTGATAAATATTAAAATAAAAGCTCATTTTTACTTAAAATATGTCCATTTTTACTTGTATATGAGTTTTTGTCTTCGTAGGATACCGTTAACCTATTCTTAGGTATGAACAAAAAAATTTAAATTTTTTAACGGCAGTCTCAAAACTCCATTTTCAATTTTTTAAAAATTTTGTTAAAAAAATTTCAGAATTTTTTGATCATCTCATTGGGATTTATTAAGAATATAATAGGGAATAAAAATGTGAAAAAATTATGAAAATATCTCTTATAGTTTTTCCGTACCTGCGATTTAAATTTTGAAATTTTCGAGAAAAACCAATTATTTGGCAATTTTTTGGCGAATGAACCAAATAAAAAATTTTACTTTTGACCTTCACGATTTAAGGGTTAGCGTTTTCCGATTTTAGTAAAAGTTTCAGAGTATATTTAGAATTATCTGGACTATAATATTCTGAATAAGTTTTGCTTAAAATTCATAAGAGTAAGGAAATAGAGCTCATTCGCCAAAAAATTGCCAAATAATTGGTTTTTCTCGAAAATTTCAAAATTTAAATCGCAGATACGGAAAAACTATAAGAGATATTTTCATAATTTTTTCACATTTTTATTCCCTATTATATTCTTAATAAATCCCAATGAGATGATCAAAAAATTTTGCAATTTGTTTAACAAAATTTTTAAAAAATTGAAAATGTAGATTTGAAACTGCCGTTAAAAAATTTTAATTTTTTTGTTAATAGGTTAACGGTATCCTACGAAGACAAAAACTCATATACAAGTAAATATGGGCATATATTAAGTAAAAATGAGCTTTTGTTTTAATATTTATCAAAATATGTTAATTTTGTTCCTACCTTTCTTGTTCTAGTTGCCTAAGACACGTTAATGGCCTGGCGAATTTTTAATAACTTTTACATTTTTTCACCAATTTCCGTTTTTTATGTCTCATTAGAACGACAATTGCGTATGCATTTCGATTCTTTTAAACTAAATAGCAAAAGTAATTTTTTAATGGCAAAATTTTTACAAAAACTGAAAAAAATGCATATTTTCCCCTTGTAAATGCATCTCAAAACTTCAGAGGGCACGTCTTAACCCCAACCGATTTACCTAAAATTTTTCAGGATGATTTTTTTACTAATGCTCGCCAAACTGGGGGGTGAGAATGGCCAAAATCCAACTTTCGTTTATTAAGATTTTAAAAAAAAATATGTAATATGTAATAGATTTTATTACATATTACATTTTTTTGGAGTTTCTAAAACTACAATTTGTATCAAAATTTTAATAGGATTGCAAATATTAGGAACAATTTGTTCCACATTTATTCCGAACTATTTTTTTTTTGTTTAGATAAGTTTATTTTTGGTCTTACAAAAATATGCTACTTTTAAAACTCAGTCCTTCAAAAATATTGCACTTTTAAAAGAAAACGTAACACAGTGCTATAGAAAAAAAGAGGGAAATAAGTCTGTAACTTATAAACGGTTAGCCCGGTTTGAATGACATTTTATATGAGCATAGAGGAAGTATTGTAGATTTAATGTTTTGAATTGGGATCACATGGGCACACCAGGGGCGCAGCCAGTGTTCCTCAAATTAGGACACCTCGGGTATGTAAATTTTTTTAAAACGATCCTATTTCTTCGTTTCTGTTCCAATTTCAAACATATTATATATATATATAGAATCTCCTCATCGTGCACTACAAAAAAGATATGAACATTTGAAAATTAAATTTTTAAAAATTTTACCCACCCTTTTTCAGTTTTATTATAACAGCAGGTCCAAATATTTTCCGTTTTTCCACATTTTTCCTTTAATGGACTAACGACAAATGCATGTATCAAATAAAAAAAATATTTGTTTGAAAATCATGACTGTCTTTAAAGCTATTGCATTTGAATTCAGTTATCTAAAAAATTTCTACGAAGATGTATAAGTAGTTTATACTTTTTGAAAAGTATTCAAGTGTGCTGAATTCACATACTAGGAGAGGAGAGAGAAGTTGTTGTTGTGGAAAAAATTATTTGGATTTCGAAAAAAAGCGCGAATATCATTAGGATAGCCCGTTTCTATGGATACATACTTTGTTTTCTAAAACAAAAAATTTATATGAAGATGATTCAAATTTTTATTGTATTGTATGAAAAATTATATCTGGCAAATGTCCACCACAACCACACTGACAGATGTCGATTCTTTCATAAAAATTTGTTATCACTTTTTAGCAAAATCACATCACGGATTTTGAGTTTTAAGGCTGCAATCGATTCGATTGGCTCCGTATAGACTAACCACTTCACTCCACAAAAAACCTTGGAATGGGGTGGTTTTTTCATGTTTTGATAAATTTGTTCTTACTTTTTATAATAAACTAACTTTGATTACAGTAAAAATGCAATTGTTTTGATTTTAAACTTATACACAAAAAAGCGTGACACCAGTGCTGTTAAATCACACGATCTGGCTGGCCATTTTGTGAAATTATGCGATCGGGAAATTTGGTTTGAAATAAATTCATCGTTTCATTGGCTGTGTGACATCCATGTCATCAATATTGACATACCCTGACAAGTTAACATGGGCTTCATCTGAAAAAATTATTTTTTTCAGAAAAACCAGCGAAATGTAACTTTAACAGAACCACCATTTTCATAATGGACTTTAATTATTTCAATGCGATTTTGGAGCGAAATTTAATTCATTGTAACAATTGCCAATGCATCTACTACGAATACGTCAAAAAACTAAATGTCAAAATTATAGATAGGTTCTCAGTTACCTATCTATAATGTCAAAAACCTAATTCATGAGAACGTATTGCAAGTATTTTGTTATTGTATCACCCGTATGTGTGAAAAGAGAGTATTTTTTTCCATTTTATTGCTCTCTCCTTCCGTTCTATACGTTTATTCTATTACTATCATGTTGTTTATATTGTAACAATTCATAAACAAAGTTCTTGTTGAAAAACCCTTTCTGAGTGAGTGAAAAGTTCCTTTACACTAATGTATGAGTAACCATCACCAATGACGTTGTTGTCTTTTAATACAAAACGGAAGAGGATCATAAAATAACCAGAAGTTTAACATTTTTCTTTTTCCTGTTTACAACTTTGAATTGCTTTTTTGTCTCAGGCCGTATTTATTTCAGGCTACTTCTTATTTGTTTTTTCCACATGTTTATATATATTTCTTGTTGCTGCTAACACTGCAGAAGGCATATATTTTTTTATCTTTTGTTGATTTAAAGCCAGCTACAATAAAAAAAAATTAAAAAAAAAATGATTTTGTTTATTTTTCTTTCGTTTTTCAGACTTTAGTTTTCTAAATCAAAGAAGAAATGCTCTTTAAATGGCTTTTCTTTAGGGCTTAGTGTATTAACGTCTGATTGTTTGTATGTGTTTTGTTTATTTGTCCTTAGACTGTTGCAAGCAAGAATTGAAAAAGCAACAGGATGTAGTATGTTTAACAACATTTTGAGGTAATTCTTAAATGGCATAAACATATATTTGTTCAGGTGCAATTTTCCTGCTTAATACGTTTATAATGGATTTTAGATGATGGTTTATGTTAAATAGAAAAAAACTCCTTGACAAAATCACAAACATTTTTTGGTTTTAATGTATAATATATAAGTATGTGGGCAATTCCACGAGAATGACAACTACGACTTAAGAAACTACAGCCCTTAAAACTTTTTTTTGAAGATGATCTGAATACGAGAAAACACAAAAATTGTACTATGTGAAGGTATTTAGAGCTTATTACAACATTTTAATGGCAAAAAAAATTGTTTAAACTGGCTATATTTAGTTTTTTAATTTAATAAGTACATTTTAGGCTAAAATGGCGCCCAATTAGCCCCTTACTATTTGCAAATTTTAGCATATTTTTACATGTACCTCAAAATTACTTCCGTTTTATGTCACGTACGATATACCCGTATTTCGCTCGATATTTTGGACAACAATGTTTTAAAAGTAATTATTATTTTTTTTTAATATAGTGCCCTCTGAATGGAACTTAAAGACAAAATTATTTTTTAGATTATCTAATTATTGTAAAATATATTCCATTTCATAGGCGTAAAAATGTCACGTACGATGACATGGAATTGCCCATAGTTTAAAATACATAAAATTTATTATAAGGAAAAAGGATTAAACTAAATTTGTGTTAAAAATATTTAAACTATATATCGGTAGTTTAGTTATTTATGAAATGTCTTAAGTACAAGACAAATGCAACAAAGTCGTTATGCACGAGGAACTTTCAAACAATAGAAGTCACTGATTCATCATAACTAGGATGGCCCATATTTTTCACTATTGCGTTTCTAAAATTGTTCTCCGTCATCTAAAAATCAAATGATAATCGGATAACTTTTAGAGGTTGCACATTTTATTTGAAGTTTCGTGTTTTTCATAATTTGGTTGTGCCAAATGAAATATATTTAGACTACTTAAGAACAAATTATTTGATTTTCACTCTTTTTTGATATATTTTAATTTAAACAAGTCCACTTTTGATTGAAATTAAGATTTTGATGCAGAAAGATAGTAAAACATAAGATACATATTTTGCAATAAAAAAAATTTCGTTATTTTGTTTCTAACTGATGATTTTTCAGTGATACGCAAAAGTGCTAAGTCCACAAAAAAAATGATAATAAGAAAACGTGCAAGTCCAGCAAAAAACATTGAATATGCTATTTAAATCTACTTTTTTAATACTATTTGCTATAATACTTTGAATATTAACATTTTTCGGTGTAATCACTATAATGTGGTTACACAATTCACTGTAAAATAAAAAAAAAACGACGATTAACAAAAATATAAAAGAAGCAATGTAGTTTCCTAATTTGCAACAACTTTACTAGGAAAGAAGAAATATAACAGCCAAAAAATACGAAGACTTGCAATTTTTTAAAAACCACTCTACCAAAAGATTATCATAAAATTTATGACGATTTACCACACGAATATTCTTTGGGTCAAAATAAGGAACATCAGAATTCATTTTAGAGTTATGGTTTTTTGGGAAAAGTTTATTATTTTGATCCCTAGAGTCCTCTGCGATGGGTAGTCATCTTGACGCGATGCAGAGGCTTAAGTGCAAGGAGCCATGGGGCCGTGCTGGCAGGTACAACCATACCAGAGGGCTCATGGTGAGCACGAACTAAGAACTACCCTTCCCTTGTCAAGTAGCGTCTGTATATCCCTATGGGGCGGCTACTTGACGGTACTGTCAGAAGGTTTTCCCTTTCAATGAGATTGGGGCCTTCCTGACAGTACATGTCCGCTTTTCTGGACCCCTTGGGTCCTCTGTCCCTTTCCCTTACAGAGTCCGAAATCCACCAGCGTCTGTTCCCATATTGGGCGGCTTGGTGGTCTGTTTGACCCCAGTGGGGCGGCAGTTTTTCACCTGGCAGCTAGGTATAAAATGCACTTTTTACGTCGGTCCGTCCGATAAATGGAAGAAAACAAACAGTGCCCTATGTATCCGGTCGGGGGCCTCATAATCTCCGGAGACCCTATTCCCGCGGCGGCGATTTCAGGTCGCGGTGAATCGAGAGCTACTGAGATCCAGGTTAGTTCGGTGGCGACACCGGGCCGAGCTAATCTGCTAGCTACTGGCGCTCAACAACAAGCAGGAGGAGTTTTAGGGAAACCTAAATCATCTGAATGCGCAAAGACTGCATCCTCTAAAAAAGGATGCAAGAGTAAAAGCAGCGAGGTGCCTCTGAATTTCAACCCAAGCACCTCGAAAGCTGCCTTGGCCCGTACCGACAGAGGATCGGTAAAAACCCCTGTTTTGGGAGCTGCTAGCTTGAAAACTCAGGCTGCAGCTAACCCAGTGCCGATTGTGAGCAAGGGTGCTGCGAACAAGATTTCGGGTACCCAAGCTACACCTCTCCCTGCCAGCAAAGGAACTGCGAACAAGTTTTCGGGTTCCCAAGCTGTGCCTCCTGCCCAACAGGGCGACAACAACCCCACAAGGCACGTAACACCAGCCAGAAGGGCTTTTTTGAGACGGCGAGCCGCCGAGAAAATTATCGACCGGTTAGGCAACAAACCTGCCGAGTCACTCTCGACTGATGATTTATCATCTCTCAACTGGGCAAGGAACATCATAGCTGACCTGCAGAATCCTCCTCATGCGTCTAAGGACGCGCCTAAACGGCAACGTTCCGAGGAGGAGGCGCAATCGCAGAGCCAGCAGCCCGCGACGAAACGTCCCAAGTCTCACCGATCGTTTGACAAATCCTTCAGCGAGGTGGCTAAAGGTCATCTTGTTCGGGCTGTCATCGATCGGAGTGACTCTGACTGCTCTATATCCCATGCAAATTGGGATATGGTGCGCAGAAAACTGATGGGAGTGTTCTGGCGAGTTCTCAAAGAGAACCCGGGACCCCCCCCTCAGTGTGATGATGCCGGCTGGTATCGCGGTCGGGTTAAACTAATGGCTTGTTCAAACGAGCGATCTGCCATGCTTTTTAAGCAGGCTGTCGCTCTGTTGGACGGCCTTTGGGAAGGAGCTAGGCTGGATGTGGTCTCTGTTGACGAGATACCACGCCGGCCTAGATCCACAGCCCGAGTTCCCGACGAACCGGCGAAACCGGAGGAAATACTGGAGCTCCTTCGGATCGGAAATCCTGACATCCCTACACATGATTGGATGGTTGCCAGGGTCTCCGAATCTGAAGGGGGATACAGGAGGATCACGGTCATCATGAACCAGGAGTCCCTAGCGCCTCTTCGGAAAAATCTAGGAAAGGTCTACTACGGTTTCGAGTCGATCTTTCTTAGAGTTTACCGAGGAGACGATAAGGGTAAACTGGTTCAGGATGACATTGAACCTACCCCCGATGACATGTCTTGCGATGAGACTACTAGTTCTGTTGCTCAAGAGGACACCCACTCCAACTCTGAAATGGTGGGTGAATTTTTTGGGCCATTGGACGATGTAGTTGACGAGGACGCCCTCTTGGACTCGAGTCCCTCGGACCAAGAAGACGTCAACGTCACAATCATACAAAAACACGGAGATGGTGAAGGTAACTCAAATTAATCTTCACCACTCCAAAGCAGCTTCGGCTGCCCTGCTCCTCCGGATGTCAGAGAGAGGGGAGGAGCTAGCACTCATCCAAGAACCCTGGATCCATCGAGAAGGGGTTCGCGGACTAGGTGCCAAAGGCCATAAGCTACTATACATGAAAGGCTCAGGTAACATTAGATCATGTATAGTAGCTAGCAACAAACTCAATATCTTCATTCTTTCTGATTACAGCGATGAAGATACTGTGGTAGCGGCCTGGGAAACTGGTGTAGGAACTATACTAGTTATCTCAAGCTACATGGCACATGACCACAGCGAACCACCACCAAACAGCAAGGTTCGCGACATAATTGAAAGGGCAAGAGTTGAGAATCTGCCGGTTATTATTGGAGCTGATGCCAATGCACATCATATTGTATGGGGCAGCTCGGATACCAACGCAAGGGGTGAGTCAATTTTCGAATTCATTCTTTGTAATAACATAGACATAGTCAACACTGGTTCAGAACCAACCTTTGTAGTTACTAACAGAAGGGAGGTTCTTGATTTAACGCTAGTTAGTTCTAGGCACTCAGATCTTATCAGTGGATGGAGAGTTTCGAATGACTGTTCATTCTCTGATCATATGTACATAGACTTTGTTATTGAAGTTCGTGAAAAGGGGGCTATGCCTATCCGAAACAGGAGAAGGACTGATTGGGTTGGGCAACATGCTACTCTCTCTCGCCTTCTCCCTGACCCTCCGATCATTAGTGATCGGAATGATATTGAAATTGCGGTCAACAATTTGACTAATGCGTTTGATAGAGCGATATCAGATTCATGCAGACCTAGTATCTGCAGAGGTAGGAAAAAACCACCTTGGTGGACTTCCGAGATAGCGAACACTCGTAGAGAGTGTCGCAAACTTTTCAATGAGGCCAAGAGACTGGGCAACTGGTCTGTTTACAAGTCCTCTGTGAATAAATTCAAGAACCTGGTTAGGAACGCGAAGCGCAAATCCTGGAGGTCCTTCTGTAGCGGCGTGGAAGGTTCCTCTGAGACGAGTCGCTTGCGCAGGATCTTGTCATCTTCGGCCGCTGTCCCGAGTTATATTCAGAAATCGAGCGACAGCTGGACTACTAGCGGAAAGGAAACCCTAGAGGTTTTGATGGACGCTCATTTCCCTGGCAGTGTTCCCCTATCTGAGGGTAACACTGCGATATCTTATACTGGGCCTTTTGAAGTCACAATTCTCATAAATGAGGAGAGACTAAAATGGGCCCTGCGTAGCTTTGACCCATATAAATCTCCGGGTCCTGATGGCATCATTCCGGCGGATCTGCAACGGAATGAGGATTTAATTATTCCCTGGTTGACTCGTATATACTCGGCCTGCTTGGCTTGGTCATATATTCCGGAGTCGTGGACCAGATGTACGGTGGCCTTCATTCCCAAGGGAGGGAAGGCATCTCATACTAGACCCAAGGACTTTAGGCTTATTAGCCTATCGTCCTTCCTCTTGAAAACTATGGAAAGGTTGATCGATTTACACCTTCGTTCATCGATTAACCCGAACCGACTATCCATGTCTCAACATGCCTATATGAAAGGTAGATCTGTTGAGACTGCTTTACATTCGCTTGTGGGATTTCGTAGAAAAATCACTCGAGCATAAGGAATATGCATTGGTGGCCTTCTTGGATATTGAGGGGGCCTTTAACAATGTGACGCCAGAGACGATCCTTTCGGCTCTAGGTGGTCTGGATATAGATCAATCTATTATCTGCTTCATAGGTAGACTTCTGACTAATAGAGTCATTATCTCTTCTATGGGAACTGCTACTATTTTTAGATTAGCGAATCGGGGCACTCCACAGGGGGGGGTTTTATCTCCACTCTTGTGGAATCTTGCCATCAATATGTTACTCATGAAATTGGATTCCATGATGTGCAAAACTGTTGCATATGCTGATGATGTTGCCGTAGCTGTTTCTGGAAAACACTTGGACACATTATCACAATGCCTGCAAACTTCACTCAGTACACTCAGCCAGTGGAGCACTGCAAGTGGACTAGGTGTGAACCCTGGGAAAACGGAGCTTGTGCTGTTCTCCAGAAGGTACAAAATCCCTCCGTTCCCATTACCGCGCCTTAACGGTGTGGAACTTAAACTCTCGGATAGTGCTAAGTATCTGGGAATTATACTAGACTCTAAGCTGTCCTGGAGCCTTAATATTCATGCGAGAGCGTCCAAGGCGGCTGTCGCTATCTATGCCTGCAGAAGGGCCATTGGGAGTACCTGGGGAATAAGCCCTAGGAATGCGAAATGGCTTTTCGATATGGTGGTCAAGCCCATACTAATGTATGGAGCACTAGTTTGGTGGAAGGCTCTAAGTAAATCCACCTACTGTGGGATAATTGAGAGAATCCTGCGAATATCCGCACTAATGATCACGGGTGCGCTGCGCAGTACTCCGTCTCGTGCTCTGTTTGTAATGATGCACTGGCTACCGGCGGATCTGATGGCAAAACAATTGGCCATAAATTCGGCGGTTAGGTTAAGTACTGTTGGGGCATGGAGGTCTAGTTGTACTGGCCATGCGTCTATTTTGGGCGGTATATCTTATATACCTGCTAATATTGACTACTGCACTCCCTTACCCTTTATTGACAGACGCTTCTCTGTGTCATTGACGGGTGGGTCTAATTCTTCCATGGACACGTTTGTCATATACACAGATGGCTCTAAGTCTGCGGATGGGGTGGGTGGAGGCTTCTATATTCCCCATCTTCAGAAGAGGGTGTGTTTCAGGCTACATGATCAATGTAGTGTAATCCAAGCTGAGATTTCAGCGATCAAAAGGGCGGTACACTGGATGAAGTACTATAGGCTATTTGGTGTGAATATCCGAATCTGTACCGACAGTAAGCCTGCTATCAAATCCCTATCTGGCGTCTACTCGACATCCAGATTGGTACATGAATGCCGGGTATCTCTTAATGAGATGGCGAGACATTCTAACCTGGAGTTATTCTGGGTGCCTGGTCACTCTGGTGTACCTGGCAATGCTATTGCGGATGAACTGGCCAAAAGAGGCTCTCGCCTACAAATTGACGAGATCGATAACTTGGTCGGTTCACCGCTGTCTTGCTGTAAGTCAATCATACAGCGTAAATTATTTGAGTCTGCTCAACTCAGATGGTCTAACTCGACAAACTGCACGATATCGAGACTCACCTGGCCCGTTTATGACCATCGTAGGTCAATGTCCCTCACGGGGCTACCTCGGGCTAGGCTTCGAGCTCTGATGTCAGTGCTCACGGGGCATTGCTTGATAGGTGAGCATGCTAGGAGAATGAACACTCCATATAATGACTTCTGTAGAAGTTGCCATGATGAAGACGAGAATGAGACGATTGAACATCTCCTCTGTCTTTGCCCTGCCTTAGCAGGGGTGCGGACTGCGACAATAGGTAGTCCATTTTTGCACGGCCTAGCGGATCTATCTACTCTTGATATCAGGAGGATGGATTCGTTCATTCGTGCGTCAGGTTGGTTCGGCATTGAACCCAGGTCTGACATGTGAAGAATCTCTTGAGGTTCTGAGCATGATCTTTAGGGTAACACAAAGGGACCAACTTCATGGACCCAAGTGAGCTGGCTGATAACTAGCTGCCTTCATAACCTAACCTAACCATCCCTAGAGTATGATTTTCCTTGCCACTTGGGCGATTTTTAAATTGACCCGCCCTATTAAACATGCATTAACATTAAAGCGTTAAAAAATTTCCAAGGAAAAATTCAAAAATTTTAAATATTTTTTCGCAAATCTCATAAAAAAAAGAATTTTTGATTTTTTAAACATGCATGATGAAAAGACATTTTAAGCTTTTCAAAACTGTACCAATATTTCCTTTCTATGACAACCCGTTAAAAAGTTAAAATTTTAAAAGGGAATCGAAGAGACTGGCTTCAAGTACACTTGCTGTGTGTAAAAGCAGACTAAATGAAAACATTTTTGACAACTGTCTTTTATTCTGTAATAATCTGTGCTTTTTATGTTGAAACTTTTTTTTGATAAATTAAGTGACATAAACTTGAAATTTTTTAAAACTACATACTGCTATATAAAGGATGTTAAATAAAACTTAAGCACAAAAGAATATCACAAACTGTTTTCTTATCCATATTAATCAACCTTGAATATGCATTATTCCCAAAAAAATATTATATTTAAATTATAGGTATATGGGGCATTTCACGTCAAGTGAACCAACTTTTGAAATCGATGTCTTCCGATCGCGATGAAATTTGCACCAATGTTAGTTCTATTGGATAGTAATTCGGACACCATTTTTCAACAAGATCGGTCAAGAACTCTCTGAGTTATAGGAGGTCAAAATTTTTTTATCCATATAACTTATTACCTATTGTTCTTAGCAAAATGTGTCCCAAATAGTTTAGATAGCTATTTATGCAATCTTTCGAAAAAATTTAATAAAATATTTTTGATTTTTTTTTTAAATCAAAAATATTTTTGACTTTTTTTTCAAAATGGGCCTTAGGTCTTTTCCTAAGCGACCTATATGGTCGCTTAGTGGGATGCGAGTGGGATATCTATCAAAAAAAATATTTTGTAACTCAAGATTTAAAATTTTTGAATTTTTTTGCAAAATCAAAAACTTTGTTGACTTTTTTTAAAAAAATGGACCCATTTTTTAATTTTTTTTTTTGCTCAGAAGAAAGCTTATGTGTTTTCCTTTAACACCCTTTTTGTCGCTTAGTGGGATGCGAGTGGGATATCTATAAAAAAAATGTTTTGTAACTCAAGACATACAATTTTTTACTTTTTTTTGAAAAATCAAAAACCTGTTTGACTTTTTTTTCCAAAATGGACTCTTTTTTTATTAATTTTTTTTCTCAAAAGAAAGCTTAGGTCTTTTCCTTTAAAACCTTTTTTGTCGCTTAGTGGGATGCGAGTGGGATATCTATCAAAATAAATGTTTTGTAACTCAAGACAAATGTTTTTAAATTGATTTTTTTCATATTTGTGTGTAAGTGTTTCAAAAACCTTAAAAATAAAAACCACAACAACTGACCGATAATAGCCACTGGAGGGGTGCAATATGAGGCCGACCGCTATTAATTCTCCACCCCCAAAATTTGTCTGAGTTTTGTATCTTGCGGCTTTTTTAGTCAATCCTAGAGGTAGTTTTCAGCGCACGTGATTTTCATTGTTAAAATATCAGGTGCCCCAGAAACAAATTTTTGGAATCAAGTGGAAATATTTTATGGCCCTTCTCCGAAGTACCAGTTTAGTTATTATTTTATGACATTTGACTTTAAGAAGTGGGTGGAGAGGTAGAAGTTGACAGGTAGGTTATTTATATGGTGGTTTATTTTTATTATTATTTGTAACATTTGGTTAAACTAGGTACTTTAGTATGTAAGCCCTTCTTGACCCTAATAAAAGATTTTAGACTCATTCATTAAAACGTACTACCTATATGATCTTAAAAAACTATTTATTGTCATTCTGAAGACATACGGAAATCAGTTTTTTAGAAACAGCGTTAAAGTTAAGACGTGTGTTATTTACATAAATACTTACAAAATTCAAAATGTCTACGACTTCTAAAATGGCTAAGGTTGAAAATGAAATTTATTCGTCTTTTTGTTTTAATCCCTTTAACAAAATGAAGCACAGATCATCAGATATGCGAAATATTTCCGACGGCTTATTAAAAAAATTCCCTACGCTGTCAAAACGATTGAAAATTTGTGGATCATGCAGGAAAGAGCTCGGAAAGTTGAACGAATTACCGAATTTGAATAGTAATGAGCCTTGCGTTGAAGTTATTCCAGATGAAGACAAAAGTAATTCCGAGAATGAAGACAGAACTGTTGATGATGATGGTTATTCTAACTTTTCAAATTCAACGAATGAGTGTCGAAACCAATACCATAAGGATGCAGTAGAAGTTCTTGAACAAATAAAAGAGAAATACAAAACGTCACAGAGTGAAGCTGAAAGAATTCAACTTCTCACGCTTGCTCCAAGAACATGGAGTTCTGCCAAAACAATGACTGAGTTTGGAACGTCTCAACGAAAAGCCAGAATTGCTAAACAATTGGTTGCTGAGCATGGGATTCTCACACTCCCAAACAAAAAGAAGGGAAAAACTTTGGAGTGCGATACTAAATCTCTAATAACTCAGTTTTATCAGCGAGATGATATGAGTCGCCTGATGCCAGGGATGAAAGACTGGATGTCTGTACGAATCGATGGCAAGAAAGTTCAAATGCAGAAGAGAATGGTTCTCTGTAACCTGAATGAATTATTCGCAACATTTCAATCTGAATACGAGGATGTCAAAATTGGATTCACAAAATTTACACAACTGAGGCCAAAACATTGCGTTTTGGCAGGAAGCAGCGGAACTCACACAGTATGTGTTTGTATTTACCATGAAAATGTTAAATTGATGTTGAAGGAAATCAACTTAAATTACTTAAAAGATGATTCATCAGAAGATTTACTCCATTACCGCGATTGCCTTAAATTGACTATGTGCCCTAATGCTACAACTTCTTGCCACTTAGGTGAATGTTCGAATTGCCCGGAAACCACATCCATCACAGAAAATTTAATCAACTCTTTTGATCGAGAATGTATTGAGGAGTTAAAATTTGAATCTTGGCTTCAGACTGAAAGATGCACACTGAAAACCATAATTTTAAATGTGGATGATTTTGTGGAAGAACTGTGTAGAGGATTGCTAAATTTGAGAACCCATGACTTTTTAGTCAAAGAGCAGTGGTCATTCTTCAATGACTTGAAAACACATTTGAAGTCTGGTGAATTCATTATTTCATTTGATTTCGCAGAGAACTATAAATATGTTCTTCAGGATTCCATACAAGCATTCCACTTCAATAACGACGAAGCAACTATATTCACAGTAGTTATTTACTACATGAAAGAAGAAAACCTGGAACACAAAAGTATGGCAATCATATCCGATGATTTTAAACATGACACCGTTGCAGTTTATGAGTACCAGAAGATAATACTAAATTATCTAAAATCAAAATTTACAGTAGAAAAGGTATACTGCGTTTCGGACGGAGCTCGTCAACATTTTAAAAACAAAAGTAGCTTCGCAAATCTTACAGCTCATGAAAAAGATTTTGGAATGCCAGCTGAGTGGCATTTTCATCCTACTGCTCATGGTAAAGGAGCATGTGATGGTATTGGAGCAAACCTCAAAAGAAATGCAGCGAAGTATAGCCTCCAGTGCTCTCATCAAGATCGCATCTTAGATGCGACTGCTTTATTCCATTGGGCAAAGCATTATTGTAAAGAAACTAAAATAGTTTTTAGTAGCAAAGAGGATCATGAGGAAACATTGAAAACACTAAAGAGCAGATTGGATGCTGCGGTAACAATCGATGGCACTGCTCAATACCATGCTTTCATACCGCTTGTCGATGGAAGACTCAAATTAAAAAAGTTTTCTGCATCTACTCAATGCGATTTCTTTCCAAAGCCAAAAAAGAAGCCAGCAGCGAAATCAGTAGCTGAATCTAATAACGCCAAGAAAGGATTGACAAAAAAAAAGCAGCTAATAAAGGTGACAAATAAGGAGGATAAAAGTATGGATATTTGAAAATTTAAAAACTTCATAAATTAAGTGTAAAAATAGTTATTATATAAATTGATCTATTGTGATTAAGATTAAATTTTACTAAATTATTCATCTTTTTATTATTATTATTATATATTAAATTAATTATTATTACAAATAAATAACAAAATTAAATTATTCAACATTTCCATAAAAAAAAGTGATTTTTATTCCTGAGGTTAACATATTATGGGTATTACAGTATCGAGGCTATGAAATTTTAGTTGGGTATGTTACATACCATCGGAAAGGCTAATGTGTCTAGTTTCTCTGCGTAAGTTTAATTTTTAAGGTTTACACACAAATATGAAAAAAATTAAAATAGTGCAAATTTAAAAACCTTTGTCTTGAGTTACAAAACATTTATTTTGATAGATATCCCACTCGCATCCCACTAAGCGACCAAAAAGGTTTTAAAGGAAAAGACCTAAGCTTTCTTTTGAGAAAAAAAAATTAATAAAAAAAGAGTCCATTTTGGAAAAAAAAAGTCAAAAAGGTTTTTGATTTTTCAAAAAAAAGTAAAAAATTGTATGTCTTGAGTTACAAAACATTTTTTTATAGATATCCCACTCGCATCCCACTAAGCGACAAAAAGGGTGTTAAAGGAAAACACATAAGCTTTCTTCTGAGCAAAAAAAAAAAATTAAAAAATGGGTCCATTTTTTTAAAAAAAGTCAACAAAGTTTTTGATTTTGCAAAAAAATTCAAAAATTTTAAATCTTGAGTTACAAAATATTTTTTTTGATAGATATCCCACTCGCATCCCACTAAGCGACCATATAGGTCGCTTAGGAAAAGACCTAAGCTTTCTTAAAAAAAAATAAAAAAAAAAAATAAAAAGGGCCGATTTTGAAAAAAAAAGTCAAAAATATTTTTGATTTAAAAAAAAAAATCAAAAATATTTTATTAAATTTTTTTAATTTTTTTTTTCGAAAGATTGCATAAATAGCTATCTAAACTATTTGGGACACATTTTGCTAAGAACAATAGGTAATAAGTTATATGGATAAAAAAAAACACCTGTTTGACCAAAATGTCAAATTTTGACCTCCTATAACTCAGAGAGTTCTTGACCGATCTTGTTGAAAAATGGTGTCCGAATTACTATCCAATAGAACTAACATTGGTGCAAATTTCATCGCGATCGGAAAACATCGATTTCAAAAGTTGGTTCACTTGACGTGAAATGCCCCATATGTATATTTAATTAACTCTTTTGTAGTTTTTCTTCAGTTACCAATTTAAATCTTTTGGGAAACAATAAAGCAAAAACTTTCAATAAATTAATTCATATACATTCATATATATTGTACATACATATATTAAGGTGGACCTTATTTTTTTATTTTCGATTTTTCAAAAACGAATGGCAGTTTTGTGTGAGGTTAAGATAAAAATTTTACAAAAGTTTGACCTCGATCGATTTAAAATTGGCGTTTTCACGAGTGTTAAAGTTCGTGAAACGAAATTGGGGGAAAAATTAATTTTTTAGTTTTTGTAAAAATGTTGTCATTAAAAAATGACTTTTGCAATTTAATTTAAAAGAATCGAAATGTGTACGCAAATGTCGTGTACTCCATTTTGAAATTTTTAAAAATTTTGTTAAACTAATTTCAGAATTTGCTGATTTATTGATAAAAAATACAGTTTTTAAGTAGCTGCGATTAAAAATTTTGCGATTTTCAAGAAAAACTAATTTGTTTGCCACATTTAGGCGAATGAGCTCAATTTCCTAACTGTTATGAATTTTTAGTAATCAGTTTTCAATTTTTCCATACATTGAGGGTCCACCTTAACATACATATTCCCATTTATAAATAAAAATTTTTACTTAAAAGAAATCTAGACCTTTTTAAAGATTCTTTTGTGGCTAAACAAATTTTTATTGACATGTTTGTTATTTGTTTCCAAGTTGTTTTTTATTATTTTTTGTCTTGTCTTGTTTCGTTTCATGCTTATTTTTTATCTGTAGCTTTTTTGGCTCCTTTTCTAAGTCACGTAGTTACTTGGACTCTGAAAACTCAACATTTTCGTAGTGAAATAAATAAAAAATTGTTAGTTAGTTCGTTACTGTTTAAACAAAAGTGATGAGAGAAAAAAAAAACAGTTTTTAATATTGATGCTAATGTCTACAATAAAAATAAACAAACTAAACTAAAACAGGCTGTCAACATTTATGACTAGTTTTTATTTCAGTATAAGGGTTTTTTTCTGTTCAACTTCTTACTTTGCCTTTGAGCCCTACGCTGAGTAATTGAAGGCAGATGCTAAAGTATGTACTGCTTTATCAAGTATTCAAGGGAAGACGTATTCAGAGCATAGCCAAGTAAATATTTTTTAAAAGTCATTAAATTCTTGTTGTTGAACAAAAACATTAATGATCTTGAATAAAATTGTGACTTATATGGGACGAACTTTGTCGAATTCTATATCCAAATTGTCATCTTTAATTTTTTTTAGTTTTCAACATTTGTACAAATGGGTTAGACACTCTTTGAATGACTTCCCTAGAAATTATAATAATAAGCAAAGATTGCATATTTGTTTTTCTGTACTCGAAGTCGCTCAGCCTCCATTCCATAAACAACTACTAGATAGGTAACTGAGAGCCAAAAACCTAAGGGCACTGCTATTCAATATATATTGACCGCGATCCAGTATCGCGATATTTATTGAACGTGTAGCATACAGTATTGATGGATCGCGATCCAAATCGCAGAATATCCTAATTTTGCGTGATCCATTACAATGGAACGCGATCCAAATATCACAATATATATTGAACGTGTAGCAGTGCCCTAAGTCTGTTGTCAGAAACCTAATTCATGAGAATGTATTTCATGTATTTTGTTTTTGTATCACCCGTATGTGTGAAAAGAGAGTAATATTTTACTCTCTCCTTCCGTTCTATGCGTTTATTCTATGCTCCATTCTCTCATTTGGTTTGGTCACAAATATGGTAAAATTATGTCTTAAATAAACATTTGTAGTTTATTTTCTAATATTTACTTTCACATTGTTTCTATTGGCTGCTAATTCATAATTTCGTAATTTTAAATTTCTAAAACATTGTTAACTCTAGAATTTCCAGAAAACCAAAGAATTTCAAAACCTGGCTTTCGGTTCTAAAAAATTTAAAAATTTGTGAAAATTTATTAACCCCCGTATTCATAAAAAAAATAAATTTAAACAATGTTTTAACGCAAAATTTCCATACAAAATTTGATTTTAAAACGTTGTTTAAATTTAAAATTTGTTTGTGAATACGGCCATAAGTGCTATAGAAACAAAATCAGTTGACAATATAGGAAATGCTATAAAATTTAGAATTCAAACTTGGCTCAAGAGAATAAAGGAAAATTGGTACTTTTTCTTTTAATGGTACTTTTTAATATATTAAATTAGTTAGTTAGTACATTAAAGTTGGCTAATAGGCTTCTCAGTAAAGAAATAATCAAGAATATTAGGCTCAATGGTATTATAATACCAAAACAGAAGAACTAAGCCAAACTAAGTAGAATTTTTTATAATATTGAACCTAAAATCAAGAAAATACTTTGAAATTTCAAACTTGACGGGGGGTTCTAGTGTGAAAAATTGGTACTTTTTCTTCTAACGTTACATTTTATTATATTAAATTATTTAACGTATTGTATATAAGTATAAGTAGTTCGCTGATATGTTTCTGAGTAAAGAAAGAATCATGGATAGAGGTTTAACGATATTTTTTCGTTCTACAAATGATAGTTTTTTTTAATCTATATACATATATATAAATGAAATGGTCCATCTATGTAATCGCATCATATGAGAACGGCTGGAGCGAGTTGTCTGATTTTTTTTATTCGATTAAAAATTTTAAGGATATGGTTTGTATAGGAAATTTTAAATTTTTAATATATTGCCTCCTTTTCACTTGTTGAAGAAACTTGAAGAACCAACTTCTCATTTTTTTTAAGTAATTTTAGGAAAACTCAAAGAACTAAATTTTACTGCCTCCTTTTCACTGCTCATATTAGTAAATAGGTACCAGGCAAATCCAGGGCAGTCAGCTTGTTTCTATATAATTAACCTATAACCAGGAAATTAAACACACATGATCCTGATTCATAAAAAAATTATATTTAAACAGTGTTTTAAAGCAAAATTTCCATAATTTTATGTAACATTTGTGTAGATATGTATCTATATAAATTAAATGTTTATAATCTATAAAATTCTATTTCGGGATGATATTTGTATTGGGGCTATGTGAAATAATACAGCGATTTTAACCAAATTCAACAGGGTCCTTGGACTTAACATACCTCACTCAACAAATTTTGTAAATATATCTTCAAAATAGCGACCTATAGACAAATTTTACCGGCCAGATGGACATCGTTATAATGGTGTAGCGTATACAAATATAAAACAGACAAAATTAGTTTGTTAAAAATAATTTTGATATTCTACTGAACCATAAAATAATATAGTTTTTTACTTGGTCTTCATTAACCCATGAAAACCAGAAGTCAAATATATATTTGTTAAAGCAATATCGCTTATAAATTAGACCATCATAATGCTAAACTATCAAATTAATAACGAAATTAAATGAAATGTATCCCTCCAATGCCCAAAAAAAAACAAAAACTCTGCAATATTTGTTGCACAAATCGCTGATCAAATTATTCAAATACTCGCATTACAATGAAATTTCAAATACTTATGTAATGTTATAGAAAGTCGACTTAACGCAAACAAAATAATCTAACTCAATTTCTCTACTGTATTTTGTTTGTTTTATTTCTGTTTTTTTCAGGTTTTCTTCGTTCTGCTAAATCATCAACTCTCAACTTCTGAAGTGCTATAGTATGTTCTATGGGGAATTTAAGTTATTTTTACTTTTTGTTGTTTAAGTCAATTTTACAATAAATTCATGTTTGTTATTGTTGCTGTCGTTAGTGACAGTAGTAATAGCAGCAAAAGCAACTAAATATTTACTACCACTACTGCTACTACTACATAGTAGTAGCATTATTTTTTATGACTTTTACGCATAATGACTCTGTTTCAACTTTGACATTTGACGCAGTGTCATTGTCAAAAAACCAAACCAGCAAAGAAGACAGTTTTTTCTAAAACTATTTATGAATGTAGTATGTACGTTTATATCTCATACATGGACAGGACATCTTTTGCATTTTTAGTTGAACAACAAAAACATTTTATTCTCTTATTTTTGTGGTTTACAGCAACAGAATTTATTTAAATAATAGAAAAAATGTCATAAATGAAATTAAAATAAAAGTTTTACGCAATATGTGTCATAACCCGAAAATGCCACAAACAAAACAAAAATTGTGATGACAGTTTTATGGAATAAAAAAATATGTATTTGACCGATACGGGTTGTTTATGCTTTTATTTTAATAAAATATCAAGAAAAATAAATAGTACTAGGATAGAGTGTAGTATTTTCAGAACCATTTCAATCAGACTTAAATAAATTAAACAATAATTTGGTTAAGTTTTAAAACAGGTCTGTTTATAATATTTGGTTTCAAAATAAAAACAAGTAAGAAAGTATGGTCGGTATAATACTAAGTAAAAGAGCAAAAACCATTTTCTTTTACAATTTCAATAATTTATATTTTTGAGTGATTTTCGGAAGTGGGCCTTATATGGGGCCTATGACAAATTATGGACCGATCACCATGAAATTAGGTCGTGTGATTTATGTCTATATGAAAGTTTACTATGTTGAATTTTGTGGGTATACCAACATTTTCAAGCGATTTATGCACGTTAAAGTGATTTTCGGAAGCGGGTCTATATGGGAGCTATGACTAATTATAGACCGATCGTAACAAAATTTGGTGACATGAATTTTGTATATATAAAACTTATTTGGAGCGCAATTTGTTGAGATGCATTTATAAATTAAACATTTATGACCGATAAATTCCAATTTCGGAAGGACATTTATATGGGGGCTAGGTGAAATAATGCACCGATTTCAGCCAGTTTCAAAATTGCGACCTGTACTCTGCGCACAAGGTTTACATGGACAGCCAGCCAGCCAACCAGGCGGACGGACGGACATCGTTTAATCTACTCAGAAAGTGATTCTAAGTCGATCGGTATACTTTAAGGATGGTGTTAGACTAATATTTTTGGGCGTTACAAACATCTGCACAAACGCATAATACCCTCCCCTACTGTGGTGGTGTAGGGTATAACAATTTATTTTTGAGGTAGAAAAAATTATAAATTTTAAACAAATACATATGTATATATGTAGACACAATATAACATGAAGACTCATCTTCATCCTGTCCAATCATCTTAAATAAATGTTAGTAAATTCTCTAACTTAACAACGTTAATATTAGGACTACAGTTTTTTTTAGAAATTTTGTTTTTTTGTAAACCGATTAATTTAAAAGGGTTTTATCACTCGATTAACCGGTTTTTAAACACAACAGACCCTAAATAACCCATTACATCCAGAAAAATTCACCGTTTGTTGCGGTTTAAATAATGTCCGGACATATGTATGTCATTGCTAGAAATTTTAAGAGATTTATTCGCTTTAAAGTAGATTCTTCAAAATATTGAAAACCCATCGGTTTTGATTATTTTCGGATTTGGGCTTGTTTCTTAAATATTATCATAATATAGAGGCAAGAATCTTTTGATATGTTGAAATCTCGGTGATGACCATTTAATTATAAATCTTTCGAAAATTGAGATAACGCCAAAAATAGAAAGTGCTTTTCATTTACTATCACTCTGTCAAATCGAAATTTTGATATAGTTTCTCATTTAAAAGTTATTTTCATGTAAAAACAGCTAACTCCATGCATTTTTGGAAAAAACAAGGAAACTCCACAGTTTCTTAAAAAACAGAACAATTAGAAGTTTAAAACGACGTTGTTTCGTAAACTAAGAAAGAAAGAGCGAATTAGAACAAATTCGGGTCACAATTTCTTTTTACGAAAAAACAAGGTAACTGACATCGATTTTCGGTTTTAATGTCCAAAAATGTGTTCAGTGGAACTAATAATCTTTAAAATTATGTTTTGTTTAATACACATGCTTAATAACATAAATTCATATTTAATAACACTGTGCTAGTTGAAAAAACTGTCAAGCGGGGCACCAGTTTTTTTATAACCCGTTGTTATAAAAAAACTGGAGTATGGTGGGTAAAAATGTTGATAATTTAATTTTCAAATGCGAATATCTCCTAAGCTATAAGAGATAGTTGATAGCCACGACGAGGTTTTTTATAGTGATCGATGAGGAGATTTCAAGTCGGTACACAAACGAAGAAATAGGATCGTTTTAAAAATTTGGGGACCCCTGACCGCACCTCTGGTGGACTCATGGGGTAAAAATTCAAACCTTAAACTGGACAACACTTCTTCTTTGTACATGTTAAATTTCATTCAAATCGGACTAAGGGTTTATATTTATTTCCCTCTTTTTATACCCTACAAAAATACTAGTCTAACACCCTTAAGTATACCGATCGACTTAGAATCACTTTCTGAGTCCATTAAATATTTTGATAAAATTTGGTACATATTATTTTTTCGGCCCAAGGACTAAGCCTATTGAAACTGGCAAAAATCGGTACATTATTTCACCTAGCCCCCATACAAATGTCCCCCCGAAATTGTACTTTATCGGTCATAAATGTTTAATTTGTATATGTATCTCCACAAATTCCGCTCCAAATCAGTTTTATATATTCATAACTCATGTGACAAAATTTTGTTACGATCGCTCCCATATAGACCTGCTACCGAAAATCACTTTAACGTGCATAAATCGCTTATTTGAAGCTTTTGTCCATGTGGAACTATTAATAAGGATTCAAAAAACACCAATTGTCTTAATATTTGATGCAGTATCCATTTGTGAAATCAAATTTGCAATATATTTAGCCGTTTTTGCTCTACAGAAAAATGTGCTCAAAATCCGCGTCTTTAGGTGCGTTGAACCACCACAAGGAGTGAAAATTTTCCAAAAAAAAAAAGGACGCCATTATTTTTATTTACGTAAAAACCTTCAGAAAAATTATGATACCCGAAAAACAAATGAACTCTAATATAGATTTATAAAGATAAAATTTAATCCATTCAAAAGACATCATGTTTAAAAAATTTCGAAAATGTTCCAATTTGTCATATTGCAGAAGAATAAAATCAAACTAGAGACAAATTTAAAACTCTCTTTTTGGTTCAATATATTTTGGAATTACCATGAACATGAACTAATTATATATTTTTTGTCTCGTTACAATTTACAGAATAGTCTACTGAGCACATAATTTAATTTCATTATAAAACTACAACACTTTCCCCCTTATAGAAGACTAAATAAGTATATAAATGAGTGTGCTGAAAATTCCTAAACGTGTTTTTCAAAAATATGTCTTCGTACTGCACATACAGACATAGTTAAGTTATTTAATAATTTTAAATGACTATTTTATTTAATTTAGAAACCTACATTTGTTTACACAAATACACACACAGACCAACATTTCCACTAAAAAATTTGTTTAATAAGACAAACCACAGAATATTCTCGGTCACAAACGCATTAGATGTATTAGTTTGAAGTTATGCAAAATTTCATAAAATACCCTTTTCATATTTAATACACATACATAGATATACACACACACACGCATTTACTAATACACATGTGTATGAGGGAGTGTGTTTGTTTGTCTGCGTATGTGTAAACATGTTTATACAACATGTGTCTGCGTATTTGTATAGTTTTAGCCTAAAAGGCAAAGAAAAAAATATGGGGCTCTTAAAAGGTTATAAAAAGCTTTTAAGCCTTTTTTAATACCACAAGTGTCAACAAATATAAGAAATACTTAGAGCAGGAGAAGCACAAGAACAAGTGGCAGAATTAGTAAGTAGTCTTGGGTGTCACACTTGCACTCACGCACACACACATACATATAAACTAAACAAAATTCTCACACAAAGGATATGAACACACACATGTTTAAATAGAAGCACACAAACATGACCACAAAACACCATCATCACTTTTATTACTTCTGCTCACACACACTCTCCCATCTTGCTCTCACCACTTTCTACATATTCTACCTTTATGGTCTTAAAGTTTTCTTGTACTTATTCTTGGTATTTTTTTAAGAGTTCTTTTGTGTCGTTAGTGTTTGCCCAAGAGATTAACTGTAAATATTATAATTCCTCTATTTCTTATGTTTAAGTCAACTGCTGCTATTGCTCGTTTTTATGCATGTGTACATGTGTATTCATAAATATACCCTGCAGTTCATTGAACTAGTCCCGCCACGTCCAATTAGTTAGCCACTGAAAACTACTACTAGTGAATTTTCAAGCCACACGCAATATTAATGAATGGTGAATTTACATAGGGACTAGGGTGGCGCTTAATAAACAAAAGTTGGATTTTTGCCAGTCTCACCCCTAGCCCTCTCAAAATTAAATTTTTTCAGTTTTTGTAAAAATTTTGCATTCAAAAATTACTTTTGGAATTTAATTTAAAAGAATAGAAATGTGTACGTAATTCTCGTTCTAATGAGACATAAAAAACAGAAATTGGTAAACAAATGTTAAAGTTATTACAAATTCCCCAGGCTACTAGAACAAAAAATATAGGAACAAAATTAACATATTTTGAGAAATATTAAAATAAAAGCTCATTTTTACTTAAAATATATCCATATTTACATGTATATGAGTTTTTGGCTTCGTATGATATCGTTAACCTATTCGCAGGTATGGCCAAACAAATTTTTTTTAAATTTTATTAAACAAATTTCAGAATTTGTTGATCATCACATTGGGATTTATTGAGAACAAGCTGAACCCGGTCCGTGTTGCTGGACTTAAGGAAACATTTGTTTTATATTGAATTTCTATCTCGATTTTAATATACAGTGTCGGAGAAAGTCGGTAATCAAACCTTCAATGTTAATACATGTGGTGGCATTTCGGCTGGTTCCAATGAATTCAAAAATCAAGTAGGACAATTGACGACTTGTTCTTCGTTTATTACTGTTACAATCGATTTGTATTTTATTGTTTCACCTGACGCTTTCAATTGTATTTGGTCATCGAGCTTGTTAACATCATATTTTTTTGATTAAAAGCAGATTTCATATGGAAATTTCTCATTCATGAACCTAATATGCAAGGGTAAACTAAATTGTTTATCACAGACCGAAAATCAAAAATCTGATCTACACTGTTACCCAAAAGGCTTTTCTGAAGATTCCGTGAAAATTTTATCAAAATCGGTCCAACCATTTTTTAGTCCATACGGAACATATGTAACATCCATTATTATGAAATATATGGCATTAGCGGTATAATGTAAAAATTGGATTTTTACACGGCCCTCCGCCCACAGACCGAATATTAAAAATCTGACTATATAGTGTTACCCGCTGGGCTATTCTGAAGATTCCCTGAAAATTTCATCGTCCAGCGGTTTTTTATATATATAGATGGCATTAGCGGTATAATGTAAACATTTGATTTTGCCACACCCCTCCGCCCACAGACCGAAAATCATAAATCTGACTTTAGAGTGTGTATTCTGAAGATTCCCTGAAAATGTCATTAAAATCGGTCCAGCCGTTTTTGAGTTCATTCGGAACATACATCCATTGTTATCTATATAGATGAAAAATGTTTGTATGAGAAAATTCGAAAATCTTCTTTACGAAATCAACGAATGGACCTAATGTAGTATTTTAGGTGTCCAAAACCATATTCAGAAAATTTCCTTTCCAACGACACCAGTTAGGAGCTAATCGGTTGGATGGTCTCAGAGTCTATAACGGACATAGGTAGAAACATTTTTTGTATTTTATATATATAGAAGAAGAAGATAGAAGATAGATAGTGAGCCTCAAAAGTGAGTATACACCAAAAACTATTTGATTTTTCTAAGATAATAAAAATCGTAAAATTTATCTGTAGATTAAAATTTAAAAGTTTCGGGTTGTTGGAGAATGGGCTGAAAAAAAAATTCGGTTGTGAAAAAAAAAGATTTAAGTCGGACTATAATGATTTTCGTGACCTTAAAAAAAATCTAATAATTTTTGGTGTATACTCACTTATGAGGCTCACTGTATATGTAATAGATATAATAGGGAATAAAAATATATATAATACAAACAAGTAAGAAAGTATGGTCAGTCAATCCCAACCATATAATACCCTACACTAAATAAATGTGCAAAAACATTTTTCTTTTAAAATATCAATAATTTATATTCGTGACTGATTTTCGGAAGTGGGCCTTATATGGGAGCTATGATCAATTATGGATCGATCACCATGAAATCAGGTCGTGTGATTTATGTCTATATGGAAGTTATTTATGTTGAATTTTGTGTGTATACCAACATTTTTAAGAGATGTATGCACGTTAAAGTGATTTTCGGAAGCGGGTCTATATGGGAGCTATGACTAATTATGGACCGATCGTAACAACATTTGGTGACATGAATTTCGTATATATAAAACTTGTTTGGAGCTAAATTTGTGTAGATACATATATAAATTAAACATTTATGACCGATAAAGTCAAATTTCGGGAGGACATTTGTATGGGGCTAGGTGAAATAATGGACCGATTTCAGCCAGTTTCAATAGGCTTGGTCCTTGGGTCGAAAAAATTATATGTACCAAATTTTATCGAAATATCTTCAAAATTGCGACCTTTACTTTGCGCAAAAGGTTTACATGGAGAGACAACCAGCCAGCCAGACGGACATCGTTTAATCGACTCAGAAAGTGTTTATAAGCCGATCGGTATACTTTAAGGTGGGTGTTAGACTAATATTTTTGGGCGTTACAAACATCTGCACAAACGCATAATACCCTCCCCACTATGGTGGTGTAGGGTATAATTATGAAAATATCTCCTATAGTTTTTCCGTACCTACGATTTAAATTTAGCAATTTTCGAGAAAATCAAATTATTTGGTCATATTTTGGCGAATGAGCTCAATTTCCTTACTATTATGAATTTTAAGTAGAACCTATTCTTCAATAGCTACGTGACTAATTATTTTAACACGTGCATGTCCGAAGAATGGGTTCAATTAACCCTTTTTGATTACAAAGAGACTATCTAATAGTTGGTCCAAAGTAGTCAACGCATTGCATTCACACACTGGTTAAATAGCGTCAGCTACCTTACTAGCTACCTAACTGGTAACTTGATCAGCTATATAACTAGTTATTTTAACATGTACGGCTGCTAATTTACCTCAAATAGTCAGCTAAAAAGACAGTCCAATAAGCGATTGCTTGTAATGAACCATCTTTCGACAAGTTTCCAATAGATTGCTTCTGATGGCTAAAATAACTACTTTTTAAAGTGCAGTACAAAATAAACGTTTAAAGTGACTACAATCTAGAGACACTTAAGTGACATACTAGATTACATGGGATGTATAAAGTAACCAATTATCTTCTCTATGCACTTTTCAAACTGCTGGGTACAAATGTGTTTGTGTGTTTGAGTATTTTTGTTTGCACACATAAATAGTTTTTTTATAATATTTGTAGTTTTGTGTTTGTTACTCTTCTTCATACATATATTTTGTATGTTTGTTTATTTTGGTTCTCTGTTTGCCGCATGCATGTACATTAGGGCGGTTCGATTTATAAAAATAAGAAACTTTTCCCTTGGAACCATACCTCTAAAATGAATTCTGATGTTCCTTATATTGACCCATACGTCAAAATTTGAAAAATCCCACTTTGACCCATTTAAAGTGCCCCAATCGAGTTTAAATGTATGACCGACGACCACTAACTTTGGAGGGCCGACCCACCCATGCACATGGCACACCCCTTGGAACCTGATATGTTCTTAAAGAAAGTTTTTTTTAATAAAAAAACAGTCAAGTCACCTTTTCGCCCAACTACTATTTACTATTTTTTAATTTTTAAAATTTAAAACTTCAATTTTGAAATGCCTATAACTCGGAAATTATAAGAGATTAGCACATGCATTTTTTTTCAAGACCTAGCCGAGAACTTTCCAAAAATATGGCAAGTGTTTAAAAATGTTGCATGTCGAAGCATGTTGAGCCCCCATAGCGCCGCCCCTGGAGCATTTGTAGGGTCCATTTTAATA